>NC_090943.1:116000899-116625899 GCF_040807025.1 Struthio camelus | reverse complement strand
ATGCCCCTCAGTTTTAGCACTGCAGAAATCTGAACACACTGGGAATATACATGAGTATGGTGGGATTGTGAGAAAACCCGTCTCTCCTTTCTGAGCGTTTAAGGGAGAGTCATATAGAGACCTTGGAGGGAGCAAAGCCTCACTGCTGAGCTCAGAGTGGTCATTTTAGAAATAGCAGGTCCTTCTGGTCAGCTGCAATTTGATCTGTGCTGGCTCAGCTAACTTGGGTTAGAGCATGACTGCGTAAAAAATGAAGTTTTTATATGCACCTGGGATTGGGGTGGGAGCAACACTCCAATTCTAATATAACCGCGCTTAGAAATCGGGCACATCTTCTTGAGGCCAGGCTTGTGTCAGGGGACAAAGCCTGCTGGTTGTTTGTTGCTAAAGCTCGAGGTGGAGCAAGGCGAAGGCAGGCTGAATATTGGGAGAAAAGCGACCATCCACCCAGTTAGGCCACGGGACAGGGAAGGGTTGGGGGGGACGACAGGGCTGGTGCAGGCGGCGCGGTCACCCTGCTGTGCCGCAGGGGCATGGGCAGGCGGTCCAGCCCGCAGGGGACACGGCAAGGGCGCTAATTCCACAGCGGCGTCTTCGCCGCCTGAGAAAAACGTGAAATCCTCTCCAGCCATCCTTGGTGTTTCAAGTGGCCGTTACAAATCTGAACTGGGGTAACAGCGCAGCTAGCCCCACCGCAAGCTTTGCTTGTACCTTATTTTAGTTACGCTTTCCGGAGGAAATGTGGTCTTTGTAATATCAAATGAAATTTTAAATAGCCTCATTTAAAGATTAATAGTTCATTTCATTTATAAATAAGCTTTAAATAAGGAAATATGCTTAAAATTAAAAAGAAAAATTTTGGTCAGGGCTTGATGGTGAAAAATACTCTACTCCTTGTTCTTTTTTCCTGACAGAGTTCCCTTTTTTTCTTTTTTCAACTTAGCTCAAAGTTAATAGAGCTGTCGATTTCCTCAGAGCCATCATACAGTAATTTAATGGCTTGTACTCCTGAGCTTGGAAGACCTTTGTAAGAGTTTTAGCTCTGGAGCTTCAACAGATTAAACAAACGGGAATGATAGAGCTTATCCTGTTCAGCTGTAAATCTTTAAATCTGACTTTAGAGAGCATGTGCTGCCCATGGTATAATGAGGAATTGGGACAGTTCGCAATCCTCCAAAAGCAGTGACCACTTTATATTCCCACTGGCACAACAGGGTTTTGTTTTGCAACCATCGTTCTGTCTTTCACACATGGGTTCACCCAGCTGAAAACCACTTTCTTGCCCCCCAAACCATCTGTTATTAAGCATGTCCATGCTGCTGGGCTTAGACAAGACAGCGCTTTGGTATGGAACAGTTGGGTGTTTGGCAGAAAGTTCATATGTCAGATTCGTTAAAGTTTTTAAGGGATAATTACATCTTTAGGAATTGCTGATTGCTATAAAGGCACATCACTAGGGATGTTGAGGTACTTTTTAAATAGGTGTGCTGTAATCTAAATAAAACAAGGAATCAGTTGAGCGAGTGACAAAATATTATGCACTTTTTATTTTAATTAGGGATGCTAAAATAAAGGTGTTAGCAGTTTCAGGAGACAGATGAGCATTCTGGTAACCCTGATCTGTTTTTCATTCTCAAAGCGATTGTAAGGAATGTAACAAGTATTCATTAATTCATCCTCATAGGTAAACTCAGGAAGTGTGCATTAGATGAGTGGACGGTGAGTGGATTGAGAACTGACTGGATGGCCGAGCTCAGAGGGTTGTGATCAGTGGCACAGAGTCTAATTGGAGCTAACGGTGTCCCCCAGGGGTCAGTCCTGGGTCCAGTCTTGTTCAGTGTATTCATCAATGACCTGGAGGAAGGGACAGAGTGCACCCTCAGCAAGTTTGCTGATGATACAGAACTGGGGGGAGAGGCTGACACACCAGAAGGCTGTGCTGCCAGTCAGAGGGACCTGGACAGGCTGGAGAGGTGGGCGGAGAGGAACCTCCTGAAGGTCAACAAAGGCAAGTGCAGGGTCCTGCACCTAGGCAGGAATAACCCCAGGCAGCAGTCCAGGCTGGGGGTTGACCTGCTGGAAAGCAGCTCTGCCGAGAAGGACCTGGGAGTGCTGGTGGACAAATTAAGCATGAGCCAGCAATGTGCCCTTGTGGCCAAGAAGGCCAATGGGATCCTGGGGTGCATTAGGCAGAGTGTTGCCAGCAGGTGGAGGGAGGTGATCCTGCTCCTCTCCTCAGCCCTGGGGAGGCCATATTTGGAGTACTGTGTCCAATTCTGGGCTCCCCAGTACAAGAGAGACATGGCGCTACTGGAGAGAGTCCAGCGGAGGGCTACAAAGATGATGAGGAGACTGGAGCATCTCTCCTATGAAGAAAGGCTGTGAGAGCTGGGCCTGTTCAGTCTGGAGAAGAGATGACTGAGAGGGGATCTCATCAACGTGTACAAGTATCTGAAGGGAGGGTGTCGAGAGGATGAGGCCAGCCTCTTCTCCGTGGTGCCCAGTGACAGGACAAGAGGCAACGGGCAGAAACTGAACCACAGGAAGTTTCATCTAAACCTGAGGAAAAACTTCTTTCCTGGGAGGGTGACAGAGTGGTGGAACAGGTTGCCCAGAGAGGTAGTGGAGTCTCCTTCCCTGGAGATATTCAAAACCCACCTGGATGCGATCCTGGGCAATGTACTCTAGAGGACCCTGCTTGAGCAGGAAGGTGGGACGAGATGATCTCCAGAGGTCCCTTCCAACCTCAACCATTCTGTGATTCTGTGATTAATTTAGTGCAGCATGATTATTTAATGTTGGGTTAAAACTGCTGCTCCTATGCCTTCTGGAGCTGCATGTTGCGATCTGTATCACTTCATTAGTATAGTATCCTAGTGAGCACGATTCCTTTTCTTTCCCAGGGGTGAGATTTCGAGGTATGATGGAGCACTGTTTTGACTTTTCACAGGATGAGCTGGATGAACTTCGGGCTGAAATGGAAGAAATGCGTGACAGTTATCTAGAGGAAGATGTTTACCAGCTGCAGGAGCTCCGTCGAGAGCTGGACCGAGCAAACAAGAACTGCCGCATTCTGCAGTATCGTCTCAGGAAAGCAGAGCAGAAAAGCTTGAAAGTTGCACAAACAGGCCAAGTGGATGGAGAGCTTATTAGGAGCTTGGAACAAGATTTAAAGGTAGGTGAGAGATTCATGTGCCCAGTCACAGTGCAAGGCAGTAGACTGTGGTTTGGTTCCCTGTAATGGAAGCGAGGGCGACATACGAAACCGACGGTAGTTCTCAAAATGTCAGGACCAATTTCCTTATTCTGCGGTAGAAAAACAATACTCAGCCTATTAGCCTGAAAAGATGTGTTATTGAGTAAAAAGTATGTGCTTAGAGTCAAATGAAAGAGATGCAGTCTAGTTGCATTTGTGCATTTGAAAGATTTAAAGGGTTTTTTTTTGCTTGTGTTACTCAAAATCTTAGAATTCCCAAACTACCAACAAAACCTGATGCACTATTCCCTATTTATTCTACTTTCCTCCTTTTCACTTTTTACTTAAGTCAAATATCTGAAAGAGTCTAGTCAAAGTTGCATTTCTTAGTTCCTAATGAGCTCCTCTTTTTGGTCCTCATACAGGAGTGGACTTTTATAACATTTAAGGGGGCAAAAAGAGAATAAAACTGCTAATTCCCATTAAAAAATTCTGTTCATACTGAAACAGTTTTATATTTTTAGAAATGTTTCTTTCAAAGCTAAGCTTTGTATAGGCATAATTTTTATCTAGCTTTTGCTGCTGTTGTCTTTCTGAATATTGCTTTCTTGTAGCTGTTTTGAAAATAACTTCTGTAGACAAGGATTGCTAACCGCTAGAATTATTAAGCACTTTGTAGTTGAAAATGCAAAACATAAAACCTTCTGAATTTGGAATTACTGGTTCCCAGCAATGGAAATCAAAGTGGCATATCAAGTTATCAAGCTTTTCAAGATGTCAGACCCAATTTCTTTTTTTTGTGGCAGAAAACAAATGTTAACTTTATCATCATAAAAATGATACATTATTTGGTAAAAAAAAAAAAAAAAAAAAAACTTGTCCACCTTGTCCATAGATTCAAGTGAAAGAGGTACTGGTTTTCTTTGTTTGCTTTGTTTCTGCTGAATTGTTGTAATTCATCATTCTGAGTGATGAATAACCCTTCAGAATGTTTTTGGAGTAAATACTCATTCTTGTTAAGCTGGACTCAGAAATCCTAAGCTAGCGTGTATTTCTGTGCTTTCATATCACTCTTGCCTGGTTGTGATTGCTGCTACAGCAGCAAATTCTGGTGGATGAGACTGCTGCCTGGATGTGGCTTTGATCAATGACCTATCAGCTGTACAGCACAATTCCTCATCCTCTGTTTTATCAGCATGATATGCTGGGACTTTGATGTACAGGCCTGGTATCTGCTTGTTTCCACATGCTGTCCATGCCTTAGCATAACGTGGAAAGGGAGGTGGAGAGGGATAATCGACGAGGTTTTCATCTTGGATTTCTTTATTAGAAATCACTATTCATTTGGTATTTGAAAGACTTGGAATCTTTCATCAACAGTCAGTCTCATAATTGAACTGAATATCTCCCCACTATCTAGGGCTGTAATATGTTTCCTACTGTAGGTGCTGCTCCTCCTATTTCATATCATCTTCATGTTTTTGTGCTGTTTTGACCAGGTAGCCAAAGATGTTTCTGTCAGACTGCACCACGAGCTGGAAAGCGTGGAGGAGAAACGTGTTAAAGCAGAAGATGAAAATGAAATCCTTCGCCAGCAAATCATTGAGGTGGAAATATCCAAGCAGACACTACAGAATGAGCTGGACAAGTTAAAAGAGGTAAGCAATAATCAGGAAAGTCATGCAGAACTGTGTTCCCGGGTTAGAAGGGAAGGTTGATACACAAGCATCTTAGACCAATTCTTACAAGAAATGCCTACTGACACTGCTTGTGCAATTGTCCAAAAGGTCTCCTCACCTTTGTTATTTATACCAAGTGAGTTAGGAATTTAGAAACAATAGACAGGTAGTTGATTGCTATCGGTGGTTTTGTGCAGTGCTCCTCACACTGCTTCCGTCCCGTTAGCAGCTAGCTCCTCTGTTCCTACTGGAGCAAAATTTTCTTTGGTTTGAGTCCCTCCCCTTTACCCGGACTGGGAATTCCACCTATTTTAGACTCAAACATGATCTGCGTAACACGTCTCCAAACGGTTAGCTCAGATAGGTGAGCCGCTGGTTTGACAGATGACAGTGGGAGCCACCAGCATGAGTTAGGCAGCAGGAATGTGGTCTGTAATGTATAAATAACATTGCACTCCCGGCGCAGAAGCGCTGTCTCTTAAGAAAAAGGATTGTTTCAATTGGAGCTGACACCTGGTCATACTGGACGAAGCGATGATCCTTGGGAGCAAGTGAGCTGAGGAGTAGAGGACACCAAAGGAAAGCCAAGTACTAAACGCAGCTCTTTGCCAGAGCCCGTATCCTGGTCTGTGGTGGTATTTCTCTTCTCTGAACAGTACAGCAGATTGGCAGCTCAGAGCCTCTGCTCCATTTTAAACCAGATTGAGACAGAATATTTAAATATGATGAGCCATTTAAAGATGATGAGCCATCCTCTGAGCCATGGTGAGATTTAGAGTGCTGGTGCAATTGTATGTTATTTTAATCTTTCAAACAATGCTTGCATGTCAACTGGCACAAACCCTGATTCAGTTTAATAAGGACAACCGCTGTCTAATTTCTCTGTGCGTGAGAGTTATGAGGAGCAGGAGTCCGATGCAAGAGTTTTGGAGCAGTCTGTAAACGATGGGACAAATGTCAGCTGGTGAAGCATCAGTGTTGCTATGGTAGTTTAGATTACTTTAAAATACAACATAGAAGGAAAGCCTGGATGAAGTATTAGCTATTCTTGTTTTCTCAACGTTATTTGTGAATGCTACGCTTAATAGATATGATACTGTGTTACAAGGTACACAGTCTGTTTTCTATATACAGACACTATGACATGCACTGTGCGTAAATGTCTTGTTCGTTGTTGATTATGATGCAAGTTCACTAGATACTGCTTGATGGTCTTTGGGATTAAACAGTTGGAGAATTAAGTTGTGGGTGAGCAATGGCAAAGAAAATGCTCCAGCAGTGCTGGATTCTCAGGCTGGCTCTCACCAGGCTAAATTTGTCCTGCTTCTTACGTTGTTGCAGCCAAGCAGAGCCAGGAAGCCCAGCGAATTCAACTTTTTCTCTAGTATAGTGCAACGTGAAGTGAACATACCCTTGCTGTGGAAGCAGACCTTCTCCCCATAAGAGGCAAAGGCTGGAGGAGAACTAGGGAAAGGAGAAATGGACAGATAGATAAGATGCTCCAAAGGCACCACAGGACATAGATTGTAATCTGTTTTTTTTGTAGTGTGAGTGGTGGTTTCTCCAGGGGTCAGAAAAAATCTCAGAGGGTCACAGTAGGTTAGAAGATGGAGATTTAGATCCTCAGCAGGTTGCACAAAGATGGATGAGTCAAAAGGAAGTCAAATTTTCAAAAGTTTGAGAAACATGGTGATACATGTGTTGGATAAGTATGTGTTTGCAAAGTTGTGACAAAATCTGAAAAATATGTTCTTGCCTCAAAAAGTGTTCAGATAACTACCAGAGGTCATTTCTCTTTAAAAATGTCTGATGCATATCAAGCTGTAGAAGAATATATTATAAACATGCTGATAGGAAAACTAGTCCTTCATATATCGGGAGAAAAAGTGCCCCCAAGTCCATAGGACTTTTAAGCAATCCACTCTGCCTGTGCATCTTGTCTAGCTGAAGGCTGACACTTAGAAGCAGTATCTTCCCCATTTAGTCCTGGAGCGTCACCCAAGACCCAGTTAGACAGTATTTTTGCTCTGGTACAGTTTACTGTCATCATATGCTCTTTTTTCCATAATATCCTTGACTATTCTCAGCCCTTTTCCTCTATCATCCACTGATCAACATCGTGATTTTCCTACATCTGAGTTCATGTTTATTACTTAATTCACTGCTAACTTTCATTGTCCTACTATGTAATTCCCTCAAGTACAATTTCTTACTGCAGTGGAATGGCATATGTGTTGACTACCTTTAATGTATTTTGCATACTGAAGTATCTTTAAGAATTGTACACATCTCTCAATATACTCTTTCTTTAAAGCGGTCTTCATTTTTTTTGTCATAATCCTTTGAAGATACTGCTGAACGCTTAGAGTGTTCAGTGCTGTTATACATTCTTTTAGCCCAGTATCTGTTTCTGTCGTCTGTGATACCTTCAGCAAGTTCATGTGCGTGTGAAATATAGGCAGGCTTATTCAGTCTGAGTAAAATTCTTACCTCCTTCACAAAAGGCTTCAGTTTTAACTGGGATATTAATTTGCACCTTCTCCTGACCATGTAGTTTCAAGTTGTCACATTAAGTAGATATGAGATAGGCTTTCCTCCTTATTCACTAAATAGCATTTCTCGGTATGTTTCAGCATTGCAAATAAGAGAAACAAAGTTATAATAAAGAGGAAGGGTGACAAGAAGTCACCTGCCAAGGTCCTTCACAGTGCTCTTATCTCCTATTCTACTGCTGTGCAGTAGCTAATATACTCCCACTCCCAGACGCTTCTGGATTCCAGTTTCATGACCTGCTGTCATAAGCTTTTTATGAAATCTATCCAAAACATGTATAGAGACTCTCTTACTTTATTCTGGTATCTGCCAGATAGTCCCCATCATCAAAAGGTTTTCATTTTCCTATTGATCATTCAAATAAGGAGCTTGTAGATCATAGGTGAGCCAGTTGCAGGGTTTTAAGGTAATGCCAGCTCTTTCCTTTGTTTGTTTGGGTTTTTTTAGTTTATTTTAATAAGCGTGCCCAGCGTTTCCTATAGATGGCTTTTGAGCTAAGATATGGATTAATTAGGATTTTAAACAAATAATGCTGGTTTTTATCCAGTTCTGATGTTTTCCAGTTAGATACCGTTCCCATTCTCCTCTAAATATCGTCAGCACCCTGGCATTCACTTTGATTAATCATGCCACTCTTCTTTGTTTTTTTCAGTCAACTGAGCCAAAGGGTAATATGGTGCTTTTCTTTCCAAAAATTGTTAATGTCATCACTCTACTACTCTTACCTCAGATACTTCCACTGATTATTTCCAAGCAGTTTCTTTCACTGGGTAATAATGTTTCTCTGAGTATTTTTTGACTGTACCAAGTTATTCCACTTCGGTCTTCTCTAACTGCCACTGCATTGTGGTTCACTGAATTCCCTCCCCCCTGCCCGAGTTATATTCACCTACCTTTTTAGTTTCCCTTTTTCAACTCTTCCTTTTTATTACCCTGGAATTCTCAACTGGTTTCGAGCCTCCCTCTGATGCCTTTTTTTGGTGGCAGCTGCTTATTTCTTTCTCCGATAGAGCTTCTGAATTTTCCTACCGCTGTGAACACTTCTTTGTAGTAAATCCTTTGCAAAATAGGGATGTTCTTAAGAGCTGTCCCTTCTAGGAATTTGCTAGGATTTTCTGTGACTTACCAGAGCTGCTGCTTTCTTATAGCTTTAGCAGCAAAGGCTGTGTACCCTCACAGATTCGATAAGTATACGTGCCACTGCCAACGCTTTCTGTTTTCTCCTGTTGTCTAGGTTATTAGTATGGGCATTTGAATCAATAGGCTACTAGAAAAGAATAAATAAATAAAAGACCATCACCAACAGATTACCCTCAGCAACATCCCTTCAACTACCATTTTTTCTTGTACTGTTCTTTCCTGATTTCCGAATTCAGCTCATGAGGAATATTGGTCTTTATTAAGAATCCAACTTGATCAGCCAGCCAGTGTTCAGAAAACTCTTTCCAAAGTTTCCTTTCATTGGGAAAATCATGGAAATGTCAAAAAACAAACCAGAGAAGGATGCAAAATCAATTATTCAGAGATTAGGACAACTCAAAATTAAGGTTGTTTGTGCAGCTGTAATTATGTCTCTTTGTGCCTATTCGTTATCATATGCCTTTTAATTACATCATCATATATTATTTTTCCTACTGTGTCCCTGTCTTTCTCAGTGTACAATACGGCTGATGGTCACTGAATGGTTTCTATTCATATGTTTAAAAAAAAGAAGATAAGCTTCCTTGTCAGCCCCTGGTTGGTTTTCTCATGGTGAACAAACTGTTTGAATACATTTCGCAAAGAATATATTCTTTCTGCACCTGTAGAACAGGCTGTGATTGCTCGAAAAGGTGCCTTGGCCCCAGGTGATTTAGCCAGTGATTTCTGCCAGTTCAGTCAGCTGAATTCCTTTAAAATCATGTGAACAAATATATACATTGCTTAATATTAATTCTATACATTTGAACAAGATAATAGATAAATAAAGTTTTTGTACACTTAAAATTAATGTTACTTAAATCGCAGGAGAGACCTGTTCCCCTGTGAGGGATCTCCTTAACCTGAGTGCCTGTGCCCACTATTAAGTGTCCCCAGTGACAATTGCAAGGAAACCCCCGTTCCCTCCTTGCAGCCCCCAAAACAGATTCTTCTTAGCTGACCTGTGGTGCCGGTGGGACCTGACAGCCGTATGGGAGCTGCGAGGGGAAGGAGCATGCCCAACGCTGATGGGCCAAGCAGCACTGATGTGAAACCCTTAGCAAGTCTCTCCTGAGCATTTACAGAACAGATCTTTTCTCAGAGGCTCAACTTGGAGATGCGAACATCGTTCGCACAACAGCTAACCCATCCTAAGCATCGTTTCCCTGGGGCGACCAGGGCATCTTTATGGGATGCCTTCCTTACTTCACCTAACTCTTGTAAATGCTTGAACAGTTTTGTCCTCCCCCTTCTGCTTGAGACAGTCGCTGAGCAAAGCTATTTCATGCCTAGACGATACACATTTAGAGTAAGTTTAAATAAGTGAAATCATGCTTGGAAGGTGTCGGTGCCTTTACATGCAGTGATAATTAATTTCCCTGCAAGTACTACCTCGCAGAGCAATCTTCTCTCTAAAACTCAGTACCTGGGTAAGAATAAACCGCCTCTGCTATTTATTGTATAAATGTGCTGAAAAGGCACAGGACTTGCTTTTGTTCTCTGCAAGGAGACTGAGTCGGGGTGTTATTTGCAGCTGCTGAGCGTGTGTTTTCCCTTGTGCTTTGTGTGGGCTTGGAGCCGTGAGGCAGCGGAGAGACAGACGGACATCGCCGTGGCAGCATTGGGGCTGCCCAGGCAGGGACACCCGGCCAGGCAGGACAAAGACAGGGAGGATTACGGACCAGGGTAGCAGCTGCGGGAAGATTTGATGTGAGAGCTCTGAAATGGTTTAGCAAGAAATGAATGAGAATTGTGTAACTAGGAAGAAAGGGGCGTTTGTTGCCTGTGGGACAGCCCTACGGAGCAGGTGACAGTCTGCCCTTACTGCTGCTGCAAGCAGAAGGACCGGGGAGGAGCAACCTGGAGCTGCTGCGCTCTCTTTCAGAAGGACCTCTGACATATCTGTGATGCCAAGATTTTCTTGGCCAAGTCCTAGCTTGAGTCGAAATCATTTGTGCTTCAGGCCCTCCAGGTTGTCGGGACTGCTGTGGGCACAAGTGCTGCTCGGGTGTATCCATTCAGGAAATCACATGCAGTTAGTGGAGAACCATTACGGCAGCTTATGGCTCTTGGCGTTCTGGACAAGAAGGGCAGAGGCAAAACGGGAAAGCAAGAAAAAGTGTTTCCATTCATTTCCATTTGAGCAAAGTGCAGGTCCACTGACTTTTAGTAATGTCTCCAGCACATCTCTCTAGAACGCTTAGATTGAGATAAAAAGCAACATGAACAGTAAAAGGGATTTCACAGGTTACCCATAGGCTTTTTAAGGGCAATGGCATCTCTCAAGGCTTTTTAATCCAAGGCTCGCTTGATAGTGGCAATGCTGTCGTGCCTAGGCTTACCCTGTCCTCTCCACAGCACCTGGCTTTGGAGGCACAGTCTGAGAACTGCTGCTTTAAAGTCAAAGGAATTTTTTTGTTGTTAAGATGTTTGCTCTTTTTAACAGAGTGAAAAGCTGCATTCAGATACTTTCAAAAAGTAGTACACGAGATAGAAGTACACGAGATGAGCTGAAATATCTTTCAGGCTTATTTAGAGATAAATTTTGCTTCAAGGTACATGTGCATGACTCAAACTTTTAACATCCCTAGAAGTAGAGAGCATTTTTGGATAGAAAAATTTAGCCATAGAGCTAAATATATATAATACAGCAAAATAACATCTGGAGGCTACTTCTTAGGACTGAGCATGACAGTTTGATTTTCATTGCCTTGAACCTTTTCAGTAGGGCATAATATATGCAGTGTGTGTGAAACATGACTATGCCAGTCTGACATCACTTCTCCCCTCTTTTCTCTCTAATGTAAATACATAGATGAGATCCAAGGTAATACACAATTAGTGGAGAAATTATTCCTTTAGTGAAAATATACTTCTTTGTAGAAAATATTGCCTATGTTTTCATTAGCTAGGACTTTGCACATGTTTATGAAGGTAGCACATAATGTTCTTCAGTCATTTCTCTGGTGAGATTCTCTTACTTGCCAGGGTGGAACAGGGTAAGCTGTGAAGTTTCTTTGATTTCTGCAGATGATTTCTATTTATTGTTATTGGTGAGTTTACCCAATGGGAATGTGCTGAGAAACAGGGCAAAGAGAAGACTTATAAGGTATAGATTCAAATAACATTAAAAAGGCCTGATTAATAAGGTGATTAAAATCATCATGTTGACTCAGTAACCCTGTTTAGAAGTTGCTGCTTGTGACAGCTGTAGGTAATGAAGTCTTCTGCGCTAATCAGAAGTAAAGCCACTGACTGCATGAAAGTTGTACTGAAAGCATCATTTTGTCTCCAGTGCCTTTTTCGCACTGTGATAAATAATGAATTGGTACCTAAAGCACAGGCAATGATTCGTAATCATTACGTCATTTTAGGAGCGGTACAAATAGTGGGACATTCCGTTCAAAAAATAGAGCAGAGGGAAGGCAGGGGAATGGATTTGACTCAAGCGAAATATATAGCATAAAGGGAGTAGTTGCAGTGAAAAGAAACATTTTTTGAAGTAACTGTACTATAGCATACTTCTAATGCACTATCCTTTTTTCTTTTTAAAAGTTTAAAAAATATATCTCAACAACAACAACAAGACCAAGCACAATTTTCAAAATGTTTTATACCCCTCTCTTTTACGTTCATAAGTACCACACGTGCACACACACACCAGGCAGTATGTGCATCTGTAATTATGATTTGGCAAATAAGTTCCCTCCAAGCTCTAGCTAGTCCTTATTTTCTAGGTATTTGTTACTAAGTCCACAGTTGCCAGCAATCATTTGGCACTGCTTAAAAATACTTGTATAATGTTTCAACTGAGGTTTTGGGGGAGAAAGGAACAGTAACTTTACTGATCAGATTCAAATTTTTACATCATGCAAAAAACCTGCCATCCTCTTACTCAAATTGATCTCACTCCCAGGATGGGCTTCCTCTAAATCACCCTGTTCACTGCCTTGCTCCTGAATGCTTGGTGGACCTCAGTTGGCCTTTGCATACAGAGAAATATCATTTAGGTGTTGGCATTTGCAGCAGGAACAATGATATAGCACAGCTGCTTCATTATCCAGATACTAGTTAGTTATAAGGAAATCTTCTTTGTTTAATAACTGAAATTCCCCTATGCTAAGTTCGTCACATATTTTTTGTTAGTATTTAGTGGAAATCTTTCAGTAGTGAAACTGGTATGGAGACAACCTCCATGAAGCTCAGATTATGTATCCTTCTCCCCATCCTCCACCCAGTTACCAAAAATAATCCTGCTGTGTGTCATGTGTGCTTCAGCAGTGACAATGCAAACAAACTGTAGTCACTGTGACATTGGTATAAAACATTTATGGAAAAAATTGGGGCTTATTTTTGATTCTTTCCCCTAAACTATCGAAATTATAATTAAAGTGATTTTTTTTTTTTTAGCAAGCCCTTGTAAAAAATGGGTAGCAAATCCTCAAGTACTGTTTTTTGTGGAAAAAGAGAGAATGTGGAGATTTCCTGTCCCGATTCTAAATCACGTTTCACTTGGGGCAGAAGTCTGATGAGGATGATACCATTTGATCTGCTTGTCAAGCTTATAGGCAGGACTTTGTCCTGGGGCAAGCAAATTGTCTCAGTACGCCCCTGTTCTATGAGCATAAGCTAGCTTTTAAAGGTGGAATATTCTTAGCTGAGCATATACTGGAATTCAATTTAGGTGTATCCCTCACCTTTCTACTCTCTGGGGAAATACAGCTACCATTTGGCAACTGTTTATGCAGGAGATGTCATACTGTGCTGCTGGAGACGGGTACCCCATGGGATCTCTTTCAGAGATGTTCAGGTTATCTCGCTTCCTGCCCTCCCTCGTTTTCCTCCTTTTCCCGGATGCCAGGCTCAGAGGAGCCAGCATGGATCATAAGTGAATCTGGCCTCTGGCATGTCAGGGAGCTCCAGCTGAATAAAAAAGGGCATAACCTGTAAAAAGCACTGTTCATTTGATGCTTAGTGCAAGCTGGCAGCAGAGGCAAACCCAGTCACGCTGTCCCCGTGACATGCAGCTTTTGTTCCTTGCTTTGGCTGGCTAACAGCGAGTAAATGCCAATTGTTTTCCTATCACATCTACAGTAATTTCATCCTAGCATCTGGAGCTCTGGTTAGTGAGATGGAAAAGAGTAAGAGACAGTCTGTCGGAGCGAGAGCAGGAGTTTTGTGAGACGCATATTGTCTTACCAAAGTTCCCAGATTGCCTGCAGCTTTTGTTGTGGTGATGTTGCACACATAAATACATGTCACATCAGTGTATTGGCAACCTTGGGGGCAGTACTGGCCAGGAATGTTTAGACAGGTGGAAAACGTCAGTGCCATTGATTTTTGTCCTTCTTTGAAAGGGTTAATCGATTACTTCCCTTCGCACATTAAATATTTACACTTGCTTCTCTAGCTCTATTTTTAAAAGGCGAATGTAACTTATTGCACAGATAACGAATGAATTATTAACATCACACTACTCAAGCTGTCAGAAAATGAATGAGGGGGTAAGATCTGATAGTCTTGCCAAGTTTTACGTTACTGCATGTTACGGCATTCTGCTTTCCTACTTGCGTATACCTGGCACTGTGCTGTAAACCTGGGTCCTCCACTGAAGACCTCGCTGCTTGTCAGACTGTCCAGCCTGGTGGTGTGTCATTCCTTGCCTTGATCCATAAAGAAGTTTTCTACCCCCTTGTGAGAAGGTGCCCGATGAATTTACTAGGTAGCGGTTTAAAACAGAGAAGTGCTTGTATAGGTATTTACAGTTAGGCAGAACTCATTGCCGCGACTGTTGTCCAGGCTGAAAGTCTAATGGATTCAACAAGGACTTTCAGTAGGATTGTACAGTGGGGAGTCTTTGAGCCACCTCTGATAAGCTTGTTTTACAGTGTTCTGCAAATAACCTTTTTCTTTTGTGCCAAAGAGGAGGACACATTCACCCATCTTGCTAATGCCAAAGTGGTGACATGTGTAGCACTTCAGCCCCTTTCTAATTCACATGTAAGCAATTTATGTACTTGCTTGCACCCTACCGCTCCCCATGGATTTTGCTTGCAATTAGATCATCAGGGAGCTCTGCAAGGCTGTCACGTTTTGTCACCCCTTTCCTACAGTCAAACCATTAAGAAGTGCCTAGGAAGGAGACTGTTTCTGTTCTGTGGCAGGATACACATTGAAGGCTTCACTTGATTTGGTTTTAGTTTTGTGTCTTGAAGTGAGAAAATCTGAAGTTTCTTTTACTACCAGTAATTGAGAATGCGGTGGTTCATTGAACCTAAGAAAAACCTCACTGCCTGTCCCTGTTATTTCTACATTTCCACTTCTTTTTACCATATATTTTGTTGCAAGATGAAAGCCAGAGACTAAGGAACATAAGTTTTGCAAGATATTCTTATCTGGATATGATTTTTTTTTTTTAAATTTTTGCTCCAGTGACAGTAGTTGCATCTGGAGAGGGTAAGTTGGGTTGATATTTAGGGACATCAGCATAATGTCTACGTGGGCGGAAGGAGCAGCATGATCCATCTGAGACTGCCAGATGTACGTATTGCTCTATTTAAGGCCTGTTTCTCAGGGATCACTCCAAAATAGTTAACAGTTCAATCTCTTCAGCAGGCTTTTGCTGCAGTCAGCTGTGCTGAAAGAAACTGGGTCTTGTGTGGAGATTGGTGAACGCAGCTCTCCTCATCACTGCTTTGTGCTTTGTGCACAGCTCAGAATAAATTCCTTTCCCTGGATTCAGTGGTGTCAAAACAAAAAAATTCGAAGGGATGAAGGAGGGAATAAAGTAAGTCTTTTATGACATAACAAACAGTTCTAAGGCAGGTTTACACCTAGTAGTTTCCTGAAGCATTGAAGTTGCTTTTCTCTTTAACATTTTTTGTTGTGTATGATAAATTTTTCTGTCAAAAATAGTTGAGGGTTGTTTTTTCATCTCTGCTTTCAGTTATCCAGAGTCTGATCCTCCTGGTTTCCCATTGCCTTGTATCTTTCATGAAGACTTTATTAATTTGTTGGTTATTCCCAAACCAGTAGATATTTGCCATATTGCCATAGCTATCACAAACTGTGTGGGCAGCTGTAGGGGAAGGTTCCAATATTAGCCTGGGGATGGATGGAAAAATAGGTCCTAAATTACTTACAGAGATGAGAAATGGTGGAAATCACTTGTTGGGAGGAAAAGATGATACATCTGGGGAGTGATCTTTTACTAATGAGAAAAAGTGTTAATCTTCAGGCCCACACCGCAAGAGTCTCCTTTTTGCCATGGCACTGTAATTCAATCTGTGCAAAGGAGCAGGTTGAGGACTCACGGAGAGGAAGAGAGAGAGAATCTATTGCTTTTGGAAATATTGCTCTTGTAACTTGGCCATTATCCACCAAAATTATCCATATGGAAGGGTAACCCTTAAGTTCCTCACCGTGTCCTGCTAAGGTCAGTGTATGTGACTCTGTAGTTTCTGAGTTACCTTCACAAAGAAAAGGGACAAAAAATTAGGGTTAGTTTGCTGAAAAATGAATAAATAAAAAATTTCCTCCCTTCCCTTTTGCTCTTCCCTCTTTGGTGGGATTCTTGCATCTTTGCTCCATTCTTGTTCCGTTCCTCTCTTCTTCACCTCATACTTTTTCTGTGCATATTGCCAATTGAGATGCTAAGTTGAACCCCCAACTTCCCAGTGTATGGACACCAGCTGTGGAGGTTAAGGGCAGCTATAAAGAGCAGGGCTTCAATCACACCCTGGGCCAGCAGTCTCTAGCGCCCCGAGCTGAGCTATGCCATTCAGAAATGTTACTTTACAGCTGCTGTCAGAAGACTTTGATCCTGTTATTCAGGGCATCGGGCAAGCACAGATATCTTAAAACAGGAAGATTTTTTTTTTGTGCTGTTGCTTGTTCCGCTTGCTCTCTATTTCTCTGAAAATACTGCAAGAACATAGTCTTATTGAGATAATTTGTCACTTCTATTCTAGTCTTGACTGCAATCTGTAGGTGCAAAGACTGGAGGAAATGAAAGACAACATGTCAGTGAATAATTAAGTCATTTTTTTTCATCCTGCGGAGTGCTGATTTCACCCTTGGGGAAAGGTCTGGGTTTTGTGCCATTTTGTTTGAATGGATTGTCCATCAGTCCACACAGCCACAGAGGAGATAGCAAATCAAGGAGCACAAATTCAAAGATATCCCTTGCTTCTTTTTGCCACTGCTGTTGTAAGAGTAATAACCACATGTGACAATTTTGTTATATATTCTTTGGAATAAAAAATGGAAGATAGAAGGAGCTTCTGCAGTTCTGTACAGGAAGATTAAACAACAGCACACTCACAGTTGGGTTTCATTGAACATGCTTTCTTGCTATGAAGTTGTTGGAAGAAGAAACAAGTATTTCATTGCATAAAAGGGTGTCCTACCAAGTCAGTGTGAATATGCGCTGTGAACCACTTCAGCACTGTTTCTTTACTGCAAGAGGATTAGGAGAAGTTCTGGCAGTGTATTTCTTGGTCAAAGGGAAAGTTACTTTTTCCAAGAGGAAAGAAGAGGTTTATGGGAATGAACGCCACTGGCATGAGCATTTCACACGTGCTTCAGATTCTGTCTGAACTGATGCTTTGCCCAGCAGTAATGGCAATAGCAGGGCTGCGGATGTGATATTCACTGGTACAAGACTTCTTCAGAGACTCTGGTATTAACGGAAAGATCTCGGCAACATTTTTACGTGATTTTTCCTGGCAAACACAAAGCGAGAGAGAGGGAGAAAACAAAGGACTTTCCATACGTTACGTTCAGTTCCCTGAAACACTCAGCGTTTAGTTCTCAGTATATGAAGACTGGTAATGCTTGCCAAGTTTGGCTGGGATTGGCTACTAATAAAGGCATTTACTGTCCTTTCGCAACTGAAGCCGACACTCTGTTAACTAGTTGTAAATGTGGGTGTTGATTGGATCCTGGCACCATTATTCCAGGTCAGGGGCTGACATAATTGAAGGGGACGGGAGCGGTAATTAGAATGCAGAGGTGGTCAGTGGCATCGTGTTGCAATCTGTTCTTTAAAACTGAAGCCTTCTTTTCCATCCGCTTCCTAGTCTGAAACTTATTTGGTTACTCATTTGGTCATTTTGTCGCTTGCTCTGAGGCACTGGAATTGAGTTTTACTCAGCTGCTCATCAAAGACAAGAATGGAAAGAATATGAGATTTCCGGAAATGCTGAAGTACTTGTGAGAGGAAATAGTTCAGATAAATCACCCACCACCAAAGTCTCGTTTTACTCTTGTCTCCCAAGCGGGGACTGCTGGGAGAAAAGGATGTGGTTGTAACCACTCTTAAGACTTGTAACTGGGGAAGAGAAGGAGAAAGCCTTGGGATGCTTCTGATGTAGTCATAATTTCCAGGAGCTTCTGGTGTTGCAATCGTTCATAGCTTTATCCATAATCAAGCCATTACAAGCAAAACCATTAATAGTAATATTTCTCCTCTACCTCTTAAATTCTGCTCTCCCTCATAAAGGTTTAAAATCGTAAACTAGATTGGCAGTCAAACGTTTGCAAGACTAATTGTTTTTACTGTGGAACGCTGTTGCTATAAAAGCAACTAGGCACCATTAAGGATTTATTGAGTTTCTATTTTCCCCATTAAAATACTGACCCTGATTTTCAAATGAAAGATTTACCATAATGAAATCATAATGACCGTGCATTTAGGTTTTTTTTGTCGGCCATCCTAGCTGCTGTAGCTCGGCTGTATGATCAGTCAAAATCTGCCTCTATAGCATGCGTATCAGGGACAATTTATCCTTTGGTCTTTGATAGGAGATAAAGGATTTGACGAGAAATGAACAAACCATAGGTACCTGCAATTCTTTTTTTTAAATTCATGGTGTAATAGCTCTTTGGCTTTTTACTTTGTTTCATTTATTCTGCTGCAGACCTACTTTTTTCATGACTGAGCGTGTGTTTCAAAGGCACTTGGGTAGTAATTTGATGAAGAAATGTAAAGTGAAATGTCAGATTACTACTTGGAAGGGGAAAATCAATCCATGATAAGTTTTCTAGAACTTCAGCATTCAGTTCATGTGAATGTTAAATACCGGAGAAACTAATGGCAGTACTTACATAATTACCAAGGGAACAGGATCCCTGGAGCTGTTAAAGGTCAGATTGCTGTCTGCTTGCAGTTTTTAAAGAGGAGCTGGCTACACGGTGAGGGCAGTTCCTGCCTTCAGAGGAAACAATGACAATCTCTGGACGCAGATTGTTTTATTAAAAAAAGCATTTTTTTCTGTCTCCAATGACTGATTATTCTTACAGACCTCATGAATCCTTCAGATTAACGCACATGTATCAAAGCACCAATTATTTTAGATTAATGTTCAATAGCAAAACAGGTGCATGAGGTTTGATAAGGCAAATTGAACAGGACGAAGTAAAATAGCCATGTTTCAATACCTCGCAGTTGCATATTCTCCTTAAGGGCTGGATTTATCTAGGGATTTCTGACTTTAAGACCTCCCATTAACATTTTCTGGTGAAGTGCCTACTCCTGCCCACATGGTGTGGTGGGAACCAGCAGCTCCAGAGTCCCCTTTCCCCAGCCACAGTACCACTGCTGCTGCTCTGGGCTTCAGCTTTGTGGCAACAGGTAATGGACTAAAATGGGGACTAGGTGAGGCTGAGAATGAGCGAGGTTTGAAAGGGCATTTCTGCTCTGTAAAATTCTATGAAAAGCAGCATCGGGGGCTCACTGTTTGATCAAGAGGGCCTTCAAAGTAAATTTGTTTAGTTTAGATAGCTTTACTTCACGACTGCCAGTCCTGAAATCTCAGCAGGGGATCAGGTTTGTTCATAACAGTAAAAAAAAAAAAAAAAAAAATTCTGCTGAACAGATTGTAGTCCTTGGCACAGATCTACTACCCTCTGCTATAGTCGGTGGAGGTAGTCTGTTCTTACAGTAACGCATGTGAGGGCAGGAACCACCCCACCAACTTCTGCGCTGGAGAACAGCCGCGTCATTCATCTGCCACAAGGAGCGGAAGCGAGTACGTGTCCTTCCCTTTCTTTGCTGAGCATCAGGGAGAAATAAAACAATGTGCAAATGCTCTGCTCACAGAACAGCGTTGGGATTTGCCATGAGAGTACTGCATGGGGCACTTGCACTATTTACAGACGTATCAGGTGCAGATTGCCATTTCTCCTCTTCTGGCTGCTTCTGCTCTTAAGTATTTTTAGACCATTTATTATGTGCTGCTGAAGTAAGGGCCATGGGAGTGAAACTCAAAGTGAAAATTCACCCGTAACAATGAAAGTCTGTTTTTAATTCTCAGAAGATATAATAGCTATCTGGGATTGTATGTCACCTCCGTTTTTTGCCTTGCAATTGTTTGCTGAGTTTTTGTGCAAGGGAACCAGGAGGGGGACAAGGATTACAATGCCCAGATTTTTAGAGGCTGCTGGTGCAAAGAGTGGGACTGTAGAAACAGAACAGCTCCTTTAGATAATGAGTAGCAAGTGAGTAGCAGAAAAGGAATGTAATTTCAATTATGCCATAAATTCACTTTCAGCTGGCATGAACAGAGGGCAGATAGAATTTTCTTTCTAGCTTTAACAAAATGCAAGCACTCTGTTTGTCTTTTGCAATTGCTGTTTGTTCTTTGGTGCAGCAGAGGTTGGAAGAGACCTCCCCCTTTTTTGGTATGAGGTTGGTTTGCATGGAAGCATTCATCTGTCTGTATTATTCATTCCCTACTCTTTTTGCAAAGTGAATTCCCTGTGATGATCTCATGATGTTTACAGCATTTCCTGTGATGGCATAAACAGAGATTGATGCCTTATTTTCATATGTGGGTGTGTCAGAGAATAGCCACTTTCCAATTGCTGCTCAGCCAACCCATGGAGTCCTATCTAATGTCTGAGACTAATTTCAAGCAGGAGGTAGCTACTCTGTTAATGCAGCCAGGCTTGAGCTCGTTCTCCACTGAGTTTCACGGGATTTGAACAGCAGCAGGAAAAGGTAAATTAATAAAGAAGAAAGAGCATATTGAAAACAAATTAATACTGCCATTTATTACTATTACAGGTACTACAAAGAAAATAGTAATTGAGAAAAAAATCAGGAATACAAAGGGTTGTTGTGTATGTAAGAGTTTCCAGCAATCTTAAACCAATTTTTAACTGATATAACTACCTACAGTATGAGTAGCTCTTGTCTACTTTCAAAAAGGAAAGGAAAATATTTCAAAATGTTTACTGGCATTTAGTAGTGTATTTGTGGCTACCAGAATGTTTCAAATTTGGCAGTCTCACTGTAATTCACAGAAGTTAATAAATTACATCATAGAATTCTTTGCATGATTTATCCTGGACTTGCTGATGGGGCAAAGTAAAGCACAAAATTATTTTAAACTTTTTTTTTTTTGTTCCTGATCCCTAGAGTAGGGATAGTCATTGAGCTGTGAGACCCAGCTAGTATGTAGTGAATACTTATTCTTCAAGTGCAGCTATAGTAGTTAGTCCAGGGGTACATATGAATGCAGCTTTATGTTTTATTTTGTTTTTCAGATGGGAATTATAATGGGGGAGAGGGAAGGAGTTTTTGCATTGTTTGGGTCTCCTTTCATTCACAGCGCTTCAAATCACAGCTTTTAACAGCAATCTTTAATCCCCCATCATTTCTCTTCAGTGTTGACTGCAGAAAAAGTTGTTCTGCTGTCAGTGTTTTACAAAAGCACTTACTTTCCTCTTCCATTCCCTTGCAGAGAGGGTCGCCAGAGGCAGAAGCTATTACAGAATAGCTTATTCTGTGGGCAGTGTAAACAAGTCTGCGAAATTTACTGCTGCATGATTATCACTAAGGGCAAGGATTTAGGGGAGAGTCAAAAAGACTAGGCATGCGTCTGGATGAAGTGAGCAACTAGATCTGTAATACAAGGAAAACTATTACCATGAGTTTTAGGAATGAATACAACACTGGATTTAGGATGTAGTGAATGTAGAATTTGGAGATTTACCTGAGGTCCCATTAGCTTGGAGGGATTTCCTGCAGAATTTTCTGAACCTTAATCTTGAGCAGCTGTTTGGGGTATTGTCAGTGATCACCCCCAGCTTGTTTCCCAAAGGGAAGGCACAGATGTCTCTCCTGGTTTGATATGCATAACCTTGCTAAAAAAAATACTCATTGCAGCTGAGAAGTTTCACAGCCCCAAATCCCTAACAGAAGGTATGTTACATCTCAGTTGGACCTAGACTGGAACTCCACGTTCAAATTCTTCTTTCATCGGAGCTATTGGAAATCCTTGTTCAAATGTCAAATGTCTATTTCTGTTAAGTGTTCTGGCATCTGATTTTTTTTATTTTCAATACAGCTTCCAGACGTGGCTCACTTTTCTTAGTTGATGGTTATCTTCTCCTCAGGAACTTTAATTAAAAATAGGACATCCAAGTAATGCAATCGCTAATGTAATTTTTCTCTGGCAAAATAAATTAAGTTTAAGTACCTGGTATCATCTTACTGCTTGCTGTTGGTGTTTTTTAAATGGAAATTGCTAGAAGAAAACATAATCAGTAATTCAACCAAACTAAGGTCGTCTTAATATTTTCTCCTAATGGTGACTGAAGCAGAGATAATTTTAGATAATTTCTAGGAAGTCCTAGAGCCCAATTTTTAAACAAATCTTGTCCATCGTCTCTTGTATGTATGATGATGTATCTTAGAAAGATACACTTCTGATTAGTTGGTACATGATTTTAACAAGGCTTTTTTAGCAAGGTTTAAACTGCCATCACTGATGTAAAAGCTTAATCTGGGCTATAGTAAAATAGGATTATATGCTACTCTGTGGCTTCCATGCAAAGTTGGAGTAAACAGGATTTGCGTGGGTAGGTATCTCAAAGGAACAGCTGCATAACAGATCTGCAGCCACCTGTGGAGCTTGTGGGCTGCAGGATCACATGGAGATTTAGGCTCGAGGTTGCGTAGTGGGAGAGCTGCCGCTCGGTGCCCTGCATTTGATGCCAAGCTCAGCCTGGGCTCCTTCTCCGGGAGGTGACGGGAACAGACGCAGTGCCACAGAGCTTGGCGCAGCCCAGCCAGCACCATTTTTTGCAGTGAGATTGGAGTGAGCAGAATCCAGCGACGGGGTGAAGTCCATGTGGAGATGTTTGTAATCCTTCTTCTTGATGATTGAAATGTATGCAAAAATACCATCCAAGTTTCTAACTCTTCTGGACAGGGATTATACGCAATTTATTAGGCCCCTCTTTACATTTATCAGATCTAATGCAGGAAAAGCATGAGTATTAAATGTGATAAAGGCACAGAGGAGTTGTTCTCATACAAGTAGAAAGTGAAAGGAAGTAATTAGGTGAAACAAGTGCTACATGTATAAACTGGGGAGGAAATGAGAAGTGGGCAAGAACTAATCCCATGCTGCCACAGTACTAATTGGAAAATTTAACCCAGAAGATTTTGGATTTTATTACGTTTTTATTAATTGTCCCTCTGCTTTTCATACTGTCTTCTGAGTCACATGGGAGAAGGATCAGTGGTATTCTTCCATATCCTTATAGGCTAGAACTGATGAATAAGCAGGATTAAGTGATTTTTGTCTCGGTTCAATCAATAAAGCACTGCTTAACTACTTTACTCAAGCTGCTGGTCTTGCGGTAGCCCTTCACAGTGAACACTCCTTGCCAGCCTTATTCCTCTTCTCTCCTCAGAAACAGTTAACTTCATTGGTTGGCCCTGAGTTGGTTTGTCATTTTAATGTGCATGGTTAATTTAAATATCCATGTATTTTGCTACAATTTTAAAGACAGCTGCCTTGTCAAAGAAGATGCACCTTTAAAATGTGGACTCCTCTTTGCAGCTGTCTCATTTGTGGATACATATTTGCATCACGTCCCGTGAACATACAGGAGATGCGAGTGTCCTCCTTGCCCGCTGCTGGGTGCGTGTGCTGTGCATATGTTCACTTTGGCTTGATGGGCTTGAGTAGCTCACAGGGACCCCTGGGATTACTCCTGCGGCCTTTCCAAAAACAGCTCTGAGCTTTTTCCCTCACTTCGGATCTACTGAACAAGAAGTTGGAGCCAGGGTACTTACTGTTTGTACCCCAAAAAGTCCACAACCTCAGGCTGGAATTGACTTTCTCTGTACTGCCTGGGAACTTGGAAACCAGGCCAGGCTTGAAATGAATTTGCTGGCCCCCTTTGTGGGTAGGATTGATTTAGGTGTCCTCGCTCGCAGGTGTGAAAGAGTGGTGAGTGGCATGGACCATCTGGGATTTGAAGGCTATTTTAGGAGAAGTATTTGCTTCCTACCACACCCCTCCTTTTAAATCGAGTCAGACAATGAGGGATTAGTCACTACCTGCAAACAATCCTATTCTTCAGTTTATTAGCGAGACATTGTTTTCTTCTTCCTCAGTAATCTGATGTGCTTCATACAGCTACTTCAGGCTCATGCTCTTTGTGTTCAGCAAGAGTTCAAGGGGTAGGTGGAAGAGGTCGGGTGGTGGGGTCTTTACCAAAAAATTCCAAAAGGCAGAAAAATTGAAGGTTTGAGCTTTTTTGCAGGCTGGTGACCCAATATTCAAGGACATCAAATAGCGGAGAATTACTGGTATCAGCACCCATGCTCTTTTGATCAGTAGGTTGCTACTGAGTGCTTGGAAAAAAGTATCTGAAGGATTTGAAGGTCCTTAAAAAGGTATTTGCGTTTGTACCTCATAAAATCTTGAGTGAGGTGACTTCGCTGAACACAGGCTAGTCCCCGGTGGGCTGTGGCATGTATGCCCTGGGTATCTGCTATAATGAATGCTGTGCAGGGAGAGCGGAAAATGGGTAAACATGTTCTAGTTCTAGGCAGAGAAATTATGCATGGTCGTCTCTAGATGCATGCTGAGATGTGGATTAAAGAGGAGCAGAGAAATTCAAGCGAGAGCTGACCAGAGAGAAGCTGCCATGCTGTATACAACCTTTTCTTGCTGGCCTGTCCATCCTTTAGACCTTCACAAATGCATGAAGTAGTCATCCCAGAATGCAGAGAGGAAATTGGTGTATATTCCAGCAAATCTGTTGTAGTATGCAGTGGATGCTAAACAAGACGTTCTTGAACAACTGGAGCTGGGAAGTCTTTAACATTTTCCATCATAAATGTTAATGTGTGTAGCAGACAGAAGGAATATTGTATAAAAGCTTAACACTCTCAGACATGCTATTGCTGATCTGTGGCAAGGAAGCCAATGTTTCCATTATTTCCTTTTTTTTTTCCATTAGGAAAGGGTGAAGGCAAAGAATAAAGAGATTTTTAACTTGAAGCTGATTGTCCCTGTGTACGTACGATGTAAAGGAGAAGTGAAAAAGTGTTTCACTTTTACGATTCCAGGTAGAGATAGGTAAACTCAAATTCTTCTGGAACACGTTACCTGTTAGAGTAACCGTTATAAGAGGCCAGGTTTCGCTACCTGAATTTCTTTTAACTATTCCATATTTTAAAATGCCCTTTTGAATGCATTTTGCACATAAGATTTTCATAAATGAGCTATGTTTCAGAACATAAAAAAGCCATCTTTATGCCTGCCAAGACCTTCACTTGAAGGTGAAATATTTTTTAATATTAACATTTAAGAATATTTTTTGAATATTTTTATGAATTGCATGTTTCCTCAAAATTAAGATTTTGAGCTGTTTGAACTTTTTGCCCAAGTTATGTTTGAAAGAAAACTGGATTCTCCAGTGAAATGGAGTATTGGAAACCTGATAATAAGCCAGAGTGAGTGAGGGGCAGATACATGCTGACTTTAATTTCCTCTTTTTCGCCCCAGTGTTAGAGTACATAGGATGCACTCCTTGATTGCAAGGGTATTCTTGTCGGTTTATGAGGCCCTAAAATGTCTGAAGTACTTCACAGAAAAGGCAAAAGCCAGGTCCTCTCTCATAAATACTTTATAGTTTAAAAGGCTTATATAAACTGTTATGACTGTTATGACTGCTAATGAGTAATTTTCTGAACTATTGACTGCAATATATCTGAAATTTTAGTGATGATAAATCCTTGAATGTTTTTCTGGGACATGCACTGAAACATAAATGTGAAGTGAAAACAGATTTATGCAGAGAAGAGGTGCTTGTTTATGGGTACACACTGATAGTGATTGTAATAAAGCTCTGCTCAAAGCTGCTGCGTAGAACCAGGCTGTGGGCAGGTCTCCTACGTGCAGGTGAGTCAGGGTGTATATTGCCAGCTGGGAAAAGGCTGGCAGCATTTGCAGTCTCTGTCTTCCAGTTATTCCCCTATAACGTGGCTGCGGCATAGTTCTCCGTGATAGACTTTATTTCGTAGCTTAGGAATGATAAAGTTCAACTCGAAACAAAGAAGTTTCATGTTGGCCTCCTGCACATTGACAATGGTATCTTAAAAAATATTTGGTTTCTCTCTTTGATTCTTTCATTTACTTTTCGAGTTCTGGTAAAGATTGTTGCAGGCATTTTCTAGAATGTTTTGCAGGTATCACATATGTTAAAATTAGCAGTCATGCAGTTGTGGTTTAGACAAATTGTTGTGCTTCGTTTCCAAAATTCAAAGCTAAATTAAGGAGACCCTTGTCCCAAAAGAACAGAAACAAATAATTCCAAGTCTAAAGCGCATGCAGCGTTTCTGCAAGGGCCTGCTAGGAAGCAGAAGGTGCAGCTCAGCCCATACAGCTGAGTAACACAGCGTAGATGCTTATCAGGATGACTTTTCTCTTATATGCCAGTGAACATCACACTCGCTAAGGTGGAAATATCCACAATATAATCCTGACCAGAACAGTCTCGCTTGCCTCGAGAAGTCTCTCAGCTATTTGAGGCAGGAGTTTGCCAAGGTGTGAACATGTTAGTCATATGTATCTTCGCATTTCTTCTTTGCTATTTTAAGTCTGCTTCCCTTGATCCCTTTTACGCTCAGCTCATTTCAAGGCCCTACAGACCTTTCTGTTCACCTGAGCCGCAGATTTCAAAGCGGCTTTCTATTTTTATGTCAGTACAGTGCTTAAAAATGAGGGCAGTCTGAAGTTGTAACTGTAGTTCTGCATATGACCAAAAAGTGTACCCTTGCCATGTTGCTGCTGAGAAATGTGCGTTCTGCTAATGCCCGGGCTTGGAGGATCTTTTTACACCAAGGATGCTTCTGAAGAGGTCTCAGATACCGCTGTCAGTTAATGACTGCACTTGTACACAGATTTAGAGAAAGCTCCTGGGTGCTATATATAAGAGCTTTAAATCAGGCCTGGATGGGAACATTGTAGTACTTGCATGTTAGATGAAAGTCCTTGAGATTCACCATATTCTGCTGAAGATGGTGAGTTATGGGAAGAGAGATTCAATTAGTTCTTTGAAGCTACCTACCCTCCTGACTCGCTGGAACGATTCTTGATTCCCTTTGTAAGCAGGCTCCTTTTGTGTTCAACATTCATAATTTAAAGCGATTTTGTTGGATTATGTTTGGTTCCTGTCCAGAGAATCATAACCTTCAGAGTGGGATTTCCAGTACAACATTTTGGAAACAAGCCTGTGATTTCCATTTATTGAATGCAATATCGGCCTCTTTTTTTTTTCTCTCAGTGACTTTTCGTTCCTGAAAACTTACATGATGGTCATTTGCTGTGTGGGCACTAAATAGGTGAACCTAATTACAGCACGTTAATGTCAAAATGGAGTTGCTTGGGTGAAATTGAGCACAGCTAGTCAGGGCTGTAATAGGGGGGTAAAAGTACTTATGCTGCCTTTTTCAGCCCTATAAATAAAATATGCAGATGCAGGATGTGTAGAATATACAGATGTAGGGCATTTCATGCCCATGTGGGTTCATCCATGGAGATATAGAAACCATGTCAAGTGGAAAGAGAGAATAAGTATGAGGGCTGTCTAGTGACACCATCTTTTTCCCTACACGTATTTTCCCTGCCCATTTTAAGCAGATGAGCCTGCAAAATTTGGTATCTCATCTTCCTAAACTGACAAGCTGCAAACTGGGTAAGTTTTACACCATCCTAAAATTTGCTTCCATCTGCATCCTATAATAATCCCTATGTCCCTTCAGGCAATAGCCCCATAGTTTGCATGGCAGTCCAGAAAGAGAGTTTCTTCCTGTCAGCTGTCTCATAGGATTCCCAGCAGGGACAATGGTCCGATCTTCTCCTTTGATGCTCGTAGGAGTAGCCAATTTTTGTGCTCTGTTTTCACTTATTAGGTTACTTGGGTTCCTCCACCTATCATTGCTCCTCTAATCCTCTCCAGGTTGTTATGTTTGTTGTGATATAGCCTTTAGTCAGATAACCTGACACCCTCATTTTTATTCTTTAATTTTTCCATTTTGTGAAGCGTAGCCTTTTTATAATAATTGCCTCCATATTCCTGGGTCAGTCGCTCTCACATCAAATAAGACTAGCCAATGTGGTGGCAGGGGCCCATGAGTAACTATGAGTGTCTTTAATCCTTCTCCCTCACAGGTCACGCTGCTGTCGATGCAGCTTGGGCTCATCATTTAGTGAAAAAAAATCAAATTGGCATGTTGTTTAACGTCCCCAGAAGGAACTACTTTGAAGAGAGCTGCTGAGACATACTCTGGGGTATTGTGAAGATTTTGTTAGGCCTTCTTCCTCCTCTACTAGATTGTAAAACCAGAAATATGTATTCTCTCATTTGATGAACACATGCACCTGGAGTACTCTCTTTTCTTAGAGGAGCAGGAAAATCTGCTCTGTCAGTTCTCTCTGAAAACATCTCCCTTTCAAAAAAGTGTAGCGCTGTGCTCCAGTCATCCCAATAGTGCTACTGCATAAGTAACATATTTATAGCTTTCAATATTGCAGCTGTTTCACACCTTCAGCTGCATTTTCAGTGCACAGAAAGACAATAACAAGGAAAAAAATGTCTGTGTAGGAAGAACATTTTTCCAGATCTCTTCAAACTTTACACTCGGTTGCAGTAGCGAAGAACAGAGGAATATCAACAAAATGTTTTTTCAAATTCCCTTTCAGTGAAGCAGCTTTTTTGGAACAGTTGTCTAAAGTGCCTTTAGAGACAAGTAGACGTACTCAAGGTGCTTTAGAAAAACAGCAAAATAAACAAGAGTTACTTAAGCGTTCTTCACTGTGAGAACAGAAGTTCATGCCAGCTTTGCTACTGTTAGCAGTTCCCCTTTAGGTATTTTATGTTGCTTTATTAAAGAAAAGTTTGGGATACTGTTAACTTTATGCAGTGCTTTAGCACACTGTCCCAGCCGTACAAAACAGAGGTGACCAGCTTCTTCCTTCTTATATATGGGTCAGATGCAACTTCCTGGTACATGGAAATGCTCTTGTTAAGCAACAGTTATTAAAAGAGGTGTAGCTCATGTACCATGTTGATTTTTACCTTTAGATTTTATGCACTGCTGCTATTGATCCCTGACAGCTAGCTTGCATCCCAGAAAAGTTAGGTTAGCACAAGCTCTGGGCTCGCTCTTTTTGTTGCGTGACACCAACATCTCAAAGGCCCGTGGGAAGGTCTCAGTGTGAAGGGGTAGGGGCTGCATCTAGCTATGAGCTGTACGTTCCTGTGAGACCCCCTTCATGACAGCAAGGTGTATTTGTCCTTTCTCTATTTGCCTCTGTAAATCTTGCAAACTGAATTTCAGCCTAGACATCAGAAAATGCTGCTGCTGACAAAGCTCCTCAGGAAAGCCTGTTTATTTAGGGGAAACGTTTGCCCCTCGGAAGTCCAAATGTAAGGTCAAATCCAGTGTTCTTCATTTACCAACTGGCTTACAACTCTGCACAAAGGTCTGGGCTCAGATGAGATTAAAATTTATTCGGAGGAGGTTAGAGAGAGACCATCAAGTTCTACCCTCCCATCCAAAGAAACAGCCTTCCCTGACTTCACCTCTGAGGTCTGAGTTGGCCCGTGCTTCCTGATTTGAGCCAGCAGATCAAAGGGACTGTAAATCCAAAACCATGCATGTACTTCAGACTACATTTTGCAAGTCAGTACAGTCTATTTTTTTTACACTGCAGAATATTCACATTTACTAGAGGTGCATAGGCATTGCCTGGTGGCTAATATTTAGGGTTGTAGTGGCACTGTTTGAAAAAAAGACAGTCTTGAAAGTCTCGAGAGGACCACAGACCTCTGTGGTCTGTTGAGGTCTGAAGCTAGTCTGTAGCTGGTAATAATAAATAGGAGACTTCCGCTCCTGGGCAGGTTGTCCTTTGATAACTCAGCATGAGGTTTCTTACCCGCTCCTCTGGAGCAGCTGGTGTTAGCTGCAGTGGAGACATGATACTGGAAGATGGATGGACCACTTGATTAGGGTGTATATCCTCTTCTTACCTTTCTGCTAAAATAGTGCTCACATTTACAGGCATTCAAGGACAGTTTGCTGTCCTGAAAGGGACTCGTTCCTTTTAGAGCCATAAATTGATTGAGAGAGACAAAGGATAATGCATCCCAGTTTATGTATTTATGATAGGCTTTGCCGACAGTGAGCTTTTCCTTTGATTTTTCTAATCCAATGCCTTTTTTTGTTTGTGATAGAAGAATGATCCATATAAAGAATTCAGTACTGGTCACTCATTTCACAGCTGTAGCCACAGTTTTATTTAAACGAGTGTAATTATCACCAGCTAGGCGTGTTTGTGGTGAACTTATGGGCTTGACCAGCTTGCACCTTTTTTACCTTATGGGCATGGTACTTTTTTAATTTTTCTGTTTACTAGGATAGCAACAGTTATGCTTATTGCTTTTTTCCCCTAAATTTTGACAATTACTGCCATTAAAATTAGATTACATTGCTTTAAAATATTATGGTCATCAGCAGAAAAACTGTTTGGGGAAAAGGAAATATTAGAATAAATAGCTAATTTTCACCAAGACGACAGACAGATGGTTCGCTCATTAGCAATAGACACCTGAAATGCCCTCTCCCGCATTTGCTTTATTGTGTAGCTGAGCACCCTACTGTTCAGGAGATCAGTGTCTGAGGAACTGATTGCTGGTCATTAGGAACTTTAAATTGCATCCTGTGATTGCACAGTGTTCAGGAAAGTGCAAAGGGAACTGGCATCCTTCTATTATGTTGATGGAGATTAGTCAATGAGCCCTTAGGTGGAAAATCCCCAGGAATCCAGCGAGACCGTCAAGGGCCCAGACCATTGTGGGACGGGTGTCAGACTTTCATCTGCAAATAAGAACAGGAGAGTGTTTTGCTGTTCTTCTGATGTGGAGATTACATGACATGTTACACATGTCAGCAGAGAACAGAGACTGTACGTTTCCCTACCAAATGACATAACTGAATAAATAACTCTCTCACTTTTCTAGAAGCGGCTTGGGAAAAACTGGTAGGATGTGGAGTGGAAGATCAAGGTTAGTTCGGACTAGATCATCAGCAGCCAGTGGGGGAACTCTAAGTAGCCCAGTTAATTGTTGGTCAGAGTGTTATTTTCAATTATAAACTGATTTTAAGTGATTACTGTCTCTTGCTGGCAGATATTTCTCATTGTGGTTATGCCCCTCTCTCCACTTGCGCTTGCCCTTGCTTGCCCTTGCCTTTATCATTAGGTTGAGCTTATAACTGACCCCTTCTTGGCATCTTGCCTAGTGCTCATGTCCAGACCACAGACCTTTTCTCTCCTGGGCTGGACTTTTCCCAGGTACCCATTTCCAGATGAAGGGCAGGACCTTTTCGGGGTGGGAGCTTAACTCTCGCAGCCCATCCCACTGGGATTTGGGCACTGCAAGCTCTTGAGAAGCCTCTGGTAGTAACTAATAAACGTGACCCGAAATTCTCCTGCCCGAAGCAGCCTTTCTGGGCTCATGCCCAGAAGCAGAGGTGGCCGAGGATGTCATCCGCCGGCACAAATCTGCAACACGCAGTTCACTTGCCCTGGCTCAACCCTCAGCCTTTGCAGCTCTGCTGCGCCCAGTTTATCCCTGCCCTGGGGGAAAAGGCCCCTTTCCCCACCGCAGCATACTTGTTTCTCTGCACGAGTCTTCCTACCAGCGACAGCCTCTTTTACCGAACTCAAAACGCTTCTGTCATTTAAAGATCTTTGTCTTTTGTCAGAGCTTTTAATAGGTAGATCAGAAAGGCTCCTCCGCAGGGCTGCTGTTGAAAAGTAGGGCTGCAGAGCTATACACCTGCCCACTGGATTTTCCTGGGAATCTCCTTACCTCTACTGTGATTTTACCTTTTCTCTTCTCTGCACAACCTGCTTTGATTTAGCACTTCCCATTCAGGAAAGCAGTGTAGAATTAAATAGGGGAGCAGAATTACACGTGCTTATCATCAAGGTATAAAACTACTTACTTACGTTCCCAGTTTGGCAGAGCTTTGAACTGACTCTGTCTCTGTTGGAAGCAGCTGCGTCGTGGTGGGCTTACGCCAGGTTGCACCTATTAACACTAATGCTGAATTTGGCTCATTTCCAGAATAGCTGCCGTAATGTGCAGTGACATGTGTTTTCAGTGTGTGGGAACATCAAAGAGAAATGAAGAATAAATTATGACTCCTATTTGTGTAACTGTGAAATCATCCGAGGTATATTTATTTGCAATACCTGTCTGCTTTTTAAGTTGTGCCTAACTATGCATAGATTTTAGTCGAGGTTAATAGAGAGAGTTTTTCTAAATGGGATGTGAGATAATTGCATGGTAGCTATCAGCTGATCTTTTAATTTCTGTTGCCTGAGAAATAATCAAGTGGCCTTAACTATGGCTGTTATTCTACATATAATATGCAGATATTTTCACACTCAAAGTGCAAAGACTTATTCCTTGCAACAGACCTGTGAGTTATTTATGTGGGCAAAGTGCAATCCAGAAATTAGGTGACACAGGAAATCACCGTTCAAGTGGTGACTAGCATGCAGCAGTTCTTGGTTACCAGACCTGCACTTGGATCTGCTGCTTCTGGTCGTCTGTCTGTAAAGCTGTAGAAACAGAGCTGTGAAGAAGTCTAAATCATGACCTCTGTCACAGAATAATCTGTGTGTTCAGCCCCAAAATGTGCATTTTTCTTCCTTTTTCTGTGTGGCTGCCTGACCTTTACAACTGAACTTTCAGACTAAATATCTGAGAAGCCTCTGCTGACTGTGCAGCCTGTTTGAGGCTCTGCAGAAAAGTCTACGTATTTTAGGGACTGTTTGCATCATAAGCATCCAATTGTAAGTAAGAAGGGAAAGAATCCAACGTGTTTTTCCTTCATTTAGCAAGTTTTTATAACTGTGCACAGAGATCAGGCACGCATGCGCAGATGTCCGAGCATGGCAGGGGTTTAAAACTTTTGTGGTTTGAACAAGTTTGTATCAGCTCTGTGGGCTCTGGGCCACTTTGTTGCCAGTTTTTTGTGGGGGGTGATGTAATGTGCAGCACTGCGCAGTGCGGGAAGGGACAAAGAGACCCCGGTGGGTTCTGAAGTTTCAGCTAATCTCTGCGGTTTGACACATTGACAGATAGGAAGGCAGCGGTGGCATCATAAGGAAACAGAATTGCAAAGTTAAAAATTGCCAGAAGAGTTAAAAGCGTCAGCCTATCTCCAGTCTGGAGCAGCCCTCTGATTGGATACTTTCAAGTTCATTCCCTAAGCAACACCTCAAAAGGGTAGGATTTTCTACATTGCGATTATTCTGTTTTCATCCAGAAAAGGATGGAATAGCCAAACAAAAATGTAACCCCTTAGGTGACACTATTGCACAATTATAGCCGGAGTATTGATTCAGACAAGGACCGGTTGTTTTTTAGGTTCTGTTTTCATGATCAGTGGTTGAGGAAAAAAGGCTTTTGAATGGAAAGATTTGAATAGAAACTTTCAAAGACTATAAAAGCCTATATGCATTTGCATTCATTGTTAAAACCCAGCCAGAAGGAAAATACTGCTTCTGCAGTTTATTCCTGCATTAGGCCCTGTGTAGTTTCTTGCTGCGAAATATATCCAGAAGTTCTGTTCAGCGCTGGGAGTGTGTTAATACCGTGGCAGTGGCAGAGACACCAGTTTCCCTATACAGCGTGGAGGGACACCTGGCATCACTTCCAATATCCCACACTTTGAGATTTAAGGCTGTATTATTCTCTGAAAAATCAGTGCCTGTGGCTTGTATGGAGATCACTATTAAAAAAAAACAAACTGGAGGAATAACTGCTGGTTCAAAGGAAAGCATTGAATGCTGCTTTTTGAAACATTTAATAGAAGTACAATCAGCTGGTAGCCTGGAGTATTTTTAGCATACTTTTGCAATCAGTAATTGCAAAGTTTTAGAAGACTCTCCCATTCCCTCAGGCCCTTACCCTGGGCTCAGTCCTTCAGCTCTTGTTTGCAAGTGTCATTCCCTTGCAGGTTTTTTGTGTGACTGAATATTTCAACCTGGGGTCTTAATAAATACCTCTAGGATTCCTTGAGGAAACTGTAAAATTATGATTTTACATAATTTTATGTAAAACGAGAGCTTGCAGAGAGGCTCGCCGGTTAAATTCACCCTTATAAGGAAAAGCAACATAGAAGTTGGGGAGAGAAAGAAGTGCCTAAATAGAAGAAAAAGCAGGGCTAAGGGAAAATATGTCATTCAGAGAAGCTGCATGAAATGCCACAAGTGTGCATAAATATTGGCTGTGATTCTGCCATGCCGACTGAAGTGAGGTCAGTGGGATGCCTCCTCGCGACTAGTAATGAACCACTTGCATTAGGACATGCAGCACAACCTTTAGGCCTGAAGTTCCCTTGAAAAGCGAGGAATGCTGTGTAGTTACCTTGCTATGCAGAAATAGAAATGATTATTGAATTTCGGTTTTTTGTTTTTTTTACTTTTTTGTTATTCCTTTTGTCTTATTGGCGGTAATGAGTTTTTTATTTTATGTCTCAGTAGTGCTGAATAGTGTTAAAAAAATTTCTTTTTAAAGAGAATTCCTGCTGGATCATTTGAAAGGCATGTAGACCTTCCTTATTTCATCTTGCAGTATCTGCAAGTCATTACTGGAGGCGTAGCAACAAGTGCTACAGAGCACAAATAATGCTGTACAGGAGCCTAGGGACAGAAAGCAAGGTTAAAAAAAAAAAAAGAAAAGGATCTTTTTAAAGCACCAGACAGAATCAAACATTTATTGTTCCAAAAGTGTGAGGAATATTATTACTTTAAAAGGGGGAAGAGTTTTCAGATAAGTGTATGCTTTCTATTAAAATTGACTATTTATGCCTCTTAAAATTTAAGGTTGCGACAAGCTCTCATTTTGGTTTTCATTATAACGGTAAACTGGCCAAAACCTGCCGTTTTCACATTGACAGGGAAATGAATAGGCAAAGCCTGAAGAGGACTCATCCAAATGAGGTTCGGTTCCAAGTCATTAAAAATAATTATCTCAATTAGAGTTTTCTTTTGCTTTGCTTTAGATCTAATTTTGCTTAAAGTGTCTTTGTTTCCTTCAAAGCACAAAGAGCTTTCTCAGGTTTTCCCACATAAGTGACAGTTCTGTGGAAACTCATACTTGGGTTAGATGTAAAATAAAGAGAAAATATTGAAGCCAAGTTAGGAAACCGGGGGCGGGGGGGGTCGCTCAGGGCGGCCAGTAAGTGTTTTTCTGGCGTTGGCACTGGTGAGACGAGGTAGGACTGCCTGCGGCGACGGCGAGGGCCGCGCAGGCGGCGTGGACAGGCGCGCGCTGGCGAGCGTGCGCGCCTGCGCTGGAGACCGAACGAGTGCCTGAGCTCCTGGCGGGGGGAGCTGGAGTTTCTGAGTTTCGCTGAGCTCCTTTTTTTCTTTTTTTCTTTTTTTTTTTTTTTTAAACTGCAGATCACGTGCGAGTTTTTAACAGTCCTGTGAAAAACTGTCCTGAGCGCGCACCGCTAGCCTGTTCAGTGCAGTCCTCCCCCCTGCACCCCCCAAAAAAAGGCCCGGGCACCCATATACGCGGCTCCTCGTGGCGCAGCACGACACCCAGGGGCTGCAGGCAGAGCCCGTGTGCTCCCTCCCAGGAGCCTGACGTGGTGGGGCAGGGCTAAAAAGAAAAGGGAGGGTTGGAAGTGATGCCTTAGTCAAGACCAGGTACTAATTGTCTGTGTTTTTATGAACTTTCTACCTCCCGGTAACATTTTAGGCCTCAGGGATTGCCCAGGTCTTAGCAAGTAGCTGGTGAAAGGGTCCGGGGACTTCCAATTTCTCAAAGCAAAAAAAAAAAAAAAAAAAGCACACCAAGGTTTCTAAAAACGGAATAGAAACACACCTGTTCTCAAGATGCTCCTGAAAAACTGTTATCACTTAAAATTCATTTTCATCCCTAACCAGGAGCTGCGTTTGAAGATCAGTCTCATAGAGCGGTGTTATTGCCCTTCCTTGTCGCTCGTAGGGCAGAGCTTGCACCCAGGTGTGCTGGCTCTAGTGAGGCTGCTTTAGGAGCGTGAGGAGCTTCACAGGAATGAAATCTTGCAAACCCATCGTGTCTGCTGCAGCCCATAACTCTGGCCTCTGAACAGCAAAAGGCAGCTTCTTGCATGCACGTCCTAATACGATACTGTCCTCTGTTTGTAGCTTTTCATAGCATATCTGAGCAAAACTTGCACAAGCCAACTGACTCGTGGTCGCACGTCCACATTTTCTGGGTGTCCTACCTGAAATACCTGAAGGAGGTTGTATTTTCAGAAGGGGATTCCTTCCGAGTGTGACTACTTGGCCTTTATGCAGGGCCAAATGATGCAGTTCTTTAATCAGTGTTTTTCTCTAGGAATCCTTCAAATAGCGAGTCCTGTCCTTACTCTAAGCATTCATGCTGTACCATCCTCTGGTGAGGGTGAGCCCTCAGCAAAGAAGGAGTTTGCCTGTAAGAATCTGCTTTTTCCAGATGGCTTAGGACACACAAAGAAAGAGCAAGCAATGTCTTAAATGACAAAAATAAACAGTTTTCATAAGCGTTTTAATTAAAAGAGTGAAAGTTGTATTAATTTCTCATCGTAGATTCTGTCGTCTGAGAAATACTGATGTAAAAGAAAAATTCCACATCTGTGACAGTCCTTTCACAGGGCTGTCCCTATTCACCCTCATGCAAATATATTATTCACCGTCATTAATCTTCCGTACCCAAGCTAGGATGAATCCTATTCTGCAGTTAGTTGCCATGTTTTAGGTGAAAAGGTAATCCGCCAGTGTGGACAGACACTTTTATTTTATAGTAATAGTGGCACGTTTGTTATTGCCTGGAGAGTACCAGTTGCCCTGGCCAGTGGCAGAGAAAAGCTATTTAGCTAGATGGTTCGGGACTTTTTCCTTTTGTTTTGTTTTGCTAGAGCAGCAGGATCTGCAGGATCCTCAGTAAAACGTAAGAGCAGCGGTGCTGGCTGGCACCCGGGTGAGCGCAGCCATCCCTACGGGCCTCTGGGGCAGCGTCCCAGGTGCCCCCAGCACCGCGCCGCACGGCTGCAGCTGGGGCTCAGCACAGCTGAGGGGTGAAGGAAAAGCTAAAAGTTTTTGCAGTCCTCTCACAAATCTGCACTTGCTGGGTTTTTTTTTTTTCCCCAGCTTCACAAAATAATCCAAGGTTTGTATTCTTGCCCCATGATTTGACTTCATTGTGTCCTTTTACCAGGCATTCCCGCTGCCTCACTTTTAATCACAGCAGAGCAGCAGTAGTCATGGATTAGGGACCATTAAACACCTCTCTGCAAAAACTGCAATATGCTATCCAGTTTCCTAAAAGCTTTGGTTTCAAAGAGAACTAGAGCTTGATGCTTCCTGACGCCCTAATCCAAGATTCACTGAAGTCAACGGAAATATGAGAAAACCTTTAAAAAAACCCATTAAAGTGGTGCAATTTTGGCATAGAAGCACATTTCATAGCAATACCTGGTATTTAGTCATGTATATATGGTTAAATCCCTGTCTTACATCTGGTGATTTATAGTAAAAGTGCCTCCTTTCCTTCTGCTGTGTCAATAAGTCTAATAAAAAGGTATTTCCCCAGAATATTTTCCCAGCCTGCAGTCGCCAGCAGGGGCATGCCATTGCAACTTTACTCTTCCTGAGCATTTTTGCAAAGCTTTCTACATAGGAAGAGATTCTTTGTAGTAGGCAAATCAGATACAAAACATGTCAGGAAGTTCCTGTTCTGATGTATCTTGGCATCTCAAGTACCCAGAGATTAGAAGGACTTTGGAGCTAAAGTCAGAAAACTATATTTGAGAAGCTGAATCTTGTATCATCTTCAGAGACCTGCTCTTTGCTATGCTGCAACAGCAACAGGCTGTGCAAACAGGATCGATAAGCTCAATAAGGTCTTGAATTTATGCCTTTTGGGCTACAGTTAACAACCTTAGGACACCCCAACCGGCATCAGCTTCCGGGGACTTGTGAAGTCTGTAAAGCTACTTACCTATTCCATATTTCATTCTGCATTTGAGATTGGATGTGCAGCAGCACAATCCAGAGAGCTATGATGGGATTTTTCCATTTTACTGTTGAAATGTAAATGTTCTCAGCAAAAGGCACATTTTATAGCAGGTATATAAAAATACGAAGGAAAGGGCAAAACTTCACAGCCTTTGAGAGAAAGCCCTTCAAACCTAGCGCTGTCACTCTTCATTTATTACCATAAATATAAAAATACTGTGTAAAGCATGACTGGGGTTACAAATTCAGTCACTCGTAAGGTTAGGAAATAGAGAAGAAAAGTTGCCCAGGTAACCTCACCCCGTGCAGCCGCTGTGCCCTTGTGCTTGCTGCCTTGCTACTCAAAAGCTGTGCTGACCTTTGCAGGGCTGGCAGTTTCTGGAGGGTTTAAGGTTTCATACGCAGAAGCTCCTGAACGCCAGCCCTGGCTGAGCCCGCAGCTCACCCACACAAGGGAATGCAAGAAGTGGGCAGAATGATAGTATTAAAAAAGGTGTGCATCTCTATTGCATTTTAGGCTTCTTGTGTCTGCTTAAGTATGAAAAATGCAAATAAATAGGAGTTGAGCAGGATAAGTTGTCAGAGATGAGAGATTCTCCCCTATTAGGACTACTAGAATAAATTCTCAAGTGCAGTGATGAGATTTGGATATTTTGAATTGCACTAAAGAGAAGTACTGGAATAAAATACAGTGAGAAGACAAAGCACATGGCCAGGCAAAGCTGTCCTACTCCTTTTTCTTCTTCTTTTTTTTGATCTTTACCTCATGTAAGAGCTTAACAGAAGAGGGATGATCCAAGTCCCTTAGTCTTGTATCCCAATAACCAGCAGACTGCTTGAGTAAAGACTGTTGCCTTGGCTAATGGATAATGGAGTTTTCTAGACTGGTGAAACTAGTCTTGTTTTTGCTATTGTTAAGAGAATATGACATCCGCTTTCTCTGTTTTGTTCTATTTTGCCCGTTGCTGAGAAAAAATAGATAAAATGCCATGTTTCATAAGCAAAGCTGTATCCAAACAAAGTGCAGCAGTTTAGATCCCTAGCAGTACCTATTTAGAGAGGGCTAAAAACCAATCAATCTAAAGGAGTAAATTCCTCCTTCGGTCAGTTCCTCCGGAAAGCAGCATTCCCCAGGGTCAAGCAAGGCTTGGGGCCACAGGCAATGGGATCGTGCTCACAGGCAATCACAGCCCAACCCCAGAAGCGGGAATAATGGTGAAGGATAAGCTATAAACCTGCCCACATCAGGTTATCCTCAGAAAACTGCTTCACACAGAATTAATTTGCTGTCAGCTTCCACGGCCAGCTTCATAACATTTTTGCGCGCTTTGATTTAAAGCAGTATGTTCCTGCTTGGGCTTGTCATATTTCCTTCCAAGTGTGTCCATGTGAAGCTATACTCATCTTATAGAGTTGGTGTCAGCATTGCTCCTGACACACTTTTATAGACTAGTTTCACTCAGTAAATGGGGCCTTTTCGGTTTTACTGTCCCTCCTAACTAATAATTTCTTACCCTACTGACCATTCTCAGCTGAAACTGGGCTCTTAGAGAGCCTAGCACTTTTTGCCCATGGCAGTAGCTTTGCCCCACAGAGTCCATTGGGAAACCTGGTCCTCTTAAATCCACTGCTCCTGGAGCCACCTGTCCTATAGGTTGCCAGCAGGTTGGTGGGGCAGCCCAGCGGTTGCAGGAGCTGCCTCCGCTTCTTATCACCTGTGCTTATCTTGGCCTGTGCTCCTCTGTTTCTTATTTACAAATGCTCATTCTAGCTTGAATTTCTTTCATACAAGTTGATAGCCTTGTCGCTGTACCAGAACTAACTTTATCTGTACTTGAACTGTGGATCCCATGACTTGCTGAATATGTATATCTTTGGGGTGACACACCACCTGTAAGTGTGAATGATGTATGGGAATGTGTGTTACAGGGAGAGATTATATGAGGTTCAAAAATGTCACTAGCTACTAGCATGAATTTGCCATCTTTGTATTCTGTCTATATGAAAAATAGAAAGCTTTAGTCAGAGGACAGTGCCTTTGCAATTGTGAAATAATAGATGGGCAGCCAAGGATTGCAAAGGCTATCTAGGGCATGTTCGTTGGGGATCATCTCAGTTGACCTTTAATCTCGCTGCTTCTTTAGAATTTCATTTAATACTTTATAGGAACTGCAGGTTGTTCTAATCTAGGGGCACTAATGCTTGCGCTTTTAGTTGTCTGCTCATGGAAAATTTTTCTGTCTGCTCCCCAGCAACAGTCCTGTAGGTATTAATTCATTAATGCTGGAAGCACAGGCATTCTGCGACTCTGAATTTCCTCCTCTCTAAAGAGAGTTCAAAAAATAGGGAGTTTTTAGATTCTTTGAGATTTGCTCCCTGCACCCGTATCCTAAACATTGCAGAGATTTCAGAGCTGTATATTTCCTCCCTCTCCTAGTGCTGTAAATTGCTGCATTAACCTTGGGACCTAGCACAAGCTTGGGGCTGCACTCTGCTTCCGTCCTCTCCTTTAACAGTGCTGTCCCAATCACGTCTCTCTGCTTCTCTTCATCACTGTAAAACTCCACGTTTTTTTCTCAAGTGCAGCTCAAAGACAGGGACCAACAGCCACGTAGCGTTCCTTTTTAACTTATTTTAGGAGCAGAGAATGAAAGGGCTCTACCTCTGCTTGTGAGAACAGGTGTCTATCTCTGACCATATACTGCCTTCTTAGTCTTCTTCTGGAAAAAGTACGTTTATGCCTATAATAGAGTGACTGTGCTACAGGAAATGCCATGCTGTGTGTACATTGATCAGCACTAAAATGCTCTTGTATTGTCTTTCCTTTGGAAACGTAAACTCATAATTCCCTCTCTGAGCACTACCTGTGCTGCAGTCCAATTTCATAAACCCAGCCCTGGCCGGCTGCTGGTCAGCAGCTCCCACCTGAAAGGCCTGTAACACGACAGCAGGACATTTGGTACTCCTTAAAGAAAGATTTAGGATTTAAAGCACTTCTCAGCAAAAACAGAGAGGAGAGGGGAATGTTTCACCTTCTGCTTTCATGCAGTTTGCCCTGCCAGCACTGAGTGATGCTGGCAGCGTTGAGGTGGAGCGACGCTGATGGCAGAGCAGCTATATCGGGGTGATTTCACGGGGCTTGCTTTCTCTGGCACTTACCTACTTTGCCTAGGGTGATGCAATAACTGTCCTCACAAGAGCAAAAAAAAAAAAAAAAGTTTAAAAAGTCTTCTGAGCTGTTTCATCCTCAGTGATTTTGCCCCCGTGTTTTGTTTAGAGAGCTGTGAGCTGGCATGGCTGGGGCCGGGGCCGGACACCTGCCTTCCCTGGGGCTGTTTCTTCCTCAGCTTGCTCCTTGCCACTCCAGCGTGCAGACACTTGCTCTAAAGCAACAGGCATCAAACACGTATCATTACGTACGTTTCCGTGGCAGACTAGAAGCAGTATTACTGTTGGTAAGCAGTTTTAGGGCAGCTCTGCTTCTGGGTATATATACTGCCTAGCACATTTTTCATGGGCTGTCTACTGCAATCTAATACTAATACGGTAATTACAGCGCTCAGTCAGTGTCAGCGCAATGCATATCTCCGGGATTATGCCCTGCCTGGTGAATGAAAGCCCTTTCCGAAAGAGGCGCGAGCCGATGCGGCCCGTGCCCCGCGCTGGGTGGCTCCGGTTCAGCTGCTGGGGGGGGCACTTGGGGCGCTGCCGCTCGAGCCCTGCGCCCGCGTGGAGGTGAGCGCGGGCAGCCCCGGCTGGCACACGGCACCGTCGCGGCCGCCGCGCTGCGGGGAGATGGAGGAGCAGAGGACTGGCGGCAGCTGCCTGGTAGATCCCGCTGGACAGCGCTGCTGTCACCGCCGTCTTGTATTTTTGTAAGGAGTGTGCGGTTTTGATTTCCTCCTCTGTTTCAGGGGCGGGTCGTGAAGCTGTGCAACACCGAGGAGTAGCAAGTGTGTCAGCGATGCGGGGTTTAGAGGAGAGGTGCAGCATGGCGAATTCACATTTAGTAGCGGCATATGCAGAGGGATGAAAGGCTTGGAAGGCCATGTTTCCTCTCGGCACATCAGCATCGGATCACTGGTTTAGCAGGAGGGGAGAGAAGCAGTGCTATTCATGGCAATCTCTTCTTTCTGGTTTACTTCACCTGTAAAGGAACCAAAAAAAGGGAATCTGGTCTCAGAATAGTATAATTTTCTTTCTATATCATGACATGTGCCATGTAGTTTGGACATTTTATGTCTCAACACCATGTCACTCAAGGGGACTTTTTTTAATACGTTTTACTGAACTTAAAAAGCAAATAAAGTGTTTGGTCAGAAGCATTGCAATGACACACCAGTTAGAGTTTAGGACCTTGGCTGTCTGTTGCAGGATCTCAGATATTATGTTAATAACAGTGACTACAGCACCATGCTATGATTGTTTACCAGTTATTACTATAATGGTTATTGAGTAAGTATTACATTAGTAAAAACAATTATATTGCTTTTAGGTCCCTTTGTCAGCCTCCACTGACCAGATAGGAAGTGCGGTGCTCTGTTGTGAGCAAACACTGACCCAGCCCAGCTGTCTCCCATCCACCTCTGATTAGAGCTGCAGTCGCACCTCGGAGGTCTTCAGAAAGCAGGTGTAACTCTGTGGCTTCCTTCCCTGCAGTGTGTTCCCAGGTCTGTCAGACCCAATTACTTGTAAATACCAATCCAGCTAATATGACTGCAGTGTCAGCGCAGACGTGAAGGGCACTGGGAAGGAGTGAGAGACAACCGGTGCTGTGTGTGAGTTAGTAAGAGCCAAAAAAAAAAAAAAAAAAAAAAGAGAGGCTCTTGCAAAGCCCTTATTCATCAGCCTAGCACAGTGGAGTAACAAATCGTTAGGGAAATTTAAGCTGGTGCTGAAAGCTAGCGTGCTTCGCTGCTTTTTCACTCGAGGGATAGCTTTCATCCTGGACTGTAATGCTTGTGATATTTCAGACACGGCTTGCTTTGCCTAGGTCACGTGAACGATGAATATCACAGTATTTCGAAGTTTCTAGTAAATGAAACACGCATGGGAATGAGTGCAGATACAGATCGCTTGCGTCAAAGCCAGCTTTATCAGGGCTTGGTGAGATATCTTTTTCAAGGGCCTAGAGCAATTGAAAAGCAATTAGTATTTCATTGTATCTCCCGGTTCCATTAGCCATCCCATAGGTTCAGATGAGAGTCCACACGGAAAAATCTGCAGCCGTGCTTCCACTGAGCAGCCATTGTAATACACAAGTATCAGATGGTACCAAAAGAAAATTTCAGTGGGATACCTTGTCTTTAGATACACCTCAGGCCTTAGGAAGGGATATCCTACCATTAAAAAGAGGGAAAAGAATTGGGAAATGCTTCCTTTTCGCCAGGTAGGTGGGTGACAGAAGCAGGAAGTAATTTTCAGAAAGTTACAGTGCGATAGCCAAAAGCTACATATCCTTTTTCCCACCTAAGAAGCACATCTGGTTTGCGTTCTTCCAGTGGTGCATTTGTTAAAAGAGCTTATTCATTAGTGAGTTGAGAGCGACAAATCTCTGCACGAAAGGTTTTGTCTTTATTGAGCAGGCTGGGCAAGCCGGGGAAGAGGGCTCTAAAGGGGAATCTTGCACCCCACGAATGCTGGGATCTGGCAAGTAGAAAGCTGCAAAAAGTTTAGGGGGAAAACTGTCTGCAGTGGCTAGTGGAGCCAGATCTGTGCAGAGGGGGAGTTTGCTGGTTAAGGAGCAAGGAGATCCCCTGGTTTTGTCATATTCTGCCATGACCTTCCCACGCTGTCCTGCACAGTGCCAGAAAAACACTTCCTGTGACGTGCTCCTGAAGAGTGATTAGTGATGCAGTTAACGAACACTGATTTACATCACTTGGGGATAAATCCACCTTCTGACCATCTGTTACAAGTGAATCTGGTTTTCTTCTGATCCACTCTGGTGCCAAGCAGACCTACCTTCATTTAAATCACTGATGTGCCTTGGAGTAAAACTGGTATGAAAGAGTCAGTCTGTTGGAAAGATTTTTGAATCAGGCTTGTACTGTGAGGCAGAGACAGTGTTCCTCTGGATGTTTTGCTCATGGCTGAACATGAGGGTGCTTAACAACCAGCAAGACGTTAACTTTCCCTGTGAAATGCCCATGTGCAACTCTGAAACTGTTTGCTTTAGAGGTAGTAGTAATATGAAAGCAGGCTGTTTAAGCTGCTGGTGTATTTAGAGCAAGCGTTTTTGGTCACTCTTGCATTTTTAAGTAATGTCAGATCTCTCACAGGCAGTGCTGTCTAATGAATGCAAACCAAAAATGTGATAATCCATTTCCAAGCCATCAGTCGCAAGTCATCATTGCACAGGGAACGTTACTTATGCAGCTCATAAGCTATAGTGATGCTTGGGCATAATTCCTCACACACCACAGTAGCAGCAATTGCCTTCAGAGCTGGATTTTCTAAGCCAGCCTCTCTGCTCTTAAGTTGCGAACACTGTCACTGCAATGGCTGTCTCCTTGATTTCGCAGGTTCAGTTTGATGCACATACGATGTCAAGCCCACACCTGCCGGCAGATGCCAGACTGCACCCAAAATGACTTGCTCCTATTAGTAGCAGTGAATAAAAAGACAGGCTGGCAGCTATTAGGAGCTGGTTCTCTCCTCTTTTTTCCAAGTCCTTCTCTACTGGAGAAGGCAAAGATGCCTTCTTTGGGCATCTCTAGTCTCATCCTTGCCTCTTAGTATGAAAACTTGGGACATATTGTGTGTTCACATTTATAATTGCTCTTAATTCAGGCTTTATTTCAGTGTCTTCCTTGACATCTAATTCCGGTGTATTCTCTGCTACTTACTGTTCCCCACCTTGGTAATCTCATTCTCTCTTTCTGCTCTCATTCCTCACATTGCAAGACTCGTCTCGAGTTTGTTAAAAATGGATTTCACTGAAGGACACGCTTTATCTCTTCTTTTACTTGCTGAGCTCCTAGACAAAGTGAAAATCGTTGTGTCCCTTCCTGCCATTAGTACCGTGATCACTGCATCCAACAATCTTTTTGGAAGTTTAGCTGCTACAACGCCACACAGTTTCCTGACCCCGTGTATTAGCTCTTCTCCATAGCCAGGAGATGTGATCACAACCAAACTGTATTGAAACTGTGATGAAATAAATTCTCCATTGAGTAATCTCTTTCCTAAGAGACTGTTAACCAAAGGAATAATAAAAACTTGTTTAGCCATCTTTGAAAGACATTTTAGCCAACTCTGGTTGGTCTCCTGAGTACAAAAATGGTATAAAAATGTTCCTTCTAGCATAAATTGAAATTGGCTTCTGATGGCAATTTCCTGCATATCAGAGGGAAATGCTCCTATATTGTACCATTTTAAATGTGAACCTTCAGCCTAGTAGTGTATTCCACCTGCTTCTTTTTGCAGTCACACCCTCTGCCCTTAGACCTGGTAAAACATCAACTGTGTCAGTTAGTGTTTCGTACACGAGTGTAACCTAGACCCTGAGCGGTGAAATGGAGATCTTTCTCTCGCGTAGGGGAGGTCGCTGAGATCATGGGTCGTGTAGTCCCTCATTGTCATGCCTATATTTCTGGTCCTGCTCTGACGCTTGAGAGGTTTTGCTCTGTAGTCCATTGATATTTGGTCTATGGGCCACCCCCAGAGATCTTACATTCTTTCTCTTAGGCTGAGGACAGACTCAGCCTAGAAGCTCAATATCTGCATCCTGGCAATACTGAGCAATCTTCAGCCGAACGCTGGTCAGCAGGTTGTTCTCGTGCAAAGCAAACAGAACGGTATGAAAATGCTTAAAGCGAGGCCCTATCTTTGTGTTATGTTAAGAACTTGTTAGTCTGTATCTGTAAAATCCATTTTTTTCAGTGAGGAATGGAGCATGCAACTTCCAAAGCCAGATTGCTACCTGTTATTTTTCCAATCACCTGATCTATTTCTGTTACCTGACCTTTAACTTGTATTATTTCTTATGGCTGAGCAATGGCTTTATCACTTTCTGTGGCCTGCCAGAGCCCACGTGTTGATCTCACCTAGTTTCTCAAGTTGTATATTTCTAAATGTAATGTTTTGCCTACATAAGAGCAAAAGGTGGGTTAGGATTTGGCGCGAGGTTTTGCATTTCTGGCATGATTGGCGGTTTGTTACAGTAGTGCTTTGAGGGCCCTCACAGAAATTGGTAAACTCAGCCCTGACTCTGAGAGCTTGCAAATTAAATGCAGTAACCAGGCAATATCCTCTTGCTCAAGTTGTTGAAAGGCTGCAAGAGCTGGGCCTGTTCAGCCTGGAGAAGAGAAGACTGAGAGGCGATCTGATCAACGTGTACAAGTATCTGAAGGGAGGGTGTCAAGAGGATGAGGCCAGCCTCTTCTCCGTGGTGCCCAGTGACAGGACAAAAAGGCAACGGGCAGAAACTGAACCACAGGAAGTTCCATCTAAGCCTGAGGAAAAACTTCTTTCCTGGGAGGGTGACAGAGTGGTGGAACAGGTTGCCCAGAGAGGTGGTGGAGTCTCCTTCCCTGGAGATATTCAAAACCGACCTGGATGCGATCCTGGGCAATGTACTCTAGAGGACCCTGCTTGAGCAGGAAGGTGGGACGAGATGATCTCCAGAGGTCCCTTCCAACCTCAACCATTCTGTGATTCTGTGAAGTTACTCTTGCCTGAAGTCACACGGTGAAGTAGGGAGTATGAGGTCCAGGACGGTGTCCCGAAGCTCCTGAATTGCAGCGACCCGTCCTGCCCACTGGGACTTGATGCCACTCTGACTGGTGCCTGCTTTCAATCACATCTGTCCCCAGAATAATGCTGTGCTGAGGGAAAAAAAAAAGAAAACACAGTAGCTCTATATTTATCCTGGCTAAGCTTGTGCAACAGGTTTTCAGATGATGTTTTCAGTGTTTAAAATCTTTTCCATTAAACTGTTTCAGTACCCAGAAGAAAACATTTGCCTTACGAAGAAAAACACATTTCTCTTACTCAGCTTCATTAGTTATAGGAAATCACTGGATTAAAGTAGAGAGCAGATTAACAAAAATAAACTGTAGCACGTCTTGCGCATATGGTGCCGCATATGAATGGCTTTTAACTGCTTAACTGCGTGTGACAAAGAGCAGAAAGAGAGATTCGTCTTAGCGTGCCGCAATTATAATTTGCAGTAGCTCCATAGCTGAAATAAGCCTACCTTAATAGTCAGAAACCACAAAGCCGCGGAAAGCTTTCCTTGGATTTGTACGCCTTGCGTGTCCCCCGGCGTTCCCGTTGTGTTTTGCGACAGCTGGCGGCCAGGCGCGAGAGGGGACGTAGCTAATGAGCAGGGTGCCTCTCCCTCCTTTCCCTTCCTCCCTGCTGCAGCTCACCTTTTGTGGACCTTTGCCTGTACCGGCTTCTTCGAATTGGTCTCAGGAGGACCAGGTTACATCCTCCGTTAAAGAGCTGTGAACGGCAAGTAAGTCCCGTAAGCACATCGCGCAGCAGGGGCTTAGCACTGGTTACAGAGAGCAGGATTTCGCCCCGCGGAGACTGCGGCCGCCTCCGTCACGCCGACCGGAGGACAGCTGGTCTGTGGGCAAGCCACTAACGACCGCAAGGCTTGCCTCAGCTGGCAATCGGCCCTCGTGCCGCAAATATAAATACAGGTTGCCATAATATAATCACGCTGTAAACGGAAGAGGCCGCAGCGTCAGACTGATCGTTAGGGGGTGTCATCCGTCGGGCTTTGTCTGCCTTTATGGACTGAAAAATTAATAGGGCCTCCGGAGTTTGCTGAAGTCTGCCGTGTTTCTTGCTGGAGTGGTAAACACGCAAAATATTTTCTCTGAGCAAACGTGCTGCGAGCCACTGAAGGCCGTGGTAGACAGCGGTGGAATAAACCGCTGTGAAAGGCATCTGCGGCTGGCAGAAGGAAGAAACTGCAAGTTGAGGCAGAGCCCGATATTCGCTTCTCCTGTGTATAGAGAGCAGGCTCTAGGAGAGCTGAAGACTTTGGGGCATGACCAAAGCAAACAGCCCACTGCTAATTCAAATTACTCCATAGTTTCTAGCGTCCCCCTTTTTTGCCTAATGTCTGTTGTCCCCATATGATGTTTACACCCTTTAACCTACAAAGGTCAAATTTATGCCTCATCCAAATACATCCAGCTCACGCTGGTTTGAACTTGGCCCTCAAACGCAAGGCTGAGAGAGTTGGTGCAAAACCTAGTAAGCCTGCGGCTGTGCTTCACCTCCCGCTCCTAAGGAAAACAACAATCCTCTTTCGTTTGAGTGGTGAGAGGTTTCTGAAAGCTAAGCAGTGGTGATGACGTCACTTCTGTCTCAAATGCATGTCTTAAAAAACTGCTTGTAAAGTGATATAAAGATTTGCAAAGCTAACCTCATCACATTTACAAAATAAATTCAGAAATAAAGGGAGAATGTTTTTTTCACTGGGTCTTTATCTGGGCTCTTCAGTGTGTTTGCTAGCAAGGATTAAACTATAATGTTATGCACATGGCTTAAACATACTTGACCTTCCCTTTTTCTTTATTGCTTTTCTCCGAGGTTTCCCAAATGTTTTTCACATCCACAGTGAATAACATTCTTGGACTTCTGCCCTGGATTCATCAAACATAAGTCATTGCCCCGTTCAACAAGAAAGTTGAGGAGAATAAAAGAGATTTTTTGCCGCTGTGAACTTTTAACTAATTTCAATCTTTTTTAAGGGGGGAAGTTTTGTGCAGTGAAAAATTCACAGAAAAGGCGCAATATCCTCTCTTTTTTTTCAGTGATTAATACAAAAAATTAAATTGCCAGCTACGCTGGAGAATATCGTCCCTTTCTCCTCAATCAGTTTATAATGGTGATCTCAAACTTGCAGACTTTGCATTTAGCTTATCAATAGCACAACTTTGCTTTTATTTCAGAGTTCCCTGAAGAGAAGAGGCAGCAGAGAAATGCACAAAGAAAAAAAGGCATTTACCCAGGTATGGTTTTCAAGAACATGCAATTATGAGCAAAATCACATGATAAAATTCAAAATTTCTTTTTATGGATATTTATGGGACCGTCAGACACATTAACTAGAGTGCAAGTAGGCCTTACTCTACTGAGACCTTCCAGAGATAATGCAGAAGCAATTTAGGACACAAATTTGATCTCTAAACCATGCTGCTTCTCAGGTTTGTCGTATTTGTATCAGTAGATTAAGGCTGCAGGTTTTCTACAAGAAAAAATCACCTTGCCTCACAAAGTAATTGGATCATAGCTTAGGGACCAGCTAAATTTATATGTGGTGCCAAAGATTTTGTGCTAATGAACGTCTTGGCAGCAAATGCAGTTCTCCCATGGAAACAGCACCCGGTAACTTCTGGTGCCACAGCCCAGGGTTTTCTCCCTCCCGTGCAGTGAACAACACGTGGACATCAAATATCTGCCTCCCCTTGCACAGGTAGAGTCTAAGCTATCCACTTCACCTCCCTTCGGAGATTTTATCTCCCTGATTTTATTGAAATCCCATAGGCCGGACCATCACAGGAAAGCGGTCTGCCTGGTTTCCTCTGCTTTTTGTGCTGACAGTAGGGGCTGAAGCCTTTCCCAGCATCCATACCATTACTGTTTATAGACAGAGAGCCAGGGATAGGGTTTCGCTTTGTGGTGAAGGGAGCCAAGAGTAACATCATATCTTCATTAAAGCAAGGTTGAACCTCCTCTCCTCCAGCCTAATGCCAAGACTTACAGGTTTCCTCTGAGCTGATGGACTCTTAAAATCAATTGATTTGTGATAATAACCATAAGTCATTAGAACATGCTGCACTTAGTATGATCCCTGTGTGCAGCTGAAAGGGCGAGCGGGCAGGCAGAGGCTTGCTGCGGTGACGCCTGCGAGCTGTGTCCTGCTTACCTGGGATGCAGGCAGAGCCAGCGGCCCTGCGGAGTGGGCCCGCGTGCAGCATCGTCAGCCTTTAAAAAGGGGCGCTCTGCTTTCCTTGTGCCTTGCCTGGTACAGAGACTTATTTAAATCATCAGTTAGGTCAGAGACTTTGTTTTTCTATGGTCTTGGAAATACATTTATGAACTATATATACATGCACACATGCAAATTATAAATGAACATACATGAAGGCAGGATGTGTGCGCTGGGGTCTGTGGGCGGCACTGTCTTTCCCATTCTGGGAAACGCAGACAACTGCAGAGAGGATGAATTCCTTGGGCTTGCTTTCTCCTGCCAAATCCAGACATTAAAAGCAGCCATAGTTTGCCTTGGGAAGCCTTAAAAATGACTTAAGAAAATTAACCGAGTAGCTCAGAGCTGAGCCCTGGCACAGCTCTGCACCATGCGCAACAGGAGAAAGCGATCCCACAAACCACCCAGGGTAAAAAAGCATTTACACTGTAACTCAGACAAACGAAGGATTTGTGTTTGTAAATGAAAACCATTGAAGGGCAGCACTGGGCAGCTCTTGAATTTTCTTCAAAAATTCCTTAGGATAGGAAAGATTGAGAAACAACGTTATATATCAACATGTCCTAGCTGGTAGGTGTAGGTGCTGGCCAAGTCCCAGCTACGGGACATTGCCCAGAGCTTGTCCCCACAGCAGGGTGTTGGTTCAGAGCAAGGAGCTGATTGGGACCAGGGCGCCCCGTAGCAGGTGCCCAGCGTGGTCAAACAACCGCTGGGTTCTGGGTCACAAAGCGATGAGGACAGACTTAGCCAAGGATGTTCAAAATGCTGCTCTTTGGGACAGCCACCCTGAAGTGATTTAAATTCCTCAGCCGCGATGCCTAAAGCTGGATGCTAAATAACTTTGTAAATGAGGGCTTGACTTATTCAAGCCCACAGGATAAAACCTTTCCTCCTTTTTTTGTTTTTTTTTCTATCCCCATAAATGTTTTGTGAATGAAAGGTAACCACTAATTTAGATTCTAACAGTAAATCTGTGTCATCTGCATACGTCCAAATATTCCAAGAATATGGCAAGAGCAGTGTTTTTATTTACTGGGAGCTCATCATGAAAATTAGCTGGAACATCACATCCATTGCAGGGCACACTGAGTAAATACGTGTAAAATTGGTTGTGTTGAAAGTAATGTAAAAACAGAATTCTTAGTAGTGTCTATCCAGCTCTAGTATTATTGAAGAAAAAAGTTTTTATTCAGCAGAGTTGCAAAGTGGAGCTTCCTGGAAAATGCCAGGCACGAGGCAAAACACAGAGAAAAGTGGTTCTCCAGCGCAAGGTAGGAGTACTGGCATCCGCCAGGTGCTTGGGTGCTGGTGATACTGCTCCGTTGTCAGACTTGCAACCCCCAAACGCTTACCCATCTTCTGCCTGGCAGTACCCTCAAGCAGGTGGTGGTAGAGGAGATGGTGTTGGTCTCTATCTATCTTTGTGTCTTCTTGCCAGAAGAGAAATATCATCTTTGGGAGTTTTTGATCAGCTCCTCATTCTCATCACATCATTTACATTGCATAATTAATTAAGTTACCCTTTCATTTCTTTATGTCTACAGTCTACATTTGCCTGAATTAGACTGTAGGCTCTTTAGGGAGGGCACTATTTTTTTTCTTTTTGCCTTTTTTCCATTAACATCCCTCTGAAGTGCTATGCAGAGCTGTGGTGCTATGGCATGCAAATACTCAGTATCAGTAATCATTAATTCCCATTTACCCTTAACGATCTCTTAAAGTCCATGACTAGCACCATTAAGGATAGAACATTTTTGCGCTATCGTTAGTTTTTCTCTTTCTGTATAGTCTGCCAATACATACACCTTTCAGGAAAGTGTCCCTGTACTGGATGTGAAATGCAATCGGGCTGTGCCAGAGCGCAGCTTTGGGCCCTTAGATCCCAGCCTCTTCTCCCTCCAGAGTGATGCAAAGACTGTATCCTCCATCTTTTTTTTTTCTTCCCTTTCTATTTGTGGTTTAACTAATAATGAATTATTTTCAGTTTCTGTGATTTTTCCCTTTCCTTAGTTTTCCTGATATTTTTAAGCCTCTACTGTCTATGTAGATGTCTTACTCTCTTGTTGTTTCTACTTGATTTCATCTGATCAAGAAAACACTGATATTTCTTGTACACAAAGTTTCAGAGGGATATATGCATGAAGGTTGGAGTCCTGCCCATCTGGCATGCTTAAGTGTTGCTGATAAATCTCTCCTGGCCATTCTTTTCCTTTGGAAAAGCTGTCAAGGGAATGGGCTTTTCAGTAGCCACGGTTCTCTGACAGAGAAGCAGGGAAGATCTCTAGCTTTCTCACCTTTCCAAAATAGAATCCGTATTGAGTAGGCGAGATTAACATTTGTCAGCTCTGTTGTTTTGTAAGAGGCTTGTGTTCGTTTAATGAAAAAAAATCTGATTTGTTTCAGCTTTTGAAAAAAGAAAAAAAAACTTACAAATGTGATCCTTTTTTTTTCCCCACAAAAACTAGCAAAAAAATGGTGCCATTATAAGAATAGTTAACTGCGCTGTTCTCCTGCTGTAATAACACCCTGACTGCCCAGAAGCACTGAGTTTGTATTATGCAGCGATGCTGGACAAAAGCATTCGGGGCCTGAGGCCGACTCCACTGAAGCCCTGCAGTTCTCTTCGAAAGCTGCCACGTGTGTTGCGTTGTCTTGAGTGTGCCCTAGTGACTGTTACCTCTATTGCTTGAAATCCAGCCGGCGTCAGGCCGGGAGCCTCCCGTGAGCAGTGGGGAGGAGGAGACCCCTGATGCTCACAGCCAAGGAGGAGGTGTGCGAGCAGGCTGTCCTTTGCAATGTGTGTGGGAATGCAACTGCCTGCAAAAAATAAGGTGCAAAAAATAAGGTGCAGTGACCCTGATTGGCGGGCTCTTGTAGCCAAAGGCAGACAACAAACACAATGAAGACTACTGGATTACAAAGACAGAATAAGGAAAATGTAAGATGCCACATTTTTTTTCTCCGAGCTGTTAGCAGATAAATAAAGGAACTGGAGTAATTGTCCCACCTGCGAGTTCTGATTTTCAGCACTGATCTAGGTTTAACTTCCTGGTATTCCGTGCATTTCCTTAAGAGTGAAACCTACAACAGTGGGGATAAACTAAGTCTTGATGATAGGAAAAACGGAGGTAGTGTATTGTGCAGCCCTGACCAAAGACGATGATTTAATCTTACAGCCTTATCCAGCCAAAGCAGCTGACCTTCAGAGTGACTTCAGTGGGAGCTGCATCCAGTTTTGCCAGGTTTTAATCAGCCAACTTAATTTACAGTTAATAAAGAGAAAAGCAACTTGCAAATGTATTTGCCTTCACAGTGTGAAAGGGGGGTGTGTGTATGTGAGAAAGAGATGGGGGGAAAAAGCCCATCTTATCAGGACTCTGACTGTTAGTGGGTTACGTGTATCTGGATTGTAGTTACAAAACTCGGATTACTGTTGCCAGAAACAGGAAGACCACAGTTTTAGTTACTCAGTTGATTGCAGTTGTGTTTGACTCAGGTACTCCTGGTTACCACTGAGATGACTGACAACCACCTATTAGCATATAGTTTCGTTACTGTTTACCTATTTCATGTTATTTTCATAAACAGATAACTTTTTTACTATTTAGTATTTTAAAGCCACAACCTGCTCCAAGCAAAATCAGTAGCAAAGCTGACTGAGTTCAGAAATATTCAACCAATTAATTCTCTGTCTGTTTAGGTATTATTAACTGAAATTAAGACATAATTGCTATATATTTAAATAGGATAGGGGGAGATTAATCTAGAGATAATATAAAAGACACCATTAGCAATGTTTAAGGATGTGTACTTTAGAAATTAAATCATTTCCTCAGACTGCTGAGCTTTAATTAGTTTTGTAAATCTTTTATTTTTAATACCCTGATCCGGGCAAACAATTAAAATCAGTCATGTTTTCTCCTGGATTTGGTTGCTGTTACTAGGAACTGTAACAAAATGGTGCTTGTGGAAGATAATGGTGCTACAGAGACTGAAATGAAGTTTCCATAGATAATTGCACATATGTCCACATGGCCTCACAACAATGATGAAATCTGCTGTCTCAAGAGATCATCTTTCAAAGACTGCCTTCCATTATACCGCTAATGCTGATAAATGTGTCTCTTACGAGGCCAAGTGCCTGTATCTCCATGACAATTCATGAAAGTGATTCATGCAAAGAAATTGTTCATCAGCTTAGAATTTACTTAACCTTGTCTCTTATGTCAGCACAATGCACACTGGAGTTTTCATTTCTGTGAGATGCAGTATTTCAGAGTTGCCAACAGCAAAAAAAAAAAAAAATCAAACTCTCTCAGTTAATAGGCTGGTGCTTATTGAAAAATTCAGATTTTCACATAGGATGGATTTGGATGTAACCGTAGTTTAAAGAATTTGTTTTCACCAGTCTCCCTTCTAAACAGTTGTCCTTTCCAGAATGAGAGATCATGTTCTTTTCCATCCAAATGATACCAGCAGCAGTAACAACAGCAGTGCTTCCTATCCCAATAGAAAGCGAGCTAGGCACTTTATCAAAAGTATCATTAAAAATAAATGAAAAAGAAAATGCAAACAAATCATGGCACCCTTTCATTTGAGTCATATGTATTTTCCCCAAAATTTGCTCAGTATCTGCGAAGAATAAAAGCCTTTGTGCTGGCACTCTTGCGCTCTTCCATCACTGAGCACTTGTACTGGCACACTGATTTCTTTTTTTTTTTTTAACTCTGATCAAGCTGCTTTGCCAACTTAACCAGGACCAAGCCATGAAATGTGTCACCTGAGTACTTGCACAGCTCTGTCTCTGTATTGTCTGCATAACAACAGATACAGCTCAGAGAGTGGGGAAGCAAAAATTTGAGAATGTTAACAGCTGACCATGCTTTTATTATAATGTAACTGTTTTTTGTTGTTGTGGGGGGATTATTCTTGGCAGGAGGACAGTGCTGACTTGAAGTGCCAGCTGCAATTTGCCAAAGAGGAAGCAGCGCTGATGCGTAAGAAGATGGCCAAACTGGGGAGAGAAAAGGATGAACTGGAACAGGAACTCCAGAAATATAAGTCCATCTATGGTGATGTGGACAGTCCCCTCCCAACTGGGGAGGCCGGGGGCCCGCCTAGCACCAGGGAGGCTGAGCTGAAGCTTCGCTTGAAACTGGTGGAAGAAGAAGCCAACATACTGGGCAGAAAAATAGTGGAACTGGAGGTGGAGAACAGGGGCATTAAAGCTGAGATGGAGGACATGAGGTGCCAGTATGAAAAGGAGTGTCTTAGCCGGGACCACATTTCAAGCATTCCTACCTCGCCGTACGGCGACTCTGTGGAGTCGGCCACAGAACTGCGCCGTCACTTGCAGTTTGTGGAAGAAGAGGCAGAACTGTTGAGGCGGTCGATCTCGGAAATTGAGGATCATAATAAACAGCTAACGAACGAGCTGAGCAAATTCAAGTTTGAGCCAGGTCAGGAGCCCGGCTGGCTGGATGACACAGCTTCAAAGTGTGGCGGGCCCCTGCAAGAAGAGCTGAAATCAGCCAGGTTGCAAATCAATGAGCTGAGTGGGAAGGTGATGAAACTCCAGTATGAGAACAGGGTCTTGATGTCCAACGTGCAGCGTTACGACCTTGCCTCTCACCTGGGCCTGCGCACTTCCAGCCCCAGAGACAGCGATGCTGACAGCGATGCTGGGAAGAAAGAAAGCGACAGCGAAGAGGGTCGCCCTCCTCAGCCGAAGAGAGAGGGACCGATCGGGGGCGAAAGTGACTCAGAAGAAGTTTATGAGAAGACGTCGGGTTTCGGGAGTGGAAAACCGTCCGAAGTCAGTGACCTGTGCTCCACCGAGCTCTTGAGAGTGAAAGAGGACACGGAGTCTTTAGTTAATATCAAACGCGAGGCAGAGCGGCTTGAAAGGACCGTGGACCGCCTTATCACTGATACAGACAGTTTGATTTATGATGCAAAGGTGCATATAACTGGCAGCCCATCCACAGAGCAGGATTTCAAAAGCAATGAGGAAAGAGGAGAAGATAAACATGAACCGGAGCTCCTGGACACCATCAACTCCAGGATGAAAGCTTTCCGCAAGGAGCTGCAGACCTTCCTGGAGAAGGTTGATCACGTTGGGGAGGGCCTTAAGGAGCAGATGGAGGACCTCTCTCCTCTTCCCCATCTCACAGAGTCTTCCAGTTTTCTATCCACAATGACGTCCATGTCTCGAGACTCTCCCATTGGTAATCTGGGAAAGGAGTTAATCACAGACTTCCAGGTAAGTCAGCCCTTCGTTTGCCTTCTTGCTGTTTATCGTTTCTCTTTCTTGCTGGCATTGCTACTTACTGTAGAGCTATTTTTCTTCACAACTGCTTTGTTATGATTTCAGATCTGCAATTTATTAAAATATGTAATGTTAAACAAGCACTTTATAGGTTTTTCTTTTGTTTGTTTGCACAACTCCTTTGATTCAGAGGCGGTTCCTCATGGCAAAAAGGCTAATCCACTGGTGCTGTAGAGATCTGTGTTCTTTTTGTTTCTAACAACAGCAGTGTTTCCCCATGAAAGAAGAGATTAATTAAAAAAAATTTTTTTTATAATGAAAGTAATTTAGCAGCCTTGCTGAGAAATGTGTAGAGGTCTTTACTGTGCTCTCTCTTAAAAGGGGTCAGGCGTGTTCTCAAAAGCCTTGCCAAAAGAACCCAACCAAAACAGTTTTCTAAGTGGTATGTTTTGAAAAGCCTGCTTACAGCTCACTCCCATAACCGAGCAGCGAGTGAGAAGCCCTGTAGCCAGCGAAGGACTGCCTTTCCTAAAGCGTTGCCAATGGGCGCATGCCTAAGCTGCCACAACTGCCACACTGGATATGGCTTTTCTGCACAGCACAAGTAAGGAAGGAAGAGCCTTGTATCCCGTATCCTTCATGACTTGTATGCTTGCTGTTGGTTTGACTCATGCATCCTCATTGCATGCGCCCCATAACCAGAGTTTGCATTCTTTTTTCCTCTCTTTCTCTTTTTTGCTTTTCAGATGTTTCAGCCCATCATTTTGCTCATCCTCATTTTGGTTTTATTCTCTTCACTTTCTTATGCCACTGTATTTAAGTTGGTTTTTCTGTTCACGCTTTTCTTTGTCTTGTAGTTTTTCAGTCGTCTACCTTACCCATTTTTGTTTTCTTTATTCCCTCCTGTCCTTTTGTTTTTTGTTGTGAACCGCCCATGCACCTAACAGTCCAAACTGAGGGATCAGATGGAGTGGCAGCTCAAACGAGATCGTGGAGAGGAGCAAGAGATTCACCACCAGCGAGCCACCACCGACCCACACCGCAGAGCTGATGGAGACATTAAACTCTACAGGCCAGGAGACAAGGGCTGTTTCAGTCTAGAGGTCAGCAGAGCAGCCCATCGTACTCACTGCCTCCTGCTGCCGTAGCCAGGATGTGAGCAGTAGAAGCCAGGGGTTGGGGAAGTAAATTGGACAAAATGCAGCACCCCTGCTGTGAAATTCTGGTGACCTCCTTCCCCCCTGCAGTTTCCTAGGAGCCAAATGTGGTCCTGAGTTTGAACACATCACCCTGCTCCCAGTAGCCTTGCTTAGTGAAAAAATGTGGCTTAGGGACCACATACAATTAAATATAACAAGAAGAAATTTCTGGAAGAGGTTTCATTCCCTGGTATAACCTGTGTGACTCCAGATTTTACCTCGTCAGATTTTTTAAATCTGCAAAGTCTACAGATAGAGACCTCTCTCTGCTCTGCATTTTGCCTGGCAGTAGTCTGCGCAGGAGAGAATTTGATGCTGACATGCATGGTAATTCTCATCAGGAAGCATGGTACCCTGTAGCTTCCAAAAAATACCCATTTAAAGCGCAATCCTCCATTGCTATGGCTGCTGAATACTTTTTCATTTGTCAAAAACATTGATCAATTTTTATTTAAACCTTCATCCAGGCAGAGGCCATATCAGCCTCTGTAAACATATCTTTAGCTGATTTCTCATGAAGATAGATTGTCCAGACACCACAACAGGTCCTGAAAAAAGCAAATTCTAGTGTGTCGCCTGCAAAGGTGAGCTTAGTGCATTTAGAAACTTTTCTGCTGGCCACTGGCAAGCCAAATCCACCGTGAAACTCTAGTGGTTAGAGTAGCTTCTACTGGGGGCCAAGTTTAAATGTGTTTTTAATTCTAAAGACAGACACAGAGGCCTTAGTATATCTGAAATCACTACTATGGTCTGGAAAAAGAAGAATGCTGGCTGAAACAGCTGCATTTGTAATTAAGCAATAATATGCATTAGAAAGCAGGAGTAGGAAGAGAAACCTTTAGTGTAGCTGGTACTAAGCAGATAAATTCTGTATTGAATATGAGAGAGGGAGTGGCCCATCATCTTAACACAGGTAATTCCTTGCTAGTTTTGTTTCATTTGTTTTAAACTATCCTGACAGTACAGAGTTTTGGTGGCGTTAAAATAATTAATGTGTTCAGCAACTTCTCTTCCACCTTTTCACTTTTAGCAGCACTAATAAACTTCAGAAAGGATATCTGATATATCCAGGACACAGTAAGTCTCTCACTGAAAGGTAAAGTGTTTCTTCCTCACATGAAAAACAGGAATATGAGAAATCTCATAGAGAAATCTCTCAGTTCAGCATGGATCTTTTTGCAATTGGACTGATCAATAATTACTGTAGATTAGGTCAGAAAATGACCAAAGCAGATGTTTACAGTATTTTTGTTTAAATGTTGTCGTCTTTATTAACTCCGTCTTACCTTAGATGAGCCTCTTTATTGTATTATGTCTTGTATTTATGAGCCCTCTGTTTATTAAGACAGGGGATTTGGGTAGTTTTGGCACAGCCTGTTTCTTTCCTCTTCCAAGATGGGATGATTTGTAAACTGTGTGCAGTAAATTGTGTTTAAACAGGAGTTGGACAGCTTTCACACCATAGCCTGACAGTGAACAAGCCAGTAATTATAACCAAAGGTAGACAGTATCCAGATGAGTTCCAGATGTGCTCAAAAAGTCAGCATGGATGGGGCTCATGGCCCAAACGGAGAAGATGTTTAAGATCTCTGTTTCAATCAGGTTTATGCAATCAGCAGAACATATTACATTGCTTTACATTGAAACATTTCAGCGGGTAGGCAACCGTTTGAAAATGACACAATTAAGCCCAAGTGAAGCAGAAGATTCTTCCAAATAATTTTTTGTTATTTGTCTCATTCTTTTCTTTTTTAATTTCAAACATTGCACTAGCAAAAACTACCATTTTTTGTACCAGATGAATGAGCAGAAAAATATATTTTTCAAATTCCATAGGGTTCTTTTTCTTACCACAGAAATTTCAGATGAAAACTCGAGTCATTCCGTTCCCTCAGCAGAGATGGCTACAAGGAAGCTGTTATCTGCTTTAACTTATGAAGTGAAAATATTCACACTATCCAATATTGATGGATGTTCTTTTTACTGTGTAAGGACTTTCAGCGTGAGAAGAACATATTTCATTTCAGTTAGGCAAATGGTTTCTTTATAAGCCAGCAAACCCATTTTTCTAAGTCCATTTTCTTCCAAGCTGAATTTTAAATGAAAAGTTTCCCAAGCAATGCTTAGCAGTTTCCATTCAGCCATTTTTTTCCTATTTTTAAAATGAGCATCCCGGGAGCCTAATTGTTTGATTAAATACAATAAATGCAGACTGACTTGTGCTTGAAACTACCCTGTAGCCTAACTGTAAACATCTGCCTTTGTTTGGTCTTTGCACTGCAGTTGTTAGTGCAACAGTATTATTAGAATGTATTTGCATGTTAAAGAGGTGGGTTAGAGTCACAGTGCAAGGGAAATTATATCTTGAAATTGCCTTAAGAGCAGGGCTTTGTTTTCTTGCTGAAACAAGCCATTGAACTGCTGTTGCAGGAGGTTGGAGCCAGTTTGGGTGGATATTCAATACATTATTCATGATTTTAGCAGAGCGGGGTTAGGGAGGGAGGGAGAATTCGTTTTTTACTCTCCAAAGAAAAAGTGAGTGAGCAAGCAAGAACTGACATAACTAAAAGACGTGGAAGAACTAAAAAAGGTATCACAATGTTTTATGGAGCAAATGCCTGTCATGGATCAAAGGATTAGTATGGCAACAAGTGGAAACCAGTGGAAAACGGATAAATACATTTTCATCTGGTGAATTTTATCCTTTCTACCAATGGAATATCCATAAGCAAAAAGCAGCTTCCTTAAAGCAGGGATTTCTTCCTTAAAGAGGAATTTCTTCCTCTTTCTTCAGAGATAGTAGCCCTTCTGGAGAAGAAAGATTTTACTCTTTCACATGATCAAACACTGTTTGTTGCAGTATTTGATACCAGATGTTCTAAAATCTAGCTGCATTGCTTAGTTCTGGTTGTTCAGTCACAGGGTATTGCTTCTGTGCTTACCTGAATAAACATATGTCACCCGAGGCACATATGTTCATCCTTGCATTTCAAATTTGGATAATGTGATTATTTTCACACGCAGCTTTTAAACATTTTCACATTTATTTCTGTGTACAGAAATGCCACAAAATCTCCGTCACTCCCATGCTGTGGGAAGTGAACACGTAGGGATCAGTGAAGTAAATTAATGTATAAGGAGTAAGTTGTCACTAGAGAATTAAAATAAAAGGAGGTAGGTTAGGGAAGGTGAGAGCAATGTCTTAAAAATAAAATTTCCCATAAGATGTAGTAATAAGAAGGCAGCTAGAGCTGACACTAAAGAGTAATTTCTTCTAGACCATTCTATAATCTGTTTGTTCATTTTTCATACTTATTACGCCCATAACAAATGTAAAACAGCTCTATTACTGTAAATTAATTTCTGGGTTAAATGTGAACCAACCAGATACAGGGATGTGCAAGTTAGGTAAGTCACTTTATTACCTGCTTTGAATCTGTATCAAATCGTCTATATGGTTCAATTTTGGACACATCAGGTAAAGTTTGGTCTTTAGTCTGAATACTTTAGTTTAAGCTGGTTTTAGAGTGTCTGTGTTTCTTCTGTGCAATTTTCGTAATTCTATTTGAGAGCTTTTCAGCTGGATGGCTTTTGCAGCGGCTCCCAGCCATGTGCTGAAAATTTCCACATCCTTTTCTTTTGCATTGATTTAATATTTTCTCTTCCCAGAAAGGAAGCAGTGAATGTTTCATATATTGCGAGTTTCCTTAATTCTGAAAAAAAATGGACACCACGTAAAAAGTTGTATTTCTTAGTGTCCACTATGCCTCCAGTTCAAAACTGTGGGAAGAGGAAAGACAAACTGGTGCTGACAGTGTTCCTTCCCACCAAGATTAGAGGCAGCAAGAGTAATTTACTTTGATGAATCGTATTCTTTCTTGCTATGCAAGATTCCATAAAGGTTGACAATATAATGGCTTGAAAGACCCATTATGATATAAATCCGGGTATCCAAGTTCTAACTGACTCAGTGGGATGCTGTATACTATCCATATAATGAGATGGACTTTTTTTTTCTTTTCTACTTGGAGTAAAGTGTTCTGTGTTTTCACAAAATCAGAGACTCTTCGTGTAAGCACAGACAAATAAACTCACTAGTGGTTGTGCCTGATGTGCACTGACAAATGGAACATACATCATCTGTTTTCTAAGGGAAGGAGAAGAGCACATCTTCAGAAGCAGCCTTTGAGAATTTAGCTGTATGTCTATCATATGTAAAAAGTAATACAAAAGGCATTGGAAGTTCCCATCAAACCTGATTCATCCTAAATTTGCAATAGTCAGCTGTCAAGTATAAGCAACTATAGCAGTTTTAGACTGTTAATATACAATATTAAAGTATTATAATGATGGCATTAGATGAGTGGTACAAAATGTTTAATTTTTCACTTCCCTGGAATTGCACACAGATGATGGAGACCATCTTTCTACCTTGCCTCCTCAGGCCTTGTTTTACTCAATCCCTCTTGAAAAAAAGGCTAAAGACAGCGATTCTCTGAAATTTGATGTTCACAGTTCTAACATGTAGACTGATTAAGTTTCCAGGCAAATTGAGATTTAAATTAGCTATGCTAAAATGGAGAAAACAAACAAATAGAACGCAACCACGTCTTACAGTGCATGACGCTCATGCAAAATGCATCCTCACAGAAGTGTAGGATTCTGTGACAAGGAAAGTAACCTGAAGCCTTCAGCAGGCTGAGAGGGAGCAGAAAGGTGTTGGTGCAATAAGTAAAGTGTAGTGAAGCCCCACTGTGTGGATGACTTTTCACTGAATATACTCCTGAGGTAAAGACACCGGCGTGGATGAGCTTGTTGTGGAATGAAAACAGGTGAGAGGAAAAGGGCTCAGTACAAAGGTTTGTCGCTGGCCGACAAGAGTGGCAGTAGCTTTGGAAATGCAATAATCAGGATTCGTGGAAAACTTTCAGTCGTCACGCTGCAGATGAAGTGCAGTTGTTTCTGTAGCGTTGTGATGAGCTAGCCCTAGCCTGTAGTTCCCGTTGCGTTGTGTCTGCATGTCCTCCTGTAGTGAGTTTGTGTCTGTTCCTGTAGTGTTAGTATGTGGTGTGTTGGCCCTCACGTTCAGGGTATCCCGATGAATGAAGTATTTGTGCAGTGTTTTATGTTCCTGTTGCAGTGTGTTCATTAAGGAGAAAAAAGAAGACAAACCAAGAATGGTAGTTAACAGGATATCAGTTGTGTCAGTTTTGTAGCAGCACTGTTTGCCAGAAGAAAGCCACAGCTGTGCAACGGACTGCACCATGCTGATTGTATGTTAGGGGCCTGATTCCAAGTATGGACGCAGAGATGTGCATGAATGCAGCATCAGCTACCTCAACTGCATATGCAAATTCAATATGATAACTTTCTACATGTTCTTCATTTAAGATCCAGTCATTTAGCAATAATCTCTTAGGAGTGTAAGCAGCCTGATCTCCCTTGATTTGAATAGTACTAATTCCAATGCTTCTAGCAGAAATTATATTATATGAAATTATAGGCTATGAAGAGTCCTCAGGTTGGAAGGAAAAAGGTGTGCAGCTCTGCATTCATGCATCAACTGCTACTTTCTTCCATAAATAGACAAGGCAATGGTAAAAAAATTGCATTGTTTAAACTGGTTTTAATGCTGTATCTGCCTTGATGTTTTTAGTCTCTTGCTAGTAATTTCACAGTCCAAGCACCTGAGTTTCCTGAAACTTGGCTTTGCTTGGGCTGCAGATTTATCAAGAGAACTGCTTGAGAACATTATTTTCTTGTCCGAATTTCAGAGACATAATGCATTCTCAGTACACCTGTAACTATGTAACTCCATTTAATACCCCAGATTAATACTGGTCTACCTTAGAACAAGAGATCTAGCAAATCATTGTTCATTGGAAAATAGATGTGTGAAGTGAACAGTGAAAAACCCAGACCTTTTCTGCTATTTTTGCTGCTTTGATTCAGCTTCCAATTTCAGGAATCCCAAGACTAATATTGTTTCCAACTACATAAATGTGTAATAATATGACTGTGAAGAGAGTTTATATTAAGATCAGATATACTGCCTATATATTTTTAAATGACAATATATACATTTTTACATAAATTGTCCTATTTCCTTTTCTTGAGGCACATGAGATTAAGTTGTTCAGTTAAGTGTTGTAACTGTTTTCACCAGATAGACTTCGTGTGGTTCTGGCTAATTTTGAATTCATAAAGAAAGGAATGCACATTTTTAAATTACACTTGAATTAATTACATACATTAGTTCTTGCATACCATATTCTTAAGGAAGCCTGACCAGGATAAAAGAGTGCAGCAATTACTGATGAAAGTAGTTTCTCCTTTGTTGGATGAGAAAGCTAAGTTGATATACCTGAGCATGAACTATCTCTTGATTTACAAATGATTGTGCAAACTTGGCAAATCCCATTGTAAACCATTTTTTCTGATTACTTGAGAGACTGACTTTTGGCCTTGGTACAATAAAAAATGTCTACAGACACACTGATGCCCAAGACAAAGAGGCAAGACAGATGATGTGATAACTCACTCTTGGTCGCCTTCAGTGTACATTTGAGAAGGCTAGAACTGTCACTTTTTCAGGTACAAAACAGACACATGCACAAGACAATGTGTGTGTGAAGTAAAGAGGCTTTTAGGGCCCAGAAAGTATACATACGATGGCTTTCACTGTTCAGGAGAGCACAGTCCTGTGCGTGGCCGAAGGGATGCGTCCATCTGCCGTATCTCCTTCGCCCTGGAGGAGGAGAGGAGCGTCTGTTCCAGTCACAAATACTTTCTGAATAGCCAAAAGTACCCCTGCAGGCCTGCCATGGCACCTGATTTTGCTCTCTGGCACAGGAGGAGCATGCAGGTGAAGGGGAAGGCACCATGGCTGGTGCCATAGGGGACATGGTGGGGCAGCCCGCGAGAGTGGTCCCATGACCTAAGTTAAATCCTCACAGCTGCTGAGGTTAGAGCGTGCTGGAGCTTGGCCAACAGAGAATTTGGGATTATGCACACTTTGAAGCCTGAAGTGTTGCCTTCTTTAAGTGCATCTTTACTCTGAGAAGTAACAGTTTGGTGCGGTAGCTTTTTCTGTTGTCACACTGCTGGTACATGTGAAGAGGAGAGAAGTCTGGCTGAGCATCACGTTTCCACAGACTAATCAATCTTAGCTTGAATGTAACAGAAGCAAAATGAAGGCCATAGAAAGTGCTGACCAGGAATGTAAATGCCACATGATTAATTAACATTATAAATGTTAATTATATTAAGTATAAATAATGAGGTCTGTGGCTTTGCCTTCTTGGGTCTTTATTTTTGAATTAAGTAACTTCCAGCAGGAAAATGTATGGGATGCCAAATCTATACAGAATGTAAAATTGAAAGTATTAAGTTTAAAATAGCGTGCACCTGGAAGAGGAGGTATTGGAAAGGTATAGTTAGATCTCAGGTGAGTCTGTAGGGTTGGCATTCCAAATTAAAACCTTTCTCAAGTACATTTGGTACAGATAGTTACTGAGATTCTATGTTTCCACACGTAGCTTATCGCCATGACATTTGTAGAGTAATTGTTTTGAGCAGAAATTGCAGAATAAAGTTGACTTGTGCAGAGAGCTGTTCTGTATCTGAAGAAAGGGACTTTTTGTGCTTAGTTAGTTTAATAAATGCTATCCCATTAACTGTCTAGCCAGAAGTATTGCAAATGGATAAACAATTGGGTGCAATATACATACTTTAGATATACCTTCTGCAGATATAAAATTTTATAGCTTTGGTTGTCATAGAAAAATACACCACCAAATACAGAATCCTGTAAACAGGGGCTAATCTGGCAAACTTCATTCGTGGTGAGCAGTCTCAGCTACTCAAGTGCAATTCTAGAGCAGAGGCCTGAAGGGAATATGCAACATGTAACATGAGCATCATGACTTTAGTTTTCAGAAGAAGCCACACAGGAAATTCCCACACATATTTAGGGTATTGCTATGTATTTGCACATTGTGCTTTGGTTTGAATTGCTGATAACTGTGAGATGTGCAGATGTCTGTCCTGCCATTCTTTTTTCACACTATCGAGACCCACTTTCCGCTAAACCTATCCTTTGTCCTGCTGATCAGCTCAGGGATTCCCATGTTTTACCTGTACAGAGTGTATCGATACAGGAGCTTCAGGCTCAACTTGAGCTGGAGACGAGACTTCACCGAGAGGAGCAAGAAAAGTTTACAGAAAAGATCGTCCAGGTAAATACGTAACCCACCTGCTGGGAGAGACTCGTGGCCGTAACATGTCGACCATAATCTTATTTGTCAGAAATGTGGGAGCGCATGTCCTAAAAGCCCTGGCGTTTGTACTCATCTGAGTAAATGAAGAATCTGGAAATTAAGGAAATGAAAACTCAAACCAGTTCTGCCACTTTGAATCTGGCTTCTCTGTTCATTAGAGAGGAGCTTAGTCCTCCCCTAGGTGTAGACCATTTTAGAAAGAGGCCATTGCATTGGGATGTCAGGATAGCTCCTAACATTTTCAAACTGTGGCAGGGATTGTGCTGTGCAGGGAAAAATCAAGCGATAAGGGGTGTTTCCCACCAGACAGCCTCCAGTCTGAGTAAGACAGACCGATTCTCTGTGAACTCGGACTCTCTGTGAACTCAGAAAGAGCTGTGCTCTTTGGGAGCACGATTTTGGCACTTCTGCCCCCTCCTAAACCAAAGATAATCCAACACTGCTCTGAAGGCAGAGGAGCTGTTACACTCTCGTGAGTGAGATGCAAATCAGGATCTTTTTGTATTTGTGAGTACCCCATGTTTCCATCCCTCTTGCTCATAATCAGTGAAAAAAAATCATATTCTGTTACATGGGCTCCCCCAGCCTTTTTGAAGGCTGGAACATATTAGTCAATCGTTCTGGGATCTCTGGCTCCTACTGCAACAAAATCTGTTGCTAATTTTTGCAGGCTGTTTAGCTCCTTACTGAAGTTTTCTTTTTAAATTTACTTCGTAGACTAAATTCAGCATAATTGCTGTACGGTATAAAGCATTTATCCTTGTGCCAGCTAATCTCATTATGCCCAACTGGTATTACCCCATTTTCTATCATAAATAGCTTTAATTTTAAGTTGATCTCCATAGGAGCTTTCTCATGGAGGCTTTTGAAGGCAACCAGTAAATTGATTTCCTTCCTAGTTGCCCTGGCCATGAATGCTTTCTGGAAACTGTGCCTGCCTCTTAAAATTCTTTTCTTTTGCAATAGCTCTCCATTGAAAAAGCATGACACTCTATGAAGTTACCTCCACCAGGGTATTCTGCAAGAATTTGTGGCCACAGTGACTTAGATCGTAACAGCTTGTAAAACAATAAAAAACGCAGCGGAATCAAAGCTAACTATTCACACTTAAAACCAGTGGAAAAAGAAGAACAAAAGCATCTTCTGGATTCTTCATTTTTTCCAGATTGTGCCCATCCTGTTGATATTACTCCTTTTTTATCATCTTCCAGGATTTCTGGTGGAAATGACTCATAGATCTTTGCTGTATTTAACCATAAGTTCATTTAGTGGAAAAACCTGCATCAACACAAAATCTGTTTGTCTCCCCTGTAAACGATTAAATTTATAAGAACCCCCTTTTTTACTGTTTCACTTCTGGTGAGCTTCAATGACATTGAATTGATGCATGCTAGCAGTGTACCATCCCCATGAGTGTTATCAGAAGTTGTGCCTATATTTTTTGGGCCATTTTTGGGCTAATTTTGTTTCGGATTGCTTTAAGATGCATTGTAAACCCATTTAAGCAAGTAACTTTCGTAAATAATTCTGATTTAATCAGGAATATATTTACAGGTTTTTATACTTGCTTAAAGGATTATTCATTAACAAATTTTGTTCTAAAAACCTTCCAGATTGTCTAGGTCAATGTTAAAGATGCATTAGCTCTTAAAGGCATGGTGACATATATGCTGAAACTTTGCATCACGCCAGAGCACATCATTTAAAGGCAGGAGAGTCATTAGCAAACTATCTAGCATGGAAGAGTAGGCTATCTCCTAAGCATCTGAATTTTGCTGTGAAAATCAAGCTAATATGTATTAGCAGTATTAATTGCTGGGGCTTCCTTCCCATGCTCCTGAAGAAGGATTTCTGAAGTATTCTTCATAACTTTGTGAATGTTGTTCATCACAGGGCATGTGCCAATGGTATAAGCTATTGTGGTCATTAATTTATTAAGGCTTTCATAGATTTCATCTGTGGAGTTGGTAAGCAGAGATAGAGACTGTTCTTCTACATAAGTGAATAATGCAACAGAATGGAAAACAGTAGAAACTGGCATCTGTAAACAGTGGCTCTGTACTCCTTTTCCATGTGCCTTTTCTTCATCAGCACGAACCTCTGCTTGATTAAAGTGGAAATACAATATTCATGTAGAATATGAGATGTTGTGCAACTAACTTGTGTAAGGGTTACTGGACCAGAGTCATGCCATTATTTGGTTTTGACGTATTGAGAGAGAAGTCACATTTAAAGAATAATGTTTCGGGACGGCTTATGTAAAAACATCTTGTAATTATACTTGGGCTTCAAACTATGAGCTTTTCCTGGTGCTTCTTGTACTGAAACTCAGACATGGTGAATGCAGAGTTGCAGCCTATTGCTATCTCTTCAGTTCCTGCGTGCATCCCTTATCTAATAATATTAGAATGAGAAAGTGTTTATTGTGAGTTGTTCAGATGCCTCCGAGTATGGACTGTGAGAAACGAAGGTCCAGTAGTTGTGTCTGAGATACTGGATGTGGTTCCTTGGGAAGTGTTGCGCTTCCAGAAGGAGCGGGAGGAAGGGCTGAGCATGTGGCTGGGGAGGGAAGAGATGAGGGTAATACTCCTGGTTGTCTGAAGGGTAGTTGCGCTCCCACCTTTGTAACAATGGCTGGAAATGTGTTTAGCAGGTGTGTTATGTGCAGCAGTTTAGGCTGTGCTGAGAACACACTGCAGAGACAAAATCAAGAGAGGAAAGAAAGCATGAGGAGTGAAAAATGCTCAAATAGCATCAGAGTTCTCATGCATCTTTAAAGTAAATGAAAGGGCCACTTCCACAGCAGGTAACTCAGATATGATTATCTAAGCTAAGTTTATCAGCTGTGGTCCTCTGATTTCCTCAACAGTTAGAACCCTTGCCAAACTCAATAGCTGCAAATTACAGATTTCACTGCGTCTCCCCCAACTAAGTGCAAGTGCTGGAGACCCCCAGGACAGGACCCTGTTGACGTTGTGTCTGTCGTTCCATTAAAGCTGGAGGAGGAGCATATGCAGACCCTACGAAGGAAAGATTTGGAAGTGCAGAGCTTGACGTTGCAGAACAAACTGGAAGAGAAGGCCTGGAGCCAGGAGAAAAGCCTGCTGCAGCAAGAGCTCAGGCATTTCAAGCAGGACACCTTCCTCCTGTATATCAAGCTGAAGTGGCTGCTGAAACACTGGCGGCAAGGCAAGCGAATGGAGGAGGAAGGGGAGGACATGTTAGAGGTAATTGGCCCACCTCATTACCCCAATGAAATTGCAGGAAGCAAGGGGTTTCTAGCACTGCCACCAGCCATGTAGGTAGTGAGATGTCCCTTCTTTAAGGGCAACTTTAAATATGATGTCACATCAGCAACTTTATAATCATACATGGGTTTAAAAAGGATAAAAATAAAATATGAAGCCTTTTTTTAGGTTAGCTTATGCTAAGGGATATTCTGCATGGTATCTTTATGCTACAGATCACTTCTCTTTGAATCTAAACCCTTAGCTAGTACAAACATCTGGTTCTGAAGAATCCTCTCATAGTAAATGAAAATTTAATTAGGTCTCTAAGATATGACTCCTGAGTAATTTTTGGAAAGAAAAATGCGTTAGTGAGCTGGTGGAGTCAAATCTGTTTAGGCGAGTTGAGTGCTGTCGTTTTTCTCCAGTGAGAGTACAACGTGTTCCCTATAAAGCCTTCAGCAATATAGATGGAGGGAAGCTCTGTTTTCGTGTTGGCGGGAGAATTACACAGCTTCTTGTGAGAACTTACAGTGATTCATTCTTGTTTGTTCTTTTTCTGCACACACACGTCTATCACCGTCAGCAGCACTATGCCAGTAGTCATCATGGTGATTTTCCAAGCAGCAACTACATTAAGATCAGGAATTTCATAAGTACATAGCAGCCTGGAATCTCCAAGCTGGCACATCTTAACAGGGATATGATTTCCAGAAGTGCCCTGTGAAAGAAGGTGCTGCTACACTGTGTCAAGCTCCACATCCAGAATTACCAGTTGCTTTGGAAATCTTACCTAACGAAAGTTTAGGTAGAAAAATCTATTTGCCAGTTCTGGCATTTTGCCCAAAATTCTTGGGAAGGATAGATGTATCCTTGCAGGTTCATGCAATTCTGAAATTGTGCTAAAACACCTAAGTAATTTTTTCCAGTATTCCTGATATTTATGTGCCTACTGTCTTTCAATGTTTGCTGCATTTGGCAGAACAAGTAACCTTTCAGGTCTGGTAGGAGTATGCTTAGGTAGAATACTACAATGTTGTATATGCCAAATAGAGGGTGGAAGAACATCTTTATCAGCTGTGGCAATATGAGTCAGAAACAAGAGATGAATAGCTGTTTAGAAATAATTTGTTTCTGCTTTACTTCAGCAGTACTAATTTGCTCCTGCATATGCTAATTCATTTTCTAATATCAAAATAGCTTTCATTTTCCACTATTTGGATTTTTTTGACTGGTTAATTTACAGTCAGTGTATCTCCTGTCATTACTGGTGTCATGAGTTTTTGTTAATTCAGTAGAAAGAATGAAGTGATGGATTTGGGCACTTTCTGGTCTCCATATCCTTATCATACAATACCAGCAGTGTCTCATAGTTTTTCATTAATGCATGATGGATTGTAACCATCATGGTGCGTGGTGATCATACATCCATCCCCTCAACTGCATAGCTACCACAGTTAGATCCCCTGTTTTGCAGACCTGCACAGCATTGTGTTCTCATATGCAACATGTCAGATGGTATCACTCAATGGTCATATGAAAGACTGTTCCCAGTAGCCTACAGAATAGAAAGCACTGCCAGAAAACCTCAGGAGAAAATAGTCCTTTCCCTTAGTCCTTCAGTAGATTTCTAATTCCCTATGGTAAATGCAGGAAGACTATTGACATGTCCCATCTTGTGCATTTTAGATTGAGCATCTTGAGGCCCTTCCCGAATTTGGCCTTCCGTCTGAGCAAAAGGTGGAGGATGCAGAGCAAGAAGAGGAGGAAGAGGATGTTGTTTTTGCACTGACAGATTATTCTCAGCGTCCCACCGCGGAGAGCACTGATCACAGACCACAGCTGCAGACTGCAGAATTACTGCAGCAGCAGAAGCAGGTACCGTACCAGAAGGCACTTGTATATCATGTCCTGGGAATGGAAAACGTGGATTTTGTAAGGGATGCATTTTCTTCTGCTGCTGTGTTAAATCACCTGGAATCATGCTCATAACAACAGTTCTAGCTACACAGCAATTACAGTGGATTTCATCCATTAGATTTATATTTAATCAGGAGCCACGTGAGTACTGTTCTCCTGTTGGCAGATACTGTCAGTGAAAAATCCTATTTCCTCTTGTGGCCATTTGCCCAGAAACATCTATCAGTATGTGATGGTTTGCAGAATTTACATACTTCTCTTGCCTGTGCATATCTATTGTATTCTACTGTCAAGCTTTTAGCAAGAAGAGGTAATTTTACTTCCTTTAAATAATTTAAGAAACTGGCACATGTACTTAATTATTCCCTTAGAGATGATGGGAAAACAATGCCAAAGTTCCTTCCTGTTGCTGGACCTTGTTTTTAAATTCCTAAAAGAATTCGTACTGACTTTTCCCTAACGTCTCCTCCGCCCTGCCTCTATGTGTCGGAGCAATGTGCAGAGAATTTAACATTCAGCATGCAATAAAAGCAAGCAAATCAGAAGTTTGATTTCACCACCAGACGACTTACATATTTTCAAAGGCTACAAAAACTCAGTATGGTAAAGTTTAATACAAAACAGTATGAAACTAACAGGTCAGACTGAAACAAATTGAAGTATTATCCTTTTTTTTTTAGTTTCTATCATTTGTACACAAGTACATTTGTACTCTGAGTAATATCAAGAATCCACTAACATGAAATATGGTACTGATCACTGCCACATGTCCTCACACTGAATTTTTCAATGCTTTTGCATTGCTTTATGCATTGAATATGCCAGCAATCCTAAAAATAATGATAATAACAAACATTCAAAGGGGACAAGGTTAAGGCTTCTAACATAATTTTTCAGGTGCATCTTCTTATATTTTTAAAATTGAAAATATTCAGATAACAGCACCCCTTTATATGGAATTATTTGCAATTGGAGGTAGAAAGCAGCAAAAAATCTAGGTAAAACACATATCCAGTGACAAATTTCTTGTAGCCTTATGCCTTATGGACAGTCTCTGTCCAGACCCCTGTCTTGGAGCCCCCTCTATAGCAAAAGCTCTCAGACAAATACGTGCTCTCTACAACGGCATTACGCTGCTGGACTCACTGCAGGCTCTGGGAATAGCGGGTGTGTCTGCATTTCCGTTCTTCTCCTCGAGCTCTTTTTGAATTCCCCAAATTCTCAGGACTAGGGACTGTCTGTGTGCGTATCGTCCATGCGGTCTAGTAGATCCACTGTAGGCAACAGGAAGTCTCCACCCTATAGTAAAGTCTCCATCCTAAAGCTGGGAGTTACACAGAGGCTCTCTTGCAACCTACCTCTCTAGTTCAAGGTGCAACTTCAGTTATAATTTGTGTATGAGTGCAAAATAGTAGAGAAAGAAGAGCAGTCTGTATGCCACTTCATATTCCACTTTCAGCTCGTGTTTCCTTTTTAATAATACTAGCTCTTTTGCTTTCCTTTTTAATAATACTAGCTGACAACTCCATCTCTAGCTATGTTTTCATATGGAGTGCGCTAGAAAGGTAGTATTCATTTGATCAATTTAGCATTTGGAAAGGGTCTAGTGTTACTAATCCTGGGGGAGGTCTGACACTTTTGTTTTCAGGAACATACTTTACCAATCCCAGACCCATCACCATTGTCTTCTCAGCAAGCTTTTCTCTGGTAGAGGCAGAAGGCGGCTGTGGAAGAGATGCTCCTGAGCATTTCATTTTGCTGCATTCAGTCTGTAGACCGATTTAATCTAAAATGAGTACAATAAATATAAACCAATATATCATCTCTGTACAACCTCTGTCCTATGCTAACTTTCCATATATATCCTTTAAAATGACCTAGAACATGCAAATAAAATATGTCTTCTTAGAAATAACCATTGCTTGGAGATTAATCTCAATTAAAGTGGCAACAATGGTAAGCAGAATTGCATGTAATTCTTTTTTATAAACATTGCATGATGTTCTAATGCAATATTTCCAGCTAGTCTCTCTTAAAGAAATGAGCCATAGGAACAGACTCCTGTTGATAGAGCAAATATTTCTGTTAAATAGTGCATGACACCCAAATGGATTTGTGAAGGTAAAATAGGTTTCCTGCCTTCCAACCAGGAAAAAAAAGTGTTATTTCAACACAGCAAGAGTGAGCAAGTTTGCTAAATATTTCTCATTTCAAGCATTGTTACTTGTTTCACCCGCTCACTCTGTGTTACAATGCCCTGAATCTTCCAACAAGTGCTATGTTTATTGACAGGCATGTAGCTGAAGTAGTTGAAGAGGGTTTTCGGTGCTACTGGGCTTGTAGTTGTTAATGGGAAGGAAGGATTATCATACTCTTTGACATAGAAATAGGAACCCTGAGTGTAGGTTAATTCTGATCCTGTGGTAAATTCAGGGCATCCAAAGTGTCTTCTGCAGGCCTATGCCAGAGAGGTGGATTGAAGTAGGCTCAAGACTCTGCCAGAGCCAGGCTCTGACCTCCAGCACCTTAGTATGGTTCTCACTAAGGTCACAGAAACTGGTCCTTGCTCTACGCACATTAGAGACTTTCTCCTATAAACCTCAGCTCTGCTTCATTCACATACAGTCCCGAAAACACACTAGTTAATGCATCCATTAACTGAACAAAACTAGAGCAAAATAAAACTGCTTGCTTGTGAAATCCCAGCTCTAAAAGTACTGTGAACATCAGCAGACCCAAAGCACATCCTTCCTGAAGTGATGGATCTCAGCAGTATTCACCTCCCTCTATACTACTGACAGGTCAGACTGTGCCAAAAACCACTCAGAATCTTTGGGGTCTTCTGCAGGTTCCTTAAGCTCTCAGTCGGAAATAAAAACTGTGTATGTGGGGAATTTCAGGTGAGTGGTGTAGCTGGGAGAGGTCTCCCAGTACCGCACCTGCCCAGGAGAGCCCAGAGTTGCTGTTTCTGCCGGGCAAGCTCCAAGATGAAGTGCGTAAGCACTTAAAAGTGTTTAAGCTTCGTTTCACATTAGGAAGGAAAATTTGTGATGGTCTAAAAGTGACTGAAATAACTAGGTCAGAAAAAAAGGAATGACTTGCTGTAACTCAAAGTAACCCACATTTATTTTTAATATTTAATGGTCTGGCTTGTATTTTTTAACACTGACCCTTGGCTGATAACCAGGGAGCATGGCAGAAAAGGCTGGGCAAGGCAGTGGCAAGGTTTAAGAGCCAAGAAGAAAGGCCGGTCACAGGCAGGAGACAAGCAGGCAAGTCAGGCTGGTGGCGCAGTAGAGGAGGGCTTGCTGTAAGTGAACAGTTGCACATGTGCGTGGACACAGCAGGGAGAACTGCCTGCGGAGAAAGGAAGTGCTTTGGTTTGGTTGAGTAGAAAGGGTGAAATGCCTGTTGGGTGGTGTAGGACCAGGGGAGTAAAAAGAAAGGAGTTGACATATCCACTGTCCAATAGAAAAAGCATTAAGAACCTATACACTCATGTGTCATGCTGTGGGAGGTGAGTGGTTTTTTTTTTTTTTTTGCTCATATATTTGTTTTCAAAGCTTAGCTTAATAGAAAGCCTAAAGGAATAATAATTAAGGCCTAAATATACTAAAATGATCTGCACAAATACCCAGCTTCACTTTTTCCTAGATCTGTGACTACAGAGAGAAAACACACATTAAAAAAGAATTTTTGCTATTTAGGCTCTTGACCTTGTGTCTTTAGTTCACTACTCTACTAAACTGCTTGTAATCCCAGACTGTGGCTAGCTTGTTAAATGACATTCTCAAAGAAAAGAAAAATTGCGATTAAAAGCAGAACCAAGCTTCAAACAGTTGCTGTGGTCCCAAATACTTCCAGAGCTGGAGGCTCACATCTCTGGGGTTTTACTGTGAAAAGACTCTGAAGTCCTGGAATTTAATTGAGCTTTGCTACGTTAAATTTTTACTTGTTGTCAGCTGTTGTTTCATTTGCCTGTAGAGCCTGACATGTGGGTGCAACGAGACTTTAAACTGCTTTTTCAGTTCTCTTGTCTTAGATCAGTTGTGAGTCAATCAGGTTCCTCTGTGCCCTAAATTATAGTGACAGGTAAGGTACTAAAGAGACAGCTACTTACATGGGGGACTGTTCAGGGAGTCAGAGCCATGCCCCATTTCTTTTGCCTGTGTTCAGTAAAACATCCCGGGGAGGAGTAGGAAGACCATAACAATCATTGTTTTGTACCTATGGGACTTACTCTTATGCAGAAGCTATTAGACAGTTTCACCAGCAGAACACTAAAAAATTTCTAAATGTAAGCGTTGTATTTCCAAGAGCATTGTCTCAAAAGTACCAGGTCTGTTCTCTAAAAATACTCCAGTTTGGCAAAACAGAAAAATAATCCCACAGACCTCTCCAACTTCAGACTGTGAATACAAAGTCATGGAAAAGGGACTTCTTTGCAGGAGTTAGAAGAATGTAACGAAACTTGTATTTATATTGGCAAGTTAATTAAAATCCCAGCAAGCCCGAGGGGAGTACCTGGGATACTTGTCTCATACAGTGACATTGGTGTAACATGTCCAGAGATAAGATATGCCCTCACCCCAGCAGGCTGCAAACCTACAGTGAGGTTCTCTTGGCTTCTCTCTGTACCAGTTGATCGCTTCTTTCTTCACAAAGCCTAATATTACAGCTAAAGCTGAAAAAATGCATACACAGGAATGAGGAAGCTATGGAGGGGGGAATTCGCTTGCTTTTATTTCATTTGGTTTTATTTCTGCCTCTTTTCCCTTGTGGAGCCTGTTGATTACTTTGCCAGAGAAAGAGTTTGATGCAGGATACCAGAAAACACAGAATGCACCTCTTGAATAAAAGCACTCCATAGACACTTGGAGTCAAGGTTTTCCAAAGGGAGTGAGGCCAGATTTTGAAGCACTCAGCACCCAGCAGCTCCCCTTGTGACAATAAGGACAAATCTTCAAAAGAGACCTTGCTCTAATTACTACGCAAGGGACTTGTTTGGAGAATCCAGCCTTAGTTGGGCAGCAGAATGAAAATTCACGGTGGAAACATATAAAATCTCATCACATATTGAAAAGCAGGTGATCGTATGCGCATAATGGAGAATGCTGCTGCACAGTAGGTTACTGCTAATTGGCATTAAATGTTAATGGAGTTAATTCTGCTTCCGTGGGTGTGTTTCTTATACAACCTCACATTGCACACCGTCACATTTCATTAGCCCAAAGAGATTACAGATCAGTCAGTGAGCACCTGCAGTCATTTACCTATGTGTCTAGCATTTTTTGGCTGATGAACCAAATGGGTTGGAAAAAGTAGACCACGCTGGTTTGTTTTTTTCCAAGAAAGAGGTGCAACGGCATGTCTGACTAATGATTACAAAAGTTGGTGAGGTGGGTTCAGTGATGCCAAAGATCTGACGTGCACATGGAGTCAGCTAAGCTGTCTGTGCAAAATTCTGCATTTATTGTCATTGAAAACAGCACAAGGAAGTATCCTTGGTGTACACCTTAATTAGCCCAACACCAAATAATTAATTTTTTAGAGCTCTAGATTCTGTGATTCCTTGAGTCTTGAGTCACAGAACTGAAGTCTGAAGGATCAGATGTTGAGTCCCTGCTTCAGAGGTACTTAGGGGGCGCACTGGGGGGCAGCCCTCCTGGACGCAGCTTTCCTGTGGGGGACGCTCTGTTGTTTTGGTCATTTTCCTGGTACCTTGCAGTTCCCAATGGCAGTACTGATATACCACCATACGTGTCTGTCCAGCAGAGCTGAGCATAATACACTGAGCAGATCTCAGGAAAAGTCAGGAAACCATGGTGCTGTAACTTGTCCTAGATAAGTAAATTTAGTGGCTCTGTGAATTTACGGTGTGTTGCCTGTGTGTTGGGAAAATACCCTGAGCCTTCAGGGATCATTAAGAAATTTTTAACTAGCCCCTAAAGAAAGCATAATAAGATATAAAGAGCATAGCAGGTCTGGCTTGCTCTCCTAATTTTTACATTTAATTTGGAATTAGGCTACAGAATAAATTATTCTTACTGGCCTCGCGGGGAACTATCCAAATCTCCTTTTCTGAACAGTCTTGAATTTGAGGGAATTTCACATCCGTCAACTTAAGTTTTTATAGTGAGGCAAATCAGGACACCTTGACTTTGTCAAGTTCTAAATATATATCTGAACTTGTCTCTCTGAGTCCTTTTTCCCTTGTTTACTTGTTTGTGTACCTCTGTTTACTTGACCTAGCTATAAAGAAGTCTCCCCTTAGCTGCTTCATGAAACACCGGATAAGAGGAATTGCAGGAAACCTCCACTTGAAAAGATGAATGAAAAATAGAAAGAATTAGACTATCATGCAAGAATCAAGCCAGATAATTTGAGTTAGGCCTTCCCAAGAAAGCTAGCATATTTATGAGAGTCAAGTGATTAAATGCTGAATTTGTTTAGTAAGTCTTCCCACTTTTTCTGATCATGCTGTGCCTGGTAATCAATAATAATTTTCCTAAATCTTTTCTATTCAAAATAAAATTTATCAGATACAATCTCTAGCTAGAGATACAATCTCTAGCTACTCCCGCTCTCCTTTGAGAGGCTCATTGAGAATATTTGATTGAGGTTTTGGATAAATAAACCATGTTGCACGGTTCTGTTTCCTAATTCAAGGACTTCAAAAAAGGTAGGAGGGAACTTTTTGTTTGTGTGTTGATACCACATGAACTTTTTAAAAATGTTCTTCAGTATTTAACATAAAAATGACAGATTTTGCAAGTCTCTAGAGAGTTTGAAGGAAGTAAATGCCAAAACTAAGAAAAAACATTAGTGATTTAAGTAAGTGTACATACATGTCTGTCAGTACTTGCAAAGATCTGATGGCAGCTGTGGGCTAAACTTCTCATTTGACTCCTTTCTTGACTTCTGGTTAGCACAGTGGACATTTTAAATATGACCACAGCATTCTCAACAAGATGTTGGTGGGGATTTGCTCTTTGATCGTATTCTGTAAGAGGGAAAGTACCTTACCTGGCATTTTGAATTTGGTACTAAACTGGATGCTGCTGCAAAGCTAGTCTGTGAGGCGCTGCACAGGACTGAGGAGAAACGTAAAGCCCAGTCTGATGAAATCCTTTAGCAGAGATACTCAGCTCAAAATTTCAAATGTTTTCCAGAGTAACTTTGTCAAAGCATTGAAAATGAATCCTTTTTCTTCATAAATACTTCACACGTTTGAGGTTTGATGCTGAGCAACGACTGTATGAGATTTACAGCTACCTGACAGACTTTATACTCTAGCTTTGGATTAGAGTATTAAAAGGGAAGTTATTACAGATGGCCTCAATCCAGAAAGATGCTTAGTGTTTTCTTCAGTGTGCTTTAAGTAGCCTTGGCTTCTATGGGTGCTTCGGAACTAGGACTAGCAAGAGAGAGTGGACACAGAAGATACTGCTATTTTTAGTTTTCCCATGTGAAACTTAACCCAGGCACTTTCTTTTCCGTGCAATGGACATGTGGGTATTTTTCCTCCTAAAAATGAAGTTGGAAGCTAAAGTTATTACAGTTGCAACGTTTATTTTTCTTTGTTCTGGCAGGCAAGTGAAAATCGGAAACTCTTAAATGCTCTGAAGGGCTTGCTGGATGACTTCCGCTCGGAGCTGCGGGACGACGAGCGGGAGCGTCATGGGCTCCAGCAGCAGTACGCGCTGGACAAGGCGGCATGGGAGGTGGAAATGACTGAACTGAAGTGCCACCTAGAGCAGGTAGTGTCCCCAGCGCCTGATACCGGTAAAGAATGGCTGAGTCACTTAATGGAATAGGAAAATCTATTGCAGTCAGGTAAACTACTATATTTATCCATTTTAGCCTGGCTTCTGAAAGCCTCCCTGATGCCTGAGCAATGCTTTGCTCTTTGAGTACCTCTTAGATTTCAGTTGCCCCACTACAAGTATTCGTGGAGCAGGTACTATATAATATACATCAGGACAAAGGAACTGAACCTCTTCTAGTTTTATTTCATCATAAAAGTTGCCTGGTAATGTATCAACTGCGATAATGAGACATGCGGCTGTCTGTATTCATTAGCATTTACAGCAGAGAAAATGTCTTGATGCTGGCATGTTCACAATTAGCTCATCACTGTGCCTTGGCACATAAGAACTGCAGTATTTGATGTATAGGAGAGAAACAAGTAATTTAATGATACTGAAGCACCAGATCAGTATGTACTATTAAACCACGCAGTCAAGGTTGCTGGTTGGTGATGGATGGTACGCCACTGAAGAGAAAGCTCTAGCTACCAGCCATAAGTTACTATTAGAAACGTATATATAAAATCTGGCGCCAGGTGCTGCAGTGTTGTGAACTGCCATTCACAGAAAACGTGCTGTTTCTGAGGCAATATGAAAACAAACCAGCAGAAAACCACATGGATTCGTTTCCAAAGCTGATGGCATAAAAGCTTTAGTTTACCGCATTGAAGAGGGGAGGAGCAGGAGAATTAATATGTTCGGATCCTGTAGAAAAGATTCATAATTGCAGAGCATCTCTGCAAAAGATAAATATAATAATAATATTCGCTGCTGAGATAATGGTACATTTAGGAGGATTTACAGAACATCAGAGCACTGCCAGGAGACTCACTGTGACGCACAATGCTGAGATGTGAACACCTCTTTCCCTGTCCAGGTACTGTAGGCTTATTTCCACAAATGACGGAAGAAGCTTTAATTTTAGCAGAATTTTCTCTCAGTGGATTCAGATTCTCAATTCAGATCAATAGCTTCTTAGTGCACGCAAATTTCCAGACAACAAATCACTTGAAAAAGAAAATAAAAGCAATCGCCATTTTCACTCCTTGCAAAATAAAACCTTGATAACAGTTTTTCCTTAACCTAGACATGGGAACAAAGAACAGAACGTAGAGAATGATAGTTTGAGAAATCTGCCAATTTAGAGCTTGCATGCTTTAGGTTTGTATGGGCGATACGCTCCCAGGCTGCCACTTTGGTTGGTGTTTGGCAAGTGCTCCCATACCTGCCCCCGGGAGAAGAGAGATCTGCCTCCTTCCTTCTGGTGCTTTTGTCAGGCTCTTTTCACCATCTCTACGGTTGTGCAGTTCTGCTGGTAATACTTTGTCATACATGGTAATTGCTGAGTGGTGGATGTTACTTTTTCTATTTCATGAAGCAAATGAAGAGAATAAAACACCAATATTTAAGACCTGAAACTGACTTCCTTAGCAGATTCCCAAAAATAGATTTGTATTTCACAGTAAAAACATGTGCCTAATGAGGCAGCAAAAAGATACCTTATAAATCATTAGACCATCAAATAGGATAGTGCAAACATTGCGAGTGTCCCACTGGTTTACAAGTATTAATTTACAATTACAAAGCAGCAACGTAAAAACAAAATATGGTATAAAATTAAAATAGAAAATAGAAATATTATAAATGTGAAATATGAATTAACAAAACCTAGCATTAGCGATTCAAAATACAGGGCGTTTTTGTTATAGGTTCAATTTCAGAATCAATATGGGAGAAGCTAGTGAACGACGTGTGAAACATCAGCGTTACCTATAGTCATGTTAACAGCCTTTGCTGTTCTGTGCCAACGTGTGGGATAACAACAACCTGAAATAGCCCAGTGTGTCATGTTGGAGTGGGCAGAGGACCTCTTGCGATGCTAGTTTGTTTGGCAGCAAGAGAGCAGTGCCTCCCTGGGGCAGAAGAGAGCTGCCCAACCCCTGACAAGCCCGTAGAGAATCGAGGCCTTCCTAATCTCCACCACTGTCTTCACTACTGCTGTTTGCCGGTTTTTCTGTGAAGCAGGAGGTCAATTAGAGCGTTTTCCTTGAGAGAGTCACCTCCTACTTAATGGCTACTGACAACGGTTTTATGTTTTGATGCTGGAACTCTCTATGTAGGAAAGAAAGAAAGAAGAGGAAAGAAGAAAACTCTTCTGCTAAAAAAGCACTGCATATCAGAGAAGATCATATACTGTTGCCTGCTGCTTTGGAGCTTTAGGATTTAACACAGTGTATATCATTAAAAAGAAAAATCTTGGCTGTCAGAAGTGCATATACATCTGCTCTGGCAGAAGGATCCTAAGGCATTGTTTTTAAGATAAGAAATAATGAGATTGTTCCTAACTATGGGATTCTGATGACTCTCAGCCAGTAAAGAATCCCAGTAATACTTAGCCTCCAGCTGGGCAAGTGAAAAATCCCACTGTTTTTGGGAAGGGGGGAGAGAGGCATGTCTTGTTGAGGTTCAATTTGTTTTGTATTTTTTTTAGATTCAAAAAAAAAAAGGGAAGAAGGAATTTGCTTTATAAGATAATTATACAAGTTGTAGATATTGCAACAGAGCATTTTTTGCTTTGTAGGTTGATTTTCATTTTTGTAGGATATTTTCATGCTTCAGGGCAGGTCAAGAATTTATTGCAGGCATTGGCATATCTTTGCAACTTAACGTGTTAGCCATAGCTACTACTGCAAATGGCATTATTCCCCAGGAGACAGCAAAAGTGTAAGATTGAGTCTGCACTCCAGATGCTCCAGCAGCCTCTGCTAAGAGCTCCTATTGCAAGACGGGAAGTCTGCAGCAGCATTAATGCTCCTTGAAAGATGACTTGCCTATATTGCAAGGCAAGCCTATATTGCAAAGAACAAGTCTTAAATAATCCTCTGTCAGGCTAAGGTGTAAGGAAACTGTATAGTTTACTTCATTTTAGAGTCCCTTACGCTTGGGCTGATCTCAGCTCTGCAGTGACACTCTTGGTATAGATAATTATTTAGTGTTACAGCTACTTAGTAAAACCAGCAGACACCTGCAAGGGTGACCCGGCAGGACTACAGAATAGTAAACTCAAAGCAAGCAAACCCGAAAGAATGAGTGCCAGCATTGCTGAGCCTGGCTGCAGCAACAACTGTGACTCCAGCAGCACCATAAACTAGGGAAGTGGGGAACTGTGGATGCATAGAAAGAAGATGTATCAAAAAGAGCAGGAGGCCATTATCTTCAGTTAGCAATGAGTTTGGAAACTGGCAGCGGTTATTGTTGAGCTGAAGCGTGGGCAGGCTGTGAGCTGGGGTAGCGGGCAGGAGGACAGCAAAGCTTGATGGCTTCTTGAGCAGCCACACTCAGGGGCAGTGTCTCCAGGAATGGACCTGCAGCAGAGAGGGGCCTCTGCTGGGGCGTGCTGCCCCAGCAGCTGAGGACAACACCGTGGGCGCCCAACCGAGCCATGCAGTCACACACAGGACAGCCTCACATGCACGGCTGTGAGTATGGGGAGCGGGGAGAGATTCAGGCCTCAGGAACAACCTCTAGGGAAGCAAAGTTCACTGAGGAATGTTAAACACAAAGACACCACATCTGGCTCTGAAAGTCTGAGCCAGTCCGGACTTTCTTGGTTTTGTGTTTCTTATGTGCAAGTGGATTTTATCCCATAATACAAGATAGGTAATCGTTACCCTTGCCTTACAGAGAAGGAATGTAGAAATAGGGTATATTGCATTACTCCCTAAGGCCTAGTGGGAGTTGCAGTTGTTGGGCAGCAAAGTCATTTTGGGACTCCTCATGGTGGTCCCCAGGCTTCCATCTGTCTGGCTGCCGGCACCCACTTAAACTCGACTACCGCTCAGTCAGTGGGAGTTTTATCACTAACTTTGGTGGGACTCAAGTCCAAGAAAAGTTAAGAAAAAATTTTCGAGCAAAAAATTAATTTTGTTTGATTAATCCATAATTCATTAATCCATTAATCCTTAATACTTGATTCCACCTTAAAAATACTCTTTTAAAATCTTCACATTTCTGCTCTGTTTTTGAAATTTTCCACATAGCTGATATTATTTCTTCTCCTCCTAGTCTGGTACCTGCCTTTTTGTTTGTTTACTGACAGCTTGAGTTATTGAGTTAGATACTGACAGAAATATCCCAGTGCTGTCAAATCTAACTTCAGGAAGATTTTACAGGTATGAATAGTTAAAGACAAATGTCCATCAGTCTCTAACATCTGAGTCTGTACAAAATGTCATATGTCCAAATCTCATCAGATGCTGTCAGCATCGTTCCGGCCCCACAAATTTCCACTGCACAACCAGGCTAAGGGAGGGAGAGAGATGATGTCCTTTTAATTTGGTTTAAAAAAGCACCTATGTTTTTATAATGGATTTTTTGGTTGGTTTTAAAATAACAGGACTTCAGAAATTAGTGGTAGAATAAGCAGGTGTTTGAGATCTCTCTGTCAATACAAGTAGCTGTGAAGGATGTTCTCTCATTACAATTTTAAAATACTCAAGCAATGAGCTTTCTGCCACTTACTTGGGGATTTTGTTCCAGAGACTAATTTCTCCTGAGTCAAGTCTGAACTTCCGCTTGCTCAGACAGATTGGGCTTCTTTTCCACATATGACAGTTTGAAGGTGTTGTCCTTCTCTCCTGCTAAAGGAGTGTGTTTCCCAGCAGACCTGCTGCCTCTGATTTTTGAAGAAAGCTTTGGCCTCAGAGATAGAAATGAGTTTTCACTGCTTTTCACTCCTATTTGTTTGCGGAGTCTGGGTACAGAGATATATCCTCTGCTGACTCACTCGCGCACATCTATCGAGTTGTTAACGAAAAGTCAAGTTTCAGGGATAAATTCTTCACTCATTTGAACTTACACAAACCTGTGGAGCACCTTTTGACCCTGACAACAGTCCATCAGTGGCCGAGGTTGCCCGGAGAGCAGGCTGTGCAGTCTCCTTCCTCGGAGCTTTGTCAGGACCTGACTGGATAGAGCTCAGAGCAACCTGGTCTGACCTCAGAGCTGACCCTGCTCTGAACCAGGCTTGGGCTGGAGATCGCCCAAGACCCCGTCAGCCTGAATTTTCCCATGATCTTATGACCTTAGGCCAGATCTTCTGGTCTGGTTGAACTGACCCCTGAACACAGAGTAAAGAAGAAGAGAGGGAAGGTAGCATCAACTAACTGCCTGGCCACCTTAGAAATCAGTTCTACCAGAATCAGAAACTGCAGAGATGGGGGGGATGATCTAGGTACGTCTCTTTTTCCTGGTAACATCCTCTCTTGCTGGAAGTTGTGAGGAGCTGTACAATAAGGCTGCTGGTGAGGATTGCTCTGGCCAAAAAATATTCAGAAGATGAGCGCACTGTCTTGAGCCTACGTAGGCATTGAATGAGAGGGCAAAGGCAGAGCAGTGGTGGGGGACCTCATCCTGGTGGGATAATGATGAGGCTGGAGTTCAGCTCTATGTTTCTTCATTGCCCGTACCAATGCATCCATCAGACAGCTCACACTGATACCTTAGAGCATGACCTCGTAGAACTGGAAAAGTGATTCACTATGATTTTTACTGTTTTGATTTTAAAACTTTTTGTAAGTTGAACATCTTTGATTGTTTGTTGAGATACTAGGAGCTAAGAATTGCCATAATTTTGCTATTATCTTTGTGGAGTTACGCCTTTAACTCAAATTGCTTGTCAGACATAGGCTTTCACCTCAGAAAGTTTGATGTCCTTAAAAAGTTTTATTTTGATGGCAGCTGGAAGGGAAGAATGAGAATGCCTCAGGAGAAACAGGCCTCACCTCTGATGCAAAGGGGGCTTTTAAAAGGGAAAGAGAGGAGCACAAGAAGCTTCTGGCTGAGAGTCATAGCGTAGTGATGGATCTCCGCTGGCAAATCCAGCACAACGAGAAGAACTGGAATCGGGAAAAGGTGGAGCTCCTGGACAGGCTCGATAGAGACCGGCGAGAATGGGAGCGTCAAAAGAAGGAGCTGCTCAGACGGATTGAGCAGGTGAGGGGTGGTTTTGGCATGGCTGATGGCTGGCTGCATGCATTAAGCTTTGGACCGTGACTATATTCAGACCAAGGCTGAGAAACTATATTAAGAATCAGCACGGGAATAATTTTGATTCCTTGGCTACCTTAGTGTTTCACATGGTACAGAGCAGTTTACATACACAAGGGAATAAAAGGAAAATGCTCATAATCCATGTAAGATAATGTTTATGAGAAATCAGCTCGAGGTTAAAGGCCATTTCCTGCTTCATTTCAGTTACCCCAGACAGGGATGGTCACATTGATTCATTCTGTTTGAAAGCTTATATGCATCTCTTCATGCTAAAACACTCAATCCCACACACAGGGTTATTCAAGGTTTGAAATATAGCTTCCTGCCAAAAAAAGTCTGTTCATCCGTGAATTGCCACCAAAGATGCAGCTGCTGTGACTATTCAGCCTCAACTGAATTCTTCTTCTCTAGCAAGGGAACCCAGGGAATGATAGTGAGGAGCCCTGACTGGTAACAAATTAGCAGCTATCAGTGCTGAATATTCAGAAGACCCTTCTGACCTTGGTCACATGAATTTTGTGCACACCTCTGCTATCATTTGCAAATCTAATAATTGCATACCTATCCATTTGTTTTTCATGCTGATCTGCACTTTCATCTGCTTAGTATTAGAGCCTGATTTGAAAATGTTGTTCCAAATTACACCTAATGGATTTATTCTTTGGCTGGAAACCTAACAAAAATAAAAAAGAAGTTTAATGAGGGAGAGTTAATACACAGTTTTTGACTGAACATTGTTCAGTTCTGAGTCATGCATTCCTGGAGGAGGAAGAAAAACAACTAAAATTGTGATTCCTCAATTAGCTGATTACTTTCTGTCCTTAGGACATCAAAAATGGAATTGCACCAGATTTGTACATGCTCTCTAGGGAGCATTACACTTGAATGAAGTACAAAGTAGCTTCACATGTTAAGCTGGTGAAATTCCATGACTGGTTTCTGAAAAGGGTCTGTTATCTGTTCCTCACATTCCCATGCTTGAGCTGCAACAAGAAGCTAAGGAAAACTCACCAGATGGGAAACGCTGAGCATAAGACTAGACCTCAGTTGAAGCTATAGCTTTTAAATCTACAGAGAAGTACTTAGGAAAATGTACTCTATGGATATTTCTAAAATCACTGCTAAATGTGTAGGCCTGACCAATATGGTGGTGGGGACATTTATTGACTGAGTTAGGACAGTCAGTGCACATGAGCGAGGAGGCCTTGTGGCCGAGCAGTTCATCAGACTCATCTGATTCCCAGGTTTTACAGCTAGAGGATGCTGAGTTCTCCGTGGTTTGACTGGGCTGGTCTCTCATTGCTGAGGTTCAGTGACAAAACTACCTCCTGGGGATTCTTCATGCAAAATGGGAAATAAATAGGTGTCAGAAAATTTCCCAGTGTATTAAGGACATGGACACAACCTTTTGTTTGGAGAGTCACTAGTACCTCTTCGGACGTTTATGCTGCTTTCCCTGTGAACTGTATTTTTAAATGTTATCATCTCCTTGATGTATCCTCAATAACCTAAGGGATTTAACCTGGTTAAAAATTGCTTTTCTCTTCCCTGAGAACTGGGGACAGTAAAGGGAGGGGGAGAGGAATCCCTGTTAATGTTACCTAGCCTTTAACTCTCTTTAAACCTGACGTAACCTCTCAGTGTCATCTTGGGAGAGTCTACAAAATAGCCATTAACTAGTCCTGGAACTGATTCCTTTTGTTATTATTCTGGACCCTCTAGGGTTCAGCTATATATTTACTGTACAACTGAGTTGTTTACAGTATTAGTGATAGATAAGGAAATAAAAAATATGATATCGAGCTATTTTTAAAGGACTGGATGATCAGAAGAAATAGCATTTGAAGACTTGGCTGTCTGCCTGCAAAAATTCCTAACCCCATTTTTGCTTGTAATCAAACATTTCCCTGTGTGACAGGAAGCTTCCAAATATTTGCAGGCTTTTAGTGGAATATCCTCTCAGATTGCATTCATGCCCTGCTTTAGATGGAAGCAATTAGTATATCTTTAAAGTCCTTCTCCCCAGTGTTTTTCTGTGTGTATTCCATGTATGGAAATACATAGAGGATGAAGAGACTACACCAGTGTGTATATTTGAAAAACAGAGTCTAAGACATAATGGAAGCCTGTGTGCCAAGTTTCATACTAATGCTTTATTCCTGTCTGCTTTCACACGGTTCCTGAATAATACATGTATGATAAGAGGGAAGCTTACACCAATGTATAAAATATATAAAATACTTTACTCTGGATGGTTATGGGAATACTACTAACATATAAAAAAAGCATGATGACCTACTTTTTACAGAGCTCAAAGTTTTATTCTTTCCAAGTGCACTGTCACTGTTTTTCCTTAGAGACTCCCCTTCTACTATGTTACCAAAGCTAATTCTGCATGGAACACACTGCCAGATATTTAAACACATGAAATTACCTATATGAAAAGCTGTGTGTTTATAGGTATAATTGGATGAGGACACAGAATCAGTAGTCACTTAAAATTTAGGCTGGTATTTGTCCTTTTTATTCGCCTGTCAGTTTTTTGACAGTTGGAGAGTAAGCAACAAACTATTGTTTTCTTATAAAGGTTCCCAGACCATCGTATCATAAGGATTCGTGAAAATCCAGAAGAGCTTGCAATTGGAACTGCATATACAGAATATATGCAATTATTTTCCTTGCTCTGGGTCCCACCCATATCCTGGAGAAAGGACTCCAGGATCTCTTGAGAAACCTTCCAGCCCCTGCATGTATGGGATACTTTAAATTAGCTTCTTTTAATCAGACTGTTTCAGATTTTGTAAATAATGAGTAAAACACTGAAGATGCATTCAGTTTTTTCAGGCCTAAATCAAATAAAAATCCCCTGACTGCAGCCCAAGTGCAAATTCAGTCATTTGCATCCTGACTAAAAATGGTTTTGAGCCATATGATGTCTATTTTTTTTCAAACACACCCAAGAAGATTTAATTAATATGTTTTTGTAGGTCCTCAGTCTTCAGGGTCCTAGGGGATGACATAGGCATTTGTAGGTTATTGTTACTTGGGCCTGGTAAAGACCTTAGCAGGCAGCTCTAGCAAAGCATCAGAATTACGTATCAGATTCTTCCTATCATACATTGTTTGAAAATATCACTCACTTCATCCATCTTGTTGTACTTACAACTGAAAGGAAAGTTGATCACATAATCTAATTTTAAGATTGGCAGTAGTTCCATTTCACTCATGCTCCTACCCTCTCTTCACTCTGCTTTTGCAAAGTATAGAGTTAATAACTTTGATGGTCCTTCTATAAATATGCATTTTCCTCAAACATACTTTGTGTGCCTAATTCATCTCTTTGACAATAGTGCTGTGTACAAATAGCCAACTTTCTAGCCATGCGTTAGTTCTAGACAGTTTTTAAAACAAAGGCTTTGTTTTTTGTTAAGTGGAATTTTCCACCTCTGGAAACAAGAATGTAGGATGAGTGATGTACGTAAAAGTGCAATCTTTATATTGCTGACCAGAAGAAAAATGTGTTTGTTTTGAAGACGCTCCAAGTAACCAACCCTTCCTTGAGGTTCTACTTGTATTCCTTTAAGATCACATATCAAGATTGTTTTTTTAAATAATAGTAAGCGCTGACTTGTTTCTTTAAAAATCAGATTACAAGTAGATGCATTCTTTTTGTGTGAGTGTATACATATGTGTGTATATGTGTATATATATATATATATACACACACAAATATATAGTGTATGTGTTTGTGTGTATGTATACATAAACATGTAAATATGCAAAACTGTGGGTGTGTATGTGTATACATATTTAATCCCTCAAAAGTCAATGAGTGATAGCATCAAAGCCCTCGAGACATACTCGAGTCTGCAGTACTGCAAAGCTGGCAGCCCTAGAACTAAGCCGTGATTTCAGCCCACGTGCCATACTTGCCTCCCAAAGACACGCGTGTCTCTCTCCTACAGAAAGCTTAAATCCTACAGAAGAGAAATGCAGAATACTATCGTCTACATAAATACCTGCTGTTTGTTTTAATTTTCCCTCCTTGCCAGCTTCAGAAAGAAGTGAGCCCACGAAGAGGAGGCAGTTTTCTTTGCGACCAGAAGGAGAGTAACCTTCGTCCGTTTGCAACCCAGGGGAACCTTCACTTGCCTCGTCCGATGGGGGCAAGATCCTACTCTGATTCAGATGCCATCCAGTTTGATGATCGGTCACTGTCAAAGCTGAAGGAGAGCGATAGGTGCACTGCCACAGAAAACCTCTTTCTGGAGTCGCTGTCTCTGGATTCCCCTGACGAGTGTGAGGAGCACCAGGCGCGTCAAGTGGAGCGGGAGAAATTCTTGACAGACTTAACGGAAGTACGTTCTCTTCTGCTTTGTCTCAAGCGGGTTTCATGGATAAGTATACATGACAAAACGTATTGAATTACAAGGTCTTAAAGTTCTTCCAGTTGTAAATATATACATATATATGAAGAAATGTGGGCTCTATTTTGCTAGTAATACTGTAAGTACTGTGGAGAGGTAATTCTGATTGTCCCACAGTGGTTGCCTTCTAAACAGATTAGCACAAGTCAGTGAGATGAGATTTTAAAAAATATATAATTATCCTTCATCAGAAAAGTTACAGATTACACCATAAAAAGCTAGTAAGTTCCAAAACACGGTACTAAGAGGTGCCGTCAGGCCATAGTTAATGCCATCTATAAGCTGCTAAAATCTGCACCAAAGCATGCATACTGTCACGGGATCCAGGTCTTCACAGCTGAGTTTACATTGGTGCTGAATGAAACCCGGGGCCCCAGTCCCTATGGGCTGATAGAAAGTAACCTGTCAACTTGCATATTATGTTCGTGGCAGTGAGATCCTTCACGTTCACCACCACTGTGCAGTTTAATCGCTTCTGTGAGATTAAAGCATTTTGAAGCTTCAGAGAGCTACAGTCTTCCTTGTTTTCTGTTGTTCCTTGACTGTTAATGGCTGTTACAGAACAAGAAGGACTCTGGAAGTTATGATTTTTATCAAGCAGGCAGCATGTTGCTCGTTGCTTTCCAGCTGCAAGTTTTGAGAACTTTCTTCTTGCCTGAAAGTTCAGATTTGTGCACAAGTTAGACACTTACTTCATGCTCTGAGTGGATAAATACTGGTTGGGTATACAAATCATAGCTAATAGGGAAGCAGAAAATTTCCCATCAAATATGTATGTATATACTCAGGCTTGAAAGTTTGACTGCTCTGGGAAAAAGCTCGACAACAGGACAGATCACAAGCTCCTTGCAGAGGAGCTTCACCAGCGTGACTTGAATTGAACACTTCAGCTTGTGAAAATGTGACCTAAGCTTTTCTTTGAGACATATAACATCGTTACTTTGCTAAAGGATTGGAAAGTCAGGTTGTCTGGAAGGAAGCAGAGAAAAAAATTGAGAGAGCCAAGAAATAAGACTGCCTTTCTTAAATTTTAAGTACCTGTAGCTATTGTGTGTATTCCAGTTAGCATTCCCTCCCTTCGGTGGCAGGAATGTATGGGTGACTATATAGGATTCCTTGTTCCTTATTTCTCAGCTGATTATTTCATTCAAGCCCAGGTGCTTAGTGAAAAATGTTGATCCCTTTGTCAGGAATTTATGTTTTTGTGTTTGACTGACTGGTTAGGATTTGACTGCTGTTTTCTATACTTTAAATTCACTCTGATATTTAAGAATGGAGATCTCTGGAGATATTTTCCCTTTTTCAGACATTACCACCATTAACAAAAGTTTTGCCAGCAAAATTAGGGCCTTGGTGGTACTTGCATAGCTTCTTTCCTTCAAAGCCTGCTTTAGAGAAACCTGTGCAAAGTCATTTACCCTCCACAGCTTTGCTCAAGTGAAACTGATTGGAGTTTAATGAATAGTTTTGCTGATGATGCACAGAAGCAGTTGAACCCCACTGAGTATCCCTCTTTACTGTATTTGCTTTGCAGTACTAACCACAGTAAAAATCAGTCCATCCTTCAGCCTGATTCTTCATTCATTTGGATTAGATTTACTCTGTAGAAACTCCATTGAAGCCAGTAATGTTATTCCAGACTTACACCAGAGTAAGTGAAAGGAGAATCAGTTCACTCCTGTTTTTTCATCTCTGACTCTGCATAAATACTGGAAAGATATTTGCTGAGTGAAAAGGCACTCTTTTTGAATAGTCACAGCCTGAAGCACACTTCTGTGCTGGTCAAGTACTTGATTTCATGGGGTCAAATAAAAATAATTGGTCCTAATTATTGTTTTGTTCCTTATCATATTTTGTTATTTCCTACATATTATTAGAAATATAAATAAACAGTTAAACAATAACTACAGAGCAATTGCTTCAGGAGAATCTGTTTTTAAAAAAGCAGCTCATTATGGGAATTGTCACCAGGAAATAATTGCCGTAACAACATCTTAATGCTGCTAGCAAGCTGTAGGTAATCCCCCTATGAAACAAGTAATAGTTTTCCCACACGTTTATTATAGCTAGTTTAATGAGTTTCAACTGGCACCATTGGTTGGTTCCTAGAGAACATATAGTGAAATCTTATGTCAGAGGACCGTGCTTTATCTCTTATTTCAGCACAACTAGCTCTCTATGATAAAGCACATTAACTCCAGAGAACAAGTTCACTCACAAAGATATGGTCCAACAAAATATTTTGTACTTGTGGAAAAAAGTTTTTTGCAGCTCTACTTGTATTTGTGATAACATGGGACTATGAAAGTTCAAGGTTATTTTAGATTTGGGACATGCTCTTTCTCTGTGCAGTCTGTTGTTCTGATGAGATGACTGACAGTTTTCCTGCCTATGTTTAAAGGGAAGAATACTCCCACAGGCACCTTATGTTTCCTTATCGCTGCGAAAGTCAGCTGCTTTTTAGAGATGAACATACCTGGTGGAACTGCCTGGAAGTAAATGACAGTATACCCACTAGCTAATGCCATGAACAGCTTCAGAAATAACTTCCCCTGTTTGTTTCTGTTTTTCTTCAGGAAGAAGAAACACACAAAGGAAATCTTCAAAGGTGAGTAAAACTGCAGGAAAGATAGCCAATACCCAGCGGCCAGAGTTCCAGCATTCTTGCACCCAAACCACAAACCCGAGGCATAACCGTGCCATCTCCCCATCAGCTTGTGAGCCAGATTAATGGACTTACTTATCCAGGGATTAATTTGTCTCAGTATGCTTCTGTTCTTCTCTGATTAACTTGGGCCACATTCAGCTATGGTGCACAGAGACTGAGCTGTATGAAAGTGCCTGAGGCTTCAACTTACATTGAAGGCTACGTGTATGTTAGCAAGTAGTGCAGACCTATAGGCATCGATGTGTAAAGCAAACCAATTGGTGCTGAGGACCTGACACCCCCCCTTGCATGTCAGGGATATTCTGCTTTGGACAGTTTCTGTTCTGCTGCCCTGGGCTGAACGCCCACTTGAAGCTAGAGCACATTAGTTGTTCTTCTGAGAACATCTTCCAGCTCACTTTCATCCCAAAGCCATCCAGTCTGTGCTCTCTGAGCTTGCCCCCGATGCAAACCAAAGCATATGAATAGAAGGTTCACTTCAAAAACACACTCTTGATCTCAACTAAAACCCTAGTGTAGATGCGCCCAAAGTCTGCAGCTGGCGCTCTTGATTAAAAACTCACAATATCATTTTATTGTATCTTCCAGAACATTTCTATATAAAAATCATTGCTTACCGAATCCTCATCCAGCTTTAGTTACCTCAATGAGCTGACTCTGACAACTAGTTATTTACATTTCTGAGTGTTCCCATTCAGAAAGATTCTTTTGTTGTTTGATTTTTCTTACAGTGAAGCATTAGGATAACTCAGATGAATGTTTTTAAACTAGCAAAATGTGGGGAAAGCCAAGAATCCAGCATAATCACATAGAGATTCTCTTTTGCTGAACTAGAGCATGAGCTCAGCTCACCAAGCCAGTTAAATATAATAGCATCTAGGCTGTCTCACCTCGCTGTGCACCAACTGTGCAGCCTGAGCAATCTCAGGAGTGGGGGTGAACTTGCAGATTTCACAGCAAGTCAGAAATACTCCGCACTTGCTTTGAAAAGTGTACCTCATATTGTCATAAAGTCTCATTTTCCATGAATAATATATTTCTGAAATGCATCTTACTGCTGCACATTGCAGACATTTGCCATACATGAGAAAATAGTAAATTAAGAGCCATTAATAAACTATTGGGTACTTTTAATGACTCATCAGGAATGCTTCCACTTTACAGCTTTTAAAAAACAACAAAAGGAAACCTTAGCTAAAGAGAGGGCTAAAGTACTTTCATATGTAAGTCCTTAGTGAAAGTAGGGTTGTCTGAGTTAGTTTTCTGCCGAAAAAGAAATAGTTCTATGAGAGTTTGCACGAAAGTAATACTCTTGTGCTTCCCTTTCCAGGGCGATGTCTGTTTCCTCCATGTCAGAATTCCAGCGCTTGATGGATATTTCTCCATTTCTCCCAGAAAAAAACTTGCCTTCACCTAGCAGAAAAGACGATATAACCCCTCCCTTGTCTCCTGATGATTTGAAATACATCGAGGAGTTCAATAAAAATTGGGATTACAGTAACACGAGGAACCAGGGTGGGGCTGCCGAGAAGCCTGCAGAAGCCTGGGCAGAAAGGACAGAGATTGGGAAAGCTGGGAATGACCCTGCTTCAGATCCCTTCCAGGCATCATCATGGTACCTCACCACCAGTGTCACTATGACAACTAATACCATGACCAGCCCAGAGCACTGCCAGAAGCAGCCAACGAGGAGTCATGGTGTAACCGAAAAAATGGGGGTTCGGGTCTTTCACAGCCCACCAGTTGTCCGTAGGTTTGATAATTCAGTGATAGCTGGCAGCGAAGGGAAAAACCAGGTTGAGCCAGACTTCCTGTATTCTATGACCAAAGCTATGGGGAATGTTGGTGAGACAAAAGGTGCTTCCTCGGATATGTTTGGAAGATGGTCTTGTGACCTGGCTAAACATCATAAGGATTTTCTGGAGAGTGGTCTTCATCCCATTGAACGCCCTATTTGCACTACTGTGGGCTTTGCCTCACCCTTGCACAGCTTGGAGATGTCCAAAAACATGAGTGACGATATGAAGGAGGTCGCTTTCTCTGTCCGAAATGCAATACGCTCTAACTCTAACTCAACAGAGCCTCAGTTTAAGGACACAGCTTGTCAAACCAATGGGATGAGGACGACAGGGACGCAGACCACCCAGACGATCAGTGTTGGCTTGCAGACAGAAACCCTGCGCAGTATCACCAGCAGTCCACACAAGTGTCTGACACCAAAGGGGGGATCCACTCCTGTCTCTTCACCATCCAGAAGCCTAAGAAGCAGGCAAGTGACCCCTGTTATTGAAAAGGTCCAGGCTAAGTTTGAACGCACATGCTGCTCCCCCAAATACGGCTCTCCAAAGTTGCAAAGGAAAATCCTTCCCAAATCAGACCAGCCAAATAACCGAACTTTGCCTGGTACACCTCAAAAAGGATTCAGTGAGTCCGCTTGGGCTAGATCAACTACTACAAGGGAGAGTCCAGTCCATACCACCATCAATGATGGCCTCTCCAGTTTGTTCAACATTATTGACCATAGCCCCATCTTTCATGAGACCTTCCAAAAATGCCCCAGGTCTAGCAGCCGATCCAGGTCAGCAGAACCCAGACCAGAACTGGGCCCAGTGCAGGAGCCGTGTACAAATGCCCGTGGCAGATCACCCAGTCCTCTCCGTTTGGGGGCAGAGACGCAAAAGGAAGAAGGGATTGAGGTGACAAGTATCAGGCAGGACTTATCTGCTCCTCCAGGGTATACACTTGCAGAAAATGCTGCCAGGATCTTGAATAAGAAACTTTTGGAGCATGCCTTAAAGGAAGAGAGAAGGCTACCTTCACACAGCCCACCAAACCTTAGCAATGACAACAGCACAGCAGATATTGTCAAAGTAGAACCAGGGTCCATAGAGGTAATGAGTTTGTTTGTTTTTCCTCCTATAGCTAAATGCACCCTTCTTTGAACAAATGCATTATGAGATGTCTTGCAGTCCTACTGAGTATTTACAATATCCTAGTCATGTCATGGTACTGCCAGCGAGTCCCAATCACGAAACTGTTGGATTAGTCACTGAAGAACTCGTTAAGGAATCTGAATTTCTATCCTGACAGCTTATTGGGCTGGAAAGTTATCAGAAGAGCTTTATCCTTTACCGGATAAAGATGGTTCTCCACTGAATGCCAGGGGATAAGGGGTTTCTGTCACAAAACACATCTCAAATTAACAGATGTTCTAGGGACCCTAGGTCTGAGTAAATTTCTGTATTTGTGCTGGACGGAAAGGTAGACGGTTTCTCCTATGCAAGAAATGGGTAATTCTGTATTAACAAGGCTGTGTTAAAAATAGTGACTGCAATGCCCTGATCCAGAACTTTAGTGCCTTCAGCGTACCTTTTCTGGATGTATCTGCATAAGCTTGACTTTGGTCTGTACATGTGATTAAACAGCATGAAATTTGGAATTGATTGTTGCTACCTTGCAAAATAATAGTGATTATAATAAGAAGAATCAACTAGTCTAAGCACAAACCTATTTAATACTCAGGAAATCTATACTGATGTTTTACTGTACTGTTGAAAGTTTAACAGTTATCATCTGTCACAGCAGATATGCCTGAGTATTGGGAGTCAGATCCTCAGATATAGGAATATCCTACAGAAATCGACCAAAAAGAGGGTGTAATGATGGACAAAAGTTCTTTGAGCTGTCAATGCCTAACTCTCCTGTTTCTAGTGAACCTTTGTGCCAAAGAGAGTTGGTCTGGGAAAGCGCTGAGAGAGCTGAACTATGGCCAGCGCTTACCAGTGCCTGTTTTCTTTGTGGTACAGCCTTGAAATGGTGTTTTTTGGGCTGATCAGCGATATTCCTCAGGGTAGGAATGGGAGCCTGTCATGCTGTCCGTCCCAGGCATCCCTGTGTTTTGGCGGTGCTCATCCCCAGCATGCCGCCTTGGCCTTGCTGGGGTGAGATGGGCAGCAACAGCATCTCTGGGTTCACGCCTACTGCTCCTGCCTCAGAAAGCCTCAAGGGAAGGGACAAAAGCTATTTTCTCAGTCAACATTTGGGTTGAGAGGCTTTTCTGGGAACCTGGGCGCTGGGGCTTTTGTTCTGCAGTTTGCCTTTCACTAGTTGGCTGTTCTAAATGGATATGATTTGCTCCTCTTTTGTAGGTACTACTCAGAGGGCATAATCGTTTTTCCTAGCAGAGCAGCCAAAGTTGAGGATATATTACCTGTATGCTGTTTAAAAGGAAATAAATGTGGAAGTTTGTATATATAAAAAAGAAACCACATGGGTATTATAAATAACAATGAAAGACAGTGGGCTTTGTGCCTAAAACTCAGAAAAATAAAAGTGGAAAGAAGCTTCATTTATCTGGATCTTTCTAGCTATCTCTGTATTTTGCCTTTAATTTGAAATATTGGGAATGCATTACCATTCCTTATTAGAAAGTATGTGGTATGCTTCACAGCGTCACCTCAATTTTGCCTTCAAGGCATCACTGAAAACTCTTGATTTCCTCCTGCATCTTTTAAATGTCTCAGCAAATTTCAAGTGTAAAGTAAACTGATGTCATCCCACATCATTGCAAATTGCTGTTGGCAAAATGCAGCCAACGTCAGTACCAGAGTTTGATGCATGGAGGGATTTGTGTCAAGGCTGTTTAGCAAAAACTCATTTACTATCAGCATGGTAGAAAACTGCTTCTGTTTGTGAATTTTCAGTACCTTTTGCCTAATTTTTTGAGTGCCAAACCTCAGAGCTCAGGCTTTTTCCTCCTTGTAAGTCTCACTCGGTTGTTTGGACTGTTGTTTAGCTGCCCAGGTTATGAACTTAGGGTGGTCCTCTTCTTTCCTAAGAAGGTGCCTGGAGAAGGAAGGTGGAGGGCGTCCACATGACGGGCTTACCTTTTCGTAGCTGAGGTGTTGCTCCACAAGATGCACGTAGGGAGTGTGGATTTCGTGCTGAAAACAAAACCGCAAAGAAGTTTAGACTCTGAAAGTGCCTTGGGTTATTTATGGATTACACTGACCACACAAATTACACCACGTGCAAGTTACGCCTCGCACATTTTGTGGCAAGCAAGAGGCAGTGGATGCAGTGGGTGCCGGTCTCTGGGGAGGCAAGCTGCGCTCGGAGCCACACCAGCCAGTGCTGCCCTGCTGCCCTCCGCTCCTCCTTGCTGGGCACCTTTCTCCCCTCTTGGTTTCCAGCCAATGCAAGCGACCCCCATACCCAAGAAAGCCTTCCTTTCCTTGCAGTCAGGGCATCGCATATTCATGACTTTTAAACTTGCTTGGAGCACCTGTTGGCAGCTTTTCTCTAATTTGAGCATCTGGATGTTCCAGTTACATAATTTCCTTTTATTTTCCTGCTGCAAATATAAAATCTAGTTCATATATATATGTGTATATACATATATATATATGTATAAAAAATATTTACACACATATGTATGTGTGCCTATATATGCATACACAGTAGCAATGCATTTTCACAGTAGCTCTATATTTTCACTGTAACTTGCCCAGAGCTGCTTACAAGCAAATTTACATCCACCCACTGCAGCCTAGTAATATCTTATCCTGCAAATTCGCTAAACCACTATCTCACGTGCATATCATAGAATGTATAAATATTATCTTAAAAAGGCAGGTTAGGTTTAGCTAGCTGGCCACGTTAGAGCAGCAGGAACGTTCCTCTTCTGTAGCCGGCAAGGGTGTAAATCACAGAGGTTACAGTGCTATACGGCGGTGGGGGCCAGACCCCCTGCTGGAGACAGCGCGGTGAAAGGCCTGGCCGCGGGGCTCCACGGGAAAGGGAGCTGCTGTGTCCTCTGGCCACCCGGGCAGAGCAACTGCTGCGTGCTTGCAGCTGAGCCGGGCAGCGCTGGAGGGGAGACGGGAAAAGAGAAGGGAAGAAGGCGGTGGCAGAAAGCGAGTGCTTTTACTTCAGTTTGCGTCTCCCTTTCAGCGCGCCTGTTACACAGGAGCAAGAAGGGAGAGGCAAGTAGCTGCCCTCAAAGCTTCGTACGGGCATCTCCGTAACATAAAACGTTAGCGGCCTTTTGGCCTTTTAAGGATCTCCTGAGCAGAAATTCTTTCTCAAAATCAAACAAAGGAAAAAAATACAGCTTTACTCCTCTTTCGCAGTAGCCTTTCCCCACCCCCCTCCCCGACCCTAATCAGGCTTGGCAAAGGATAAAAGGCAGCTTTCTCTGCTGGATAGAAACGTTTGGGTTGATTTAATGCCGTGTCCACTTCTGAGACTCTGCTAGGTTTGGGAAGGGTTGGTTTGTTTGCTTCTTTCTTTTCTAAATTTGTTTCTGCTGGGTGGCTTATCTTTTTTTTATCGTTATTAGTTTCCCCTGTGGTACTGCGGTAACATGATCTGAACGGGTAGGAACATCCGGAGACTTCCTTGCCGACAAGAAACCTTCACTTTGCAAAATACTCGATTAAAACAATTCTTTCCAACCTACTTGCTTTCTTTTTCTTTTCTGTCTGTTCTGTCCAGAACCAAACTGTCTTATTAACTGCCCCCTGGGGACTCTAACCCTGCCTGCCTCACTGCTGTAAGTCCTTTCCGCCTTGTTTCCAGCCCTTTCCGAAAGCGGTCGTCGCTTCCCTCGCGGCGCGGGTTAACGACGGGAGGTGGCCGGCCCCAGTGGCCCGCTCGCCCCGGGGCGCCCGACGGCCCGAGCCGCCGGGGCCTGGCGGCTGCCCGCTCGCGTCGCTGTGGGGAGCGCGCAGGACGGGCCCCCCCAGCCTGCCCCTGGGGCGGGGGGCCGGGAGCAGGCCCGGCCAAGGGCAACTTGCCGTGCGGATTTGGGGGGGAGGAAGGGGTCGGTTCGAACCTGAGAAAGAATTGACGAAACTTAAGACCCCCGTGTAAAGGCAGGCAGCGATGCTGGGGAGGGGGCGCGGGGCCCGAGCCGCAGCCCGGGGCCGGCGGTCGCCGCGGGTGGCGAAGCCGGTCCCAGCCCGGTTTGGCCAGTGCCGGCTGGGGCGCTCCGCGGCGCGGGGGGAGACGCCGTGGAGCCGTGGGCTGCGTCGGTCCGCTTCGCCTCCGAGCCAGGGAGCAGCCTGTTTTCTCCGCTAACGTAGACATAGCCGTGGTGCCGGACGGCCTGGCCCAGGAAGTAACTAGCAGCTCAAGCTGAAATCATCTTTGCCGGTGTCAGCGTCCAGGCTTAGAAGTGCTTCCCCGCTCCAAAAGCAACCATTAAACTAAATCACCCGAAAGATACTAGTTTGCTAAACATTTCTGGCTTAGGTACCTATGGCCCTGGCATATGGTAAGTGAGGACGTCTGGGGTTTCAAAAACCGTTCTGGAGAGTTTCCTCTCCGCGGCTCCGTTTCCTTGACGTCCTCGGAGGCACCAGCCTGTAGGGTTGGGGGGGGGGGGGGACGACAAACTGGACTGGGCAGCCAGCCCGCTGTAAGATTACGCTGCCCGTCGGTTCTCTGCCCTGGCGTGACAGCCGTCGCTGGCGCGTGCCTGCGCCGCAGATAAGAGCTTAACCCTGCCCGAGACCCGTGGGCAGCGCTGTAGCGATCCTTTCTGAATTGGGAGACGGCCGCGGAAATAAGTGTTGCCACGCCGGCTCTCGTTCACGCCTGTGAAACTAGGAAAAAGCCGCCGGAAAGCAGCAGAGCTGTAAAGATAATCATTTTAAGGCTGCTGTTTAGAAAGAGTCTAAGATCCGGACCAAAAGTCGCATAGCCTCAATTCCTCGCGTCACGCTGCCTTTAAGTCTTGTTCTGCGTATGGATTTCCCTTAACAAAGCTGAGTGTAGCGGCAGCTTTCGCAGGCCGTACGCTGCCCCGGGCCCAGTGGGATAAGGCGAAGTCAGGAGGACACAGGCTCAATCTCCTTGTTAGCATTGGTTTATAGTGTAGCCTTTACTGTTGTTTTACAGCCGGTCATTTTTTAAGTTTACAGGGCAGGTTTTGGGGGAGGCGAGGGAGGGTGCACGGAGGTAGCTGTGTGCATGCAGGACCTGCAGCCGCTCACCAGCGCGTCTCACGTTCCTTGCTCTCTGCAATGCTGAGGGCAGATGAGCACGGCTCTGCCCTGAGCCCGGTGATGTGCGACCTCTGGTCGCCACGCGGGTGGCGTATTACCCGAAGGCGCTGCGGTCAGCTCTGCGCGGGGAGTTACCCGAGTCCGACGAGGCCCTCTGCCCTAAAACACGCACCCCTCACCCCCCCCCATACGCTGCATTTTTTGTACCTCAGCTCTGTGTCTTTGGTATGTCATGTAACATTCATGTTTGATCCTCGCAATTCGACTGAGAGATTCAATGGCATATCTATCACCTTGTTTGTTCACTGCCAGTCATATCATGTTACCTAATCCGATATCCTCCATCCCTAGTCACTTTTCTCTTTCTCCGTGTGAAACCACACTAAATTCTTCCTATGCATTGTTCCACTGCTCCCTTTGTTTCCCTTCGGTTCACTGCACCAGAGCTTTTCCTTTGCATTGTATGTTTTATAGTCTCTATCATCATTTGCATTCTAGTTTTAAGACTTATTTTTATTCAACTCTCTCGTCCTCGCCAGTGACTTTTCCTCTGTGTATGCGTTTCTGTCGGTTGACAAACTCAGCTGATTTGCTTTTATAAATTCTAAAGTAGGCAGAGAAATTCAGACTTTCTGTTTTGGCATCACAGGACAGACTCGCTCCCACAATCAGTCATCTTGATATAACGAGCAAGCAAAGCAATGCATGAAGTGTAGCTGTGCTATGAGCAAAGTCCATAAATATTAGAAGCAATTATCAACTTAGTGCCAGGATGAAAAATCACAAGCGCAGTTTGTTTCTAATTGCACAGGCAGGCTACCAATCCTGAACAGTGGAAAGTTGGTGGAGAAATAAAATTTCAGTTTTCTTTGATTTCTGTGAACGTCTTCCTTAATGTGCTGTACCGCTGATTCCTGTAATTCAGACTCAAGCGGCTGACAGTCAGGAGTGATGGTCCAAAAGTTGAAATTTGTAGGTAAGCCTCATCTTTAATCCATTTAGAGGTCATAACTAGTGCTGTAGGCGTTATTCTCCTGCTAGGAGAGGAAGTCTTTCCTACATGTCAGTCTGAACTCTGCAGCAGACAAAAGGAGGCAGAGGTTGCTTCTCACATCTCTGGCAAATGCAGAATTGGGCACTTTTATGCCAGGCCAGCACTTAGAGCGATGTGATTTTACTCAGTTGTCATGCAAATATATTTTTCAGCTTTTCTCCTGTCTAGCACAAGGCATATTAGCAAATGGAAGTTTGTCAGCTACTTCAGCTCATTCCAAACCTCCTTCTTCCATTCTCTCTTATCCGTTCCATAAATCATGGACATATATGCAGCTATCCGGAGCCCACACACAGAAATACATTTGCTGCATGCCTGTCCTGTGACAGGACAGACGCTTAGCTTAGTCTGATTTTTTTCTGAATACTCCGCAGATCCAAAACGCCTCTAATACAAGTCACTAACCGCTTTTTTGCTCTCTTGGCTGCAAAGGAACTACCTTGTTCTGCACTCGCTCCGTCCCTCGAACCCTGCTTCTCCCGGCCGGAGAGACCAGCGAACCGGCGCCCGCCGTCCCGATGGGCTTCACATTCCCCCACGGCCTCCCAGGCACAGTCTACCGGAGATCTGACTTCCCCCGAGGAGCGCAGAAGCAACGACCCACCGGCGGAGACCTCGGCTGGTGCCGCAGGCCCGCCAGACACGTCCCAGGAATGAGCCGCTGCCGCTTGCGGTCTCTGTCGGAGAGGGGGGATCGAGCGGTGGAGGTCACCGAATGTCCTCAAACGCAGCTGCTGAATGTCCACCCTGTGAAACAGAGACGTTTCTAGAATGAAACAGTTAATGTGCCTGTAATAACTTAATTTTTTTCATAGCCGAGAAAACTATTTTTGTCTCCATCTTTTCTACATACAGTATATTAACAAAAAAAAGGTAAAAAATGATATACAGATAAAGTAAGATTTAAAATAAAATGTAAATTAAGTTTTAAGGGAATTTGAATATGTGCTCGCGCTCTCTCCAAATACCGACTGCCTTTTGGTTATATTTGCACTGTTATGTTTTCGATTTTGATTTGGGGTTTTTTTTAGGTTTTTTTTTTTTTTCATGTAAAACTAGGGTCTTAAGTTAATTTTATTCTATTTTAATGTCAGTATTATGAGTTTTTAAAGGTAAGGTTCTTAAAGATGCTTCGACTGTCGGAAGCAGTACCTTTTAAGTAGTGAAGAAAGCCATTAAGCTAGTTCACTAGAATTCTATTAATTAAGGTGGAGGGGAATACAGGTAAACTCAAGAAAAAAAATGTAAAAAAAGAATGCCTCAGAAAGTCTTATGGAGTTAGCTGTAAAATACACATACAATACTTGACTTGCATGCCTCTGGGTCCTAGCACTTTAGTGCATGTATATACTGCTACTGTACTTCTACCATCACATAAATGTGAGTCAATCTGTTTCACTGTAATATTGTTGTGAATTTACCTGTACTGTACTTTTATTGTTGGTATTCTTGCATTGACTATACAAAAAAGAGTTTTTAAATTATTGTTAACTGTTCAACTGGCTATGTACAGTGTTTACTGAGAACTTCCTTTGTTTTGAGAAAAAATGTTGCGATCTCTGGGCGTACTAAATTGTAACTGGTCTTGTTTAAGAGTCTGTTGGAGACCACGTGAAGTGGAAATAAAACCCTCAGTATTTACAAAACTGCTAGATTGCTTCATGATCTTTATTTCCAGTCAGAGTTCCCGTGTTCTTTTAACTGGAGGAAAAAGCCCCCAAACTCCCCCTTCACTCATAAGGGAAGGAGAATGCCGCTTTACATGAAAGTAGTAATGGCAAGGCATATATTATGCTGGGCTCCACAGACTCCTGCGGGCACTCGATCAGGCCGTGGGAAGATTTCTGAATTCCCTGAACTGATCTCTGCAAAACAGCTTGCTCACAGAGGTAGCAGGGCCTATCCTCGCGGCTCCTCTGAGGTGTTATGACTTGTGGCTCTCAGTCATTCATGTAAGTGAAAACAAGCCAGGTAAACATAATATCAAAAATATGGCGTGGCAGCTGTTAATCCAAGTCTCTTCTGCATTGTGCGCAGAATCCAGTAAAACCAGAGCTTGCGTAAAGCTGGTGGCTAACATGTAGCACTAAACGCAGCTGAGAACCCAAACCTCCCCAAGATGTGGAAGGCTCTTGAGTTATTTTGCCTGGTAGCATCTGTTTGGCCCCATGCTTTCTCTGGGAGTCCTGGGACTGGTCTGACTAGTTATCCTGTGGCTGAACCGGCTCATTCCCGTTTGACTTCCTGTTGCTTAAGCTCGGTCATTTAAGAGCACCCTCTGGGCTCCCTAGAAGCTTTTCTCATTAGTGCTAGCGAGCGATAAGCTCCCTCACATCCTGTGCTGCTGCGCTATGGCTGGCTTTCTAGGAAGTTTAATTCAGCTTTTGGATGAGAACAAACTCCTGAGCTGTTGGGTCAGCCCCCAAATGAAAGCTGGGAGAGGTCTTATTTCTCCCACGTCAGTTAGGACAGTGGCTATTAACCCAATGTCAAAATGTCAGCCTCTAGGTCACCACTGTGAAAATTGCCACTTACTGAAATAAGCTGTGACCAAAGTACTGTTGTCCAATAGTTCTCTGGTACCATAGCCAAAAAAGCAGTGTCTGGTCCCGCTCCTGAAGCAATGATGGCATCATGTACTAAGTGCCTTCACAGTTGTTTCAAAGCCTCACTGTTAGCATTTTTCATGAGCGTTAAGTTGATGCACCAAGTTTGAACACTTAAAATGATAGGTGGGGGCCACCCTACTTATTTTTCCAATGCTTGTTCTAGCTGCAACACTTCACTTAATGGTTGCAAGAATTTCAGTTTGAGAATAGAAGGAGGAACATGCCCAACTGTTTAGAAGGTCAAAGAAGAGCAAATATGACTATTAAAGAAGCCTTAACTCACAAATGCAACATCCTTGTTTGTTTTCAAAACCATAATTGCCAGGAGCAGTTTTCTAGGGCAGGTGGGAGGGGATACTGATCCCTTAAAAGCTATTTCTCCTAGATGAAGTAAGTTAAAGAAGTTGTAAATGCAGTGCTAGCTACCACAGAGTAAAAATACTCTTCTGTCCCTTGTGACAGCTGTAATTTTTTTTTTTTAATGATGCAGAAGAAAATTCAGATGACTGATTTGTAGCCTTATTAGCAGAAAGTGGTGTTTGCCTTTCAAATCAGTAAATACACCAGCCCAAAGAATTAGCTGCTGGCCATCCTGAAATAAGAAGGTATTTGAGGATAAGCAGCAGACTGTGGTTTGCCGGGTAAACTGCTTATGAGAGAGCAGGAAATCACAGAAACAAGAGTGAGCCAGCACACAGCAAGAAGGAGAGGGTTAAGTGCAAATAGAAATTCTGCAGACGATCTTATAAAGAATCACATTAATTAAACATAAGTTCCTTTCTAGTCTAATTAGCAAATACAGCGACCTCAAGAAATATCATATGTTTCTATTGGGTCTTTGGAAACACCAAGGGTTTTATCTTCTAAAATTGCTACTGGTGGAGTTGAGAGATTTTTTTTCCCCCCCATTAGCCGAGCACACTCTATAATTACTTAAATAAATTGTAAAATAAATGATGGGTCTGTAGTCCAGCTAAGGTTATTTTAAAAGCTTCTAAGACAGAATAAAAAGCCTGTTCAGAAGGTTTGTGGCTCACTCGGTGTCTGTGGCGCTGCTGAATTATTGCCTCATGAATAATCAGGGCAAGAGCAGCCCCGAAGATTGCCACACAAATTAGTTTAAAGGGATGTGAAGACGTCTGTCGTAGCTTCGCCTGATGAGGCTGAAATAGATAGCTGGGTTTCGCCCAGGGATTTGTGGCGCCTGAGCTTATGGCCTTGGGATATTACCTAGTACTCAGCCGGTAATTAGGTGAAGGACTGGGGCCCACGGCTGACTCCCCGACGAGCCAGCTCTCCCAGCTCCCCAGCCCCGCGCGCTGATTTTATGCCATCTTGCCCTGCCCAGCAGGGTGCTATCTCTTGCCCCGGGAGTGGATGGGACCCGCTGTCTGAATTTGGGGCAGCACTACATCTACGTTGCGCCTCTGTGCCAGGCCAAGGGTGGGGCTTGTGCCATCCTTCCTCTCCTTACATCTCCCCCTGCAGCCCCACATATCTGCAGCCATCAAGCTTCCTCCTGCTCTCTTTAGAGGTACCATATCCCTGGCAGTGTTTTGTTTCCTCCTGGTTCCCTTATTTCGACTTCCTGTTACGTAAATCACTGTAACCTGCTAGAGTAATATTAAGCTGTTGAGTACATATAATTTTCATGCGAAATGACAGCTAATATCTTCAGTCCTCACATAGCCCAGCCGGCTTTCCGGAGAGGCTTAATTGCTTTAGGCAAAGTCTGCTTCCCTTCCCTGTTTATCATCTTTTTATCCATCTTGCAGGAGCATGAGACATACTGCCTTCAAAGTCTGGATGAGAGAGACAACTGCCCTGCTAGAGGTGTCTCTAGAAAAAAAAAATCAGCCTCTGTTTCTCAAAATGTCCATTTCTTTTCCTAGCAAAGCCAGGCTAGGACTTCTTCTATCGTTATTCATTCTTCTCTGGTGTACGAACACCAGGCAGAGGCTCCAATCAGTCCTGGCGTCCTCTGCAAAATTTGCAAGACGGATTCTACAGCGCTCAGTGTCTGGGCAGGCTGTCACAGGTGAGGGATCTCTCAATGGGCTGCTGAGCCTGGAGAGAGACAGTGCTTCCCTAAGGAGTAACTATTTTGAGGGAAAGGTAGGGCCGGGGTTGCACAAACCCAAAGCACCTGCTAAGGAGCACCTGGTTTTACAGCTATCAAAGGCGGCTCAGAGCTGCAGGAGGCCTGCGGATGGATGGTGGCAGAAACGCTTGCTCGCACACCGAGCACCCATGTGCCTGAGCTAGTCTTGCCCAGGGTCATGGCTGAGATGTGGGATGAGAAGGTCATAGAAAGGCAAATTTAACAGTGTCTGCAGCAGCTACAAGTGCATGGATGGCTGAATGAGAAAAGGGGAAAGAACTAGCCTGACTACCGAGTTTTAAACAGCTCTTTGGATAGCAGTAAGTCTGGCAGAGCAATGTAAGCGGATACTGTGCTAACAGGGAAGACTCTGCTGCTAGGCTGTGCAATGGGAATCCTATTAAAAGCCAACAATAGAAAATTTTCTTTTGTCTTGTTAAACCCCTAGAGGGTTTTTTTTATACCTTAATTGGATTTTTTAATCCCTACAGTAAGGCCCTAGAATAGGTTTACACAGAAAAATGTCATGGGCCCAGGTGCTCTGCTCATCCGCCTCCTGCCCCCTTCCCCGGTGTAATCCCTGGGGATTAGGCTGCAGATGAGAGAGCTGAGTGCAAGTGGACAGCCTCCTCCCAAAGGCATTTCTCAGCAGATGCTTTTTTCTTACTGAGTTGGTGGCTTTCAAAATACTAAACCCTGCAGTAAGGGGCAACAGGGCACAATTCTGGGGTGCTGAAGAAGTTGCCCCTGGTATTAAGCTACACAGGTGAGGAGTGCTCCATGCGTGTTACCTACCGAGAACTACAGTTTTACGTGCTTAGGCAATTAGGAGCATAAATCTCATGGGTTTTCTTCCCATGTAAAAGACTTAAGTAAGTTGGACACTTTGGGAATTTTTACCACAAACCTCTGACCAGGGCTTCAACATGTTTATCTTTAAAATATGGCCTTGATTCCTGACGTTGTCTTAGAGATGTGCATTGTTTTGTTCTTTGCTAGATTTTCTGCATGCTGCATTGGTAGGACAAAAAAAAATCCACTTTGCATACATGAATGAGAGGAAGAACAATGAAGGCCATGATTTTGTCACAGCTATTTCCATGACAAAACCCAAGACTTCTGAGAGGGTATTTTCTTAGCACAATATCACTGTGGTTTGTCATGGAAATCACATCTGAGACAAAATCAAAGCCCTGGCTCTACAAATTATCTGTGTTCCCCTCTGTCTGTGATGCTTCTGACAACATCACAGCTTTACTACTTTTTGTACTTACATTTAAAATGTAAGTTAAATATATCATTCTGTACAGTCATCTTAAATACATCAAGACGAATAGATGTGTAATTATATTTTAAAAACTTATTACAGTATTAGAAAAAGAAGTAGTAGGGTGTTGATATAGTTGGGAGGAGAGCAGAAGTTTGAAGTCAGGAGGACAGAGTTAGCCCCTGAAGGCCAGTACCCCAAGCCGTGTTCAGTAAATAATGGTCCTGATTCTGCTTTCCCTCAGAGCAGCCCTGAAACTGCAGCTTGGCTGAAGCAAACCTTGAATTGTGCTGGTGCATGTGCAGCTTTAAGCTCGGACTTTGCCTGTTTATAACACTGACTAATTGTCAAATAAGCCCACAAGTTTTCAGTACGATAGACTGGCCTGTCAAGTGTCAATCTTGAAGAAAGTAGTGATAGCTAGTGAAGGAGAAATTGTGGCACATTATTCCCTGAATTTTACAGCTTTTTTGCATCAAGAACAGAAGCACCGTTATTTAGTCAGAAACTGCAGTTTTACAGTGTAACTTGTCAGCATTAATCATCTCCCCATGTACATGGGTTACTTTTACTCGCAAATAATTACTGCATCTTCCTACCGCAGCGCTAAATAATTTAGTAGGAACATTTTCCTGATCAGAAGGATCTGACGGGGCTCTTGATCAGAAGGACTCTGGGTTAAGCGATTGGCATTAATACTTTCACCGTAGACCCTGTCCCGCAAGCCCTGCCCAGCTAACTGTGGCTCCCAGTTACAAAACGGGTTGATTTAGTCAATTCCATGACCAGGGATTCTGGTTTCTCCCAGCTGAGTGAACTACCCTCAAACCACCCCAAAGCCAGTGTGGAAAGTCCCTCTGGTGCTGGTTCTTCAGGTTAGACAGTGGCAACTCAGAAACCAAAGTGGAGCCAGGATGGAGAACAGGATAGAGAACTAGCATACTGTTACCTGAGGCCACTCTTGACCTGAATGAAAAAAAAAAAAACACCCTACCCCAAAATTAAATTATCATTTGAGCTACTTAGCAAGTTAACTAAATTTACTGTGACCTACATTCCAGAAAGCATTGGAAATGTGGAAATATTTCTTTCAATGGGAGTCAGGTCACTTAATGAAATCTAGTTTAAATTCACATATGCTTTTCTCAAGCCTGCATAGGTCATAAAGCAGAAAACGGCCAATTTAAAGAAGCAGTGAGACATTTTTAACCTTGACATCTATTAGGTCAGGCCTGCGATGATTTTAGTCCCTTGTCAGGGCAGCAGACAATGCTGACAGATGAACTGATTAGCTTTGGTGCATATTACAGCGCAGATGCAGTAATTACAGCCTAGAAAGAATCATTTGAACAGAAAATAATGCAATAGATGCAAAAAGTTCCTTGCCAGCTGCCTAGAGGCAGGACCTCACTGCTTCTGATCAAAAGTAAAACACATCAGGCAACACACTGGTCATTAAATCTTCTGAAAGTACATGCAGGCTAAGGAGCAACCACTTATAAACACTGATGTAGTCACAGAAGACAACAGAATGAAGTGCATACACTGAAAAGAGCCCCAAAGAAAGATAAAGTTATATCTATCTACCTACCTACCTACCTACCTACCTATCTATCTTTAAAACCTGAGAGACTGTTTTATCTTTATCTAACTATTTTCAGGATTTTGCTATCCTGTACATGAACATACATGGGGCAAAAACAAGCCCCTAACTGTTAATAGAGTCCTTGCATGGTCTGTAAAATGGTCTTTTCTAGAAAAGGGTCGAGGTATTCTTCAGATCCACAATGGAGCAGACCAGCTGGACTTTTCGGTACCGCTTGGCTTCACTTTCTGTCCCATATCAGCATCACTCAACATTTAACAGCAGAACAGTCCCTGGAAGCTAAAAAAGCTGAGTCACCATATAGTATTTGCTGCACTCTTTTTAAATCATATTTATGCTTAAAAGCTCTGTTCAGAATAAGAAGATAAATACAATGCAGAGCCTTAAAGATAGGTTAAATAGACAATGACAATTGCCTTTTAATCTACGCAGCAAGTCTTGGTGATTGGAGTCTAGTATTCTTTCTGTGCTAAAGAAGGACTAGGCAAGACAGCAACTGAAGAAATGTCTAGAGAAGAGCATATAAGTCACGACCTTTTTTTGCTGTTGTTGTTGCTTCTCTTTCTAAACCATTTGTACTGTTCAATTTTGATTTCTTTTCCATAGCAGCCTGAAGCATACAGACACTATCAAAAGATGCATGCATTGCCTTTCAGCCTTCATCACAGTTAGTTTCCTTTTTCCAGCAAGCATCTGAGCGTGTTACCATGTATGTAAAACTACCTTTGATGCATGCTTTATGCAAATAAGCCTTAGCTTTAGGGAGCAGCAAGCCACGAGCTGGCATATACATCAAACAGCATGTAAATCCTTCCCCATTTAAGAACTGGTTTATAGGGTGCCACTGGACTGTAAAAATATAAAACATCTGTCAAGTCCTATAGAGCTATGGCATTATGCTGCTTTATGATGACTATTTAAAATAGCCACACATTCCACTAACAGAACACATATTTTGCAAAACCTTCTATGAGATACCTATACCCTCAGCAGTCTATTCAAAAGCAGTAAGAAATAGTAATTAGTCCTCCAAAATGAGTTACACTGGACTAGAAATCATAGGAAACATCCATGGATCTAGACGCAAACCAAGTTAATGGGAGTTTAGTCTGTTGACTGAACTTGCTGGAAATTGGTTCTGGCAGCAAGTTAATAATAATACGAGGCAAAAGGCATTACTGGTCACTGTGGGGATGTGCAGAAAGGCTTTGGTAAGCCCAAAGGCAACCTGACTGGAACAAATGTTTTGAAAGGTATCGCTTGAAGGGTGGGGGGGAGGAGGGTGCCCTCTGGCACTGTAAATACTGGGCACTCCCTCTCTCTTCTACTCCCTCCTGCCATACTTACCACTTCAGTATCTGATCCCTGCCATCCCATGCTTTAATAAGCAGCATGACTAACAGCTGTCCCATAATTTATTTGCTCATCCTCTCCCTGGGGAAAGACGTCTGCAGTAGAGAGTGCTTTTATTATGCATACACAGGAAAAGACCTAATTACACAAGCACACACCTGTCACAATACCTGCCTTTTCAAGAGGGCAAGATGAAAGAAAACGTGCCTCATACTTAGGGCAGGGAGTGCTGAGGTTTGTGCAGGTCTTTCATTTCTGTGGGAACTGCGGAACTGGGGCTTGGTCTTGTGCAGCACAGATGGACCTCACTCTTCTTCTGGCTAAAGCACAGTGATGCTGGAAAGCTATCATCAGCAACAGCATTTGGCTGCCTTAGCATCCCTGAGATGTCCTCGGCCCAGTTTGTTGGGCATCTTGAGGGTATGTACTTGGGCCATCAGCTTCAGTCCAGTTCTCTGAGAGCAAGTGCGTGGCTGTGAGGGTGGCTGCAGAGGGGACATGCAGCATTGCTCTGTGCAGCAGAAACCCACAAGATGTATCGCACTAGGGAGGTGACCAGGTATCAAAAGCTAAGGCCAGATCATTCCTTATCAAGGTGAGATGGAGCCTCCCAGCAGATCAGAGACCATCGACTACGGAGGTGATTTGTACAAGGTCTTTGAGAAAGTGTGGGATAAAATTCGAGGGAGGTTGGTTGGAGTCTGTGGTATTTGAGCCACACCTGTCTGTACTATGCTAGTGATGCAACAGTCTGCTCTTACTATAATGCTTCTATGGCATGTCTTCTTTAGCAGAGTAAATAACCTGATATTTCTGGTGATTAGTGTGCTGATGCGGTTATGGAAATGATGGGTACTATTAAGTAAGTTTTAGCTTTAGGTATTACCTACATTGCCCAGTAAGGTGGAGCTAAAAAGTGAAGCTTGACTAGTAATGTTGTGTTGGAATGTCTTCAGACAGTTTTTAAAAATTTTCTCTGTGTAACAGCACCATATTTGACCATGAACTTTTCTTTATATTAATCTCTGTGCAATACTGTTCTACTGAAATAAGCTACAGAAAATACGCTATTTCCTTATTACATGAAAAAAAATTGTGATACTAATTAAATTTCAGCAAGTAGAGGCAGAAAAAAGGAATTTCTTTGTCTCTCTTTTCCTGGCAGTGAAAAAACCAGATTTATTAGGAAATTTTTGGAACTTGGCCTCTCTGAATAGAGAGAATCCATAGCTGCTCAGGAAATGTATTAATGCAGTAGCAACACTATACAAGAAAAGATGTATTTCTAGCTATTTTCATAATGCTGTTTGGATGCTCTTTAGCTGGTTAAGTCCTGTGACTGAGGGCGGCAGTGCTCTTGCTCATTTTCATAGATACTGTTGCTCTCTGTAACTATTTATTTTTGTATTTTTCAACCGGGATGGGGAAACCATCGGTGGAAAAATTGCTAATCCAGAAAGACAGAGTGCCTGGCAGATTTGGTAGCGAGGATTCAGGCCTCATCACAGCAGGAACAACAGACAGCTGCCATGAGAGACTACAGCTGCCCATCCCATTTCCACAACAGGCTGAACTGAGATGTAGGATGCAAGCCTCCAGCACTAGAAGGACTGCATCTAACTTTAGGACCCTTTTGAAAATAACTGTCTGAATTTTGAATCTGTTCTCCCTGCTCAGAGCCTGTATGAGCTCAGACAACACTTACACAGACGCTTGCTTCTTCAGAATATTTTTACTTCCCCAACTGTGATGTTTGCTGTTGGCCAACTGAGAAATTGAGGCGTTTAAAGGTTAAATGATTTGTTGTAAGTGAGGTGGAGCAGAGCTTTGAAAATGCTCACTTCCCACTCCTTCCTAGGCTGCATTTAGTTCGCTAGGCTGTCCTCGCATCAATGGCAAGGTTTAGCAAATGCTTCCAGATCCTATATATTTTTCCATAAAACAAGAAGGGGCCTTCAGGCTAGACTAGGCTAGCCTGCAGGAGCAAAGCATCACCCTGGTAATAAGGAGCAGATCTCTTAGCGTTGCAGAACATTTCAGCTCTTACATTCCATTAAAAAAGTTACTGAGACATGTTTTAGGTTGCCTAAAGCCTCACCAGCAGACTGAGGCATTATAGCCCCGGCTCTAACCTCCAGCAGCTGTAAGAGGATGACTCTGCATCCCTGTGACTTGATTGTTCCGGGCCCCACTGGTCATGGAGAAAACCTCTGAGCAGAGGCTAGCTCTGTGTGCACGCTGTCACTCTCCATGAAGAGAAAGCTCCAGGACATGGGCTTTCAGCTGCTGCCTCACCAGAAGTTCCCCAGTGCCCAGACTGGACCTCCTCCCACCAGTCTGCTGCATTGCATGGTCAGCATGAAAGGGATACCAGAAGACGATGAGGAGCGCAGCTGGGAGTACTCCCAGCTTTTATGTTTCCTGCTATTTCCAAGAATGACAGCACAAAACAATAGTATAAATAACATACAAACTCTGCATTTCAGTAGCTTTCCACCCTCGGAGTGTGAAATGTGTCTCTTCCTCAGCTGCTCCCATAAAAAACACCTTTCAGTTCAAATCAGCATCTTGGAGGACTTCCTGAGAGTTGCAGGTGGAACTCTGCCATGTATAGGGATTTTCATGCAAATAAAAATTGGCATTGGCAAACAAGGAGCATGCATCCTTACGAAAACGTACTGCTTGTAAGCATGTCACAGACTGGCGGTGGCCTCAGTCTCAAAAGTGGCACTGGCTTCTTGCCATTTCACAGCACGGTTACAGGCAGCTTGGCAAGCAGCAGCAACATTGTATGGACTTGCTTGTACAGTAAATAGAGTGCTGCAGATCTGGAAAATGATATCTCGTGCCACCTCAGTCCTTTTGCTCACACTTGCCGGTCTGGACGGGGCTAGGGTCGGGCTCTGTCAAACGTTGCACTTGCTTGTGTGGATGGCACCAAGTTTTGGTCTGTGCCCAGAAGCTATGCTTGTATTCTTCTGAGGTAGGAGCTAGAATAGCAAAGCAGCTGGGACATGGTTTTATTGTGGTGCTGAAAGAGACTCCAACCCCTGCAGAGCACCATTTCTCTTCAGACCTTCTCTTAACTAAACTCTCCTGGGCCTGGCATTGAAAAGGAGGATTTACATAGCCCCTGCTGTTGATAAACTGTGAAACCACTCCAGCACAAGTCGTCTAGGCACCAGATTGGCCTAGGGGGAAATGACGGCAAGGCTGTTGTTGGAAATTTAGTGCTGTTCTAGGAAATGAAGAAAATTTGCTGTAGCAGTATCAGAGGACCACCTTTGGCTGAAAATGATTCCTTTACACATTCTCAATCAGATCAGATTTCAAAGCTGGGGCACAACTTTAATTTTAAAAAGCAAATTTTTCTAGTTAACGCTGATATGACTGTGACTGAGTAGCTATGTTATGACCATGCTCTTCTCCTACATCAACAGTAGGAGCCTGCATTCTACCTTGAAGAACGAGGAGGGTAGGAAGGTCACGCATTTAGAGTGCTGTTCATTATTGTATCTAATTTTGCTCAGTTTATTAGCTATTGATATTTTCGCAGGTCTCTCAAATATCACCCTCATGTTTCTTCATAATTTTCATTGACGTTTTAAACATCCAAATTATAGACAGAAACAGAGAAAGACACTGAACATTACAGATTGCCTCTTCCTCTCCTCATGTGATTCAGTAACTTACGCCAATTATACTGTTTTGGCTTTAAAATTACTGGAAATTACATAGTTTCTTCACAGAAGTAGGTTTCCTTCTCTTCCATTCCAGGGCACCTAAGGCACTCAAGGCCTGCAGAAAGGAAAAGAAGACAGGATCAGGTCCTGGGGGTTTGTAACGCATAAAGAAATCCATTCGGCCGGACCATCCGCTGGCAGTACTTACAGCAGCTCACAGCAGATCGATCGCTGCAATAGAGCCAAGAAGCAGAACCGTTCACGGCTCCAGAGGGTCAGTAGTGCGAGAGCAGGACACGCAGCTGCTGCGGCGTGAAGGACAGTGCTTCCCAGCGCCTCGGAAATGTGTCTCCAGACTACTCATCAGGGGTGCCAAGCTCTGTTTTACATTACATTTTAAAAGAACAAAGACTGTTAAGCTAAGGTAAGTGTTCAGATAAAAACAAACTTCATCATTGTCCCATGTGTGGGGTGCGTGTGAAGCCTGTACTGAACTGGCATTGCTTGATAATGAAGAGCTGCATAAGGAATAGAGTGGTGGAGGAGTAACTTTGCTTTTTTGGAGGCTGTGCAGACAACTCACTAAGCTAGTGAGAGTCCGCACTTAGCATTAGGACTACATTTAAACTGAGCTTAAATCTATTGTAAGCCCAGGCCAGAAATTCAGGTTTAGACAGAGTCAAAATCACAAGCTCGTCTGCACACCATTCTTTACCAGATCACAAATGTTTCAGATTCAGACTAGGACTCCAGCTGATGCCACATATTTTCACTGATTTTAAAGCTTTGGCAAAAAAATACACTGCAAGGCTTGATTCTCCTGGCAAGTTTTATAGCCATTAACGCTTTTTAAAAAAAAAAAGCCAAATTCTTTGCTAGTATTTATTCCACTATTTCCAATGAGAGTCACTGAAGTGACTCAGGCAGTGATTTCAGCCCAGATACTCTGATTTGGTACCATTTCTATGGCCCCTGTGCACAGGAGGAAATGAGGCAGCAGAGAGTGGACCACTCTGTCAGCATGACATCCGTTAAGTACAGATAGTAGGAGTTGTCCCAGGGTCTATTTCCTTTCATTTGGTTTCAAAACACAACTGGAGGTAAAATTCTTTCCCCCATTTTCATCGTACGCAAAATGTTAGATTTTGGTGAGAGCTATTTTAAAATTAGAGACAAACTTTATCTGACTTGTAAGCTTTTTTGCTCCAGGAGCTGTCTCCTAGGCTGTTCATTGCCTAGCAGTCTTGCATTATTTCAGTAAAGTTATGCTAAATATAACATATGATAATACAGCATGACAACAACTGCTTTTCTAGGGATGGTCCATTAGCCCAATGTATACTGGATGCCTCAGGGATGGAAAGCATTCTGTCAGGGATACAAGTTTTATTTACTTATAGAAAAGAGGTGATCAAATTTTAATTTCCACTGCAAAAGGAGGTTCAAACTTTTTTGTAGTCAAGGAAAGTCAAGAAAATGATTTGAAAACCAATATAGGTTCCAAACGGCTTAAACAGTGGTAAAGAGCAATCCTGTTTTTGCAGCTTTGCCAAGTAAGGGCACTCATACTGATCCTGTTACAGCACTGAGGTTGAAAAGCAAGAGGAAAAGGGCAGAATTACAGGGGAAAAGACTATTAAAAACAAACATGCTTCAATTTTTGCTAACACTTGCTAAGAGTCAACGCAGCAAGCAGTTTCCTGCTGCAAACAGAAGGGATTTCTTAAATGCAAAGATGTCACGGAGGTTCTGTGCACTGAGAATATCTAAAACATAAATTAGCATGATATCAAAAATAATACATCTAGTTATAACAGGAGCTGTGAACCGGAGAGGGGAGAGTGCTTAGACTCACAAAGGGTAACATCTGGGAAAGCACTCAACTTACAGAATCCACAAACGACTGACAGCCCACATTAAATTTGTTGTCTTGAATCAATTGAGAGCGGTGTGGGAGATTCCACATAGGGCTACTATCCAGTTTGGCCTTAAGCCACTCACCGGAAAATATGAAAATTGGAGGTAGAATTGTATTGCATACATTTATCTTCAAAATATTCACCATATGTTCTCATAAAAGTAAGTGCCAGCCCCATCTACAAAATGAGTAAGTTTATTGTTTAGCTGTTTGCTTCAGGCTTTGCTTTAAATCCTTAGTATACAATATGAGCTCTATAAACATTTGAGTCATAAATAAAATTTTTCCAAATTTTAGATAGGAAGCCTTGACAGCTTGAATATTTGTTTATATGTTGATCGCTCCGATTTATGTAATTACAATCATACTCCAGTCCCTCAGTAGTTTAAATTTATCTCTTTGTATCCTAAACTAATTTGTACTCTCCCGGCCATGGCGAGGAAGGTAGGTACCATCCCAAAAAGGGATGTCATTTCAGTCATCATTAACAGAGTCATATCACAAAAAAGTAACACAACCCATTCTCGAGTTAATAACATCTTGTGTGATCTAGAGAAAGCTAGCAAAACTAGCAGACCAACGTGAGATGCACAGACTGAACATACAATGGATATCTAGTAAAATAATATGAATATTTTAGTAGCCACAGCTGGACTGACTACCAACACAGGAAAACAGCTTTCGTGACGTTGATGCCCTGGCTAGACACAACTAGAAAATGCTGTAGGGCCTCTGAGTGAGAGACATCAAAGCAGCTAGGAAGAATTTCTAATGTGAATAGGCTTGGATTATGGTCAATACCTATTTTACTTGGTTTCCACACTTTTACCCGAAACCTGGTCTCTGGAACTTGCTAAATGAAGTTTTGCTATGTTTACATAGGAATTATGGTGTGTGGGGAGAGATGAATGAGAATGAAACTCAATGGACTTACAAGTGCAGTATCTTCCTGAAACAGCCACCCAGACTGCTGCAACATGTCCAGGTGGAAGTGAGGAATTTGCATCCTAGGGCATGGACAAGGATGACAGAGGCTGGTCAGAAAAGGAGTACTGGGGCTTGTGCTGCCAGGTAAGAGGTATTCATGTGAATAAGCACATGCTACAGCATCCCATGCTTCCACATAAAAGACGGTAGAGACGCTTCACAGCTCCGGGCAAAACCCCAGAACACCAAAACTTTTGCTTCTGAAGCACTGCTAAAAAGCATCTATTAGGACTGGAGAGATGCTAAAGCCAAAAGTTTGACTCCTGTGGAAATGAAAGGCAAATCTGTCCACTGGATTCGGCTGAAATGCAGACCTCTACGATCTGTGAGCCCTCTTAATAGAAAGGCTCAGCACTCAGTGAAGAAAGATAGACCGCACCGCACCCTGAGGGTGGCTTGCTGCAAGTTTTAAGATGCGCCTAGGGTAAAATATGGGCAAGGGCTGTGGCCGGGGCAAAGACATCCTGCTCCTTCCCTACCACCTCCTGCCTGAAGTAAAGGTGACAAAGCCAAAGACATCACAGGTCCCTCTGCATTAGCTCAGTGCAGGGATTCTTCCCTGTTTTGGGCAGAATTGTCCTTTTGTAGGACTTGTAGCCAAACTCCCAGCCAAGTTTACTTCTCAACTCAAACACTTGATAATGATTATGTTGTTCCTTGAGCTTGGAAGCTTCTGCTGCTATGATCTTGGCTTCTTGCATTGCATGACTTTAGGCGGTCTTCCTGGGATGTGTTTCTCCTCTAAGACCAAGTAAGAGTTCACAAGAGTTAATTTTAAGTAAAAGGAAAAGAGTTATTTTTAAGTAAAGAATAAGTGACTTGGAGCTGACAAAGAAGATTTCCAAGTGAACAGTTACACTTGCCAGTTTTTTTACCCCTTAGAGGGACATTTTCCTCTAATCACAAGTAATCATAAGTAGGATTACTTATTGTGCAACCTGTTTTCTGATCTTTTTTCTTCTCCTTTTCACAACATCACTGAGAAAATTCCCAGGTAAACAACATAAGGCTCACTGAAAAGGAGGACTTTCTGGGAACATTACCTCAAGAAGCAAATACTTGCCTTACTCTTCAAGCAAATATACTTCTGCTGCTTTGCTTAACAGAACACAACAGTTTCAGGGCATCACAAATTCCTATTTGTTCTTTGTTATGCTTTATTTTTAGATTCCCGTGATGAATGCACACAACTCCACCAGGACCCGTATTTTTCCTCTTTCCCTTAACGAGTTTGTCATATGAGCTCTGGGTGGCCTAAGGCCACATAGCTTCCAGGCAATGAAGATGAAGTTCCTTCTTCTAACTCTCAAAAAGAATCACAACTGTTTTTGATATTTGATTGCTAGTACCCACCTTAAATGTCGTTTTGTTCTCTCTCAGACATAGTGAGATCGCTGATCTAGCTTTACGCAGATAAGATCACATATTAGCTCCTGAAATATTATTGCTCTATCATCATTACCTGGTAATCTCCTAAGAAATTAACACCTGAGTGCTTAAATCATTATAACATTAAAAGGCCCACCTTGATTGTAGGAGAATATCATCAGTAGCAATGAGGTGACTTACTTTGAGACAACTGAAATCTAGTATTATTTCTGCCATTTGTTAGGGAAAGTATGCTTTAATGGTGCAGCTATGAGGTCTCTTCCCTGGTGCCCACATCAGACAGGGAACTTATGACTTGCAAACAAAGATCTGAAATGAAAAGAACTACTTCCATACAGCCTATGTCCATTTCAAAGTATATAATTTGGGATTTTTTAAGGACGGGAGAAAAAGAGATTCCCAGCTCAAAACCGCCAGGCAGATATCAACTCTGCGCAGATGTTAATTTATGACATATGCACCCTTGTTTTCCAAAAGTCTAGCATTTCAGAACTTCCGTGGTGCATTTTTGTTTGGGTTTCGTGGTTACACATACACTGTCCACCAAAATTTCTCTGCAAAGTCTTTCCCACAGTGTTTTTTTGATAGCTTCCTCCTTAGAGCTAGGACAGAGAAGATGCTGGTGCCTTTTATGCTGTGTAGCAGGACCTTCCTAAAATGCTGCCTTCAACAGACAGGCAACTAGAACTAAAGACATGAGGCCATAGTTCCAGAAGAGATGCTTATATGATATATATGTGGAGAATAGATATATAGTATGTATGTAGCCAAATCCTACTGTCTAAAGAAGTCTGACAGGCTCCCTCTATCACGCTCTCCTCAGGACCAAGACTTCTTATGAGGAAACCTGCCACTGGCAGGTTTTCACTTCGATTTTCACTTCGTTTCTCTTCTGACTCTCTCGCCAATATGTATCACAAAGACTAGGATGTAACATTCCCTATGGTGCAATTATCAAAGGTCTTGATGTAATAAATACCTATCATCTGAGATACTTTTTCTTTTAACTGTATGGCTGTGAGATGGCCTAGAGAAAACACTAAAAACACAAAAATTACATGAATATCAAAGTACCTTGTGAAAGCATCTAAGGAAACAAGTTGTCCAGAGCAAAGGTTTATTTAGCAAAGAGAACATCAAAATCTTGGGCAGAAAGCCAAGGAGGAATAGTCAAGCAAATTTATGAGGCTCCTACACGGACTTCAAGGCATACTTTTTTCAAGCCTTATCCTGTGTGTTAAGCAGAAGACTGTTTCTAAAAGGTGCTAAGTAGGGTGACTTCCTTTCCTAAGTAAGTCATCACTATTGAGCCCCAAGATAATGTTAAGTCAGTCAGATTAAATGGTATTTGCACAGCTGTTGAGACCTGGTGACAGCCACAAAAATTGAACCGGTCTTTTGGAAATCATCTCAGCTTATCCCCTCCATGATTAGCTGCTTATCAGAACTGGGCTGAATATCCACCATTACTAAAAACCACATGGGTTCTGGAAGCTGTCTCAAAGACTGTGTGATAGAAATAGCTGTAAAATTGTTGCAACAAAAAAAATGTCTTCATATGGGATAAACCATTCATTTTCTAGCCCTGGAAGCAGTTGTGAAGCTGTTTCTATTCTGGGTACAGCTTAGGAAGCTCTCATCTTCTGGAGCTGCAAAGGGCATAAGAAACTGTTCACTTTGAAAGGAAAATGGGGCTAGGAGAGATGATGTCAGACAGAGCTCATGTCCTGAAGAAAGTATTGGTGACTAGATGACACATCAGTCCTGAGAATGAGAGTCCTTGACTTGGGGACCTGGAGGAAAGAAATGGAGGAAGGATGAACGAGGTATCTTGATGAGTTATGAAGAGCTGAAAAATATTCTCTTGTCCTCTTATTTCCTGGAGAAAGAGAACAGTTGGTCTTTGTTTCGATTTGTCCAGGAATGCAAGAATGATTCAACACGCCAAGTTTCTCTCGTGCAAGAGCAAAAGGGAAGTTTCGGGAACAGGAAGAAGGAAGAATAAGGCAAGAATTGCAGACTGGCACATAGAGCAAAAAGATCATTTCAAAAGACTAGCAAGATTTATTTGTGTGCAGCCATGCTTGCTTTTAATTAAAGCTCATTTTGGGTTACATCCATTTTACTTTGTTGAGAGAGGAAGAAAAAAAAAATTCCCAACTTTGTAACTTAGTACCTGCTACTTTTCCGCAATGTAAATTTCCGCAAATATTCCAGGATGTGAACATTATGTGGTGAAGCGTCCTCTGTAGCCCGTGCTGCCTATGCAACGATGGAAGGTGCATAGGGACTGCTCTAGCAAATTATTCTTAGGCAATAAATATTGTATAACGTGTCTCAAAGGCAAGGGAAGTGTATCTCTCTGCAGTGTATGCATGCTTATTCCAGCAGGCCTTTTTATTTTTGTTCGGATTATTTTTTTTCTTAATGGTAGCTCTGTGAGTAAGCATAACCTTGCACAAGCTTTACTTCTTGCAAATGTCATGTGACCATTCCCCCTTCTACTATATGAGCTGAAAGAACACAAATTTTGTTCTTGATACTGTTTCTGTCGAGCCTTATTATTATGAGGTTCAGGTGTAACATGGTTTCTTTGTTAGCTCTGTTCCTATGCATGTTTTCCTGGGGATAATACCGTCTCCAAACATTTTTCTGTAGGGTTTAGTGGTAGTAATAGTGTTTGTAATTTCAGTTATAGAGCTGGATTCCGCAGCAGTAAGTACTGCATCAACCTTCTGCAAAATATGCTCTCTGTCCTTGGGAGCTCCTAAACTAGGTTATAATAAGTTGCAGCTGGCTGATGAAGTAATAAGTGAGCAAGTTATCATGTCCTAATTAAAGGAGTTGGCTTGCTTTCTACTTGGCTACCATAGTAAAGGGAGTTACTTGGAAAACTGCTTGTTTTCCTACCTCATGTTTAAATAATGTTTATTAATCAACACTCTTGTCTCAGTGTACTTCTCCTCTGTGAGCAAAGGGAAGATCTTTCTCTTTCCTTTCTACTAGGTGGCTTGCAGCATGGATGACTCAGGGTAAGTTGTTCTATTTCTTCTCTTTTCATTTCAGGTGATGTGTTTACCACATGCCAGTCTGGTCTGCAAAACAGCCCAGCCTTGCTCATTAAGCATTTAGAAAAAAGCTAGACTAAACTATGGGGTACTTTCGCCTAAGGCTCCCAAGAGCTATTTCACTGTTAGGATCTCTTGGGCAAAGGCTATTGGGAAATGCAGTAATGTAGTTCATACAGTCTTTCAGAGAGACTAGCAAACTTACTTTGAAAACATAACTGCCCTGGGAAGATTTATTTCCAGGAGAAAGTGTCTGGGCTAGTTCCAGTCCAATTTTGCATTTCTTTTAGGCTCTGTTCCATCATCCCTTCTTCAAATTCAGGATTTATTTTACTTTTCTTTTTATTTAGCACATCTAGGCAAAAACTGAGGGGAAAAATGTATGAATTTTTTTTCTTAACAACATTTTAGTGTCTTCTTTTGTATAAGAATCCTGATATCGTTGTAAATCTTGGCACAAACACCCAAATAATGTTCAGGTACTCACTGGAATTAAATTGCTAACCATTAATAGAGCAGACTTATAATTATGAATTCTACAGTGTGCTTAATCCAAAATTCATAGATGTGGGTGGTTCACCTGGTGAAGAAAGAGCAGCAATAATATATGACCAATAGAACTGAACAAATACAGTATATATTTTCAGTTTGAGAGTGAATAATTTGAATGATCCCATTTAAGGATTAGTTGGGTAGAATTTACAGAAAATCCAAGAATTCTTCAATGTGAATACATTGAAAAGGAAATGAAAATTTCTCTAACAAAAAGACAAAGTTGACTCGATTTGATTAACCCATGAATTATTTGCTCATAGTAAGTCACCAGACTGCAACTACACACATCTAGGGGCATTTTTCAGTTTTCAGATTTGTCTGTTTTAAGTGGTTTAAAAATCTTGTCCCTTGCTGATGGAAATAACATTGGAAATCTTGAATTTCATTTTAATCCTGCAGCAAAATGTGACCCAAAGAGTGTTCTTCCTGAACACTTCCCGCTGCACTCCATCCCATCTAACCTGTCTTTGTAATTCCTTAGAAAAAGTTGCAGTTAAAAGCCCATCACCTCATTTTTGAAAATGAAATGTGTGAACATAATGATACTAACGTGTTGTTCCACAGTCCAATGTCTCTCGTTATCTGAGTGCTAGGAGATCTTATTTGCTACTTGTGAGCTAGTAAACCCACTTTAGCAGCTATGATCTATGCCAATACCTCTAGTATGCAACATTCTTTCTTTTTGTTTGCTTGTTTCTTTTAATTTCTGTTTTACAAAGGAAATTAGTGTATGAAACCTCTCTATATGCCCCTCCCTTTATAGAAAGGGACAAACTGGAATGTCAAGAGAACTCGACTACATTTGCATTTTAAAACAAACTTTGGATTTAATTACTGGGTTTCCTTTTCTCTTTTGTGCACTGCATGTCTGAATCATGCTGGTCTCCCATCGATCAGTTACAAGTCTATGTCCCCAAATAGACCAGTCTAGGAATTTTAAACATACCTTTCCCAGTTACTCAGAGGTAGCGTTGCACTAGTAGGTCTGCCAACCAAAACAGATTTAAGAAGTGGTTAGCTCAGCAACAATTAGATCTCAAATGTCCGGCACAAAGTTTCTCTGCTAAACTAAACAGAGGTGGGAGGATTAACTTCAGTGTCTTCCCTCAGCAGGGGTTCTGTCAGGAGTGCAGTGAGAACACCAGATCTAGCTGAAATAGGAGTATCTCAGGGGGACGAAAGTTGCTGTTCTTCATTCCCAGGTGCAGAGCAAAGGTGATGAGGACAGTATCCAGCCCAGCTCCCAGTTGAGCATGCCGGCAGGCTGGATCCTGCCTTTCCTTCATGGTCCCTGCCATAACTTAGGAGCTAATAGGATGTCAGCAGGCCTGACTGATTGAGGTGCTTCACTGCATTGAATGTGGTTGTACTTGAGGTGAATGAGACTTAGTGGGTTTACACACTATTCAGAACTGATGTGAAGCCAAACAAAAAGCATCTGGGGAAGCATCCAGGGAGCCAAGGTGCCGTCTCTGAACCAATAGTCCTAAATCAAGTCTTTCTCCTTCCATGCCTATTTCAGATATATTTGCTCTATAAAGCAGAGCAAAATCTCTCTCCGGAACAAAGTAAAGAAGGAATCTATTTTGTGTCAGGTATGGAGGAACCAGTACAGCTCAAGTGTGCACAAATCCCTCTTACTTCCCTAAACTCTGAAATGAAGATAAGAAATCAGTTAAAAGCATAAAAGCTGCATTTCAGGAATCTTTAGTCTGTGCTGAGGTCAAAAAAAGCAGGGTATAGTTATCGCTGAGATGACAAATGAGGATTAAATGATAGTATTCGCCTGGGTTTTGTAATTCCACGTGTGTCCTCAGAACATGAAATGCAGCTCTGAAGTGTGCACTGAACACTTTGGAAGCTAGATTAGTTTTTCCCAGTCCAGGGAAATCCAAGTCTGGAGAAAATACAGAGACTGCTGCAACTTGGTTCCTAGCAGTCTTTTCCTGGCAGCATCAGGGAGCAAAAAAAACAAGCCTTAAATCACCTCACTTTTAAACACATGCTTTAAGCCTGGCTATGATCTCGCCTAGAGCTCCTCCTTGTGCTGACTTCTGCCCCAGCCACGGGTAACAAAGTTAGCAACACTCTGGTTTTCAGCATGTGACATGAGTAAACCAGTATCTCTCAGCACCTTCTAAGACTCTTGCACTTCCAGGAGCTTCTACAGCACTCTAAACTATGCCAATTTCCACAAGCAGGAAAGAAGTGTTTTGACAAAAAATACAGCTGTATGTGGACTCTAGTTCACAGTGACAGCACTGAGCCACGTTCCTGGGGCAGAGGCATCCCTTCTTTTCCACCTGATAAAGGATTAGTTCTCTTTGCAGCCCAGGCCCATCACTACCCTTAGACTGTTCAACACAGGACTGTCTTCCCCAGCTGGTGCCCAACTCCTCCATCCCTCCAGCAGTCTAAGAAGTCCCACAATCCACCCTCCCTTCCTTCTTGCTAATACCACAGTGGTCTCTCAAGCCACTTCTTTCTTGGTCCTTCTCAACCCTTCCTTCCTTCTTCTCTTTCCCTCCATGTCCCCATTCTTTTCCTTATCTGAGATGCACAAACTTGGACTCACCCCGCTCCATTGTACCCAAGCCTGCTGCCTGCTCTTTCCTTTCCCCTCTGTTCGTCCACCTCAGCTTCAGCCCATCCTTCCATCCCAGCAGTGCACGGGGGCTGGAAGGTGGGCTCCTACGCCGTCAGCAGCCTCTTTAAACTGTCGCTGCTTTGTTAATCCAGGCTATGTATATGTGTGTGTGACTGTTTGGGTACAGTTGCAGCTCAGTAATTTTGCTGTAAAATCTGCATGGAGAAAAGTTTGTTAGTTATTGGACCTTAGTATCCCAGCTCCACTCCATTCGTGTTCCAGAACATAGAAATTGCACTTCAGTAACTGAGATGAATGTGATGCTAACCTGTGAAGGTTCTCATGCTCTTGTCTCAGCATCCTTTTTTAATAGGTAACCTCTCCTGTGGCCCACCTTTATATATACCATTTTCATTATCACCATAAATCTTGTTGTTTTTGGCCTAAGGAATAGAGTTCATTTTTATAAATGATGACTCTCTTTCTCAGCTCTGTCTGCATCTATATTGCTCCTCTTCTCGTGTCTTTAATTCCTCACACGTTTCCTAGGATCACTCTCATTGTTTCTTTCTGGAGAACAGATTTTGATCCCAGTAATGCTGACATAAATCCAGACCAGCTCTGCATTTAATGCAGTTAAATGTATGTATAATGAAATTTATCATTTTCACTATACACATATTCGTTACACATAAATAAGACACCACAGAAATTATAAATGATACTGATTTGAGCTATTTCTAGAACACACAGCAGATATTAATAACAGAAGTGACTTGTGCAGATTTGCGGAGCTGTGATTTTTGTTTTGTTAAGGAGAAACAGCCAGGAAAATGTGGCATATTTTCCAGCAATTCATATGAAACCTCAGCACATTATCTGAAATGTGGTATCACTGATTCTTCTTACCCATGAACTCCAGCAAAGCAGAGAACCCCCAGCCTGTGCCAGCAGTCTAAAAGAAAACAAGGATGAGGGAACAACGCCTTTTTGCATACAGGAGTTGGCCATGCCTCACCAAACACAAATCCAATTCATCATCTTCCAGACGCTATTTCATACCAACAGTTTTGCTGTCTCTTTAATGCATCTGTCTGTTTATCTATTCCCAAGTACCATCTGCTTGTCCTGCTCTCTCTGCACCGCACATGTTCACAGCTACTACACCTCCAAGGTGACAAATGAGCAGTCGAGCTAATTTCATTGGGATAAACAAGAAAGCAAGAGCCAGATGGAAAGCCATGGGAAGAGCCAATGTCATTTAGGGGGAGGAGAGAGTGTTTGGAGGAAGAATCACCATAACAACAGCAAGTGGAAAGAAGAGGTTTCTATTCTGTCTATACCACTAATTACTATGAATATTTTATTCTTGCCCTGTGGTTTATCCATGTCCAGATCAATGATTTACTGGCAGATGGCTTAGTTTTTTTTTTTTTTTTCGGGGGGGGAGGGGGAGGAGGGTATGGGGATGTTACACAAAGTTTGATTGCTTTTCTGCCATATTATTTTCATGAAGTTTTGAGTTTAGATTTTTTTTTATTCTCTTTTAAGAATTTGGACTGTTTTTTTTTTTTTTCAGATGCTCATAGGAAAGCAGTGCTTGGAGGAGTTTGATGGCTTCATGAATTTTGAAATAAGCCCGTCATTTCATTTTGAGTTTAATTACTCTAAAGATGCAAGTTGCTCAATGATGATGTTCATTCAGATCCTGCTTCCAGTTTATAGACAAGTTTTTGTGATCGTAGCTTATTTTGTCTATATGGCATTTCGCAGCACTGGCACAGCACACAAATTTTACAAATAAATAATCCTGACTACACTGGCAAAATTCCAGCTGACTTCAAAGCACCAGGATTTCACTGTCTATCAAAACACAAAGATTGTACCCATTTGACTAAATTGGTTTAAAAAACACTTTAGTTAAGTATACCTTAAGCTCCACAGTAATTTGTGTGTTGTGTTAAAGCCATTTTATATTGCCTTAGTTTGCCTCTGCAAGAGACACATCCTAAACTGATCTAAATAAGCCTATATAGGTCTTAACATAAAATGTTTTTTTCAATATGATTTTAGTTAAAATCTATGCAACTTTGTTTGATGTATATTTATTTATGTAGCACAATACAGTTCAATGCAAATAAGCTTTATCTGTTGTGTGAGTAGCTAGCTTAGAGCTGGAAGTAAAACTCTTTGCTCAGGTTAATAAGCTCTGGCCTTGTTCAAAAATGGCACAGTGCAGTATCTCTCAGAAATACCTGTGCTAGGTAGACGCTCCCATATAGTAAAAGCCAGTGACCTTACTGCAAAGGAGAATCTGGCTTGTAATTTTTAGTGGCATACAAATACACCACTGGTAAATGGTGTATTAGTAAAACCATTAGACTAGGAAACCTCTCAAGTTCATTGTTCACTCAAGTTCACTGACATTTTGCCCAATAATAGCTCATTAAATTTAACAATACAAGCTCAGCAAATGTTTTCTTTCACTAATGTGAACAGACAGGGCACTTTCAAAATGTCTCTCCTTCTTGTACATTATCAGTATCATTTAGTGAGAATTCATTCCTACATCTCACCATGTACTATTCAAAAAAAATAATGCATGTGAAAATTGCACAATCTAACAAAATCTCTTTACCGGGGCTTCCAAAAATCAAATTTCACTGCTCTGCACCTTCAGGGATTGTTCCAGAATCTAATCTATCTGCATCGGAAACTTATTTCAGTGAAATGTCTGTCAGAAAAAAAAAATTGTTCAGTTCCCCAGTAGAGTAGAAGCTTTCACTTTGAAGATGCGTTTTCCGACAACTTCCTTTACTGCTCTTCTGTAAGAAAAGAGTCATTCTTGATATAATATAGACGTTTACTATAAGCATTCGCTTCTAAATACAATTGTAGAGTCTGTAAGATAGGAAGTACTCTATTTTCATCAAACTTGAGATATTCTGCTGAATGGTAAAGAATCATGCTGTATGCTGGAAGACTTCACTCTTTGTCTCCCTTCTCTTATTAAACACACGGTTCTCCATGAGCTTACTCAACCAGTTAGCTTTTGTTATGTTAAACAGTCATGGAAAGATTAAGATCTGCCCTATGCTCCTGGGTGTTCCAACTGCATTTGATAGCATTTGCATGAGAAATAATGTTAAGACACTGTTTGATTAAATTTTGTGCGTGGTATTATGTGACACAGTAGCACATTAAACTGGAGGCCTGGGCTTAATAAGCAGAAGGGTCCTTCCTCTTCAGTAGCCTAAGTTCCTAAGAGAAAGGACCACTCATGAGAAAAAAAGCTCCTCAAAATAAGCCTGTAAATGAGGAATTTTGGTCCTTAACTTTTTTCTAAGGCTTTTCTAAGGTATGTTGGACTCCACAGAAAGCAACATGATGGTAAATCTTACTACGTGTTCTTCTACTTTCATAAATAAACAAAGCAAATATAGTATGCCTGAAGAACATACCTAAAATTAGGACCTTAAAAATAATGGTGTTTGGGACTAAGAATGTTACGTTTCTCTAAATGTTAGTTAAACAAATTTATGCCCTTTGCAGAGGAAAGTGAAAAGGAATATTGCCATAAACTTAGCTCTTGTACATGTGTCTACTGGTGGTTTGCTATTGTAAGAAGAAGGTTCAGGTCCCATCATTTTAAGATGTAATTAAAATCTCCTTAGCCAGATAGTTTCAAGAGAACAGATAAAGAGAACCTGCCTAGGCACAAATGACTAAGACTTTCTTCTTTCCTCAGTGTCCGTGAGATGCCCAAGGGCCAGGAAGGAAGACCTCAAAGTCCATCAGAACTTCTCCTGAATAAACATCAGAAACTCCTACGGAAAACTTTACCCAGGGCCTCTCTGAGAGAAGAGCCACAGCACAAGAGGAAAATGTTTGGGATCAGCTCTGTTATTGATTTTTCAGTAACATCCCTTTCATCCTCCTGCCTACAGCAAACTTTTCAAAGTGTTTCTGAAGACCAGGCTTGGCCAAGGCAGCCTTGGGTAGGTTAAGAGTCCTTTTCTGGGTGGTTTTTTTTGTTTTTATTTTTTTTAAGCTCTGTTATTTCTGATTCAAGCACTCTCCTTCTCCATCCATGGATAGATGTGCTACTGGTGACCTGCTCACTCTTCGTTGCTAAGGTGGAAATAAGTCAATGGACTCACTCACTTAGCTGCCATGTTCTCCCTCTGAATGCATGAGGCTTTTTGGATGAGTATGTGGCACCCTGAAACTGTGAAGCAGCTGCATAAGGTGCATTTGCTTTGGAGAGGATTAGCTCTTTCCAGTGCTATCAGGATTGTCTGAGCCAATCTTCTGGGTATGAAAACATATTAAAAATCTTTGCAGAAAAAGCCTTGTGTGGCTTTAAAAAGATTGCCTGTCCATCTCTCCCTGTGTTTATTTTCTTTCCTTAAGGTTAACTCCACCTCACTGAGGACCTGACCCTCCTTGTTCCTGGAATAAGAGATGGCATGTCTTTTGCTAGGATCAGAGGTTAGTACCAGGACAAGAAACTGAGAAAATTCGAAGAAAATCTATTTCCAATATTAAAATACAAGTTGTATAACTTTCGTTTATACTTGTTAGAATAGTCATGTGACTAAGATTTGCATGAATACACATTATTTCAAAACCATACAGCTCTGAATCTAAACTACAGTGTTAACAATCAATAATCAGCTTTGTTGCATCTTCAGTCACAGATATTAGAAAAGCTGCTGTTGCATTTGCCAGGTCCTCAAAATGGATCACATCATGTGACAGAGTGGGAGAGAAAAAAAAACAAGAAAAATTCTGCAATGAATTTGCAATCCAGAAAGAGATACCTGCTCCTGCACTCATCCCATCTCAAGCCACCTGTATTATAGCTCTCTGCAAAAACACTACTATCCTCTGGCCTGCAAAGCCAGATATCTGGAGAAGAAGCTTTGGGTGGGGATTGCTGAGTGGAAGAAGGTTACATTTCTGGTGAGTTCAGTCCTGGGACAAATGGCTTTAAGTTTGCTGTTCCTACATTAAACACCATGAGATTTTGAGACTTCTCAGCTTTGCTGCCTCCATCTGTAATACCTCCCTTTCTCATAGCAGCTTTGTAGAGCTAAGCAAGTTAAGACATGCAGAGCATTTTAAGAAGTACACTATACTCAGCTTTATTATTAAAGTGCTGATGTGCTCTTTTCCTAAGAAAAGGTACTAGGTCTCCTAAAAAAAAAAAAAAAAAAAAAAAAAAAAAGCTTGTAGGCACTTTATGGAAGTAAAACATTAAATATAGACCTGCTTTAGACTCTTTCTTATCTCTGCATGTACATAACAGTCAAGCATAGCATCATTTAATTCTAGGTTAGTCTAATTGCTGGGTACCTACCACTTCCATCTGTGCATATAATAGTGAATGCATGCACTGAGGGCTTAACAACTCAGACACCAGCTCAGATGAACAAACGGCCTAGAATTATCACTGATAAAATCATCCATACGTTTAAGCTCTTAAATTAAGAGGACTGCCAGTGCATGGCTATGTACCAAAAAAACTAGAGATGTGAACCAGAAGTGATTAGATTGCCCTGGTCAGGCTACATCTGTAGTAATAATTAAATGTGCCTGGGACCGTTTTCTAGCACTGCAAGCGCAGTGTCTGCGCCTATATTATTAAACAGACATAGCCCTCAAAACAGTAATCCTGGTGGGAACATTCCCCCCCAAATTCTCAGGCACCTTTAGCAGGAAATGCTAACTGACCTGGATCACAATCATGACAGGGATGGCTTAAAACATCTAATAGCTTAAAAAATCTAATCTCACTGCCAAGAAATTTTCTCTGGAACTGTTTAATTTACTAGTCTAATTTGCTAGTGAGTCCGGATCAATAGAAGTGTCTATCTGAAGAGATATAGTGCACAGACAGGTGGAGATAATTTCCGTTTGGTTCCTGTTACACAGAAATACCATCTTGATGTTTCTACACCATTAATACAATTGCCATATGATTTTCTGTTCTTCAGAAAGATTTGACTATGAAGTAGCATACTTTGTGTAATTATAGATACTCCCAAGTCAAATATCCCAAACAGCTTTCTACAGCGAAAACAGTTGTTACGGTTGTATTTATGGTGACATTTCAGAAGAATAATGCAGGGGAATAATGAACAAAAGCGTTGATACAACAGGATCATAAAAGCCTACTTCATACTCAGTACATAAACTGGCATTCCCAAACTCATTTTCATTTATGTTACTTGAGGTTTTTAGCTGACTTTTCTCTCAAGTTTTTTTTGGTTGGTTTGTTTGTTTAAGGTTTGAAGGGACACAGTTTCCAATATGGGCCTTTTTCAAAACCTAGGGTAGATTTTGTGGCAATCAGTTAATACTCTATTTTTAACTAATGCAGTGTTCTTGATTACTCTAGTTACTCTAAGCCTCCAAGACTGTGAACTGACACTCTTTAATAGTGGATCAGATCTTGTACTACACAGTAAGTATATTTAGCTGTTTCCTTTCTCCATAGTGTCACAGAACCTGACCTTCTTTCTATGTTTGCACAGGAAGGAAGGTCCCAGATGGAATATTCGCTCACCTCTTGAATGCTTCATCCTGTTCCTTCAGTCCCAACTTTGAATGCTATGTCCAAAGCTTTTGCCATTTCAGCACTCTTGTCCTGTGACACCAAAGTGAAGTTTCTCTTCCTCATAATTTCTACTCATCTACTCGTTGAGAGGACAAAAGGCAACAGGCAGAAACTGAAACATAGGAAGTTCCATCTGAACACGAGGAAAAACTCCTTTCCTGTGAGGGTGACTGAGCACTGGAACAGGTTGCCCAGAGGGGTCTCCTTCCCTGGAAATATTCAAAAGCCATCTGGACGCGATCCTGGGCAACGTGCTCTAGGTGACCCTGCTTGAGCAGGGAGGTTGCACTAGACGATCTCCAGAGGTCCCTCCCAACCTTGGCCATTCTGTGATTCTGTGATCTCAGTTCTACCCTGCTTCACAGACATACCTCTCTACTGCTGAATCACCCTCTTGGCTTCCTTCATCTTTCCACTTATACTAGCTTTAACACTGATTATTAATGGGAAAAAATGACTATGCCATGCCCACTAATACCTAGGCATGTTCTTCCACAACTGCTACGTAGACCTGGTTCATGCCTTTCCACCAGAAAAGCCCTCAACTAATTAATGCTAGGTTAAGGACCAGGAGTGACTGCTGATCCTTGGCAGATTTTTGGTGTGAAAATGACAGGGTGCTAAGTTCTTGCTGGTACATGCTAAAACATATAGTGTGTGTACATTTATATGTATATTCTCACTGCTGTTAGTCTTTTCCCTATTTCCACTCATTTATTGCACTTTTTTCGCCTACTGTAATGATTCTTCTGCTTAAGATCAGAGACAGTGTCTGTGTCACCGTTATTGCAGATTCCTGAGTAGCTCCTGGATGATACAACGTTATATACAGTTTGTTTCAAAAGTGTCTGAAGTTACCATAAGGTAACATGGGAAAACGGAATCTCTCTAAACAATGTGGATGTTCCTTAATTTCATCCAGTGAGAGTATTGAAAGCTTCTGTCACCCTTAGATATGACATCACTACCATGAAAAGGTATTTCAAGAATATTAGTATCAATAATATCTCATATAAAGGTCAAAAGTTAAAGAACATGCAGATTTCCTCCTTGTATTTATTAGAGGACTTCCAACAGAAAGTGTTTTCAGACAGAACAAACACTCTGAAAAGCAAAGCCAACTCTGAACACTGAATATGAAATTTAACAAGCAAAAGCACTGACAGCTGGTCAAAGATTAGCAGTTTCCTAGGTTTCCATAAGAACAGATCACTCGCCCATACCACTGGCTTACTATATATTAAATATTCCAGTCTTTCACTTTAAGTGCTTGGTTTTAGAGAGTGAATTTCCAATTATTTGGTATATGCCCTTCTTTGGGATTTACACAGCTATAAATTCATGGCATAAACCAGAACACAACCCATCATTCAATACAACATTCTATAAACACTGAAAGAGAAGCAGTTTGGCTCTTATACTTCAAACATGAAATCAGTGGAGGAGCACTGAAGCAGGAATGCCAATGCCAGACAACTTTTTTGCGGTAGAAGAAAACATTGGTCCTTTAACTAAAACTGAATGTGGTACCTAGTTTGGCATTGTCATTCTCGACGTTACAGTGTACACAGTTGGTAAGCCAGGGAGAAAGCGAAGTTCAGGCTCTTAAGCCTAAAGTATGATTCCAACAAGTCTTTTGACTCTTGGTAGTTTGGCAGTCTGCACATGCCAAGGAATCCAACAGTGCCTTGACATTAGAAATGGTTTGACATCAGATACTGCAAAGGACACAAGATCAAGAGGGACACCCACGTCAGGCCAAGTTCCAAGTTTACTTGAAAGCTCCCAGCACGTGGCCACACTGGTCACAGCAGCAACATCTCGCTACTTCCTACTGAACAGATACTACCCAGTAGACCTTTTGACACATAAATTTTCTCATTAGTGAAAACAGCCAGTGAAACACCTGACATACTACCTCCATGCCATACTATCCTTTATATCATGCCATGGAAATATAAGCCTACTTCTAATCTTTGGCATGCATTCAGAACATACTATATTGTACATCATTTCTTCTGGTGTGCATGTGTCACTGGTCTCTGTTCCCTTAGATATCAACATTTGGTCAACACCTTGATGGCTCTCATGGCCGATATTGACAGGTTTGATCTTTTAGCCTTCCTGTTCATGTATATGCAGAGATTTAGGGCTAAAGTATGCCAGAAAAGTAGAGGGCACGTGATTCTACACCTTCTTTTTGGAGGGACCCTGCTGTTAACATTCAGCAATGGTCTGGTGTGGAAAAGGTTGACCTTGTTCATGTGGAGTCCGACCAGGTGTAACAGAATTTGATAAATAAGAGTTTTCCTCTGTCCAAGTTTCTATCTACACTTTCATTTGGAATTTTACAATGGTATTTTTTCTACTATCTTTCACAGTCTTGAAATATTGTTAATTCCTTCACTCTTTTCAAGCTTGAATGAAGACAATGATGATCAGCAGAGCCTTCTTCCATCCCTACTGGTTTAGGGGAAAGTACATTTTCCTTTCAGACGTGGATCTCTTCGCGATTACCAGTATCACTGAAGGGCCCAAGGAACATAATGTGGAGTACAATACAGTCCCTCTTAAATACAGTAGCCCTTCTAAGTGTTATATCAAGTGCTAAGCTAAGTTTTAGTTTTAACATACATGTTCTGTGTGCTGTATTAACTTCATGACAGCTCAGGATGCAATTTCATCATAACAGCAATAGTCTTTGAAATCCTGCTTAATCTGAAAGCTGGTTAATCGGCAAGAAAATCTATTTCCTTCTACCACAGTTGAAAATAGCAGGAACATTAGGGATTTCAGAGTCCAGAATTCTGTTTTCAGCTGTCCTAGGAAAAATTTGTTGCAAACAAGAGTTTAGAAAGTTTTGTATCTTATCTCAAGGCAATTTAATCAGTGGAGCTTGGCATAAACACAATTTTATTTCCAGACCAAACAATTCTGGGCTAATTGGAAACCTTAAAAATAGGCACATTTTTATGGATGATGAAACTTTCATAAGACTTGGCTGCAACAGCTTTTTAATGCATTGCACATACTCAGCTATACTGTTATAGATGGCATATAATGCACTAATATTTGCTGCATGTTCAAGAAACAGCTAAATGTTTTCAATAATCCCTCCTTTTAATAAAATATTCCAGATATCTGTATTGCACTAAATCCTGTGCAGCTATTTGGCATGAACTCTATCTTCAGACTGTTCTGCAGAGTTAAACTTTGCCAAGACTGAAGTATTGATTGCTACTTATTGTATACTGCAGTCTAAAAAATTTTTGTGTCCTGGCCAGCCATATACATGGAGAAGGGCATATACATAGCCCTGGAGAAATTACTTCTACGTGTTAATAGTCCCATCCTAATGGAACAAGGCACTAACAAGTACCTTTTATAATTTTGTGTGATGAAGCAATCAGTCCAGCTCAGTCATTAGGATATTACAGAGGAAGCAAAAACAACTGGCTGCCACATGTGTTCAGTTTAGCTCAGGGCACTAAAACAGGGACAGCTCCACCTGGGTGGGAGGCTATGACCATGTACTCCCACAAAGAGGAAGAGATGATGAAACATCTGAAAAGCTGAAACAGAGGCTAAAACTTTTCTGTAGTCCTGTATGAAGGATAGACTTTATACTACATCATGAACTCCACATTTTCATGTGCTTCACTTTTTTATCCTAAACTTTAGCTGAGCAAGCTTTAACTGACTATTCAAAAGAACAGTTATTGCATATTAAATTCTATAATTATACATATGTGCTTGGGGGAAGACTGACTCAAGAATCTGGTAATAAAGAGAGTTTACTGTTAGAGCACTTTGTCCTTTTAAGCTTAAGATTAAAGGTTATTATCTCAGTTTAATTTCACTCTGAACATTAATGTTCTCCATCTAGTTCTCCGGAGACATGCACCCATTTGAAGAGACTATCACCATAACTGTATCTTGTCACAAGTCTGAGGCAGAAAAGTTAAGTTTGGGTGTGAATAAACACAGCTTGACAGAGGGATTTTTTTCAAGTATGCAACTGCAAATTGATGAAATAAATGAAGTCGTTCACAGTGACTTGTAGAGTTAGTTACTTTTCTATACTAACTAACTTATTATCAAAGCAACGATGCATCTGGGTAGCTCAAATTTTCACCTTCTGTGGTTACTCATTACCATTTTTAGCCTGGTTTCTTGAGGAAATGTGGTCTTTTCTGTAGCATTTGCATGTCTGTTTGTCCATTTCCATCCAATCTGACACTAAGAGAAGCCTTAATAGATAATGTGAGACAATTCAATTGCTCAGACATAAGCATCTAGTGCTATTTGAGATGCCCACACACATCCTCCAGAGAGGTAGAGATCTTCAATGTATTTTGTATCATAGCTCCAGTCCCACATGGGAGTGTCTAGGGAAGCACGTCAGGTTTAGACAATCACACAAATGTTTAGGCAACTGAATCCTGCACTGACTTCCAAGTTTTGTAAAAATCAGCCGCCTATTGAGTCAATATCTGCAGCATAAAGGTTAACATTTGTCCGCCACCTCTGAAGCACCAGTTGGCCGATCAGTACGTACGCTGCTCAGGGCTAGCCACAGCCACAGCCAGAGCCAGGTGCTGCCTCTTTCAAAGCAGTGGGTGTGTGTATGGCAGGGCCAGGAGACGCCGTGGCCAGGTTTAAGACTATGTGGACGTGGGAACCACAGGCAATGACGGGGATCTCATAAAGGGCTGCAATTATTGCAGGGAGGTCAAGCCTGGAAATAAGACACAGACCTACAGAAAACCAGAATTCCTGACTTCCACTGCTTCCCCTGTTTATTTTAGTTGCTGCTTATATAAATATCATTTGCCAAAACTGAATTGTCTTTGTGACTAGTTTTCAGATTTCTTGGAACTTCTCACTAATTTCTCCAGACACAAATGACCCAAAAGGCCCTGATTCATTTGCAGATGTTTCCTCCGTGCTAATCATTTACCCTTGCAGTCACTAGTAATGATACTCTTAAGTCAGATACAAGGCACAGCTGCCAAAGAAGCCCCTGCAAGAACGTGCCTGATTTCTGGGCTTCAGTGAGGACGGTTATTGGCTACACACAGACCCAGTTCTTAGAAAGGCATCTCCCTCTCAGATGTATACTATAATACAGTAGTATTTTTGTAACCTTAAGGACTATTAAATGTCAGCTGAGCTAATATTTACGGACTAACTTAACCCAATGGTCTAACTGCCTGATACTAATCATGCATAAATTAATCCCCAGTCAGTAAAACATTTAAGTCCACTCTTAAATCCCGTTGTGATCAATAGATGATAACCAGGTACCCTAAGGAAAAGAGACTCTATAGCTTTTGTGAATACGTCCAGCCTAATAATGCTCCAGCTTTAGCCTATATGAAATACCTCATTTGTACCTTAATGTGTTAGTCATATGCATTGTGTTAATTTTGTCTACGTTACTTTATTGTTCCAAAAGCCTGCTAAAAACCCTACCCTTTTAGAAGCTTACTGTATTTTATTTATTCTTTTGCTACACATGCTGAAGTACCCCAGAATTCATTGGTGTATCAGTGAGACTGAAAAGCTTTGTAGGCAACTGTAATAAAAAAGGTGGAAGATGAGGACAGGAGAGATCAGAATGATCATTCTGAGTGAAATGGGACCAAAATGTAACTTAGGGCGGACCTGTGATCCTGTTCCACTCTGAAAGCTTATACCCATTCCTTTTGAAATAATGACAATGTCCCTACTGAATTCAGAGCATAATGTCAGGCTTCGAACGAATGCAGTTTTTCATTGGAACTATCAGGGTATGCAGAACATACGGGACCTTCCCATCTTCTGATCCTCCTGCTGCTGCTTCACAACATCTCAGAGCAGCAGAATCTCTGGCGCAATAGCATACCACTGTCTTATCGAATAGGATCTTAGAGCCCTGATTCATGCTCACTGAGCAAGAAACATTCAGCAGTATTTTCTCCCAGTCATCTGCCACCCGTCCCAGCCCTCACAGCAGTGTTGGCAGCATGGGACTGCTGTGACAAGTCTGGCACCCTTGCTTAAATCCACCTTCAGCAGCAGCTTCTGGTCTGAGAACAGGACTGCCGAGATGCGTGCACGTGTCCAGGTGTACAGATACCCCTTCCAGAAGCAGTAACCTCCAGTGGAGGGGCAGGAAGACAGCAGTGTCCACCAGTCTCTTTAAGGCACTCCAAAAAGGCCCCAGAGCTCATTTGTCAAGGTAGAGACATGTAAGTGTGTTCTGCATGTTCCAGGGATTCTCCTGGCAATGGGTATGGAAGTGCAGCGTTATCCTCGTTGCCTGGTAGTTACACCACCAGCAAGTAAATAAAGATGTAGTAATATATTCTTATTATTTCTGCATTTAGAAAACTTTAAATGCTTTTCTACATGTAGCTGTTTAAAATTGTTAGACTGCAACTTTGTTTGTCATTGTATCTTTGACTAATAAAACTAATAAACCGCTGGCAAGTGGTATAACAGAAATGGTTGCAATGATTCTTGCTACCTGCGATGCGGCAGTTCTCTCCAGCATTACTGATGTTTAGTCCACCTCTTTCAAAACCTCACTGCATTAAATCATTTTGTAAATTGAAAAAAAAAAAAGTGCTTTCTCCAGCAGGCTAACAGTGGAGAGGAGATCTTCCAGGCTAACGCTGAGCCTGTGAAAACCTTTGGAAATCCCATCACTTCAGTAACTAATGGACAGAGTAACAGTCACTGCGTGCTCTTTTCTGTTTATTGTGCGTTGTATATAACCGAAATGCACCAACATTCACTATGTTGGTAAATAGGGTGGACAACCTGCCAGCTTTGATTCTCCTCCCTACAATTTTACATAAATGTAGGAAACTAATTTTTATATAAGAAAAAGAATTTAAAAATAGTTAAAAAGAGCACTGCCGTACTGTATATCATTAGTATATATACGTGTGACCAGAGAACCTCATTGCAACTTCTTCACTTTATTCATTACCTAAATAACACAAAATATATTTATAGCACCCTAACTTTTCCCTCAACTGAATGATGACATGATCTAAAACCATTTAAACATAACCAAGGTTTAAATTCATTAAAGTCAAATAAAGCATGAGCTTCTGTTGAAGGCTTTTGCAAATTAGGGTGCTGATGATCACTTTCTTCTCCTCTCTCTCCCTCTCTCCTTTCTTTCTTCCCTTCTTCTCCATCTCCAAATGAGGCTTGAGTTCACACTAATCTGTTCTCGAGCAGAGACATCAACAGAACGTTTCTTGCCTAAAAAATACCTCCATCTGAAAAAAAAAAATAGGAACTTAAGACTGCTACCCTTCTGTCAGATGATCTCCTAAATTGCATCATCTTACAAAGTCAGGTTAAAAATCACTTCAGAAAAAAACATGCCTCTTCCTGAATTAGCATAGCAGCATCTAACAAAATATAATCACCAAGATAACACTGTATATTCCATAAATGTCTGCAGATGGAGATTCTAGAAAGAGCAATGAAAATATTTTCAAAAGCACATTGATTTCATCTGAATCTGTCCCAATGAAGCCAATGATAATTTGACTAATGATTCCAATAGAGGCAAAGAGCATCACTGAGCTCTTCTGAAAATCCTGACTGCAGAATTTAGATTGAATCACTGCCCCCCCCCAAAAAAAAATATTGACAGTCACCCAAACTCATGGAGACGCTTGGCCCTGCTACAACTTCATCCCAGTACCTTTCCTTTTATTCGTGTCATACTTGTCTTGGGAAGGATGTGACGGCCTGCTCTCTGCTCTGCACCCACCCTGCCTCAAATAGCCAGACAAACCAATGCTCAGGGCTGCCTGTTAACAGCCAGACCCAGGGAAAGGAAGCCAGGCACCTACATGGAGAGGTGTGTTCCAGAGCCGGAGTGTTTTTATATACAGCAGATGGGATCAGCAGGGGATGAGGAAACTAATTTAAAGCCACTCCCATAGGGAGCTACTAAAAGATGCTCATTTTTGGCTCAGCTTTGAAGGTAGAACCACTGAGTCCATTTGTTATCTCTGTTCAGAAGGAAGGACTCTGCATGTGTAAACATATATAGGCAGTGATTTCAACTATAGCTGGCTAGTAGTTTTTCAACAAAATTGTATCAGAAAATCCTGATTTATAAAACTCATAATACTTTGTGAAGTTGTTTTCCATTACGACTTTTGTTGAATCCACTTCAAGTTTCTGACGGAAAGTTACCTAGGTAGCTGGTAAAACTGCTGTAAAGCCCAGCTCTCCGCAGTACATGCTGCCCTAGGGCAGGCTGCTCTACTGGCAATTCCAGATTTTCTGCCACAGACGCAGTAATGTGAGAGCTTCAAAACACTTTAGAGCCCCAATTCAAGCTGAGCTGAACTTTTGGATCCATGGACGACCCCTTAGTCAGACTGCTCCAAGTTCGGAGCTCCACAGTCTCTACAATTCCTTGTCCAGTGGCTTTCCATGCCTCTGTCTTGAGGGGACACATGCCATTTCAAAAATAACATGTGCTGGTATTTGCTCCGTATTTTTTTTTCTCTCCTAGAATTTCATCTTTTCTCAAAAATTTTGACAAGTTAAATTTAATTTCACACTAGAATAAATTCAAATGTCAAAATAATGACATTTTCCTACAAAGTACACTTTCCTGGTTTTGGCTAGCTCTGATTAAAGTGGACTAAGAATGATTGCCATGAGACTGTGTGTCCAATGTTTATCTTCCAAAAAGGAATCAGCCTGCTCCAAAAGTCTCATATAGAAATGACTAACAATTCAAATTGCCTGAACATAGCGATGAATTAAAAACGGAATAAAATGTGTATAAGGGATTGAGCACTGAATCATGACTTGTCAGAATCGTGACAACTAACCTGATATTCCAAATGTGACAGGAGATCCTATGACCACGTTTCATTTTAGTTTGGGAAGTAGTTTGCACCTCCTGGTTTGCATCTTCCTTTGAAAGCAACCGAAAGAATAAAGAAGGCTGCCTTTGAAGGCAAAACACATTGATTTGTCATACCATTCAGCTGTCAGATTTCTAGTTCGACAGGGATTTGATTTACTTTAAAAATCCATAAATTCATTCCCTTTTCTTATTCCCTCCTTCACATCCAGTTCTTGAGACATTTGTTTCTTCTTACACGTTTTTGAAATTCATATATAATCTTACTAGGAAAAAGAATGATCTTAAATTCCTGAGTGACTGGGTGGCTCATCAAGATTTCTTTATGACTAATGAATTCTTCTAACTCCCGCAAAACCTCATCACTGAGGCCATTGTCTCCCCAAGGATATGTCTTTGTGCATTCAAGAACTGCGCCAGATTCGTCCCATGTGCTTTGTGGCAGACGTAGTCGATTCCAAGTAGCTGTGGAGGCTGCAGCTACTTTCCGACCTGATATCAGCCATTACTACATAAGCCCTTCAGAGCGCTAAGGATAGTTTCTAGTGCTGTAACTATATTGTTATTCCTCCTCCTCCTCTTCCTGTCATCATTTTACAAAGTTTATGGCAAGGTTATATAATTTCAAAAAACTACGATTTACTTTCCACCAGAAAACCACTAGGTACAGAAGAGATGCAACTGTGAAACTGCTGGTTGTGACAGAACAGGTTTTTTTCAGCCTTTGTCTCATCTTCTGCTGTTCAGCTTCTCTGACCTCTCTCTATATCATCACCCTTCCCATATATTTTAAAGGAACAAACTTCGAGAAAGAGTGACTGCATTAATCACAAAGATAAAAGCAATCTTTTCCACTCTATTCTCTTCAGAGTATCTGCCTTCTGCTAAAATAGAAAGCTCTCTGTTTTTTCTTGGGGAGTTAGTAGATGTTCAGACTTTTGCAAGTCTCAAATGATTAAAAATGAGAATGAATATATTTCTCTTTCCTCCTGGATTTCCCTGAGCTTCTGAAAGGAAGAATGAAGCTTTTGCCATTGAAAGAATTGGCTGTTTGAAGAGATGTGGCTCTAAGTAAGTAACAAAAAGAGTTTTCTTTCACTTTGTTATGGCATAAAATAAAGTAATAATTACAAAAGAATGTTCAAAGTGCCGGAAGTGGAGCTCTTATCCATTTCCCACCTATTTAGTTTTTATATCAGTTTCTCACACTGTCTAGCACCTCATGGTGGTTCTTTTTTGGTAGTTTTTAACAACTGTGCTCTATGCCCCCCTTTCCTAAAGGAGATTGTCCTCTTTCTCCAAATAAACCAGCCTTTGGGCCTGTACAGCTTCACAACCTGTCATAAATGACCAGGGCGTGGCCCCAATGAAGCCCTTTCTTCCATGTGCCACACCTCAGGTCAGTCCTAGCAGGACAGTCAGGAGGAACTGCTCAGCTTCTCTCCACTTCCCAGACTTCCTTCCCACTGCAGCCCTGCTGTCACCCCTCACAGACAGCTCTGCCTGGTTGGTTTCTCCACCTCCTGCCCTCCAAATGAAGCGTTTGACACAAATACGCATGAGAGTTGAGCCAAAACATCCTTAGGACCTTTCTGCTCTCAGCAAGCGCTCCTGCAAGCCTATCCTCTGCCAGTTGAGGAGGATACGTAGCTGACCCCAGCAAACAACTGACCGCGTTCAGGGCTCAGAAAGAATGTTTCTGATCTCAGCCCACAGATTTCGGGGAGGGGAGGCATTTTCAATGTCTCTCTTCTGCCGCTGATCATTAGTGATAACGTATCAATGGTGTTCTTTCTTGTGGAACAGAAATATGAAGGCTGTCTTCTCTGAGGAGTTGGCAGGGTAAGATGCTGGCTGCTGGCAAAAGGAATTCTTTCAAGATACAGAAAGGAGTGTAAAATGATTGGAGTTTGTGTGGGTTTGGGAGCGGACAGGGAAGAAAGAGGCTTTGTCAGCCTTTATTCTTCGTTCTTTCTTTTTATTATTGACTAACTTTGTACACACAGCTGCTGTTTGCTTTTGCAGTGCAGTGTTTGGTACTAGCCCTGCTCTCTGGTTCTAATCACCATATATGTAACTCATCTATAGAGCACTAGTAATGCTATGAAGGATTTTTGTGGAAGTCAAGGGCAAAATCAGCTGAATCCCCTTCAAGTCACTGAAAAGATAATGAATGTCAGAATCATACCCTGGTTGCTCACAAATTGATGCCATTAGCAGGAAAAAGCACATACTAATCAATACACGCGTGCACTTAATGGCTGTGAAGTATTTGGTGGGCTGGCAATTTACATCTGTTCTCAGCGCTGTACCTAGTCACAACAACTATACTATCTTCTCCTCTGCTCATATCCACTGATATTAATTGTCAGGAAGGCACTAGATAACTCTTCCTTCCACTCTCATAAATGACTCTTACACAAGTCTGGTTAGAAATCAGTAAATCTTATACAAGGAATGGGTAAGAATGCAAGGTGATATTTAATTAAGAGGTAACCATCGTAAGGTAACATCACAAATTTTTCCCCATTAGATTTTCTTGTTGCTACTCTACAGATTTCAGCAGAAGACAGCTCATGGTATATACAAGTCTTTCCGAACTTGCAGCTTTTCAATTTATTCAGTTGCACCTGAAGCACCTGTATTCCCCAGGTCTCCTGAGAGCCAGCTCTTTCTTTCCTCTTGCTCAGGACCTGCTTAAAGAGCTCCATAACCTAGTGCAATTCCAGTCTGTGAGCTGACCCCTGGGCAGCCCACACCTTTCCTTGTATTTTCACAGGGAAATACAGACCCTCCCTTCATCATGACAGAGGCTCTGAGCTGTAGATGCACCGATGGCCTTACTCAAGGGCAAGATCCACATGCGGAGATTGCCTTCTTCTCCCAATGAAGATTTCACTTGTGCGCTCCAGCTAGCTCTGCATTAAGAGAATGGGCTTTGTGCAGCTTGCTCTCGCCTAATGGCAACTGCTCAGTATAAAAGCATTTCATGGAGATTTTCCAGAAATTATCACCATTTCTCCCCTAGTTGCCAAGGAAACCAGCAATGGACCCTTGGCAATGTAGAGAGCAGCAGAGAGAAAGATTTGCACACTCCTGAAGGAAACTGAATGCTCTTCTCAAAGTAGACATCCAAGATTATTGAAATGGGTTACTGATAACAAAAAAAACCTCACAGGTTCACAGGTTCCCTCACATGGGTTCACATAGTCCCTTACTGCTTTCAGATAGTGCTGGGGACCTGTCCGCGCACACTTTACTGCAACATTAAAATGGAGTTATCATAACATCAAAAATGTACTGTTTGGCATCATATCTTCTCTGGCCCACCCTTTTTTTTAAATCGTAAAAACATCTTAAAAAATAGTACTTGATTGCTTTTTTCTCTTAAGACAACACCTGAGGTTTTGTCCCTGAGAAACTTTAATTCATTTCTTGCAGCATGTTCCCCAGTGAGTTTGGTTTGATCTGGCTTTTGGCCAAAATGTTAACATAAACAGCCAATTACATGAGCAGATGAAGGCTACAGAACCAAATCACACTTTCTCTCAAGATTCTCCTGTATCTGTGCATTAGACCCACTGCCTCAAGTCACTTGATGTGAGAGGAGGAATTACAGATCAAGCTGAAGAGAAGTAGCCAAAGAGCTGGAGAACGTCCACAGCATACCATTAATGGGGAATGAGACAGCAGCAATTTTTAGCATCTCACTCACAATGACTGAGCTTTAAGAAGTCTGAAATTGTATCCTGAGATTCATTTAACAAAATAATATCTGGTAGAGGGGATGAACTTCAACTGCACACACTAGACTGGAACTTAAGAAACATCATTGGCATCAAGCAGTTATCTTAATTTCTATTTCTAAACATCAAATAAAATGAGGACAATAGCACCCCCTTCAGAGGGATTTTGTGAGGATGAATGTATTAAAGTTTGTAGGGAGTCCAAAATTTATACTAATGAGGACAAAGTAAGTTTTTTATTCAGAGCTTCTCTTTCGTAATGGAAGTAATGAGGAACTGGTTGAATGTAGGAAAGCACATGACAGTTATGTTGTGGCCTGGATTCTCAGCTGGCAAAATTGTTCTCACTCCATCGATTTCAAGGTGTTGGAACAAATCAAAGACACCCTGTAGGCTCCTTGACATTTTAAAAACCTGTAAATATCACAGATCACACATATACAGGGAATAGTGCAGAAAAGGCAGAAAACAACAACGTTTCATGTTTGGCCCTCCCAAGCATTAGCGGATGTCCAGATCAAAAACTAGATGTGATCAGGCCAGAGCCCTGAAAGCTCTGAAAACCTCTGAACACTTGAAAGTGCATAAATGTGAGTGTTAGGCAGACAAGCGCTTGGGGGGAGAGGGGGGACAAGAAAGTCAGTTACCCAGAAACTGCATCCAGCTACGTAACTTCCCTCACTCTCTGGCGCAGCAGTAGAAACCTGTTCGTGTTCCTGCCAGGCTTAGCTGGAGTCCTACTCCGGAAACCATTTATGAAGCACCGGGGCTTCTGAAATGGCTTCTGAAGGGGAAGGAAAAAAAAACCAGAGGCTCTCTGCACCAACAAACTGCCAGTTGCAGGTGAGACTCCCAAAGGACTGTGCCTTCAGATATTGTGGAGACCAGCTGACAAGCTCCTCCCGTTAAGGCTTCCTTTGCTGGGGAAGCTGGGATGGACCAAGCCTGCCAGGGTACTGGAAAACTCTGCCTAACCGGGAAAGAGAGATACAGAGAGAGAAGGCTTAGTGCGGTGAAAGCTCCTCTGCATTCCGTTAAGTGTCACAACCCCATGCAGAACCAACACTCAGGGCCACCTTGTATAGTTGCAGGAATGTGATCCTTCTAGGTAACGGCTAGTTTTGCTTACTTTCCTGCCTCTACAAGTAGTCTTTCCTGGAAATAGTATAAGAAATAAGGCAAATCACAGAGCAGTGTGATAGGCACCTCTATAAGCCTAGAGGAGGCAAGATTTTGACCATTTACTTTTATTTGAGATAAGATTTGAATTACCGCCATAAGAGCTTAACATCTTGTGTTTGGGCTTTTTCCTTGACTCTCCTGCTTTCTTCTCCATGCCTTATACTTTCTAACCTAGAGTTGTCCTTTTGTCTAAATAAAATTTTTATTTTTAAATAAACTGATAGATTTCAATTACTGTACTAATCAAATAAAACCTGTCTAAAATGAGACATTTATTTGGGGATGGTCAAATTTCTTTGAGGTTTTCCAGTTCGAGAGGTCACAGTACTATAAACTGAGGTAGTCACTGAGTGGCACAGTGCAGTGTACAAGAAAAATTTGGCGTGGCTCCAGCAACTGCTCCTGAGGGGCAGCACAGAGGTGCCAAAGCTAGAGGAGCGGACATTGAAGTATGAAGTATTTGGTAACTTGAGCATCCTGCACGTGAGAACCATATACACTAATCCACTGCATCCTACAAAAACTACCACAAGAAAATCTCATTGTTGTAAATCATTTATTTCTCTCTCTCTGTTCAAATTCATTCTATCAGCCCACTAATAAACAGCATTTGCCCAAATGTATTCTCAGTGAATCAAACGAGGTACACCATAGATACATTTAATGCTTAGATTCATTAGTCCAGTTTTATCAAGTCACCACTACTGCCTCATACTTCATCCTGCAACAGATTTATGTCCGTTTTTTCTTGTTCATCCATTATTCCTTGCACTATTCAGTAGTTCATCTTTCTTGCCCTTATTCCTAGCAGACTTGTGATGCACACAGATCTCTCTCTGGGGCCAAAGGCACTTTCCTTCTGCATTAATAACACACGGAGACAACTTGTCTTGTGAGGGTTTTTTACTTTATTTTGTCTTCTCATATTTATGAAACATATACTGCTATGAAAAGACTCATTGTAGTTGCTTTCTCCTACTTTTATCCTCAGGGCACTGTCATTGTTATCTATTAGCTACAGAATGGCACGTATCTCTCATGTTTCTTAATAGTCTTGTTTATTATTTACTGTTCCTTTCACTAGAACATCAACTCCTCTCTGTTCTCTGCTGCGTATCGTGCTTTAACCATTATGATTTTGCACTGTTGTTTCACCATTTCTATCAAAGCATTCCGAGGGGGAAGAACCCATTCATGGCTATGGAAAACATGAATTGTATGGAGAATGACCTTTCACCATCAGATAGAGAATCTCTATCAGGATTTTTCATAAATAGTCAAGTGGATATGTTTCCTTTACAAGTCTTTTTAGTCTTCTGCTTTACTCGAGAGTGCCCTCCTTCAATCTTTTGACAGTGTTTTCAAAGAAAATATAAAGATTTTCTTCCCTGTTTTTACCTATGAACAAAATGGAAGCTTGGGGCGGGATGGGGAAGCAGGAGATAAAAAGAAGGTGATATACCACAGACAAGTCTCTGTACAAAGTCCTGCTTCATTCAGTGGTAATATTCTATTTGATCATGTTTTTAAACATAATTCTGCACCGCATACTCTAGCTCCAGCTGCCTTTCGCCAGACCTTAAAAGGTACAGGTTTCTACATACTCCTTTTCCAACCAAACATAATAACTAATAAACTACTGTCAGGCAGGTTCCAACATGTAAAAGCAGCCTGTTAATGAAACTAACTTGCAGGACTGAAATAATCTCTTAAGGGCTCCCTTAAAGGTCTCTTAAGTCTCTCGTTGAGATTTCTCCTCAACAGGAGCCCAGCGGTCTTCACCTAAGACAGGATGACAGAGCTTTCTGTTGTGGTTGTGCATTGCTCTGCTTTGTCAGTCTGAGGACTGCATAATCTAGCTCTGGACTCCACTTCACCCTTGCCAAACGCTCCAGAGAAGGTATCTGCAACTCCTCCAGGTTTGGCTCTAATTTGAAAATGTGCATAGCTGAATGAGATCATTTTTGTAAACATGGAAGGGCAGGGAGGAAGAGAACATTATCATCACCATCTGCCAGGCTCTTTCTGGCAATAAATTGCTTGTGGTCAATTTCAAGTAATGCTGGCTTTTCCCCACCAAAATCTCACATTTCTTTATACCTCTAGACTACATCCAAGACATCACTCTCTGGTTTTGCTGGCATAGGACCTTTAGAGCTACAGCTCTGATCAAGCTGTTACCAGAGTACTGCACTTCCTTGGAGTCATCTGCGGGTTTATTTATATGCTTACTGTCATAGTGCCCAGCTGCGGGCACCAGGCATTGCTCAGCAGTGACTCAGCAGCAACTCAGCCGCAAGAAATCTCACACAGATCCTCCTCATTTCACATCCGGGGTATCAGAACAGCAACCTGGGCACCACAGAAGGCTTCTGTTCCCCCTAGTTAATAACAGAGTTAAAGGCACAGTTCTCGTCCTATTGCACCCTCCTTTGTCCATACTCTACCCCTATCACCTGAAGCATTACACAGTCCCTCTCCCCATCGCTGCTTCCCTCTCCTGACAGATGTAACGGTGAGAGTTGGGAGAAGCAGAGATCCATGAACCAACTGTAATGAGTTGTCATCTAGCCCAGCTAAGAAAAGCAATCACAGTAGGTGAGTGTAGAGGATTATTTGGAGGGTAAACCTTCTTTTTTGTTTCTAGCAAAGGATTTTGTAAAGCCTCACCTTGCCTATTTTTGAATGCAGAGATGCTTGTGAGGGAGAACATTCTGAGACTCACTGGGGCTACAGCTGCTGTGAGGTAAAACCTCTTCATAATCCCAGCCATGTCAGCTTCCTCTGTCTGCAAGTCATCAGCGTGAGCTCATAATACCATAATTACAGTTACGCTCCGGCATTATGTACTGATTACACGGCTGGCTGTTTGATTTGCCTGGTTTCTTAATTTGTATCTGCCTGCTGCTACTCCTCTGTATAAAATTATCTTCTACTGCCTGAGCACACTCTTTTCTTCCCCCTGCACTTAAATCTCCATAACATAACTAACTATACTACATTTTATATACATATATAGATATATATATGCACAAAGACACACAGAGCACTGCTTGAAAGCAACAGACAATTAAGCGTGTCCAGTGGAGACTGGATTTTGCCTTCAGCGCAAAGAAGGAGGAACTGCAGAGGAGCACAGCTGCCACTCCTGGGAACTCCCTGAAAACCGCCTTGGAGGGCAGCTGGGGGTGAGGTAGTGCTCCCAAGCGCCCGTTACCAGAGCCAAAGCCCTGGCGTCCTTGCTGTTTTGTTTCAGTCAAGCTAGTGCGTTTTAGCCTAAACGGTTTTAAGCCACCTTTTCACCTCGCAGTTTCTCTAGGTCCTCAGGCGAAAACCGAGAGGGCAGGAGGGTACGCGATCTGACATCCATGGAGTAGACCCCTCCAACAGTTTCTCCAAGCCCAGACTTCTGTGAAAATTTACCTCTAGGGAAAAAATAAAATGCTGCCCTATCCACAACCCTTTCTTTCTGTGAGCCTAGCTGCAGGATCCCCAGAGACCCCGCGCTCCCGACACAGCTGCCCGCCAGCCGCTGCCTGCGGGCACATGTGTGCACCTCCATTTGCCAGCGCCTCGCCCATCACCCAGAAATCAACCAGTGCACACGTGCAGCCCCACTTTCAGGCGTATTTCTTCATCCTCACGAAGGTCTTGCTTGCTCACTCCCGCTGCCTAGCCCAGCTTTGCTGGCAGAGTCCGCTCCCACCAGTACTGGGTCCCCACGCCTTAGCCTTTCTCCCCTCCGTCCCTGCAGCAAAAGGTCGAGCAGGCATGGTCTGCAGGGCCTCCTTCACTCTTACACTGATGAGAAAAAGGAGCAGAGCTCCACGTCCCTGCTCCCATCCCTTTCCCACCCTGGCTCCTCCGCACTGCAGCCTCTCCCTGGGAGAATATGTATTTTCCCTGCCTTTACTTCCCTCTCCGGAGGAAGGCCATTAGCAGCCACACAGCTAGGCCTGGATTTTGGGTTCGTTTTTCCTCAGGATGGAGGCAGGGCCCGAGCCCTGGTGCTTTCGGGGCCAGGAGCTGGAGTCGCAGCGTGTCTCAACCAGCTCCCCGGCAAGCCGCACGCAAGTCTGCGCTTCAAAGTGACCCCGTCGCTTGCTACCACGGCTGCCTCCTGTGCTACGGCCCGGATCTTAAACACACTGGGAAAAATATAAAAAAAAAATCAAATGCAGAAATTCTTACAAGGTTTGTAATGCGGCCTCCTCCCGCACTTCCCCGAGGGCCAGTAAGCCCACGGCCTCCACGCTAACTGCGGCCGGGAAACTCCCGTCGGGGCCGAGCCGCACCGGGGCGGTGCTGGTGGCGCTCCTGTAAAAGGGAAAACGGGCAGCCCGCTGTTTATCATAAAGCGGGCAAAGCCGGAGCCGGGGCAGGCAGCCGCCAGCCGCAGCCCCGGCAGCCGCCGGCGGGGACCCCCCCCCCCGACCCCGCCGCCTCGGGCCGCCTGTCACCGGCCGCCCGTCCGGGGAGGGGGGCGCAGCGACAGCGGCGCCATCTCGCGGCGCCATCTCGCGGCGCCGGCGCCGGCGCCATCTCGCGGCGGGGACGAGGCCGCTCAGGGCGCCGCTCGGCGAGGGGCGGCGGGGAGGGGGGGCAGGACTAGGGGGAAGGGGACCCCGTTGAGCCCGTCGCCCTCTGGTGGCGCTGAGGCTGCTGCGCGTTGGGTTCGGGGAAGGGGCAGAAACGGCAAACCGGCAAAAAACGGCCTCATCGCGCTGCGTTAGGATGAAAGAGCTCTGCGAGCTGCGCGGAGGGGGTGCAAAAAATAGGCAGAAATCTCCCCCAAAACTATCTGGGGGAGATGTGTTCAAAACCATCTGGGACTGCTGCTGCCCATATCCGCTTCCCCCCGCCCCGTGGGCCAGGTGCTCTGCGTGGTTCAGAGGTCCCCACGCAGTGCTGGTGGCTGGGCCCGCTCACTCGGTCTCGTGAGGAGCGAGCCGGCCGGCCTCGCGTGGACACCCCTGTGCAGCACCGGCGGCTGGCTTCACGTGGACATCTCCGCGCCACGCCAGCTGCCTGCCTTGCTCTGCCCCCTCTGCCTCCGCCACGCAGAGGAGCCCTGCCAGCTGCCTGCAGCTCCACGAGACATCTCCCCGTCCGCAGCTTGCCTGCCAGCAGGAGCTCAAATACAGACGGTTGCCAATGATGGACGGCCGCGGCGTGTGAAAAATTGACGGACATCTCCAGCACGTTTGACAGTCTCAGGTGATGTACTTATGGCCTGCCACACAGATGAAGCGAGAAGGAAGTGGTTTCCTTCAGCTCCTGTCAGTCACTTCTGCCGGGCCGTGCCTGGAGAGCAGTGGGGAGGCAGCTCATCCTCAGCCCCCTGAGCGGCTTCTTTGGAGTAGCAACCCACCCTCTGCCCTCTTCTATATCTTGCTTTTCCCCTAGGCTCAAACAATATGTTTTTCTCGTTGTCTAAAAACCTGGCCAAAGAGGGCAGCGTGATGAAGAACGCTTGACCAAAGACAAAGGCAGGGAGCGGAGGGCAGTGCAGTGTCATTGCTGCAAGGAGGAAACAATTTTGTGAAAACTGTCCTTTTCTTTTTCATCAGTCTCCAGTAAGTCCTAACTCATTAGGGCTCTCTAAACTCCCCCAGCTGTGCCAGATGCTGCATAGCCACACCTGCAAAATACAGCCTTTCTCTAGCACATACCCACTGTTTCCCACTTGGGACTTTCGAGAGTGATCCATGCGTTTCCTTTCTGTTGTCAGGATGACTGTCTTTTCCCAAGACTGAAATTGAGACCTTAAAAAATTCCCTGCTAAATGGGTGCTGGGCAAGGGAGGTAGAGACTTTCCTTGTGTATGTTCTCAGAGGTGCGTGTATGTGTGGCTACACCATGGATGGAAGAGCCTGCACAGCTCAGAGTAAATGTGCCACAATGGTCTCTACTGTAGTCCGTACTTGCAGTGGTCTCAAACAAGTGTATAGGGGGCACTTCTGCAATATCTCTAGCCAGTATCTAGAAAGCTCTTCAATGCAACAATATAAGAAAAGAGACTTAAAGAAAGAAGTTTCCAGGGGAGGGTATTTTTCTCCACCGTTTGTACCTCACATAGCAGTTTTCATTTGTTATGATCGAAACATTCTTTGCCAGAGCATAGGCAGCCACAGTAGATGCAAGTCAGTGATGAACTGAGCTCCTTAGTGCCAGGCCAGTAAAGAGAAGAAGAGTTCAAGAAGTGGCATAGCGGAGAAGAAGCAAAAGCTATGTTTGTAGGAGGAAACCTAGTCATCCTCCAATCTACAGGCACGAGCATTTCTCCTCTGTGCCGTGAAAAGTGCTTGAAAAAAATAGTTTGTGTTAGCTGTGCTGAGAGCAATGGCTATATTGTCGCAGATCAATCCATGTAGACTTCCGGTCATGAAGTAAAAAAGGGAAAAACCTTCAGAGATCAAGAAGTGAAATGAAAATCTTTAAAAGTCTAGTAAGGTGGAGGAACATTGTAGGGGAAAGAACGGACTGAAGGAAGTAAGAAACACAAGAAAACAGAAATACGTATAAAGCAATCTATAAAGGAAAGAGCTAAAAAGGATGGGGAAATGACTAGTCTGCAGAAAAGGTTAAGGCTTGTTAAAACATCTGAACTATTTTTATTTAGTTTCTTCCCTTTTTAATCAAAAGGTGTATAGCTGACATAACTGGAAATGCAGTATAGTTTTTGGTATCATGCTGTCTATCTCAGAGCGGATGACTCTACTGATACTCTACTTTCACTAACTTTTGGATATATTTGCCTCCTACATTCCTCCAAGAGAGGGTGAAAGCAAGCTTAGGAAAATGATGAAGAAAAATATACAGAAGGTGGAAAAGCATAAGAAACTGGTACTAAGCATCTAATTGCCATGCATTCAAAAACTTTTCAGGAGAGTTCATGACATACCACTTTCTTTTTCTTTTCTTTTCTTTTTTTTCCAAACACCTGTAGCACTATATTTTGTCATGCACCAGTTAATGAGAAGTCTGTGAGAAGATTTTGGAAATATATTGCTTTCATAAATAACATCCTGTACTCATTTCTACAAGCTATATAGCAAGAAGTGTAAGCCCTTCCTTAGTGTCCCAAAATGCTTGTTTGCAGTCTAGACTAAGTCAGTGCTTGCTTACCTCCAGCTGAACTAAAATCTATTTAATATATAGGTCATTTGAATAGCTAGATTTTTTTGACTGTAGGGGAAGGTTTCCACCTTCACAATGTCAATGTTTGAGAATATGAAACAGTAAATCCACATTCCTCAACAAGTGAATGTGCATTTGGTCTCGTCCCAGTCCAAAAGGACCACACATCATTTCCATTATTCTGGTCACGATGAACAGGAGTTCCTGCTTAGAAAGATGTCATATATATTTCATTGGTTCTGTGTTTGGAAAGAAGGAAAAAAGGCCACTGGAACAAGATGAGAAGCCCATTTACGTGATGCTTCCCTCACAAGCCAGCTTCCCTACCCCACTTCAGAATTGCACCAAGCGAGCAATTGGTGCAACCCTACAGCCTCAATCGTTCACCCAGGCCAGTCACACTGACCATACCTGAGCAAATGTGAGAGAAGACAGCTTCATTTCAGTAGCTGCAAAGAGACTGCAAGTGCTCAGCAACTTTGTGATCAAATGGTATTTGAAGTATTTAAACAGGGATTCAGGTATCAAATGTTAGGCATGATGTTTTGGAAATTGTAGCTCTAGCCAGTTCATTGCATGAACATGCATGAAAGGGTTCAGTGCTTTTCCCTGAATCAGGCAGGTGAACAGATTATGTACTAGACTGCAATGGCCCATGTCAGCATTGTATGAAACGGGTGCTGAGCTCATCACTGAGTGCAAGAAATGTATTTGCAGTCATAAATCTGTAACTGCTTATTGGTGCAATCAGCACAGTCATTGTAAACTATTTGCAACTTTATATGGTACAGCATATATTTGGATTTTATTATACTCTCTTATTATATAAGACTGCATTTTCTTATTGGGCTCATTGACGATAAAACTCCATGGAGATTAACTGCATTGTGCTGCTAAAACTAGAGAGGGATAGTAGTTCTGGCTCAGCTCCACCATCAGCCCTGCATAATTGATTAACATTTTTATTTACTCTTTGCACTCTGTACCATGGCAATTTTGAACAAGCAGATCCAAACATATGTTTTTAATGCATGTGTTAGGACAAGAGAGAGGAGGCAACTCAGTCATAACTCCGGGGAATGTTTGTCATCTATAAAATCAGTGTCAGAAAATAAAAATAGAGCAAGACAAGAAATGAAATTTATAATAATGGATGTCAGCATTACACAGACGCAACAATGAAGGCACTGCTTTACCATAAATCCACAGCGTGCAGCAGAGATCACAAAGGTTGGCTGTGGATTTTGGACAGCGCTCCTAAGACACATAAACCAAGAGGCTGAATTATTTTGCTTTGCAGTCAATAATAAATCACTTATTTGATTTTTCAAGCAGGTGAAGCATTAAATAATCATTTTGATGTTTGCACGTCCCTGAAGCCTTTTGTAGTGTTGCCATCAGCTTTTTATCTGGAAATCCCAAGTTTATGGATCATACCATCCTACAAGAATGTAACATGTTTATGATGGCTCTTTTCCCCTTTCAGTGTTCCCTGCATACACAGTGGAGCAATAAGTAGAAAGGTCTACCATTCATTCATTTGTTATTAAAATACATATTTTATAAATCTTAAATATAATTTAAGCTATTTGGGGGCTCAGGGAGGCTTTTGCTTTCCATCCCAAAGTTTTTAGAGCCCTATATCCCTATCTGATCTTAGTGTGCATTTTAGAGACTTCCGGGGGACACACTGTCATTTTTGAGGATAATGCTGCAGGAACTAGCCTACAGCATGCTCTGAATGAGCTGGCTTGTTGAAGTCTACTGCCAGCTCAGTATGTGACAGCACAGGTAGACTTCTGTGTGCATGGACCTCTGTGTATATGTGTGCGTGCATAAGATGTGCTCACAAATATGTTCCAACTGTTAGAGAAAATGAAATGATGGCAGCTTGTAGCAGATGGCCGTTTTATAGCTGCTTGCTAATTTTTTGATAGCTTATTACAGAGCAGTTTAGAACAGTGATCTTGCCAGTAAGTGCCAATTCCTTTCATTCAGTTCAGTTTAATAGCTTAATAACGCATAATTGGAGTTCTTAGGTACTGGTAGTGAAAGGACGCTACGCTCCATTAAGTCCAGGATATTTATTTTGAGAAAATGAGTGAGTGCACAATTTTCAGGGAGTACTAGTATACTTAAATGGATTTCAAAAAGCCTTTTACCGTTAAAAAATAAGAATCAAATATGAGTCACATGCTCCCAGGATGAGTGCAGGATGCAGTCTCTGTCACTCACTGCTTCTTCATTAAGGAAATTCTGTGGATCTTCCTGGGAGCAGTCTTGATTCATCTGGCTGTGAAAAGGAGAAAGGGATCAAATTCAGGCCTCCTCTGTTTAGAACGGACAGTACCATTTTTACAAAGGATACATGCAAGTTAATGTAGCATTATATTGGTGATTTGTAAGGCTACTCACTACAAGTACCCGCTGGAAATTCTGTTACTGTGTAATGATTCACTCACACCGCATAAAAAGGGATGTTGGTGTCAGGATGTTTTTAAAGTTCTCTTATTCACTGATGGCTTTGATGTTTAAACTTCCTACACCCTATTCGCCAGAGCTCATGTGCAATAGATCATAATGTATAGATCATAATGTAGCAGAGAGTCTGCTGCTTCCTCTGCACTCAGACTCAGCCCTGTGAATAGGTGGCTGCCAGGTTATACAGACACTTACATGGGCTGATGGATTTGGAGCTTGTTCAGCATTTTCCATGTCTGTGGAGTACCACACCCTTCCCACACCTAAGACTTCTTAGTCTTCAACCCAGATACCTATTTACCAGTGTACAGTAGATTTTCTTCCCTAACTTCTGATTTCTGATTAATGGTTATTTCACTTGGTGTATCATCTCAAAAGTAGCCTAAAACTTTAGTGTTATAAGTAAAACAAGATTTGCTAAGAACAGGAAAGAAAATCACGTCACAGAAATATGACATAAGCAATACATCCAGTGCGGTGTTGTGCAAGGTTTACCTATGTTTCCTTCATGTCACTGGAAGGAATTTGGAATATTTGGTATTTCTCAAGCATGGGAGCTCTCTATTCTCCTTCCCACTTAGTAAAAATAACGTAGCCTCTGTTGAGGAGATGGCTTTTTTTTCCCCTCCCCTAAAATGTCTAGCATAAATGTCCAAATCTACTTCAGACTTTCTTTGTTGCTTCAGTTTAACAAACCTGCTTCTTCACTGTTACCAGCACTAGTAAAAGTTGTTTGGAAGATCTCCCTATTCTATACCCACATCACTGTTCCACTTCTACACTGTTCCACTTCCACGTCTCATTTCTAAATAAGAAACAGACAAAATTAGTGAGCCAACACGCTGTATATGCCAAACATCAGCTTGGCATATAAACAACAAAATATATGAACAATAGTAGAAAGAGCTAACAGACTTCACATTTTACTTTTTATCACATTTTATTTTTTTATTTGTGGTATGCATTCAGAATGCTCTCCTGCAACTCTATTTTCATTTTCAATTTCATTTGTATTGATTGTTTTTCTTTTTAAAAGTCTCACTCACATAAATATGGCAATATGAGTTATCTATGGATGATTCATTTATCCTGCTGACAGCTAGTCTGTCCAATGAATTAGAAACAATCACAGCTCCATGACATCTAATTATACTTTCCTTCTATTTTTTATATGTTGCACAGGAAAGTAAGGGCTTAATCAGCTGTGATGCATATGTAAGAATTTTAAATATATTTGAAGGCTTTCATTTGAGTTCAATATTTTTTCTTTTAATTTTATAACCAGATATCTCATGCTGAAGGTCCATAATTTTCCACAAAGGTTTGTAAAGCTATACTAAGGATCAAAGTTATGACATAGTATAAATATTAAATAATATTGTTGGTTATTTCTGGCTTTAGCTGCAATTAATCAGTATGTAATCAGTATGTAAGGATGCTTGTAAGTGCCACAGATTACATCACCAAATAAGGATTCAGTCTGTCTTTCCCTTTTTTCCCTTCAGGGGGTGTGGATTGCATCGTTCTCCACTCTGTGGCTTTGAGCCCTCTCAGCTCTTGGGACTGTTGACCTGCTCTCAGTCACTGGTGTCGTTCAGAGAAGCCTGGGAGCACTCTGGTGATGGCTTTAAAGGTAATGATGCTAAAGAGAGTTTCCTAAACACAGTTCCTCAGGACAGATGGAAAGCAGAATTTGAATCTGTACTCCATAACACTTCCAACAGCAGGGAAAGTCCTAAATAGCTTCTTTCATCACCAGCCCTACTGAGGACAGGGATGCGACTCCTTGTTCACAAGTATGCTTCTGTTGTGAGAATCCTCACATATTTAAGGACTACCTCTGAGAAAGAGAATTTACACGATTGGATCTGCAGTTTCTATATAATTAGTAGAAATTAGACCTGTTGCAGAACTTAAGTGTGAAAGAGAGGATCTCCTCCTCATAGACTTATTCTTCACCAGGCGGTGATCCATACTGAGCAACAGTAATTAATAATTTGATGAGTACTTACTAAAGGAGAGGGTTCAGACATCCCCATGAATACTATTATTTTCACCTTCTACTATAACATTTTGCACCAATCAAACTGATCAAATATTGGCCTTCCTCTTGCTAAAAACTCAGTTTGCTTTGTTTAATTCTACATTCATCCATATGGATTAACTCCTACAAAAGCTTACATTTGCCAGCTGGCAAAGAGCCATATAAGTTATTGTTTTACCATGGCTCCCGTCTTGTCTTTGGTGAACGCTATTGTTAACATCAAGATCATTGTGCCCTTGTCATTGTGCCCAACGTAGCATTGTCATTTTTACCATCAGGGCTGATTAGCTGCAGGGTGCCTGACAGTCAGCCTCAGCAAAGTGACGTGGTAGATCCGACTCAGAATTCTAAAGTGGAGAAGAGCAGTGGGCAGACTACTGCTTGCAGTAAGTAAAGGGTGTTGAGTTTGGGAAGAGGTATATAAATTATTAGTAATGCACTTAAAAGCTTGCGCTCTTTCTCTTGTGTGCATCTGTTTTCCCACTGTCAATACAGAGTTCTCTATACTGGTTTTCATTCAGGTCACTAATACGTACAATTTCACCCACTAGTGGATGAAGCAACACAAACTGTACTATCATGCAATTGAAGGAAATCAGGAAGAAAATCAGAAAATCAGAATCTGCATATGCAGACATCAAGCGTCAACTAAATGCCTTGTTGTTACTAACAGCTCAGAAGTTGAAGGCTAAAAGCCATGAAATTACGAAGATTCACAATTATGTTTTACATAGTTGCTAAACTTCGGTATAATTAGTATTGAATATCTCTGCTAATCAATCTAAAGCAGATGTTGGAAATTAGAGGCTAAATCATGTAATCCTGGATGCCAAAAGTTTATCCAAAAGTCCTATTTAAAGTGTGCCATTGTATTATTATATTTTTTTACTTCAGTAGTGATTCAAAGATGTGGTTTAAAAACATAACTGACAAAATCACATTTTTATAACTATTTTGGGCTTATCTCAATGTACACATGAGCATGCCTATTCAGAGACTTTCCAGCTCTTATACATGCATTTTATAACTGTTGCTGATTTTGGCAAATAGCCATGGGAAGGCAAATAAAAAAAAAACTGCAAGCATCTCATAGAGTCAAGTTATCACTTACACTGTAACATATTTCAAGAGTGGGTTTGTTTGCAGGGTTATGGAATGTAGTCACAGAATCATCCCTAAAAAGGATCTGATTAAAGGAGAATAGGCCCAGCTCTGGGAAAGCATTTGTTTACTTGCTTAAACCTGTCTCTAGTCCTTACATACATTGTTAGGGGATAATTTCCTAAATAGGACTTGTAAATAGTACCTGCAAAAACATCATCTGATAACTCTCATAATATTGGAGTGGTCAAGCCTTCATGGAACTTGGAAGAAAAAGATGGAAGCTAGTTCCTACCACAATGTAAAGAATACAGAAATATGTAGAAAATCATATTTCTTTGCAAACTTTCATGCAGCAGCAAAGCAGGCTGCACTGTAGTAGGGAAAACAAGTTATATCACTATGAATTTAATAAATCTCCTCCTAAATATAATTAACATTTAAAAAGAGGTCATTATCAAAAATAAGTAAGTCACAGTCCCTTCTATCTGTCTGTCTGTCTGTCTGTCTGTCTGTCTGTCTGTCTATCTCACAAATCTGCAGTACTTTTGAGAGGGAGGAGCTTGACTCAATATTGACTCAAAGAGTAATTGTTTGTGCTGAAATTTCTAAAGTATGGGTCCTGAATTGTCCCCAGAGCTGATATTCAGGATTTATTCTACTTCAGCATAAATGAAAATACATAAGGAGGAAGAAATAAAGCTGCCCCTAGTTTCCTCGTTGTATAATGATTATTTTTAATGGCCCACTTACAAACCTATGTTGAGTATCTTTAAAATTTATGGAGGCACAGAGAAAATGTAGTCTTGATTTCTCACATCTCAGAGATGGCCAGTCTTCCTGACTCCACAAGCTACATAAAATCTTTATATAGACAAGAAGTCATACTTTCCTGTATCCTTCTGCCTCATTCCTTTCATCTCTGCCATCCAGCCTGACCCCTGTGCTTACAAGCCTTATCTGGCTCTGTGCCCTCATGCAAAAGGGGCTGCATTTGTGCCCAGGGCTGGGGAGCTCAGAGTTTCTCCCCTGGGACACAGCAGTGCCCAGACCTTGTAACTGCTCTCTTTATTTCTATGCACAGTGTCATTTATGATGGACGGCTATCTCACTCCAGCTAGCTGTCCAAAAGTCTGGGCACTAAGGGTGCCAATTTACCAGCATGTCACATCAGGAAATTTATACTGCTTTCCACTTCATCTCTGAATCTGATCCACCATATTATCCTAGGTATTTGTATATTTGCACAATGACAAGCAGCTCTGCTCAAAAAACAAACCCGACAAAACACTGAGTGTAGAAGGCTGAGGAAAGATGAGAATAAGGGTGCTTGCAGGTAAGGCTGTAGGTGTGAGGAATATTGCCCTTCTCCTGTAAAGCTGCATCACAGAAACAGCTGAGAAACACAGCAAGTAGGGGAAAAGGAGGAAACCACAAGGATTCTAAAGGATTGAGAAATAGTTAAATGATCCTAGCACAGGATGGCAGGTTACACTTGCTGTGGAATTTACAGGTCTATTTTTTCTTTATTCAAAAGGTGTTGTTTTCTAAGGAGGAAACTGCTAAATTTTTTCAGCACATTCACTATTTTTGATACTAAGCTGTAACTCAAAACCCCGGCAAGTTATATGTCCTAGATAAATCAGCTCCCAGATTGCTATTTACTTAGAAAATATTTTACAGTGTTAATTACTTCATAAGGTTTTTTTAAGTTTTGAAAAATTTGATTGTGAAACTTTTTTAAAGAATTGCACTTTCACATAAATCATTTGACTTTGTACACTAAATCAATATAGCAGCTGAAGGAAATACTATGTAAATATTAACATGACAGCTGCAGAATATCATTTCTTATATTATTCATATAAGCTCATTTGTTGTTCAGAAATCACTCAGAGCCGAGGTATTGATTAAAATGTTTCAAAATCTATATTCAAAATGAGTTCATCAGTATTCTGCAGCACAGTCCTCTGTATAGCACAGCAAATAGTTCCAAATATCTCTTGTGAAATCCTTTTAAAAGTAGAGTTTCCCGCAAGATATATTGCTGGTAGAGTATATGGCATCTGACTGGGCTTTTAATTTAAATGCCACATTCTAGCCACATCTACTGAGTCATTCTAAATTTCTAACAATCCATGTATTTAAAGAAAATGTACAGTTTTGTGATTAAGCCACAAGGCTGAGATTTAAGACCTGGTTTCAGCTATTAATTCTATCATTAATTTTGTATATGGTCTCACATACATTCCACTGCCTCAGTTCCTCAATTCCTCATCTATTAAATATGGAAAACATTTGTCTTCTTCACCCACGTAAACTGCAAATTGTTCAGAGAACAGTCATTCTCCTTCTGTATGCTTTTATAATAAAATGGTCCCCACTAACAGTCAAGGCCTTAGAGCACCTCTGTAACAGAAATAATTAATGAACAAATGTGCAAAAGTTCTGAGGTCCCCTGAGCCAGTCTTTTGCTTCTCCAAACCTGTTGGACTTTACATAGCAGAGTGACAGAAATTTAATAGGATATGTTCTCTTATATGACTTTTTCCTGTTGTTTTTTTGATCACTCTGAGAGAAGATTTCCAATAATTTTGCACTACACTCAACAGCTGTAACAGGGCCTGAAAGTGTTCGATACTGATCAGCAGCAGAGAGGAGATCAGCTAAACTTTCTGAGAACTTACTCTTGAAATTTCAGCTAGGACAAATTCCAGATTATCTGAAAAAGTTCATACATCTTGTTAGTGTGCATTTGTGCTCTCCTATCTTTGAGGAATACCTAAGAACACTGACAGGGGATGGAGATGCAGGTAATACAGGTTATCGACAAAATACTTCAATATGTTATTTATTCACTTTATGCACTGGAGGAGCGTTATTATGTATTACCTCTGGACAGGTCGCCAGAAAGGGCTGGATCCTGTCCCACAGTAAAGCCCTGCACTGCACTCACTTCATCAGCATGAAGCTACCGTAAAGACTTAGCTGGTCACCCTAACTGGCCACGGCAGAGTTCATCTTACACCTTTTCATGGTAGACAGTTCCTGCACCATTACCACTACCCTCCTATCTTCCCTGTCTATGTAGGGATATGGCACCAGACACCATCTCGAAAGCCATTCCTGGAAGTCAGAAGAGGTTTTGGGAATGTCGGACCAGCTGCCAAAGACGGCATCTGACTGTTGGCATCCCCATTACAGGAGAAGTACCAAAAGGTATGGAAGTTCCTCCAGTGAGTCATTTTGCTGGGCAAAGTCCTCTTGGCCACTATTGAGGCTATGCAGATTGACTGAAAACTAACTGTTAGTAAGGCCCATCTTACTGTATTAGGAGAGCCTGGATATCCCCCATGGCACAAGGCCCGAGCCTCAGTCATTCTTGTATATGTGAGCAGTCAGTCCTAGGTGCAGCTACAGCTGCTAATGCAGTGTTCAAGCTGATGGCAACAGGATTATTTAATCAATCCTTTCTCTACCAGCTTGTGTTCCTGCTGGTTTGGGTATGCTTTCTCTGCCAGAGACTGCTGGGCTTCAACATTTCAAAGTACAGGTTGTTCGCTTGCTTTGTGTCTACCACAGTGAGGCCCTGATCTCAGATCTTGCCATTACCTCTGCTGAAATACAAGTAGTAACTAAACACACTTACCTATGTAAAAAATAGCAAAGTGACTTTCCTGATGCAGAGCAAATTTACTTTCACGGAAAACGTCAGTCAGTAGATCCCCAAAAGAATTTTGCTATTTCATTCCCCTCTTCCTTGAGGATCATAGTGTGATATGGAGAGGAGCCCTTAACTCTTTCTCCCACTCTCACCTCTTTAATGACTTCCAAATCACTTCAAGCATTCATTCAAGTCTGTCCAGCTGCTGAACTTCTAAATTTTCCCTGTTTTACTGGTTCGACCAAATCTGCCTGCAAATGGACAAGAGGTGAATACCTGGTTCACCAGGTACAGGTTTCAGAGTATTCACCAGTGTGCAGATAGAGCATCCTCAAATGGAGTCCTTCAAGGGTCATTAATTCTTTATCTGCTCAGTGTGCCCATGGTATCATCTGATTTTTTATTTTTGTAAGATTGCTAGTGGATCTCATTATTACCTTGGCACCTGGAGAGTTTAATTTGCATTAAGGGCCTTGTTCCAGGCCATGCTAAATTATATTAAGAGTTCCAATGCATGTTTGGCAACTGCTAATAGTGGCTGGCTATTTTTAGATTTTTTTTCTGTTCTTCTCTCAGTTCAGACCTGTCCTATTTCAACTCTGTTAAAAATAGTGATTTTAGACCAGCAATCGTTTTCACTCACATTTTTGGGTAAATATTTACTGCTTGTAAAAACAATTTTCAATTAGAATGCTTCCATTTTGATTTTTCTATAATTATTTTGGACCTAAATCTCTATCTCTTTTTCATGGTGTGAAATTATCTCTCAGGCAGAGGACTGGCACAAGGTCTGTGCAAGACTGAGGTCCCATTTAAAACCTTTGTTCAAAGGGGAATATTTTCATATATCCAGTAATACCTTCCTCTGAAATCTGAGTATGAGCAGTTCAGCAGGTATCAGCCTTTTTGAGTGCCTTGCCCTTCAGTCTTTGCTATTTATTTCAGTGCTTCTAGATCTGCACTGCTCTAATTCAGAAAGACAAGTTCAGTGACCTCCTGTGCCTGAAAATGTCTGGGGCCACTTGCGGAGCTAATAGTAGCAGATGGAGTAAAATTTGCCCCTTCAATACCAGCAGCAGTAAGCAGTCAAAAAATTACCTTCTCAGTATTTATCTCACTAAAACCCACACAGACTAGTGCCCTACATGGAGCTAATTTTGTCTGAATCCCGTTGTGCTCAAAAAAACATAGGGAGAAAAGAAGATAATTGGGGGGAAACAGTACAGTAGATTTTCCAAAGCAGCTGCCAAAAGTATCACACACACAACACACACAGAGGCAAAAATAGTATAGTACTGATGCTAGATCTTCTCTCAAGCCATTTTTAGCATTTTGCTAAGGGATGACATTCCCAAATGAAATGGGGGTGGGAGGGAGGACATAGTATTCTGTAGTATATATTAAGTGCATCAGCAAAGTACAAAATATATGAACATGCCATGGAAAATTGCCTGGGCAAAGCCAAAACAGAGGTCTTGCTTACTTTCCATTTCACAGGTTATCTCTGATGCCAGCACTATTTTGTTATTCTGTTTTTGGTTACAGCTACAAGCTTATTGTCACGCTGGGGCCATGTAGGCAGACATTTTACAGGTGTGATACATAACAAAGGAAACATCTGCAACCTGTGATGCTGTCATGCATACTAGAGTAGTGTCTTCACAAAATGTTTCCTCTGAAACATTTTTAGTCTACTTGAATTTTGACTGTCAGAAATTCCAAATTTTTGCTGCTAGATTTCTTTGGAAGGTTGCTGTGCAATGCAGTGTGAGGGCAAATGAAAAATCTGACCTGCTTGATGATGGGGCTAGGGGCTGTACATCAGAAAAGGGTATAAGCATTTTTTGGAGGGGAGCTCCCTATTAGAAGCTTCCTCAATGCTGTATAAACATTTACAAAGACTATGCTGTGAGTAAATTTCTATCTGCAAATAAGAAAGCTAGAATGACAACTTCAATAAAAATGCCACCATCTGGAAAATGGGGGCTTGATTCTTGTCTCTCTTGTTCTTGTATAAATCAGAATTAAATCAAAAAAAAAAAAAAAAGAACCTACCATGTTATAAATTTGTAAGACAGAGATTGGCTCCTGATCTTGCAGTATGACCAAAAAAGGAACAACAACTATTAGTCTGTATTTACTTAAAATATTTATGAAGTGCATGAGTACATTAGCTTGAGTACTGTCTTGCAATAAAATCAGAAATTCCATACAATAGAAAGCATTGTCATTTCAGTTGTGTTCCACACACCTGGTAACTCAGCCAGCCCACTTTTCTCTTCTGCTTGCTAGTATTCCTCATAGGGCATAAACACATGTGCAGGTAACACTGAACATTTGGAAAGAACCTCATCCCAAATACTGTCAAAGCAGGAGTATCTGAGGGACAGCATGAGAGGAAATTCCCATCACAGTTTTGGCTTTACTTGCTAATCTCACACCCCAGCCATGTGCCATACTGTTTCTTCTCAGACATATATCCACACCAGGCTCTGTATTTCTGCTGAATTTCAAAGAAAGTGGGAGTAAGCAAGCCAGTAGCTGGCAGCCAGGCATGCAGCTGACTCTGCTGTTTCAGGTTTCAAATATTGAAACGAAGTGATGTACAAAGTCTGCAGATCCTGTAACTTCACATTCATGGGCTTTGCAGACTGATTTCCTACTTGGTTCAGCAGGGTTTCTGAGAAGCTTCAACTATTTAGCAGGGCTCTGAAATTTTGCCTTATGTGCCATAAAATAGGATGAGTTCATGTCTTAGTGCTGTTTTGCTAGTAAAATTTTAAAAAGGAAGATTGTATTTATGTGGTTCGACACATCACAGATGGTTACAACCACTTCCCAGCTATATGCTTGACTTACTTTTTCCAAAATTAGCACTAATCATATCTCATACTAGTCAGAATTGCCTCAAGTACTGTAAGGATTGCTGTCCAATGGCCTGGAGAGAAAGCGCCCAAGTGCAGGAAACTTAGTACAAACTGCCACTAATAGCTATAACAGCCAGCTTCAAAGGGATTAGAACTGTTAAAAAGCATATCTGGGCCATTGATAAAAGCATGTAAGAAGTTTACTACCATACCAAGGCAAGAAAACGGTCAGCCTTTTCTGGGGTTTTGGCGGGGGGAGTTGTTTGCTTGTGTTTAGTTACAAGCTATCTTCTTAGAGATCAGGAAACCAAAACTGCAGACACTACTCATGAATTTATGCTGGAGCATAATGATGCTTCCTGTTTTGCTAGTTCTTCCTTTCTTAATAATTCCTGTCATTTGTTTTGTCTTTTGCTCTCCAGTGATGTTTTCAAAGAGCTAAATGCAGAGACTGCAGGATCTCTTTGCGCAGTGGTAAGAGGTAACTTAAAACCCATTGTTGTGCAAGTATAGGTAGGATTGTTTTTATCTGATGCATTAGTTTGCATTTATTATTTTAATGTAATTTGACTTTATTTTGGGGCCTCTTTCTTAGCTCATGGCTCCTGTTTCTTATGTGTGCATCTGTCTTTCTCTTCTTCCCCAGACACAACTGAAGAATGTTGACTTTGACACAACTTCCTATCATGGATATTTAAAATCCAGGTTTCTTCTCAGCAAAGCCAAGGTTTTAGCTGCTACAAATGCCATTGCCACATTTCTGCCTTGCTCTACTGAGAATAGCTTTGGGGACTGGAGTGGGTCACCATGAAGACTGCCATCATGAACAGGGTCTTCTTGTTCAGTTTCTGCTTGAACCAAGTGATCCTGTTCAGTTGCCTTGGTCATCTTCATTTATCCAAAAGGTTCCTTAGTATAACATTGCCATTCAGAATTGCCTTCGTAGATGGTGCCAGAATAAAATTGCTCTATTACAACCTGATTTAGCTCACTGTTAGGGAGCAGCAGTGGGCTGTGTGCAGTGGGCACTAAGCAGTTGGGAAGGGGAGTCGGGAGTCGAGGGTGATAGCAAGGCAGGCAGGGACCTCACCAACAAGGGTGCAGCCCCACGGTATGCAAACATGAAGAGCAGAGCAAATTTGGTGAGATTAACCTGAGCCAGCCAAGAGCCTGGATTGCCAGAAAAGTCTGTAGTGACAAGGCAGGTTTGAGGTCCAGCTGGGAAGCTAAGCGAGCAAAGCGGGGTCAGCAAGGTACAAGAGCAAGCATAGACATACCTACAACATAACTCAGGCAACGACCAAGAGTGGCAGGCAACAACCTAACACAAGGAGGCAGAGGCCCTCAACAAGGCTTCTCACAGCTTTCCCTACACAGCTTGTAGGGAAGGTTATTCCTTCATCTAGGGAGGAATAACCCCAGACACCAGTACAGGCTGCTGGCTGACCTAATGGAAAGTAGCTCTGTGGAGAAGGACCTGGGAGTCCTGGTGGACAACAAGTTGACCATGAGCCAGCAATGTGCCCTTGTGTCCAAGACGGGCAGTGGTATCCCGGGCTGCATTAGGAAGAGCATTGCCAGCAGGTTGAGGGAGGTGATCCTCCCTCTCTCCTCAGCCCTGGTGTGTCCAGTTCTGGGCTCCCCAGTACAAGAAAGATGTGGAGCTACTGGAGCAAGTCCAGCGAAGGGCTACTAAGATGATTAAGAGACTGGAGCATCTCATATGAGGAAAAGCTGAGAGAGCTGGGACTGTTCAGCCTGGAGAAGAGAAGACTGAGGGGGGAATCTTATCAATGAATGGAGCGTGTAAAGAGGATGGGGAGCCAGCGATAGGATGAGAGGCAGCAGGCACAAACTGAAACACAGGAAATTCCATCTGAACATGAGGAAAAACTTCTTTACTGTGACAGTAACCGAGCACTGGAACAGGTTGCCCAGAGAGGTTGTGGAGTCTCCTTCCCTGGAAATATTCAAAAGCCATCTGGACACAATCCTGGGCAACATGCTCTAGGTGACCCTGCTGGAGCAGAGGGGTTAGACTAGATGATCTCCAGAGGTCCCTTCCAACCTCAACTGTTCTGTGATTCTGTTTTCACTGCAGTCTGATTCAAGGTTACGCAGCTATACCATATCAGAGCTGGTGAACACAGGCTGCTAAACCTCTGGGGTGGGGGCAAAGAGGCTGCAGAGCCTCTTGGTGCAGTCAGGGCTCTGATGCTTGTGTCTTCATTCTTCTGTTCCAAAAGAGGCTCGAGAGCACCTGTACCCCAAAAGTGGTATTGGAATATCAAAATGTTAATGTAAGATGGAAGTTCTTTAGGAGGGTTATCAAGTTAGCACAGCAAGAAGTACGACCAAGTCCCTGGGAGAACATAGTTCTTGAATCCTCTGAGCCTCCTCTGAGGAACTCACGAAGATTTCCTGCTGCTCTACTCCATTTATTGATCCAGTCGACTATGATGGATTTCTCATTGCCTCATGAAAACTTAGGATAAAAAGGGATCCTTGGTCTCTTGCCAACATCTCCGTCATTATTGGAAGTAATGAAAAGCACTGTATTCTTTTCTGAATGTTCATAAACTTTTCATCTCAAGAGATAATATAAGGTAGAAATTCATTGTGACAGTCATTTCAATAAAATTCTATGTTTTTTTCATTTGGTAATAACTGAAATGATATCCAATCTACAAGAGACGCAGAATTTTCATCCTTTATTATCAAGGACTGATTCATCTAGAATGATTTTCTTAACAGAAGATTGAGCTTGCACACAGAAAAAGGTGCAGAGCATTACTCTTATAAGTAAGTAACCCATTGATTGTACCAGGCAGTTCACTGGCGACAAGGTTAAAGCTGTGCTTTACGTTCGTGGGACTAAATCCTTGGCTTACATGTTCTGGATCCATTTGCTACATTCTCCCCATCTTTTACACAATTCCGTTGTAGTTGGTAAAGAAGCATTTTGAAGCCAGTGTGAAAGCAAGCTGTCCCTGTCCCTGAGAGGGTTTCCCTTGGTAGTCTGAATACCTACATTTAGGGGAATAGCTTGATTCTCAGGCAGAGTTCTGAATGGGCTGAATTCAGAATGTGTAGGGATAATCTAACTAACTATATGAAAGTGAATCTAATTAGAGCTCAATACCCTTAAAATACGGCTAAATTGTGCATGGTGTTGGGATAGGTTATGCTGACCAGAAATCAACACTGGCATTACTGATGAAAATAATTATTACTCTATTTAGTTTATATATTGCCACCTTCCTGCAGTGGGAAAGTTTACGTTTGCTGATTGTGAAACTGCGTGGAAGGAATGCAGATGGAGGCTGGGGTTTTTTCAGCCAAGCTTGTGTCATTTTTCTAAAATTCCAAAATAAGGTCATAGCAGATTTTCGGCATCCAAGTGAGAGCTTCTTTTTTGCTGCTCCAGTTGCCAGAAATGCAAGCAATTGTAAATTTCCATACAAAGTTGAATCCAAAAATGACAGTTCAGATTTTCCATAGCACCTGTCGGGCAAGTAGCTATATCCTCTGACTTCAACAGTTGAAAAGCTAAAGCACCACCAAGTGCTTTAACTATTAATTCTAGTAAGGACAGCAATAAACCAAGTCTGAGAGTTTTGGCTAGTCTCATCTAGAAAGGATAAAAATACCAAGGGAAGAAGTACTGTTTGGAAAGATGTAAGTGCTTAAAAACAAGCTGGGGAAGTGGATGTCAAAATTGGAGGAAGAAAAATTTAAACTGTATAAGAGGAAGAAGATCCCTTTTTATCACACAAAAATTATAAAAACAATGATACATTATCTGTATATCCCTTAAAGTGTTCAGAGTGTGGTGAAAGCCCATCGCCTGAGATGCTCAGTGATATTAGTGCACTTAGGGATACAATATCGAAAACAATCTTGTGCTAGTGGATGAAAGGAGTTCCTAGGCTTTACTGTCTAACCTACTCATCTCTCTGAATAGACTCTGGAAGCTGTATATTTTTAGGCTATTCTATCTGATGAAGCTTGGTTTTAATATGGAAAATATTCACTCAGTACTTACTTTTTTTGTTTTTACTAGCTTATATTACAGCTGTAATCTTTCAGTGAAATAAGGGTAAAAAAGACAAACTGGGCCACATTTTCTCCCCTCTCGCAAGTGACCTAATGTGTTTTTAATATGCTCTTCATATTTCTCCCTCTTGGTAAATGATGAGACTAACAAGCCTCTTGATTGTTTTTTAAAGGCATGATATATTTTGATAGTCATATTTCTATAGTAAGCATCTGGCTTTATTCCCAATCGGTCAAGCTAACGCATGTTAAAATTGTTTCAGTACTGCTTGATTTGACATGATGGATTTTGACCAGTTTTCAACTTGAGATCTTATTTAAAAACTACAAGAATCAGAGATGGTAAAGAAATTCTGAAAAAAATATTTCATACCATCACTGCTTAAGATTCTGTAATCTTATTTTCTCTCCTCTCCCCCATCTTTTTTAGCCAGTTAAACGAGACAGTGTAGCCCAGTTTCCAAGTATGAAAAGAAAAGGAATGACCTCTGCAGTTTCCAAAAGGTCATTATTCTTGACTAAATACCTGATATATTTAACATTAACAGTAAGAAATACTTAAGTCAGTTTTGTTTTGATGCTCCTGATATCTGAAAACTATGAAGATTTTTTATTATTCATTCATAAGTGTATCTTCTGAGTTGGGAATAAATATCATGTTTAGAAAGTAGTCAATTTCCTTAGAAGCTGATTCAGGATTCATGGATGTCAATGGAAAATACCTGCTGATTTTTATTAGTGGTAGATTAGGACTCTTGGTTATCTTTTTCCTTTTCTGTAACTTTCATTTTCTGGTACAATCCCATCATTTTTACCTTTTTGCTATGATGCACTACAAAAGGCAGACACCACTCGCAATTGTAATGGAGATATTGCACAGAAGAGATACTACAGTTACATTAAAAAAAATAAAAACTGTGATCCTTGATATTTCGGTAAACGGACTAAGCATCCAAGAGGCATGGAAATGAACTGTCCTCTAATTTCTGAAGGCCTTAAGCTAGATAGCTCTGGGGAAAAAGTAATTGACAGAGCAACGTTGGGCAGTTTGACTTTCACTACTTTTGTCCCCATAGACAGAAGCTTTCAAATTGCAGCTATGTGCCTTGTGCCTGCTATTAAATGTGACTATTAATAAACACCAGATTCTTCACTCAGAACTGTTTTTAAAATGAAAGAGAGACCTGAAGCATTTCCCTGAACATTTGGGTTCTCCCCAGCCTGATTCTGTTGGTGAAGAAGGGAATCAACATCACAGTTGCAAACCGAGACATGGAGGCAAGACAGCATGTGATCACTTCTACACACAGAGCAGACAAGACTGCATGTAGCAACGTCTAGCACATTTCTATGATGAGTCCACAAAAGCCCAAGAGGGCTCCCAGAAATTGGGAGGTTAATGCCAGGAACCTAACTTTTCATGGATGCCTCTTAGAGTGGCTGAAGGAAGACAACGGCCAGAGAAGGCCTTTGTGTGGAGATCACACCCAAGATAAATCAGGAACTGATGACAAAAGTGTTCCCTCCTCTAAATTCCTTGAAGGGCTCAGTGCATCAGGCATCAGAGCACGGCTGACACACCTATTATATCACACCTGGTGAAGGAGCTGGAGTAGACTAGCTTAAAAGGTGATAGTAGCTGCTATCAGCACAGCAGGCTATAGAGTGAGCACCCATCATCACCCATCTCTCCAGCTCTCTCTTACTAAGTATCCCATAACTTCATTAACTTGCAGCTGCTTTAGCAATCCTGCTCCTCTTCTTTCCTCACAGTGAGCCAAGTCTGGTCCTAAGTTACATCTACGCATTTTCACTGAACCCAGTGAGGTCACATAGGTGAAACAGAAAGCAAGATTTGATCTGCTGTGCTCAGTTCATCTTTTCACCTTCGTACTACCCTGAGCAGGGACTCATCCTGGTAACAGTGGGTTCCAATCAAGTTTAGGGTGTTAGGTGTTTTACTTACGTTTCAAGGAGCTCAAAAACATGCTAGACATCTACAGGTCCAAGATTCTTCCTCAGAAAAGCTTCAAGAACATCAGTAAAGGAAGTACAAAGAGGCAGAGAGAATATGGGGGCAGCACTGAATACTGTGACACTTCTGTGAGACTTGTGCACTGTAGGTCAAAGAGAAATATTTCAAAATGCTTTAATAAAATAAGTTGTAACAGCCATGGAAGCAACTCCTTCATTTATCCCTTTGGTCACTGTTTTTAACATGAAGCTAGTTCCAAGGTAAGCCAAACACTTCCTTTTTGTTTTGCACTCTTGCAACCTGATTTCTCCTCTCACATGTAAGCGTTTGACATCTGTGTCATTTCGCAGAAACTTTTATAATTACAGCAGAAGAAGTAAGTGTCTAATCAAACCTCTGCTATCTGAGATTGCCACATCTTGAAGAAGGGATTAGTTGGGCATCTACCCTGTGGATTTATGACTTAAGAGGAAGAAACTATCGCAGCTCTTAGCTTTGCTTTAGGATGGTACTTCAGCTGTGGCCTGGCACATGAGTCTTAATTGTCCAGGCAGAATTGTCCAACAGTTCTTAGGTTCTATGTGTGCTGGCAGGCTGAATCATAATCTTCTCTAGCCCAGACGTAAAAATTTCATCTGGGTCACGTATTCAAGATGAAAGATGAATTTTGCTTTAAAGTCTTCTAGGGGAATTAAGCTAACTAATACCTAACAGGACAGAATGCTTGTTCAATCACTTTTGGTAAATTCTTAGCACTAACAATTACATCAAATACATGTCCCACATTTAAAACCCATAGAGGAGAAAGGCAGTGAAGGAGTTGTGGGGAGGACTGGAATTCCATTTTTATTTCCATCCAAGGACACCTTGCCCTCTTCCTTCTCTGTCAGCACTCATTCCCTATCCTATCTCATGTTGTAATGATGGCTATTCAGGCTGCAGGACCATAAACTCTTCACTGCAGTGTGCTACAGTTAGATTTGCTAGTCATTGAGGGACCGACTCTATTCTTGCTTCAAACGTACAGAAGGCAGGCACAGCCTCTCTTTCTGGAGTGCAGGTGATAAATGAATATGGACACCTGTTCTCCAGTCCACTCAGTATATTTCTACTTGGACAGAAAAAGTTGTATTTACATATGCTTTCACTGTGTAGAAAGAAAAAGCATCTGTAGAGTGATGAGTTTTTAAATGCATTTTAAAAACGACCAGTGACTTTCTGAAAAAAAATCCAGATGTAATTAATAGTTGTTATAATAAACAGTGTTGTGTAGGGGCTTCAAAATGCCAATGACAACAGAAGAAGTGACTAATAACAACAGATTCAAGTTCTACATTAGCTATCCTTCAGTAATTTCTGTGTCACATTTACTCTGGTTTACAAAGTAAAATGAGATTACTCTCCCTCCCTTTCCCCGAGTGCTAGCTATTCATCTCAATATTGTGAGGTTATTAAAGCAAGTGGGTGGGTTGCCCTTAAAAAGGATTCCTCATTTTATGATACCATTTGCAGTTATATGAGCAGAACTAGAATTAAAAGGGTTACTGATCCTCCTTTCCAGGCAATCAGCCTCAAGCTGTGGATTTGCTAGATCTTATAAGCTAAGCAATTGCAGAGTGCAACAGTCACATGAAAATAGTCCCAGTGGTTAAAATTCCTACCTGACCACCTTTCAATTCCTTACCTTTCCAGTGAATCGCACTAGGCCAGGACCTTGGGGTACTGGGGAACCTCCTTTAGACTCACCAAAGGATGCTGGCGCAGCAAGAGGTTGTGGCTGCACCCAAGTCAGCTGCCTCGTTCTAGAAGCAGACTCCACAGTGTGAACATGGACCTTTCCCTCTCAAGGAAGAGCGAAAGCAGTGGGCTGAAGAAGATCTCTGAGAGCCAAGAGTTGAAATTCAGACTGAATAAAAATGAATAAGACCTAGAAAGCAGAATCATTCTCAATGACATGAAAGAAGATGGGGAAGCAGCTGAAGAAACAAATAAGGTCAAGAACAGGTGTTTGAGATGGGAAAGAGTAAAGCATGATTCTTTTTCAAGGGAGGAAAGCCAGAATGAACCAAAAAGCAAGGAGAAGAATAAGAAAGGCTGAGTTCAAATAGAAAATAGTCATTTCAGGGAACTATCTGTTTTTCACATACATGTTAGAAAAATACTCTGCGGAGACATCACTCTGGAGGAGTCCTAACATATACACTACACATGTTAAATGAATCCTACTCTAAGCATCGTTCTCTTTTGCTTTCACTTGCCAGAGCTAATTTGGTTATTAAGGCCTTAACAAATCTGTGAACTTCCCTCAATTTTATCCCAAAACAAGGAAAGTACTTGTCTGTTTTAAAGGTAATTCTTTCTCTTAAGAGAAAGCCAATACCTGCTGCTGACTCAGATGCCAACTGGTGCGTTAAGTGACTTGTTTAGACAAAACCCACTTCACAGGAAGGAGTGCTGCCCATATATGATGGTAACTGTACCCTGTGGGCTTGCATGAAGAATCAAACTCAACAGGCTGATAAGGCTGAATGCAACCTGATGCTGGGCCCAGCCCTGTATATGACAGGTGATTCACCATAGTAGCTGTTCCACTGGAAGCATCAAGAATCTAACTGCCTTTAAATCAGCAGCTTTTTTCCACATTACAAAGTTACTAATTCTTGTAAACCAATAAGCTACAGAAGTGTCATTCTGGAATAGATCAGAAAGAAAGGAGTGCAGACTCAGAGTGGAAGAAAAAAGCCTGTATTATTTTTCACCCACATTTCTAGCCTCAGCCTTTCAGAGTGGCATTTTACTCTCCTTTCATCCAGCAATATAAAACATAGTAAATTTTTAAAAAAGACTACTATGAGTCTCTAAAAGGTGACTATTTCTAATCTGCATAAAAAAGATACTGCAGAGACTGTTCGAAATATTCTAGTGTCATTTCTTGGTTAGCCAAAGGAGTGGTAAATGAGCTTGTTCCTTTCTTTTCCTCCAAAGTAGATGAGGATGATATGTAGCGTTTCCATGCACAAAATGGAAAAAAAAAAAAAAAAGAATCCATCCCAGGGCTCATATGTAGCTATGTGGAAGAATATCCTTGTGGTATTGAAGGTATTGAACCGAACAGGAGGCATGTATTGAAATATTCACAGCATTCACAAATAATATGACTCAAAACATTCATAAGGACATTCACATTTCTCAACAATACAGTCATACGGAGTCTGCTCATTTATAGGCGTTCATTAAGGTGAGAGCGTCTTACTGCAGTGGTTTTTATCCTAGGACACTTAAAAGTTATCTATAACAAAAACTCCTTGGGAAACGATTAAAGGAGTAATATGTTGCATTTAAATTAGAATGACTGAATACCAAGGCACAAATCTTAGAGCTAAAATCCTCAACTTAGAGTGTATTCAAAGTCATTAAATACCTGCTTCTATCTGGAAGTCTTTTCCATAGGAAAACTAAGAAGTTACCAGGTCTGGCTAGATGGAGACTGTTTACCTCAAAAGACTTATTCATGATAACAATGATTCTAATTTAGCATTGAACCATATCTCCAACAAAGACCAAGTACAATGCCAACTGCTGGAGCTGCTAGCTGAAACTGAAGTAGGCACAATATCTCACTAACATGAGAGGGCTTCTTCTTTGTTCAGTTTGCCTCCATATGCTGTGACTGTCCTCAGCTGGCTATAAGCTTCCAAATGATTTGGAATTGCTAACCTAAGAGGCCACTTCTCCACCAAGTTATGCTGCTACAACTCCAGTCAGTTGGAATCAATCAAACTGAACTTGACCACGTCTCAAATTCAAAATAAAAAGGCTTTGTTGTCAGGACAGCCTCTTCAAGAAACCTTAATTTTTTGAGTACCATCCCACACTTAGTTCAAAGTAGCACAACTCGGTTGAAGAGCCAAATTTATTGCCATATTCTGGCAGAAGGCCATGTATAAGACGTGAGTTTTGCTGTTCTTACATTTTGAGGGCCCTTGGGACCCTCTGTGGGAGAGTTGTTTTTTTCTGTTTGTTGTGTTAGGTGGCTTCAAACATACAAACTGTCGTAGCTGCTCGGGCTCACCTAGCCAAGGTTCGTATTTTCCACTGCGGTCAATAACAATGGTTACGGAAGGCGAGGGGAATAGCGCAGATGTAGAGGGATCTTCCTTCTAGTATATCTCCTGATTTTGCAGCCATCTGATTTACGATGTTATGAACTAAAGGGTCTCTAATTAATGTTTCTAAACGGTTTTAAAATCCATAGCATTCCGCAGCAGCGAGTTTAATGATTTAATTATGCACTCTATGGAAAGAGTGCTTCCTTTTGTTTGCTCTTCAACCTGTTACCCAGTAATTTCACTGAGCGTTCTGTAGCTTTCATATTGCAAGAAATAATCCTTACTCACCTTCTCTGCACCACTCTTGGTATTACAAAATCTCACACCCCCTCCCCTTCCTCCCGCTGTCTGTTTTCTGGGTTGAAGAGCTCTAGATTACTTATTCTTTTTATGCGGAAGGCGTTCCATTTCACTGATTAATCTAGCCGTTCTTCTCAGCATTCTTCCTAGCTAAAGTACAAGCCTACTGAGTGGCAAGAATTTCATGAAATGTGAAATATATTTATGAAAAAGGAATATTAATTCTTACCATTTGTTTCCTGTTTTTCAGTACAATATTAATCCACGAGAGATCTTCTCTCTTAGGTCACAATAGCTTTACATGCCTTTGCCAAGAAATCTTTTCAAAAGGTTTTGAAAATTCGTATGTACAAACTGCAGTATCTGCTCGTTGACACCTACAAAGGGCTGTAATAAACTTGTCAATGAAAAGAAATCTGTGCTGATTTTTCCCCTATATGTCGTATTTACACTCCATCCGCTAAATTTATTCTTTGTAATAGTTTCTAAAAACTTGATAGGTGCAAAAGTCAGATTTATTGGCCTCAGAAAGAACTCTGTAGTTCTTTTGAAGATCGGTGCAGCCTCTGATTTTATTTTTAATGTATAAAAAAGGCCTTCAGTGTTCTGCGTGGGACTGTCTTAATCTTTTGTGTACATTTAAATAAGTATCTAGATTTAAGGATATAAAGAATGCATTAGCCAGCAAGATGTTTTGCATTTCATGGCTGGGAAAAGCATTTCAAAAGAGCGACTTTTCAAGCAATAATTTTCACTCAGCTTCCACCTGACTCTTTCCTTTCTCTTAGGTCTCAGAGCTTGTACTCAGCAGAAAAATAGTTATCTCCAGAGCAACACCAATAATGCCTAGGTATGGGGATTTATTTTCCCTTTACCTTGAGTAACTTCCACATAGTGGGTGTGTGGTGAGGGGAGAGTGGGGGACGAGAGTGTTTGCAACCAGTTCTTTCCACCAGAAACTGAAGTAAATACCATTTTCCTCTTACGGAAATTGACAGGAATAAAGTGTGGTGCGGTCTTAATGTGAACACACCAAAACGCCCTTGTCTTCCACTTTGTGTTCACAAAAACCTACCAAGTCAAACAATGAACAAAATGAACAAACAGTGAACAAAATTCATTATATGAAAGAAAAAAATATATACTAAAATCTGTTTTCAAAAATAAAGGACTTGGTGACTTTCTGATAGGAGAATTAAGAGATGGTTCCCGGCTACTCATAAGTACGTACAAATAACTTATTGCCAACCTGTAGTCCTTATTCAGAGAAAAACCTACACAAGAGTCTCTGATCTTGGCAGATCTCCACGCAAAATTTTCTGTGTAGCATTCTGAAAGTGAGATTGTCTCTTCATCCATATTATGTGATGCTTTGCCTGCAGCCCAAGCTCTAGTACCTCAGAGCAATCTGTCAAGTGAGAGGCTTTCATATAGAAGCCCTTTGATTTTACAAAGACGCTCTTCTCCCCTCTATTTTATGCGGCTTAAACATTTACCCTAGTCCCTGTTACTAAAAGATTTTAGGGCCGTAAGTGTGAATCAGCACACGTTGCTGCAAGGCTGCTGCCCCACAGGTTTAGCTGAGGAAAGTCTTACCTGTTTCTGCCTTGTCTAAGGCGCACTCCTCTAGAAAGGCGGCGGCTGGAGTCAGAGCCTGCTGCAGTTGCTTGAGCAAGGCAAGACCAGCAGATGTGGATTCTCCACTGCTCAGGGTGGGCAGAGGACAGCCTAGAGCTCACAGTGGTAAAAGTGAATAAGGTTGAAGTGTTTGGGCCTCCTCCTGCGCGTTCACTCCACCAAACAAAACTAACTAGCTAGCTACAAATGATTTGCTGCGGTAACAGGGAATTCAGCAGGACAAGAACCTGATGTAGCTCTGCTGATTTCCTGGTAAACCTGATTTCCTTGTAAACTGGAACAGCCGAGCAGCAGCACTCAGTTGCAGTGTTCGAACAGAACAAGTAGCGTTATAGTACTAAATGGGAAACTGAGAAACCAGGAATGCATTTGCCTGCTTTCAGACTTCAGTGGCCATGGGCAAATTTCTTTTAATCTCTCTCTGTCAATTTGCCATTGAATGAAACAGGTTAATAGCACGGTATGCTGAAAAGAAAAGGGAAGGGGGTATTCTTCTTGGCTGAACCAACATACATGTATGTCACATGTATCAATGTCAGGCTTTGCGGAGGTAAAAATATTTCCTATGATGGCAAGGGAGATCCCCAGGTTTAAAAAAGCTTTTAATTAACATCACCTGACCTCACAGGGATAGTGAGAGGATAAATACAATCTATACTCCCATAAGTATGAATAAAAAAATGGTTAATTTTTCACTGAATATTCTGCCATCTGACTGAAATACTAATATCATGTAGTCCCTGAGATCATCAGCTACAGACTTATGTAACAGTGGAAGCTATTTTTCAGGGGAAAAAATTGATTGGAGTGAATGTTTAGCCGTGAAAACGCTCTTCAGCGTGTTGTGAGTCATGGTTCTTTTCATCAAACTAAATGCTGTGAAATGTATTTCCTAAAAGCAGTACCCTTAACCTTACTCAACACAGTGGTTGTGTTAGTGTTGATAAATTCTGGCTCTCCAAGGTTCTATTATGAAATGAAATGGGCACAAGTGAAAGGACCTGAATGATATTGCATTTATTTGAACTTCTACAGTGGAGGGCTGATGCTGCCATAGCAACAAAATCTCTGGATTGCTTGAATTTGAAACACAACTGCAGTTAAACTCCCTGTTGTGAGAGAAAACAGCTGCATCGCTAGCCTGCGTTTGGTGTAATTTCTGCCACTGCAAATGCCTGCAGTAAGGTCTTGGAATTTTGTATTTTGTATATTTAAAGCTCTACTAAGAGCTTTATTTCCCTAGGATTTTACATGCAAACTCATGCTTCTGCAGTTCTTGCTCCCATCGGACCAAAAACTTTGTCAACACCAGATTTTCAAAAGGCAGAGGCCCATGTATATGCCTTCATTTACACACATAGATACCAAAGCTCTGACTGAAGATGGCTATTTTAATAGCAATACTGTTTTCATGTTGCTGTTATTTGTTCATGGAAGTATAATCACAGGAAGTATAAATATACACACATTTTTGCCCATTATTTTGCATATTTATTTGTATATATTGCACCCTCAATCACAAACTAAGGGTAGTAAAATATGCCTTTTGCCAGAAACATACCTGTGTTCTTTTCCACCCAGGTTTAGCTGAAGTCTAGTATAGGCGATTGCCTCTCTGCTTAGAAATTGTAATGCTTGAAAGTTTTATAGATGAGTTACTTTAAATTTTTGCCCTTTCCAACATTAAACTAGCTTTTGCAATATCACACTTCGGGTGCTTAATTTTTTCTACACTTCTTAAGACATTAATTATCTTTTTCAGACTCTGAACTTTTTTTGGAGGCTCATCTTCATAGCAACTGCAGTCCCTGGTTAAGTGAACAAATACTACTACAACAATATGAAGAGGACATATCCATTTTGAATCCACTTTAATGTACAGTGTACCGTTCCTGGGTTACATCTTTTCTTTTCTTAACTGTTAGTACTTCTCAAGCAATACTATATTTTCTCTATTAGTAACCTACAGCCCTCGCTACTTTGAACGTGGTTCTTCCTGCTCTCAGACTACTTACGCTGTTCTGGTGGAGTGAAGAGGTTCTATATAAAAAGTAAATTATACTTACATCTATTTTAAGGTCTTTTTATGTGCAGTAATTTTGTTGGGTGTCTGCAAAATGAAAGAGAATCAGGTGTTCTGGTGTATTTTCTAGCCTCTCGGTATTTTACCATTGCTCCTAGTCAGAAATAGTGTACTAGCTATGAGAGAGCTGCTACCTATTAAAATATTTCCGGTGGGAATCCATTAGTGAAATTTTATGTTCCATTAGTGAAATTATTTATCTAGCCAATATACCTCTCTCTTAAGTTTTGGATCAACATTCCTCTCCTTCCCCATCCTGTAACAGGCACACAATTCACAGCAGAACTTTCAACCGCTGTTAGCAAAGGGAAATGAAACGTGAGTATTTCTGGATTTGGTGTCTCTACCACAGAGCAAAAACTTGTCAGTGAAGGGAAATTATCCATACAGCTACAGCCATATAGTTACACTGCTGCTGCTGAGACAGTATGACAACTTATTTAGGTAGTTTCTCTCAGGATTTAGAATGCCTCTTTTCAGCTTAACGTATGTCTCTTCAAAAGCATGTTAAGCCAAAATGAAAACATGCTTAAAATCCTGTAGAGAGTCACAAGGAGATGAAAATTAACATAGTCTTACTGATATAATTAAACCAGTAGAGATGATAAACTCCCCCAGAGAAAAAAGGTCTTTAAATAAACTCTTTAGTTCTGTATTAGGTGTTCTTTCTCCCCCATTAATAAAAAAATGTATAAAGCACAAAAGCACTATCACATAAGTGATATCTCATGGTGCCCCATAGAATGAAACAGACAGTAGGTCTGTGCACGGTGTTATATCTGTGTGTGTTATCAAGACAATCCTCAATACAAGTGTCTCAGAGAAACAGTTACCCTCTAACTAACCTTACTGGATATTTTTATTTCAGTTCTGACACTGAGACCCTATTAGTTTTCAGGGAGCACTGGGCATATAAGCTGATGCATTTTCCTGTCTAGCACCAAAGACTCCTTGACCTTAGTGCAACAGTGTGGAAAATAGACTGTGAAGTACAAGCCTCACTCAGGTTTTTAAAAATAAACACCTCTGTCTTGTGACTGGAGGCTGGCACAGGCTGTTCCACTGCTCTCAATACAATTTCCATTGCCTCTAAAGATTAACCAGCTTTTAATATTTCATAATCATTACACTTTCCTTTGGTAAATTTACCTAAAATATCTTTCCAGAGCAATACATTACGGTATAGCAAGAGAGATGAGAAACTGCTCTTCACAAGCTACTGCCTTGCAAAGGTTAGCTTATAAAAACTTGTGCTGACTTAGACAGTACTGTTCATTGCCATTCTGGGGATGAAGATTTGGTTATATTAAGATTTCTTAAACATCCAGGAGTGTCCTCACCCATGCATAACTAAGAGGAACTTCTGAGCTCTGAAAATAAATCACTTGGCTTTGCTTGCAGATTTTCAGGGATCTCTTAGGGCTGTGAAGGTATAAAAAAAGCTTCAAATACTTACTTTTGTCTTAAGAAAAGACAGTTTTCAGTGGACAGTGAGATATGCAGCCAGTACTTCAGCAGTAATCTTCCAAGGATAGTGAATTCAGGAAATGACTCAAAAGTGCCAGTTCCTGGTTGACAAACTCAAGGTATTTTGGAAAAGTCGAGTATGAAGCATCTACGTAGAGAGCTTGGCCTGCTGTTGAGAGTTCTTCCTTGGAGTAAGTCTGGGAAAGGATTGCGGTGGCAGAAAATTACAGCTTCATGAGCCTGGTAAGCAAAAGCAGTGCTAGAGCTCAATACCAATCATCTCCAGTGTTGTGCAAGACATCCATTTGTTTATCTACAGAATAGAAAGAGAAAATGAGATGAGAATGCCTAATGTGGAGGTCGTAGCTCTCCCAGGTTTTACAGTTTTCTGAAACACTTTAATTTTCAAAATATGAAACCCAAGTAGAAAAGAGCACTTATAAATCATTAAGTGTTTTGAATTTTTATGGATGCATTCAGATGTTTTGGGAGTGATTCAAACATTACAATGATAAAGAAACTGTCTAGGAGTTATTCTGGAGATAAGGGACTTGAAAATGATGGCAATATGTTCCTGACATTTATTTTGCTTCAAATTTTTATTATGTAGAACTGCAGATCCCTGGAATTTTACAAGCAAATAGGCCCTCTTAATTTTTCCTGCCATACAAACCAAAGCATTAACTGGGCCACATTTGCCTTAGGTGGAGCCCCATATGCACCTATCTGGGCTTACACGTGCAAATCTTAAAGCTGTGCTTGCAACTGAATATTTCTATTTGTTATTTGCATGGCAAATGCTGTCACTAAATGTAAAAACATAAATATGTTTTGTATCAAATTGTAGGCCTCTATTTCCTGGAAAGGTTTAAGCATATGAACTCATATATGTAGGAATCACAGAATCACAGAATCACAGAATCGTTTAGGTTGGAAGGGACCTCTGGAGATCATCTAGTCCAACCTCCCTGCTCAAGCAGGGTCACCTAGAGCATATTGCCCAGGATCACATCCAGACGGGTTTTGAATATCTCCAGCGAAGGAGACTCCACCACCCCTCTGGGCAACCTGTTCCAATGCTCTGTCACCCTCACAGTGAAGAAGTTTTTTCTCAGGTTCAGATGGAACTTCCTGTGGTTCAGTTTCTGCCCATTGCCTCTTGTCCTGTTGCTGGGCACCACGGAGAAGAGGCTGGCCTCATCCTCTTGACACTCCCCCTTCAGATACTTGTACACGTTGATGAGATCCCCTCTCAATCTTCTCTTCTCCAGGCTGAACAGGCCCAGCTCTTGCAGTCTTTCTTCATAGGAGAGATGCTCCAGCCCTCTAATCATCTTGGTAGCCCTCCGCTGGACTCTCTCCAGGAGTGCCATGTCTCTCTTGTACTGGGGAGCCCAGAACTGGACACAGTACTCCAGGTGAGGCCTCACCAGGGCTGAATAGAGGGGCAGGATCACCTCCCTCGACCTGCTGGCAACACTCTGCCTAATGCACCCTAGGATCCCATTGGCCTTCTTGGCCACAAGGGCACACTGCTGGCTCATGTTTAACTTGTTGTCCACCAGCACTCCCAGGTCCTTCTCGGCAGAGCTACTTTCCAACAGGTCAGTCCCCAGCCTGTACTGGTGCATGGGATTATTCCTGCCTAGGTGCAGGACCTTGCACTTGCCTTTGTTGAACTTCATGAGGTTCCTCTCCGCCCACCTCTCCAGCCTGTCCAGGTCCCTCTGAATGGCAGCACAGTCTTCTGGTGTGTCAGCCACTCCCCCCAGTTTAGTATCCTCAGCAAACTTGCTGAGGGTGCCCTCTGTGCCTTCCTCCAGGTCATTGATGAATACATTGAACAAGACTGGACCCAGGACTGACCCCAGGGGGACACCGCTAGCTACAGGCCTCCAACTTGACTCTGCGCCTCTGACTCCAACCCTCTGAGCTCGGCCATCCAGCCAGTTCTCAGTCCACCTCACCGTCCACTCGTCTAGCCCACACTTCCTGAGCTTACCTAGGAGGATGTGATGGGAGACAGTGTCAAAAGCCTTGCTGAAGTCCAGAAAGACAACATCCACTGCTCTGCCCTCATCTACCCAGCCAGTCATTCTGTCATAGAAGGCTATCAGATTGGTCAAGCATGATTTCCCTTTGGTGAATCCATGCTGACTACTCCTGATCACCTTCTTGTCCTCCAGATGCTTAGTGATGACCTCCAGGATGAGCTGTTCCATCACCTTTCCCGGGATGGAGGTGAGGCTGACAGGCCTGTAGTTTCCTGGCTCCTCCTTCTTGCCCTTTTTGAAGACTGGCGTGACATTGGCTTTCTTCCAGTCCTCAGGCACCTCTCCTGATCTCCAGGACCTTTCAAAGATGATGGAGAGAGGCCTAGCGATAACATCCGCCAGCTCCCTCAGCACTCGTGGGTGCATCCCATCGGGGCCCATGGATTTGTGGATGTCAAGTTTGGACAAAAGATCTCTAACCCGATCCTCCTCAACCAAGGGAGAGTCTTCCTTTCTCCAGCCTTCCTCTCTTGTCTCCAAGGTCTGGAGACAAGAATAATACATCTGGAATAATACATCTGCTGATATGTCACCTCCCTTTGGGCTCGTTCAGGTGGGAGAAATTGGCTCCGTATTTGGGAAACTACTTGATCAGACATCTAAACATCATACGCTGGCCCAAGACATTGTGGTATCATTGCATTCCCTGCGTCGTGAAAGACATGTTAGATTGTTTCAGGCAGCGTTTGTTGGCTGCGTAGTTGCAGAGAAACTGAAATGGAGCTCCATCTCCAGCTGAAATGGAGTTGTCCTATGAAATCGGAGATAGCCATTTTGTGGGCAAAGCGGTGTAAAGAAGTGCATGCTCCTCTCAAAGAACTGTTGTGAATTATCTTCCTGCTCACAAGGAGGCAAGTGGAAAAGAATATACTTTGCAAATAGGCATATATTTGAAGAATAAATTTGAAGTACACCACTTCCTTAAGTGGCCGAGTTTATATACCAATTTATTTTTTGTTCAGACTTTTTCCTGAGCGTAAAATCTCTTGCCGGAGTTCTGCAGGGTCAGATAAATTTGCCCACATTTTTCTTCAAAGTTATGAAGTTGGGTCATGATAACAGTGATATTCTTAGCTCTTTCCTAGAGCACTAATTTCTTGACATATTTCTTTTATAGTCTATTGGGACAGATAGGTTCCTCTACAGGATATTTCAGCTGTTCTGGATTGTAGAAGAATATTTCTCATCTCAGTGGCTACAAAGTGAGCCAAAAGAGGTTAATTCTCTGGCTACAGTTAACCTGTATGAAAATCCCTTAATTTTTACAGTAGTTTTCTTTTAAAACTTTTCACAAAAGAAACCATTCGAAATTATGCAAATTATTCCAATGAAAAATGGTGCCACAAGATCACGTGAAGAATATTTAGTGACTTCTCCATTTTATCTTGCATGTCATAATTAGAGAATAATTTTATAAATAAAGGTTATTCAGGATGTATTTCAGATTTGCAAAAAACAATATTCGCTCCCTAATCTCCATACTCCCTCTGTGCCATATATTTTGTAGCTTAGAAATACTGTACTTAGACTACTGCAGACTTGTGATTTGCATTTCAAGACATAATCTAAAATTTATAAAAGTGGATTTTTGAATTGGGACAGTTCCCTCCTTTCACCAGTCTCTCCTAAATGCAGAGGAATGGAGAAGCTTGTCCAAGTAAATGGAGGCCCTTCTCAAAGCATTCAGTAGGAGAAAGCAGTGCCATCTATGCATTGGGAGTTTCAGAATTTAAATGTGCCTTCAAAACACCAGTGTTTGTTCATTACTTTTTCCTTTGATAATTGTCATACTTCAGTGATACGTTTTTGAGAAGAAAAAGACCTAGCCCTTACAACTCAAAAGCATGATTCCTCTGACTGTTAGACATTGTGGTCTAGAACATGGTACGGTTGAGAAAAAAGGCCATTTTGTGCTTTCTTCTTAAGATTTGGCTTAGGTTCTTCCTAATATTTGACTTAGTAGCTATCTGAGTACAATGTAGATGCATATTATAAATGGCATACTACACAACAGAATGAGGTACTCCACCACATAAGTTTTATTTGTTAAGAACATGCAAATAATATGCCTCATCGATGTCTAGAGAACTCATGCTACTATGTTTAAAGTGGAAATATTTTATTACCAATGGTTTAAAATGTGTCTATCCAACAGCATGATTAACTCAAAAGTAGAAATCATTGCAGAAAATCATAAAGGCGTGTCAGGAGGATTTTTGTATAGCACCAGCTACCAGACACGCTGTTCAATATATTTCAGATTAAAATAAGTAGTCCTCAGTTGTTTAACTAGGACATTCACAAATTTACAGAAATTAGATTTTCTTCTTACAGTATGTATCGCACATACAGAACAGAATCATATGAAACATACCAGGGTATTCGTTTAGGATGGTGGGCATAATTCACACACCTACTGTGAGTAAGATAGTCTTCTGAAATTTATGTTGCTGAACCCTTCGAATAGTACTACATGTTGTCATTTATTTCCTAAAATTTTGCAAAAACATAGAGGTGTCTGCCATCTGATTGCCACTCTCATGAAAATTGCAACTATCCCAATCTCATTGAAGTCAGCTCTACTGACCCAAAATGTTTTGGTTCTTTCGATATTTATACAGGACTGTTTCTTTCTCTACACCTCTGAGGCGTAAAGACTCAGATTTACTTAGACAACAGCAATAAGAGGTGAACAAGTTACTACCCCACAACTAAATAGAACTTGTGCTCGTTCTTCATCCTCAGTACAAAGTGCAATAGCTCAGGTCAAACTAATGACAAAGATGGCTTTCAGCTAAGGCACCAGGTTGGGTCTAGTCTGGTGTGTTGGAGAACTGTGGTTTTAGCGGATTTCAAGTTTGGCGTCTTGTCCAGATTAACAGACCTGAGCAATTGACCTAAGTGTCCACTGGGTGGCACTAAATAACCAGACTGGAGTGATATTTCCATGCACAAAACAGACCCTGTATCAGAAGCTAATCAGCTATGCTAATCTAAAAGGTTATAGGATGCTACTGGCACATTTGTGCCTTTTCCTCAGAATATTCTGAATTTTAGCTGCTGGTTTTCTAACCAGGTGGCCTTTAAAATTCACAAGTGCAGCGCTATACTTCTTTTGTTGCTATGCAAAAGCCTCACAGAATGGAGGCAGAAGCTATGACAAAACAAGGTATTGACTCTAACAGAAATTAGCAGTTTAGTCAGAGTGACTGTCCATCTCTTATATTAAAGACTGCCCTTTACTTCATCCTTTGATATAGCCTGTCCCGTTTTCATGAAACAAACCAGCCAAATCTTTGCAGAGAAGCTCTAATGTAGTTGTTGATAAAACCTTTTTTAAAATACTGTGTTCACCATAAAGAAACCAAGACAGGCAAGGCTTGTAAGAAAAGGTAATATCTGTTATTAGACAATGATGCAAACATCAACCTTTCAAGAGCGCGCATAGTCTTCAGGTTGCAAGTCTGCTCTTTTAACAAACACTATCCTCAAAGATTTAAAGTTTCCTTCTTATGTTATTTGAACTGAACTGAACATCTGCAAAAAATCCTCACTGGGACTCCATACTAAGACTTTGCATGTTAAAATACGATACCACTCTAGGCCTCTTGTTTTGCACTTGTAATGTATGTTAAGGAATGTAATAATCAAATATAGAAATGGTTGCACAAGGTCGCACTGAAAATCTAAACAGTCCAACCAATACTGACAGTAAACTCTTATAGGCACTTCCCAGCCGAAAGGTGACATCCATGCTTAATAGTCTTTGGTGGATTTTTTTTCATGGATATTTCTCCTTTGGTTTTTTTCTTTTTTCAACCTTCATAACATTTTGGCACTGATAACTCTGCATAGCAATGAGTTCCACATTTAATTATATATTGCTTGGAAAAAAATGCCTCTTTTTTAATCTTGAAACAGCTTCTTGATCATTTTAGTTGCTGCCCTGCTTCTTGTTACAGTACCATTAGTTGAGAATTTTCCACTTGAAATGAAGACGGGGTGATGCATGTATCTTTTCAAATACAATAGTGAAAATTAACCTAACTTGGTTCAGCTACTTGTTTGGAAAAGATCTGTATCAATCTATAGAACTCCTGTGTAAGGCATGGCTAGCTAGCTGTGCAACCAGCATCATTCCAGACTACTAGCTGTAGATACGTTTTCATGCAGTTGTAATAGTATTGCTAAGTGTATGATGCTGCAGCATTACACACAAGGGAAGAAGTTTTAAGCTGGTAAGTCACATACGAGGGCTGCCTAACCAAGCAGACTTATTTATGCTATTTGTACCACGTACCATTTGTACTATGTATGATAAAAGGAGCTAAGGTTATTTTTCATACGTTCTCTGAAGTCAGCTGACCTCATTCCCATGACTAAAGAAGCTACAAGACTCAGATGGAGCCATAAAAGCTTTAGGAGCAAACTAGAATAGTTTACGCATCTCTCATGAAGATGAGGTTCATTATCTCAAGCCTTTCCAGATTGAGAAAAAAGTTTTATATTCATTTAAAAAAAAAAGAGAGAGAGAAATACAGTGATTTAAAGCTCCAAGGTGAGATTCTGTGCTGTGCTTTAACCATCTTAAAAAGTGTTAGACTTTAAGATAGTTCTACATCTTCCCAGTCCTGAAAGGGTCTGGGACTCAGGAGATCTGCCTATATTTTCTATGACACAAAATATATTTCCTATATAAAAAGACAGTAAAAGGTTTAGTATCTTTAAACCTACTGCAGTTGAAATGCATTAAGAAGGTCTGTGGTTCCTCCTTTCAACAGTTTAGAGCTTAGTTTATTGCTTCCCCTAGAAGTCAGATCAGTGTAACTATGGGGAAACTTCTTTTTTTTTTTAAAGATGGGAAAAAGAACTGTTTCTTTAGAAACTTAGTTTAAAAATTGGTCTTTTAAATATTTTATAGAGAAAAAACACAGTAATAACTTCAAGATAAGGAGCTGGAAGTTTCCTGCATTTATTCATCAATGTCAGTTTTCACAGGAGAAGAGGCCTTGGCATTTTCCAGTCCTAAGGTCAACCAATCAGAAAGCTGGATGCAAACCTAGAGTTTTAAAAGCATTTCCTAATTTTGAAGAAATCTGTAAATAAAACTAATTGGAACAAATTCCTTCTAGCCAAACCTAAGTGAAGTCTACTGGATTATGTCAACAGGAAAAACTTTGACCTACCATGTTTGTAAAATGTTGCACAAAGGCAACAAAGAAGTTGAGTAAACAGTTCCAGAAAGAGTTCATTACGATTCAAAATATGTTTTAGTAGACATAAGGGTAGATAGTGAGCTGAAGAAAGACTTGCATCATGGAAAAAAAGCTAAATAAGGATTCAAATCTGCTCTAACACATTTAGCCTTGCTGCTCTTATTTCTTTCTGTAATCTATTTAGGACTGCAGGAAAATCTACTTATCAAGCACATAATGCCAAATTCACCTCTGGTGTAATTCAGCTGAATTTAAAAACAAACTGAATCAGTATTTTGATTGCCAGAGGATGACACAGACATTAGGCATGGATGAAGTACTGCAAGCAATTCTATCTATACACATTGAATATACAAAAGTGATGAGAATACTTACTGTTCAGTGCATGTATTCAACCCGCTCCAACATCTGATCCATTGAATTCACAGGTATCCTGTTCGTGTCCTCACCTTCTGGGCAGTTTTACTGCTCTCAAGAGGAGTTTCTGTTCAGCTCGTGCAAAGCCTGGTAAAGTGGTGACTATGGCAGAAGTGACTTTTTGCCAACTGCTGCAGCTACTTTTATTAGGGAGCTGGGGACCTTCATGACAGGAGCGTTCTGAGAGGCCAAGACGACAGGAACCTTTTTTTGCTATTGGTTACCAATTAAAAATGAAGTGTTAATTAAACACACCACTGAAGCCTTAGGTTTATGATGCCATGAGCCTGACGCTGCACTGCGGTTTCTGATGGCTGCATCATTTGATGGATGCTGGTCTCCAAGGCTCCCGTGGCCGAGTTCAAGATCTCTCCAGCACAAGAAGCCAGAACCAAAGCATGCATCTTTTCTCTTCCCCAAGCTCCACTGCATGTCATTGCTGTTTATATATAGCTTACCCATGGATCAAGACCAGTCTGGTCCCCTTTTCAGGGGTCAGAAACTATCTGTTCTGGTTTATCCAGGTTGGTTTTAAACTCTCCTGAGTGATGGTCCAGTCTCTTCAGGTGGGTGTTTGCAGACTGGATGCCGGTCATCTGATTCCTTCAAGTTTTTGCAGACTGGCTACAACTATCTTAGTTTTACTATTTTAGTGCAACTATGCCAAGCAAACACATATATTACACAGTATTTACCTTCCTACCCTAAATCAAACGGTCCTGTGGTATGTCCGGTGCAGGACAAACAGGATGCCTCATAGTTCTGCTTTAAATCGAGTAGGCTTGTGATACATCTGGGTGCAAGGCAAAAAAATACATATTTCACAAATAGCTCCTCACACTCCACAACTATTCCTGTGGACGCTTGCTTCCGGCCATACTGGAGGCAAACTAGCTGATCCCCCAGCTGAGTACAGCAGGATTTTCCTGTTTTGTCCAACCACCTTTTTACTCAGCATGGGGCTTAGAATCACCGACTCACCTGAGGACAGCCTCCACCCAGCCTCTACCTCGGCAACCAAAAACTACCTTCTGACCAGCAGGTGGAAGCAAAAGACAAATGTATACTTAAATGGTGTATTTAAAAGGGAATGGGTCATTCATGCGCTTAAAGTTTAGACTGTAATTGAACACTTCTCTGACTTACGACTTGTTAGCAGTAACAATTATTTGTTTAATGAGGGCTGGATATGAGTACTAGGCAGAATTTATAATCCCTTCAACTGTGAATCACAGCAGATGGTTTCAGTCTATGCAGATTAAGAGCAAAGTAACACATTTTTTATTTCTAGAATAAATAGGAATAATTTAACACCAATTACAGCTAGATCATGTAAGATAGCAAAGACAACATTCTACATGCTGAACATCTACTGATTTGAGCAGATTTTGAGATTATAAATATTACACTTTGCAATTTAGCATCATCCACACCACAAATGGATGAGAAACTGTGATAGATGAGTATAAGGAATCTGGAATACAGCTGGGAATTTGTTCCCCTAACCTCTACACCACACTTTCACTTAAGCCTTTATGGTTATTTTCAAGATAGATCTTTCTGCAAGGACCCATGCATGTGGTTAGAAATGCTTCTTTCACTGGGACTGTTCCTCTGAAAAAAGACCCTCTTACCTTCTATCCTTCTCCGCAAGAGGTTAAATCTAAGTATTAAACAATAGAGGACAGAAGGATATATATAGATGGGAAAGTGCAAGGAAGCAACACAACATTATTCATCAGCATGACTGGTATCAGTCCCAGCAGTCTTAACATGGGATTTGTAGACATCAGAGCAAAGAACTTCAAGAAGGAACTGAAAGATGATTTTAGATATTCATACACATAGGAAATTTCTCCTCAGCACAGTGGGCAGCACATGGAAGTATGAAAGCATTCATTGGAAAGTGAAAAGAGTGGTCAGTGCAGACCAGCATCATGGTTTAATGGGAGAAGAGAGTTGAAATATGCTCAGAGGGTTTGAAAGTCTCCTGACAGGTCAGCAGTGCCTGATGAGCAGATTTTGAGTAGAGCTGCAGTCTTGACTGCACCACAGTTACACAAAGGCCTGCCCATGAGTTCCTACGTTTTTGGTTTGGTTGCATACCTCGCTATCCTGTAATTGAGATGACTGCCTTCACAGCAAACATGAGACGGCAATTGAAAGCCAAGCAATCTTTTATCGCCCTGCAGGAGGATGATGTCCAGGAAAGAGAGAACATGCTTCTATTTAATAGCACCTCCACGGAAGACACGCATTTCTGTTGATGACTTAGTGCCAACGTGTCTCCCTGCCTATCTTCGAGGAGTGACAGTCAGCAGTGAGGCGCAGAGTGGGCCTTGGATTTGTTACACAGGGTCTGTGCTGCAACATGATGTGTCTGTTGGTTTCATAGTTCCTGCTGTCATTTAGTTTGACACAGAAATAGCTATTGTGCGGTTGAACCATAATAATTATGGGGACGGAATAGAAGAAATAAAAATGTTATTAATGCAACTTTAAAGGGGGCAAGAGATCACGAGAGGCCTTAAAAATGAAATCAAGACACTTATAATACAGTGGAGAAAAAAGGAAAGTCGTAACAGGAATTTTGTGGCCAAATTCAGGAAAGCAGTGTTTTCAGAATGGCTATGAATGGGGAAGATTGGCAAATGTCCTAATGACACCACTGACAGAGGAAAGAATGTGGTAGTTACTGAAATAAAAGATAGACTTAGGTGTCAGCAAAGTACAAGTGCAGCAGGTGCATTAAAGAAGGTTTTTGATGGAAAACCAGATAGGCAACTTAAAACTGTTAAGTGAGCTGGGAGATGAAAAGAGAAGGATGATGAAGCAATAAACAGGAAAAGCAGGGGAGTTCAAGGGCAATATTTTTTTGTTTGAGGTATCAGAGGTTAAATCATGCTTGGATTTGTGAAAAGGATAAAGCACAGAAGAGTGAGGGTAAGGAGGTAATTAAGGATAGAGATGACTGGGCATAAGAAACTAAAAGGGAGCATGACAGTAAGTCATTAGGAACATGGTCAGAAGGGGAAAAGAAGCGAGAAATTTGAAACTTTGGCAGAGGGCAGGGAATAGCGAGCTGCAGACAGATAAGGGCATATATGTTTCTGGGCCTGGTAGAGAGTTCCTGCTTTCTCTTTTTCCAGTCTGGAGACCTTGAATTATGGTCATTTTTCCGTGGTGAAAGAGTGGCCCAGACTTATGCAGTGATGCTGTTGGTACCCAGATTTGGCACTGGGTCCTGGCAAGGTGTGCGGGGTGCAGGCACTGACATTGCCGTGGGAAGCTCTCATGCTGTAAGCAGAGCCTGTGCACCAGGACGATTCTGTCAACGTGGCAGCCATTTTTGTCATTCTGGATATCAAAGTGTGGAAACAGCTGGATTTTGATAATCCACACAGGTATCAAATTAGCTTGTCTGTTCCCAATGGACTTGATTATTCTCAAAGCTTTTGGAAAGCAGGCAAGTGTAATTTCTGTGCTCATAATTCTTATCCATAGAGCTGTGGATGTAGCTCTGACTAGGTCTGCACGTTTTAATTTACATTAAGTAAAATAGACTCCTTCCCTAGGGACCCACTTTGATGCAATGGAAAGACTGGTATGACACAGTGACAGCGAGAGCTATGCCAACAGAAGTATTACCCCCTGGAAGGGCCATCCGAGGTGAACATATCAAAGACTAGAGGACAAACGAAAAACAGCTTCTGGTCATCTCAGAGGGGACTGCGTAACAGTCAGCAACCATCACAGTAAAAAAAAAAAAAACAAGAATGTTATTGAAATACAATCTAATTGCTCTAATAAACAAGATGATAGACAAGGGTAGCAGAGACTTATTCATGCCCTAGGGTACCTGGCAGGGTGAGAAATATTTGTTTTCAGACAAGATACTAACACATTGAAAAGTAAGCGCCCCAAAAGTCTTACTAGGCGAAGTAAAAATGTCACTTTAAACTGCATAATGGTAACTGCATAATAATAATCTGACTAGGAGACAAATTCATTCCTGGTAGAATTTTGTTTCCTCGAGTGAAGAAGTAAATATGTTGTCTCCTTTCATGCACACATTCATTGTATTGGGTTTTTTGTTATTAGGACTTTTTGTAACTTTAACTCCGAGAGGGTTAATGCATTTTAATTTCTTTTAAGTAGGTCACTGCTTTTCGTTTTCTGTATTTCCTTCCTTCTAAAACAACTTGTAGTCTAAATTTTTATTTATTCTCTTTAGAATAAAACAAATATAGTAATGTCAAATCTACTTTAACAATGCTACTGTGTTTCATTTTAACCTCACCCACTCAAAACTCACCAGGCTCTTCTCAAGGTACTGCCTTTCCATCTGCTAACCCTCCACAGCTAAGGATTCAGGGAGAAAGGCATCCCAGAAAGAGGAAAGCTGGGTATTGCAGAAAAGAAGAAACTTGTTCCTAAAGAGTATGTCAAAGTTAAGCAACTTGTTACTAAAGCTGTCATCACTTTGGCCACCCGTGATCTTTGCAAAAAGCAAGTAACACATTGACGGTCAGAAGTGTCACAAAAAGCAACCAAAGACTCTGTCCCATGATGTCCTTCCTGAATCTAGATGCACTTAAAATTATAGTCGCCTTTCCTCCCACCCGCCACAAGACCTGCAGAACTTGGTAATAAATTAACCCATAAAGTGTCAAAAAAGAATTTACCCAGCATGAGGTCGCAGGGAGAGACTGCAGTGAGGGAGTTTTAAGTTTTTTATTGTAAGAATTGCAATATTTTCAGCTACTTACTGTGGTAAGGAAGGCTCATCTCTGCTTCTGTACTTTTTTTTTTTAAAAGACACATCATTATGGGGTGCCCGAAAGGTAGAGAGAGGGTATTGGTAGATTTTTTGCTTGGGATGCTAGAGGCTGCAACCTGACTGTTGCATTTTGTCAGCACCCTGAAGCCCAGCTTGGGAAGCAAGGGCCATGCCCCAGTGATTGCTGTGTCACCTGGAATTCATGAAAGCAAATAGATCAACACTGAGACTCCCATCTCTGCCAGAACAAGATATGAGGTTCACAGGCAATGTGGGTTGAAAACATAAATAATACATGAGCTAAATAATGAAGACTAGCTGCACCTAACTATAGTTCTAGCTGCCCTTTTGAATAAAGAAAGTTTAAAGCTGCTTCAGAAAGTTATTGATCCCCTTTCTGAACGGTATTTGAACTTCATGGATGATTAATATGAGAAAAACTAGGAGATGCCAATGGAAGTCAGGCCAGCTTTTCATAGCCTTGCTGAGGAGAAAAGCAATGTCTCTTAAAGGAGTTTATGTATTTAAACATCAGATCATTCCTAAGCTTAGATTAATATTTAGCCTGAATACATAAGCAATGTAAGAAGTAAAATCATGTTGTTTAAACAATTTGGAGGATGTTCCTCCCCACAGCTTTTGATACCCCCCTTGGGAAACTAAGGCAGGAAAATAACTCTTCGGACTCTATATACAGTCAGTAGAGAGTCAGATAACTGTAGAAGGAGTGTAAGCTCCTAGCTGGGGCATTTAAATGTCTAATATTAAGTGTGTGAATACTTTCACCTCCTTATCCCATTCTACTAATAGTTTAATTGAGAGGAATTTGTTCCTAGTACCCTTCCCACGCTGTAAACTGGGAAATACGAATGCCTGATCATTGGGAACTGAATTTCTCTTAGACTACGGGAAAAAGATGGTCCATTGAATAGGACAACAGGTTAGAGGTCAGTGGACTTGTGTTCTTTTCCAGCTTTATCAGTGACTTGTTCTGTGACCAGTGGTCAGTACACATTCACCTCACTTTTTCAAATAATATGAAATGTACTTCCACACAAGGGTGAAATCAAAACTGCTGTACCATATTGAAACAACTGGATTTGCAACCTGTAAGAAGACCATATCTATTCAGGGGATGTAATAGATATCTTTGTACAATGCCTTGGTGTAAATAGTGAACATCATCAACATAGCCTTCATCGTTTCCTATTCTGTCGGTTGAAGAATTTTTCAAATGACTGTATAGGCTTGCTCGCTGGAGCTCAGTAACATTAAAGCAACATCTAGAAACATAAGCAGTGTGCAGGCATGCTGAATAAAGGGCAATGTGTCCTAAAGGAAGTACACTGTAAACAAAAAACATATCATGTTTTTCTAATCATATGAAATGCCATCTGTATACAGAACAGATTATACCATGAAGGAATGCCATCAAGTCCTCTCTAAGCACAGGTTTTATTACTTCTACATTTAAATATATCTCAAACATTATGATATACAATAAGTTACCTGGCTAAACCACATGTCAATATTTCACTGTGTTTGTTCCTCACATTTTCTTCTTGTCTAAGTTCTCATGTGCACAGGACAACAAAACTACAGTAGAAGACTTCCAGGAACAGAAACAGCAATGTGCAGTGTTGACTTGCCATAAAAGTGGTGGGTGCCTTGTTTCAACCAAGATTTTATCTATAACTATTATGTACAGTTTATAGCATTGCAAAAATGCACCTTTTAAGCACAGTTACCTTCAGTAGTGTCACATCCCTTCTTTGGAAATGTCTTTTCAGATGCTATAACACCTACTTATACCTTCCAGGTTTCTCTGGTATAGTAAGGATTATTATCATCCTAGACAGCATCCACCCTACAGCCAGTATCCCCTGTTCACTTCCAGTTTGGTTCTTAATTGTTATTCAGTGCTGTGAGGAAGCAATTGCATTATCTTTTTTGCTGTTCCGTGTTCCTTCTCCATTTTCTTTCCATTTTCTATGCTTCTGCAGTTGTTTCTCTGAAGAAAAACTTTCCATAGAGACAGTACTATGTACAGTCTCAACACTATCCATATAGTTGTCTTTTGTTGGAAGAATTCCTTCCATGACGCTAATAAATAACCATTCTAATACTTACAGTTCTCAGCTAAATGTATTAAACTAGCAGGCAGTTCACTGTCTGCTTTGCTTCTAGTGTGCTTACACAAATGGGTCTCAGGTCTTATTTGACACTAATTCTGTTCTGTAGTACACATAAATTGTTAGTGGATTAAATGTAATCCATCTCGAGTATAGCACCATTGTTTCTGCATTTGAAACACTCCTGGGTATACACATCAATTTTTTGCACAGTGCTGCAATGTGAAGGTTCCAACAGAGAATTTTTGTTTTCTGATGGCTTTAAGTCCTTATTTTGAACATTACCTCTTCTATTTTCCTCCTGTGTTTTCACACTTCCTAAAATAGACTACTATACTGGTTAAATATGAACACACTAACGTTTAATGCTGAGGTTCTAGTGAGATCTTAATGCTTTCCTTTTCTAAAAAATAGTTGACAGCAAAGCGGATTGAAGGCTTTTGAATGTGGTAAGAAGCCTGCGATACCATTTGATAGTATTTGTGTTCTCTCCAGATGACCCGCTTTCAGAAGAATCTGGCTTGCCAACGTTCACAGTCCCTACACTGTAAAATACTTAATATTAATATTTCTTAATATTAGAGTATGTATCTTAGAAAATAATTCAGATATGTTTCCAGGTATGACTGGTTAATCCTATTTGCACTGCTACAGCTGGAAGTGCCACTTTTGAGTGCAGAGTATACAGTGTGAATGCCTGTACATGAGTAATGGGTCGGAGATTAATGAAAGCTGATTTGTTTATTTTTATACTTCAGGACAGAGGGTAATGTAATAGTCATTAAGAATCCCTGGTATGTTTCCATTTAAAACAAAAAATTGAATGCAATTATTTGGCATAATGCACTCTAATAATGAAATCCAATGATACAGTAAATCATTGGATCGCAAGAATAATTCTCTAGGTTATATTTGTAGAAAATAATATTCTCCATCTCCTCCATTACAGCCCATGCAAGTAGAGCTTGTGAGGCTGATGGGTACAGAGTATGAGGCTACAGAAAGAGATGGTTGAGCCATTTCTCACTTCACCTTGCACACCTGCCCTCCTGGCAATAGGCACAAGTACATCAGCTGCTATTTTCCCAGACCCGTATCAAAAGAGCAAACACGGGGAGTCTTGTTCTCTTTCATGCAGCTTATCTTATTGGTGAGTCACACTGGAAAAGGAGTTTTCTAAAATAATTGTAGTCCATAAAAGACTCTCTTAGGAATCACGGACTACTTGAGTAGTTGTATGCACATGCTTTGTCTTGATGCATCAGGTCCTGTGTGGATAGTACTTTTGCACTTCAGCTCAATGCATGTAGAAGGCAGAATGCACAAAGCCAGTGGGTAAGCCTGCAGATCACCGCAGATACTGGACTCCCATTCAAGGTCACACTCTGCTTCCGATTTATTTTTTCAGTGTTGTCATCTGATAAATAGCCTGAGTTTAAAATCTGACTGCTTGCAAATGCTTTTGTTTCTTGCCTATTAACAAGGTGTTTACAAAGTCTAAATGAAAAATGTATATTGGGCTAAGTCTTATATAATTAATAAATTACTACAATTATATATTTTATGTTATATAATCGAATGTTTATGAATTTGTCTGCATAGAAACAGTCCCTGAGTCTAATCGTACATGGCCTTTGCTATTCTTAGCCTATACGCCTAGGGTAGATTCTCAACAGGATATAAAAATTTGGCCTAGCAACAGAATCCGTAATCTGCGGTTGAATATTGCCGCACCATTATACTTGCATTACTTTAGACAGTCTTATAAGTGTTTGAGGAATTAATCTCAGGTAAGATATGAGTACAGAAATGAGACTGATAAGAGACTAAACAGTAAGTAAAAACAATCAACAGAAGTATACTAGCAGCTGCACTTAAATTACAAATGTTGATAGTGCCTTCAGCACTGAGGAAATTAAGAATAAGGAGTAGGAAGACAACTGCTAACTACAGTAAACCCAAATTTAAATGGCAGTAATCTATCCAGAGAGCTAATGCCACATTCTAGCTGATTCGTGCAAATGAAAAGAATTCTCTTTAAAAGACAGTAACAATAACAGTTGCCAAATGTACATGCAAATACATACATGTATGGGTACATGTCTGTGGGTACATATACATGCAATTGCCTGAAAGACTAGTAAAATCAAGTATCTCAGATTGTTCCTGTATATGCTTAGCGTCTTTGGCTTTGTCTAGACCTATCTGTCGAGGCGGGCCACGTATCTGTGACTCCCGTCTCTCCAACACACACAGGTTTTTTACAGGAGCTCTCCAGGTCCAGCAATATAGGCGAGCCACTGCAGTTCTGTCTACTCTGACCCTTTATCTCGACACAGAGTCCTGAAGGGTCATTTTATCCGTACAAATCCATAATGTAGCCACGAACAGTTTTTTACAAAATGGAGTTTACCCTCGTGAGGTTCATCCTGATTTCAAGCGGCATGACAGAACAAAATAAAACAGAAGAACACCAGTAAAAATTTGCCTGCAGTAAAAAAAAAAACAGCTCTGCCTACTTACACCAGGAAAGCTATACTGAATTAATAGTAAATGTTCTGGATGAAAGAAAACACAGTAAAAGGGCTGAATGTTTGTTATATCACACACTTGCAAAAAGTACTTTATACTCTCGATGTCAACAAGCAGCTCACCACCATTTTTGTAATGGTAAAATATATGTGGGTAGATTTTCACTGGGAACTGCATAAGGGCATGAATTTAATAAGGCTGTATCACTGAGCGCCAGGGCAGACAAGAGAGCAGAGGGTGTGGGGGATATTTCTGCTCCGGCAGAAGCAAGAGATGGTGGGGGATGCTGGGACATTGGCTGGTGCTCTGCAAATCTGCAACACAGAGTTCCCATCAGTACAAATTACTTACATGAATTTATTTCACAGTGAAAAAAATAAGGAGAGGCATTTCTCCTCTGGAGATCTGAACAATAAGGCGTCTCACAAAGATGAAATTGTGACCAATGTTTCTAACAACATGCTGCATTTAAAGAAGAAAGAATCAATTATTCATACTTTATTCAGTGCCAATATTTTTAATGTATTAAGTGAAATTGAAACGTTTATTAGGGGCCAAGGAGTTATCCAAAGGTTTAGTCTTGTTTTTTCTGACCCAGGTCGGTCAAAACGTAGATACACGTGGTTCAAGCTTTAAACACCCTAATCAACGAAGCTGGGCAAAAAGATGAGCAGGAAAACTGAGAACCATAAAAAATAACTGGTTTCTGTAATCTTGTTTATATTTTATTAGAAATAATTGCTTCCCCAGGGATTTGGTTTTTCACACTACAGTATGTCACAGAGGGTACGTCACAACGGGTTAAAATTCACAGAATGATCTCACACAGATCCTATGGTTTGCCTATGTTACTTGACACAAACTTTTCACACCTGACAGGGCAGGATTTCGACATTTGCAGGTGAGGTGCCCTGGATAACTTTTCTTTCCAGAACACAGTAAAGATACCTGCTAACTGAGTAAAATGAGTGGCAACCCTGATGACTGCAAGATTTACATTCCCCGCCCTAGCAGGCTGGTACTGAATTTTTACTAATATTAATAAGGGAGTGCTATCTGGTTTTTTTTTCCTCGTGGAAGAAACCTATTGGCTATTCGAAAAACAGTTGGCTACAAGGTTGCTGTTTTGTGGAACTGAGCTCTGCGTTTTCGGTGGGTAGCAGCCACTTGAAGAAAGTCAAGCGTTTCGGGCGCTTGGATAAACAAATGCTGGCTTTTACAATCGTGGACACATCTTGCTGAGCCTGCGTTTTCAAATGGAGCGAAGAAGCTGCCAGGAAAACCCAGTCGCTACCAAGCAGTGATGCGGCGCATCACACGAAGCTTTCCTGCCGCCGACAGGCGCTCCCCGGTGGGGGACGCCCTTCGCAAGGGCTGTGGGGGAGACTCCAACCTCCAGGCCATGCTGGGGGGCGGGAAGCGGGGGGCGCCCGTCTTTCCTCCCAGGGCTGTGGCAGTGCGGGGACTAACCCCCACCTCCGCAGCCCTAACCCCACGCCACAACCAGACGCCAACGTTTGCCCACTGAAGACCAAAGCCCCGCGGCCCCTCGGCAGCAGAACGAAACCAACGGCCGCCAACGGCCGCCGCGCGCGCCCGAGCCCCGCCTCAGCCCCGGCGCGCTCCCGCCCCGGCGGCTGCCCCCGCGCGCGCCGCCGGACGTCGCCGGCGCATGCGCGGGGCGGTTCTCCTTGCTGCTGCGCCGAGGGCGAGCGTAGGCCTCAAGGAGAGGGAAGGGGAGGGGGTCGCCGCTTACTGCTGTCGCCGCCGCCATGTTCCTGTGCGCTCCCCTTCGGGCCGCTGCGGCACGCTCGGTAAGGGAAAGGCTGCCGGAGCGGCGCGTGCTTCTCCGCCGGCGAGAGGCGGTCTGCCGGGCGGCGGAGGCGGCCCCCGGCCAGGGCAGGCGTCGCGCCCGCTCGGCCCGAGGAGGCCGCGGGAGAGGAGGCAGGGCTGAGGCGGGCGGCGCGGCGGGAGCCCCCCGGCGCGGCCGTTGCAGGGGCAGCGCTCCCGGCTGCCTTCTTCTGCCGGGGGACCTGGGCATGCAGGGGTTAGTTGACTTGCCCGCCGCGGTAAGGTTAGCGAGCGGTAGGGCTGCAGCCTCTACAGCAGGCTCTAATTTTTGGTGTTTTTTGTAGGTTGTTGTGAGGTTTTCCCGGTGGAAATTACGTTTCTGAAATGTTTCTGACTTGCCCTGGCGCATAAGGCCAACCTTTGGAAAAGGCCTGAAGTTCTCTTAGTTTGTTTTTCACTCCTTTGTCAGCTCTTCCTGCCAGCTGAAATTATTTAAGGCATTTTAGGGGCTTTTCCTATTTCTTTTTCAAGTCTAGTATTTACAGTTTTTGATGCTCGGGAACAGAACATCTTGGGAATCAGCGTTTTCACTTAGGCACCAGGAGGATGAGTGTTTTCGTAGTGTCAGACCTAAGATGTCTCACCGAATCATGGAGCTCTTGCCCTCCGTTTTTGTTGGAGTGAAACGGATCCTTGCAGAGAGCGACCTGGGGCAGGCATCTGTCCTCAGTGCCCTGAAGCGCTTTGCTCTGAAGGAGAGTCTCTTATCGTTAGCTGCCTGAAGTTTATGATGTAGTCGGGTTCTCTTCAGAGCCAAAACTCTTATGGTAGATTCACTTGGCACTTAGTGGGATTTATACCTGAGTGTCACATCCTCATCTATGTGTTTATTTCAGCATTGCCTGCTCAACTTCAGAGTCACTTGTATGTGCTACTTACACTCTTTTCTTATGTCTGAGTTGTACGTGTTTTCTGGTTCATCAAGGGCACTCGGGCTGGACCCGAAATTTGCTTCAGGCTTCCTAGTGCAGTTAGCTTGATGTGCTTCGTGTCGATTGATAAAGAAAATAGACTAAGAGTGTCCTGGAAAAGGTGGCAAGCAGAAATGGTGTGCAGTCCACAGAGCCATTTGTGTATCGCAGAGGTCACTCTGGCCCCTGAGATGATGGTAGAAATGAATCGCTTTCTTGGCTGTTGCTTAGAGGTGAGCCAGAAGTGGAGAGCAAGGAGGAAATGGGTGCATACTGCTTAATATGCATGACACTGAATAAAAAATCCAGTCCTTCTGGAAGGACTGATCATGTGACAGAGAAAGACCGTAGTTTGTGGTCTTTGGTTTGTAGTCTTCGCCACTCCACTTTGGAGTGGCAGGTGAAACTGTGATCTGCTGCTGAAAAGATTGAGCTGGTTTGGTTTCTCTTATAGAAGAGCATTGACTATAGTGGCCTGGTAGTTAGACTAGGATTTCAGATCTGACCCTGTGCCTTCATTTTTGCTAATGTGATGCTGATCCCCTTGAAATCCCAGAGATTTTATAAAATAACAGAAGTTGAGCTGTTAAGGAGGGGCTTTTTATTGAGATATATTTATTCTAAGAACTCTGAAAATTGATTTAGGATTCAATGTAAAGTGTAATATACATTTTGATTATAAAATGAAATTTGATAAAAATGTTAGCTCATGACAACATAATATCATAGAATGACTTTAACAATGCTGATCAGAATCTAGCAGTGTACGTCTATTTTGGCATGACAGATCCAGATTGTCCTGCAGAGGCTAGCTGAACACAACTTGCACATGGATCTGTGTTTTGTTGGTATTTCAGCTGCATAACCTTACGATTTGTGTTATTAACCTTACTTTTATTATTCAGTTACATATAAGCTGCCGAAGTGTGTAAATGCTTACAAGAGAAGGTATGCTCAATAGTTATGGTAGTTTCTGCAAACTTGTTAAAGCATATATGATATGAAATAACAAACTGGGAAATTCTTCATGGAATGTTTGATGAGAATTTGTATTCAAGGCTGTTACATCAAACTGGTACTTTTCTGCCACAGCTTAAAGTTAAAGGATTTCACTTCTACATTGTCTGAAATGATCAAGGTGAGTTTAAGAGAGATGCTCTCCTAATAATACAGAAAAGCCCTTAATATTCTCCAGTTGACTTAATTTAAATCATTAGTGATGACAAGGCAATCTATGGTTTACAATTACACTAGAAATGAAGCTGATTCTGAAAGCAGTCTGTAGTATTAAATCAGTAGGCAATAATTTGCACAATTACTGTCTACTTTATTTTGTTTGTAGATAAGACAAATTCGACACTTGCATAGAACAGCTGTGTGCAATGCCAGTGGAGCTTTATTTGTGGTAAGTAATTTTTCATATGCTCCCTACCTTCTGAAAAGAGGACGTATAACAAGGATTTGTATATGCTTTCTTTAATCCACCTGAAGAAGTTCAATAGAATGGTTTATATTTAATATATAATTTCATGCAGCATTTGTGTGTATGTGGTTGCAGATGAGATTTTGTTTAAGCGTCTTGCATTATAAAATAGGTTTTGTTTCCTTTTTTGATTCAAGTTAGAAAGTTTAACGAGCTTCAGTGATGAACTAAACTAATATTTGAAAATCATAATAAAAATGGATCTGTGTTTTCACAGAAGCAGATAACAGAGAATAAGCTGGGAAATCTGTTTAATCATACAAGCTAAACTGAACTGTAGCTTCCTAGGCAGGTTGAATTCTTGGCTTCTAAAATTTGCCATGAAATTTACCCTTAGGTCTCATTCTGGCCATTTCACTAGCATCTGAAAATTGCTATTCTCGCTTATATTGTGTCATGTAGCACACTGAGTAATGTTTCATAATTGAGGCCATTAGGCACTGTGGTAATGCATACAAACAGTAACATTGACTGCAGCCTCACCCCTAAATGTGACATGTATAAAATGGGTGTGTTGTCTGTGCACCTCTGAAGAGAGAGCCTTCTATGATGGAGTGACTGGCTGGGTAGACGAGGGGAGAGCAGTGGATGTTGTCTACCTAGACTTCAGCAAGGCTTTTGACACTGTCTCCCATCACATCCTCCTAGGGAAACTCAGGAAGCGTGGGCTAGACGAGTGGACGGTGAGGTGGACTGAGAACTGGCTGGATGGCCGAGCTCAGCGGGTTGTGGTGAATGGCGCAGAGTCAAGTTGGAGGCCTGTAGCTAGTGGTGTCCCCCAGGGGTCAGTCCTGGGTCCAGTCTTGTTCAGCGTATTCATCAGTGACCTAGAGGAAGGCACAGAGGGCACCCTCAGCAAGTTTGCTGAGGATACTAAACTGGGGGGAGTGGCTGACACACCAGAAGGCTGTGCTGCCATTCAGAGGGACCTGGACAGGCTGGAGAGGTGGGCGGAGAGGAACCTCCTGAAGGTCAACAAAGGCAAGTGCAGGGTCCTGCACCTAGGCAGGAATAACCCCAGGCAGCAGTCCAGGCTGGGGGTTGACCTGCTGGAAAGCAGCTCTGCAGAGAGAGACCTGAGAGTCCTGGTCAACAAGTTAAGCATGAGGCAGCAATATGCCCTTGTGGCCAAGAAGGCCAATGGTCTCCTGGGGTGCATTAGGCAGAGTGTTGCCAGCAGGTGGAGGGAGGTGATCCTGCCCCTCTCCTCAGCCCTGGGGAGGCCTCACCTGGAGTGCAGTGTCCAATTCTGGGCTCCCCAGTCCAAGAGAGACATGGCACTCCTGGAGAGAGTCCAGCAGAGGGCCACAAAGATGATGAGGGGACTGGAGCATCTCTCCTCTGAGGAAAGGCTGGGAGCGCTGGGCCTGCTCAGCCTGGAGAAGAGATGAGTGAGAGCGGATCTCATCAACGTGTATAAGTATCTGAAGGGGGGGGGGTCTCGAGAGGATAGGGCCAGTCTCTTCTCTGTGGTGCCCAGTGACAGGACAAGAGGCGACGGGCAGAAACTGAACCACAGGAAGTTCCACCTAAACCTGAGGAAAAACTTCTTCACTGTGAGGGTGACAGAGCATTGGAACAGGTTGCGCAGAGAGGTGGTGGAGTCTCCTTCCCTGGAGATATTCAAAACCCACCTGGACGTGATCCTGGGAAATATGCTCTAGGGGACCCTGCTTGAGCAGGGAGGTTGGACTAGATGATCTCCAGAGGTCCCTTCCAACCTAAACCATTCTGTGATGTAGATCTGCATAGGGGTTCTGTACAGAAAGTTAGAGAATTACTGTATTACAGTTTTTTAATTGCTTGTGAAGATAGTTAGCACAAAACTTGGGCTTGATAGCACTTCTAGTGTTCTTCATTTATATCTCTACTTCTGCTGAAGTAGTGAATATAGGGTACTTCATCCCCCATAGAGGAGACATAGTGTAGTTGTCTTCTGTGCTGATTTGATGTGGGTTCTTACCAGCTTGCTATCCTGAATATCTTTTCATCTGCAGGTGAATATCTGCAGGTGAATATCTTTTCACCTGATATCTTTTCATCATCTTTTCATCCACACAGCGTTCTCATTTTGGTTTCCACGTGTTTTTAGACTGTTTTTTTACCATAGGTCAAGTTTCAGGTTTGTTTTAGGTAGTGAACCAACGTATTAGCAATGTAGATGAAAGCTAAATTATTCAGGTTATTCTACTGTAATTCTCCAGTTCTCTTTAATAATTCTTTGTGTCGAAAGGACAGATAAATTGTTTCATAGATCAATCAAAAAGAATAATAAAGTGGCCCAGTTTGTTGTAGCAAACAGAATCAGCGATAAACATCCAGCAGCCTTAGTACCTTGCATGAGATAATAGCACCATCCAGGAGGACACAGTTATCTGGGTGCATGCTCACGGTGTGGTTCTCACATGTAAGTAGGGTAGGCTGAATGCTACAATGCAAATGTGATATAGTCAAGCTGTGCTTGAAGTTAAAACACATTATGTGAGACTTTAGGAAATTTGGGAGCGCAGAAGAAAGGAATCAGGGGAAAAATGTGTCTGGATAGAGACCTTTTTCTTCAACAGATTGTGGTAATTGGTCCAGACGTTATTGTTTGATTAGGGGAGGAAGCCTTAATGTATTCTTTTCAACGTAATATTTTTTCCAGTACTGTGGCCTTAAGCAGTGAGTCTGATCTCATCCTCCAGAATTTGTAGCCTTTAAAAAAAAAAAAAAAAAAAAGGCAAAGCAGAAATGCATCCTTATTGTATAGGAACAAATCAGCTCATGTAAGTCTCAGATAAATGGAAGATTAGGGAGCATGTGATTGACAATCCCAGGCAGCGCAGTAGGCCTAGCACTCTGTAAGCTCTTGATGAAAACTATCAAAATGCCTTGTGCGCACAGTACATAATTAGATGAAGCTCACTTAGGAAGCTGGAGAACAACAAATGTGACAGGTTTTTATTTAGTGTTCACTTGCGGTGTAGCCTTTTATAGCATATCTTGAAGTCTTGCTGCACAGAACTGACTGTGACAGACTGTAGCTGTTGATACAAAATCTTTGTTATCCTGAAATATCCTATGTATGAGGAGGAGTTATCAGTTTAGAGATGATACACTGGAAATAACAGCTGTTCTGAACAAAGAGGGAGGTTTTGATAAATCAAGCATACTTATTTGCAAATGCAATTGAGATCAGGCAAAAGCATAAGTATCAAATATGTATGGAAGGCAAAACAGCAGCCTGAAAAAAACAGCTATGCAGATTTGAGGAGGAAAAGTTGAGTTATGGAAGTATTTATCATGGATCTGATCTGTGCAGCTAAGAAATAGAGCAAGTTTGTAAGGGAAAAATAATTACAAGTTACCCAATATTTCCAAGCAGTTTTTCCTCATCAGCCACTTTTTGAGAGCTTTCATTGAAATTGGTAGAAAACTCTGACCAGCATCATGTATGAGGCGTCAGATCCTTCATCTGGAAGGGTCAGTCTAAACTACTGGCAATTGTATTCCTAAAAGATGTTTTATGTCATGGTCTAGACCACACAATAAGCAATAAATTCATACTTAATAGTAGATTAATGTGTTCAAAATATATCAATTATCTTTCTGAAATTCTTGTTATTAGGGAAAATCACCCTTGGTAGATAAGCATATATTGACAGTAGTTTTATATGCAACTTGGAACTATGTAGCGTTACATGCTCTCAAATCGATCATGGCAGTAGTACTGTCTGCTCCAGGATGTGGGCAAGATAAGCAAGAGAATCTCTCACTAGACCAACAGATGAAATTGGAAGTTAAGTATTTGGCTTTTCAGTATTAACATTTCTAAATCTAAGAATCTGCATAAAGAGAACACTGACAGCTTGGAACACACACGTTTTAAGTTGTGCATTAGAGATAATCTTTCATGGTATTAAGTCTTTTAGCATCTTGCAATACAAAGATTGTTCAAGGTATATCCTTTACTATTTAATTAGAAGGTGGTGTGGATATTGTAAACACACCTTAGGTTACTTGAGAAAACAGTCAAAGTGAGAGTCAGTGGAGTGAGTTTCTTTCTCCTAAATACACTTATTAAAAAGCTTTATTTACTAGCAGGTTTTAGACTAGTTTTAACTTTAAGCTTCAAGCATGGGTTGCATTTTTCCCCCAACTTTCCATTTAATTTGAAACTTTCTCAATACAAAATTCATTTTAATTTGAAATTTATCCAAATTTCAAATGAAACTTAGCTATGATCATTTCAAGGACACCATAACAAGCTGTTTAGAGATAACTGAAAATTTTGCACAGAAAGTTTTCCTGGTGGATAAGGATTTTATCAGAACTAAGATTTCATTAAAGGAAAATATTGCATTCTTCAAAACTTTCAAATTTATTTTCTGAAAATAAAAATTAAAAGTAATTTCAGTTTTATGAGATGCAAAATATTTTGCTTTGGAAACGTGAGTTCAGTATTCTCTTTCTTCCATTATGGTCCAGAATTGTTTCAAAATAGGGTTCGTAACAAATTTCAACATTTTTAATCAGGAGTGTATGATAAAATCAGTTAATATTGTGTTTGAAGAATGTGCAGACGTTTTAGTTATATAGCAAGCTTCATGATGACTTTTAAAGGTTTTTATAGTTAAGGTCTCTTGAGGGAGGGGACGGGCTATTGGTTAGTGCCCTGTTGTTTATTAAGGTGTTAACGAGAGAACTGTTAATCCACCTGTGAGTTTGAACTCAATTGCCACACTGTATTAACAGTGTAACAAATGCCTGTGTTCAAATAATTATTTATTGAGGAATATATATTTAATAGGAAATCACAGGAACGTAGTTATCTTTAAAAGTGATGAAATAATTGTCATTATTTTCAGTAACTTTCTAGGAGGTATTTAGTCATTTATGATTGAAAACTATGAAATTTTAATCTGGAAACATATAAAATCCATCTTATTCAAGAAGCTCACCTGTAACTGTTTAATAATAATACATTTTACAACAGTAAATCTGTCCTGAATAATTTCTAAAAACCTTATTTTTTACATATCTGTTTTCTTTTAAGCACAGAGACAGTCCTGAAAATAATCCAGATACTCCATTTGAGTTCACACCTGAAAATCAGAAGGTAGGCAGACCAAAAAGCATTTTAAATATGCAAAAACTTGTCCTTGGATCAGTACTGAAACATTTGTTTTCCCTCTTTCCCTTTAAAAAGCGAATAGAAGCAATCGTAAACAACTATCCAGGGGGACACAAATCTGCAGCTGTGATGGCAGTACTAGATCTGGCCCAAAGACAGCATGGATGGTTGCCCATATCAGCTATGAACAAGGTACACAACTATCTTTTAAGTTTAATTTTACCATTTTCTTGAAAGTAAGCTATTAATAGGAGGATATTAGCATTTTTTACCAAAGCATACTAATGCAGGAATTTAAATGTGGCACAGAATTACAAGAATCTCCTATGAGACTACCTTTAAAAAAAAAAAAAAAAAAAAAAAGAAAACTGTCACAGAAGACACTGTCACTTACATAATGTTAGCCCATTGCTAGAAACCGCTGACACAAAACAGAAATTACACGAGCCTTACTTAGTCTCTTTTCCTATTGGAATCATCCTGGAAATAAGAACACAATTTTTGAAAGGTTTTGTTCACTGATGAGTTTGGGAAAAAGAAAAAAGGATGACGATGATAGAGGTTTTTCTCCTTTCCTATAGATTAGTGGCACTACACGTTGTCACGACTAGGAATGTACTTAATCTCTATGCCTGTAAGGACTCTGACTTCTGCAAAGTATGCTTTGGTGCAGCATGTGTAATGAGGGACTCATAACACCCCATAGCAAGGGCCTGTAAGACTATTTTTTTTTTTTTATCAAATTACATATTAAAATCCTGTCAAAATAAACACAGTGTTCCGAAGTGATAGATTATATGACTGTAAGCAAATATATAGAAATGTGAAGTGTGGTTTCTTGTTCCTGTGAATGAATCTATTATATTGTGTGTTTAAAGCTGGTGTACCGTCAGTTTTAAAGTGAAAATGCTTTAAGTTCAGTCTTCCTGTGCTAAATGATTGTGTGCATTATAGTGGTCAGTGAATGAGTTAAGTGCCTGTTCGGAAAGAAACATTATCTGCTACTGCTTCTAAAATGTAGGATAAAGTCTCAAATCTCTGTTAATACTGAATAGGAAAAGCCTCATCTTATGTTGGCTTAGCCTAAGTTTGGATTGGCTTTACGTTTAAAATGATCTTACAGGTTTTTAAGCAAATACTTGGAGATACAAATATTTTCCAGGGTTTGTTATTTGCCTGCTACAGGTATTGGAACATAAAGCAATTAGACTTTTGAAAAATATGCTCAATTCTCAACCTGAGCAGTTTGTCAGCGTTCCAATTGGATGAGGCCAGGGATATTTATACCAGAACTGGCTCTATTGATCCTGCTTCTCTCTGCATTTATTAGCTGTGACACCAATCTGCAAAGGTAGTGGTGCTATTTCTAGGGACAGTCCTGGTGTATCACGGAACCTGAGACAGACCTGCTGCACCTGAATTAGGTGAGCCTAACACCAGCCTGGGTGTGTTTTCCCTTTACCAAAAGGCTTAAGTGGATTAATGTGGGCAAATTCATAGAAGCTGCCCAGCAAAAGAGTGCAAGTGCAGCATGAGCTGGAGCTCATACAAAAGCTGGAACCCAGCCGACTGCTGGTAACCGGCTTGTGTGTGTGATGCTAGGTGGTGGAGGAGGATTACTGACTTGAGCTCCTAACTGTGCAAATCCATGGCTCAAGCAGGACTGACTGAGTCAAAAACTTGGGTGTCTTTTCTCAGTGCCTCAGTACTGTTGTGCTTTGATAGCCACCCCCTCCCTCCCATTTATCTGGTGTTACTCTGTTACCGCAGATAGAGGACAGGTGACTTTATTGAAATTGTTTATGATATATCATTACCGGGTGCTCTCTGAGAATTCAATAGTGTGTCTGTCTTCCCCGTGTTGTAGGTCGCTGAAATTTTAGAAATGCCTCGCATGAGAGTGTATGAAGTAGCAACTTTCTACACAATGTATAATCGTAAACCTGTTGGGAAATACCATATCCAGGTCTGCACTACCACGCCTTGCATGCTGAGAGACTCTGATAGTATTTTAGAAGCCATTAAGAAGAAACTCGGTATGATACAAATTTGTAATACACTTTTTCTAAGTGCGGTGGGTTTTTTTTGCCCTGGTTTAATAATGCATTATTTTTTAATTGAAGTAAAATTCTTCATATGGTGGGGACCGTGCAAAAATATTTAAAATTCAGAGTGAAATCATTGTAGAGTGAGCGCTCAACACTTCAAATTTTGAAAATGAAGAATAAATGCCAAATCATAAGATAACAGTACACTAGAACAGAAAAGGCCATTGCTTTGGAGTGCCTTTAATGTTTTTTTTAGGCAATTTGCTAGGAAGTGAATCATTCTTACCGAGTTTGAATATGAAGAAGAGGATTGTGAATGCTGCATAAATCTTTTTTATATTCAAAATAAGATTTTTTAAGGTATATGCTATGTTAAAATTGAAGGTTTTTTTGAATAAGGTACTATGAACAAAATTTATAAACTTATCATGGGAGAAGTCAGTTGAGACTCATACATCATATGAGGTGTAGAGATAACTCATGGGTTTTGTGGGTTTTGGTGTGTTTTGGGGGGGGGGCGCGGAGGAGTTACGTGGAGAAGAGAGGACAAGATCAGCAATTAACAAGTTTTCCCCTTCTGTGAAGTCAACGAGCTACACTGACATTTCGTAAGAACCACTGTGATAAGAGTTGCAGAACAGTTGCTTGTGATCTTATCTTTCATGTATTCAGCTGTCTGAAAAGCATTTTTGGCTGAAAACTTTCATGGCTTATTTCTGTTCAAAGATGGCTTAATTTTTATTAAAACTCTTCCTTTGAGAAATCAAAGGAAAAGCAACTGTTTCTTATAACTAAGGATGTTTATGCAGTTCTTACTGAGACATAGACTTTACTTAGACTTTTATGAGTTTTCTTTCCCTGTCTAATTACTACTAGAGAAGAAAATTGCTTTTCAGCTTTCTTTCATGGATGGACTGACAGATTTAATGCAAAGTGGCTTTTGTAATTTAGTACCTCTATAACGTAATAAATAACGGGAGTTTCAGTGCAACAGTAACAGTGATGAGAAATCTCCTTATTCTCACTATCTATTTCTGAGTTTGTTTGATCCTATATTAGTACTGCTTTTGAGCATGTGAGTCGTCTTCCCTTGTAAATATTTTTCGTAATTTGTGTTTAAATAGTATCATGTGAACAGTATTGTGGCTATGCTAATAAAGTAACTAAAAGGCAAGAAGCTGCAATGTTACAGCTTACTAAAATAGTAATATTATGTTTATTCAGCTGTTTGCATTTCAGTTCTTAATTATTATGTACAGTTACTACAGGTTAATATAAATCCAGCAGCTGAGTATCTGTTAATAACGTTCACTGAAGTAACCAGAAAGGTGTCTATTTTAAATAGTTCTGCTAGAAAGAAAAAGAACTCTACCAGTTTGTCAGTTGGTGGACCATCACAGAGCTGGTTGGACCATCATTAGAACAGCCTATTCCCACTGCCTTACATGAGAATTCAGTTTGGGAACTCCAGTATGGGGGGGGTGTGTGTGTGTGTGACAGTTTTAAGACTGAGAGAGACTTTTTTAAGATGTGCAGCTAACAAACCATGAAATGTTGTAGTAGTTGGAAATTAGCGCTCTGAATTACACCAGTAAACGTTTCTGAAGCTAGAAATTTATAGAATATATGATGCAGAAAACCTGGGGAAACTCACAAAATGAAGCGCTTAGGGGATGCATATAGAGATACAAATGAAAAGTACACATACATGCGCTCTTTATTACAAATGCCTTTTGATCACCATTACTATTTAATTTTGAAAGACTTGGTGTATCATATTTGCATATCTGCTGTATATACCCATATGTCCTTTTGCATATATTGTCTTTGTACTTTTTATGAGTATGGTTTCCATGGCTATTGTGATCTTAATAATAAACTTACCAAAGTTGCAAGAGCACTGTTGCCACTGGCTCCATCCATAATTAATGAAGGAAGGTACCTTCAGAGGACAAAAAGGGTACTATTTCAGCCAGATCATTCTCCCATGTTATCTTGGCTTAACTGCCGTCTGGGGATGTCTGTATCTGTATTGGTTATATCACTGAAAAAAATGTCATGGCAGCGACATACAGGTACAGAGCTGTTCAGGAAAGAAACCTTAATGTATAATCTGGGAAGTTGTTTCTAAATTTGTAGCCAACAATATTAATGCTTGGATCTTAGTTAATTTGGGAAATCAGTACTCGGCATTGAATATTACGAAGTTAACATGAATATACGAAAGCTATATTCTCCCTCTTTATCTCTTCCACTGTATTGATTGCTAAAAATGTTCCTAAGCAAAGCTGTTCTGCTTCTCAGAAGTGTCACCTCATGATTATTGTTTAAGGAGTCGTATCTGTAAAACTGTAAATCAAATCTCCAAAATGTATCTGGAGAATTCAGAACTTATTGGAACCTCTTGCTTAATAGAGGTGTTTTGGACTCATTTAAGAGATTTTAACTGTGTTGTTAAGGCCAAAATATAAGTAATGAGAAAACCATGGAGAACTTGAAATCTTGCTTTGTTAATCTTATTAAATAACCACTGATTAACCTAATATTCTTTATTGTTTTAGGTATAAAAGTTGGGGAAACAACACCTGATAAACTCTTCACACTGATAGAAGTGGAATGTTTAGGTGCTTGTGTGAATGCCCCAATGGTACAAATAAATGACAATTATTATGTAAGTATCTCATTCTGTTTTAAAAGACTAAACTTCTTTAACGCGTAACCTGTATTTTATTAATTTGCTATATCAGGTATTTTCATTCTTCTAGATGCTGAAGCTTTGGTCAGTTACTTCAACTTCCTGTTGGCAGGGACAACTTACAATTTAGAGCAGTATCTTGTACTTTCTTGGCTTGTTGGAACACTTCATCTGTATCATAATGTACTGATGTCTTCAAGTATCTATAAAAATAGACGTTGTAAATGTTCGTATTTTCGTAACGAGATCATGAATAGAAATCCTTACAGAGGCACTTTTTTGGCATATCCATATAGTAGAATGAGTAGTCTTGCAGGTGGCTTTCAAATTGAGAGAGACTGTTACTCTTTGGGGGGGGATTTTTTTTTTTTTTTAACAACTCTCCATGTCACAGCCTTACTCCAATTACAGTACTTTTCACTTTTCCCCTTATCCTGTTTAATCAACAAGCTCAGATGATGCATCATCTGCTAAAAAGGCAGTTTCAGTTCATCATTAGGTTCCAAACTGGTTTTGCCCTTCCATATACTAACACTAACTCAACTCCCTTAATGTTAAATTTATTCAACAGCATTCAGTGTGAGTTCTGCTTTGGGTTTTGTTTCAGGTTTTTTTTTGGCCACATGTGAAATAACACAGACAGCATTTTTAAGCTTTAAGCCCAAACAGCCTGGTTTTGTCATTAGGTAGCATATGATGGAAAAGAATAATAAAAAAAAGGGGGGGGGGCATAAGCTTATATGGACGTTGTGGAAGAAGTCCAACAAGTATTAGACATGTGGTGGTATAGAACAAAATGTTATTTTCCATTATGTTTTCTTCCCTAGAGGAAAAACTTTGAATCAGTCACATTTGTAAGAATGGTGAAATTAACACAAGTGCAATACATTCTAAGTGGGATGTTTAGTGCTAAGATTACAGAATATTAACATTCATGTGTGATAATTAAAGCTCCAAACACATGATGTGTTTGCATCTAAAGCATCTAATTCGTACTGAAAGTCGCTTGGACAATCCCTACTCCATTTTGATTGATGCTTCCAATATTCTCTTTTAAAATTTGACTGGGACAGTTTCTATATGGACCTTAATGAGTGTGCAGCCTGACTACCAAATAGCGCTATACTTCTCTAGTTTAATATAGGAATATTAGGCAATGCAATGGGGTCTTTTGTATCTTGAAATACGAAGCTCACTGTCAATATATGCTTTATCATGAATTCAACATGATGTTACCATACAATGTTCCTAATGGTACCGAATGGTAATACATGTTTAACTCATGGCACAGTGTCTTAACACTGCTTTCAGTGTTCCATTTGTTTAAGCAGGAGACTGTCTTTATGGTAGACAAAGATAAAGTCCCTTTTTGTATTTAAGGGCTACTTGATGGTGTTCTGAGTGCTAAAGTGATGGCTGGATAGAAGTTGTCATTTCTTTTCTCCAGAAACTCTCCTTGGGAACACAGCTAAGGAGGTTACCTGTTTAAAAATTCTTTTAAGAAGCTGGTAACGTTGTTTTTTGGTTTTTTTTGGACTGGCTTAAATATATGAACCACAGAAATCCTGAAATACTGTTTAGAATAACCTGCCAGTGAAGAAAATTTCTTCCTAATCCTCATTAGCTAAAACTGATTTAATGTGCTGAAGGACTCAAATATCTTACATGCTTGTACTCTTGCATTTCTGAAGTATCAGCCATACATGGCTGATAAGTAACATCGGTTACTTTCTGAAAGTAAGCTCTTGGCCCTAGTAGTTTGATTCTTGTGTACTCCAGGTCTTATCTATGGTGAAGAGTGATGGAAAGCAAATTGAGAATTTTCCTTTGACATCACTGAGCGTCTCCTTCCCCTGCATTTGTAAAGAATGAAACAGGGGCCAGTACCTTGTTCTGGATGTCTTTCTGAAGACAGTACTGGCTTTTCAGACTGAACACCACCTACCTCCAGGCTGAATATCACCTACCTCTCCAAAACTTTTATGTAGTCTTTTTTGATGACATCTCACTGGTGCTGTTTGCAATGAAGACTCTATTTTCTCTCCTGTATGTAAAGGTTATGCATTTGCAGGGAGCAAGAGCTGTGCTTTCTTTATCTAATAACATTATCTTTCCTGACCACAGATAAATATTGGGAGCGCTTCCATTGATGTGGTGATATATTTTTTTTTCTTAAGCCATCATAGAATTTATGAGTAGATAAAATTATTCTTTACGGGATATTGGTATCAAACTCCTTTTTTTAAAGTTTGAATTTTGTTCATAACTCTTTATTCCAGTTCACCTTTGTCTTCATTTATTTTGATTATCAGTAGAATCATTTATGTGTTGCAGCCTTAACTGGTCAGTTTTCCCCACTCATTAATATATTAAACTGGATTTGTGGTACAGAATCTTTTTTTTTTTTTTTTTAACATAAAAGATAATGAAATGCTGTCATAAAAAACGACTTCTTGGTTTCTAATGCAAAACACTTTCCATTTCACTTTTATGATTATTTAGTTTGCTTAATAGCCTTTTAGGTAAATATTTTCTCTGTCCTCCTAAAGATGCTTCCTTCAATTGTTTTGATCTTCCTTTTCTAGAAATTGTTCCTGTACAACAGTCAAAAATGTACTAGTTGTATCTGAAGCAGACTGTTTTTCTTGTGCCTTTTTTCTAAAATACGAAGGGAACCAAATACTGTCTTTTGCCCTTCATACTTCACGTAAATACAGCATACTGCTACTGTATAAATTTTTTAAAATTTAAACATCTCTGTTTTTCCACAGTTGGATTCTGGTTAGATTCTTGAGCTTCTCTACCATAGCCAGGATAAGCAAAATGAGAACACAAAAATACTGTAACAAAGGAAGTAAATTCTGCTTTGAAACTAGAGTTCTCGTCAGTGCAGTTATTTCCCTTTTTAACCTGTACTTTTTTCACTACAGAACTAACTTGGAGTGAGAGGCATAATAGTATATTAGGAAAACCCATAACCATGAATTGGTAAGAAGTCAATTTTCTTAGCTTAGTGCAGATATTAACTTCAAAATACACCATATTTCACAATGTTAGGGAATGTCACTGAGTCATTGGTAGCATAACGCTGTCTTAAACAGCTTGATGAATTGTAAGTTTCCTGAGGGGAACGGTGTAGCCTATGGAAGAGAAATGAAGCTTAAGAATGGTATTGAGAAGCAAAAGCTTTGGCATGGTAAGGAAAAAGGAACAAGACTATATGCTAAAATGCAATCCCAGTTTTTTTTGCTTTCAGTCACTTTCTTGACTTATGCAAGTGTGGATGAATGATGCATTTTTGTGACAGTAGCCTCCTTAATTCTGGACTGAGAAGTTGTGTTATCATGGATTTTATTTAAAGATAATTTTGAAAATATTTTTAAACTGGTGTTTGTTAAGCTTTTAAAAGCACTCTAAAACAGTTTTATTTGGAAAGTATGGTCTGGTTTGACACTATCTGTAAACTTTTAAGTTTCTGAATTATGGCTAACTAGGATGGCATCAGACCAAGGGAATTCATGGATCTGTTGAAAGAATTCAGCCTTTAAGTAACATGTTTAAAATACAAATACATATATTTTAATATATATAAATATATATATAATACTTTATTTTGCTATCACAGCATCTGCTTTTTTAAAACACTTTTAGAGCTGTTCTCTTGCACTATGTCCACAATTTTCTTGGCACAGCTGAGGTCATGCAGGGTATGCAACAGCATGCATATATTGGGTAGGCAGCAATCCAGTTCACTAATACAATGGGAAGCTGAAAACAAACCTATGTAATAGATGACCACCAGCTTGAATATTGTTGATTTTAACATTATTTCTGCAACTATATAAAACAGAAATTTTAACATTAAAATATGACCTTAGGCTTTTCAGTTTTTCATAATTCTTAAATCACTACGCACACGTTAATGGTAGGATCAAAATTACCTATGCTAGGATCAAAGCCAAGGGGGCCGCTAATCTCCTGATTTGTGAATGCTGCATTTAGCGCAATTGCTGACTAATTTTTGCTTTAATAGTCAATGATCTTTTTTTACAGGAAGATTTGACACCCAAAGATATTGAAGACATAATTGACGATCTTAAGGCTGGCAGAGTTCCCAAACCTGGTCCAAGGTATGCTATATTTGTATGATAATGCCTAACTACTTGAAGGCTGATCCCTTGGAGGAAAAGAGACTAAATTCCTGTTACAGGAATTTGAGTTGACTGCTTAGGGCTAAAAAGCATTAATTAATTTGCTGAACAGCTTGGTATGTGTTCAGTGCCTTTTTATATCTTCCAAGCCAAAAAAAAAAACAAAAAAAAAAAACTGGAAAGAACTGTGAGAAGATTATTTGTATGCTTTTAGTGACTAACTACAGGAACAAGCAGTGAAGAAATGGGAATTCTGATCTGGCTCAGTACTTAATTAACAGGTGAACGGCATCAAGAATTTGTTCCCGGACCACCTAAACCAACAAATTCTAGATCTTTCTGGTTATTGTCAAAAATCCAAAAATCAGAGTTTGTAAAAGGTTTCTCTCTTGTGTATTATTTCCCTTTGTTTTCAGCCCAAATATACAGATGTGTATGTGAATTTAGGAATTACTTAGTACCATTTCACTTGGATGTGCAATCTGTTTTTTTTTTTTTTTTTGAATAGGCAGAAGATAATCTTAACAGTTATAGCTTCTAGATGACTGATACAACTGGATAGCCTTTGGTATTGCTGGGGTCAAAGTCACTTCTGCTTGACCTACCTATAAAAATAACTGATGGCCTTACTATGCATTTCAGTTATCAAGTTGCATATTTGGCATTGTACTTCAATTTGAAAGACTTTTTAAGAGTAGTATCCCACGTTTCTGAAGGATGAATAAGAACAAAAAAGGAAGAACGTGGCCTTGGCTTAAGTCAGATTCGTAACTGTCTTCTATCCAGTGATAAAACAGTATTAGAGGTTAATACCAGCCATGATTAACACTGCTGTCATTTTTTCAGGAGTGGACGTTTTTCTTGTGAGCCAGCTGGTGGCCTTACTTCTCTGACTGAACCACCCAAAGGACCAGGGTTTGGAGTTCGAGCTGACCTCTAAGGATTTTTATAATTTGTGGTAAACTCTGAAAATAATAAAGTAACTTTAATCTCAGTAAAATGATTTATGTTTAATACTTTAAAAAAAAAAAAAAGGGGGCAGCAAGCAACAGGAAGTGTAATGCCTCTAACTCATCATGATACTAACTGCTGTAGAGGATAATCATAATTAGTTCTAGATTATAACAAAGTGGTTCTGTAGATTGAAAAGTGACTCACTCAAGGAGTCCATTTATGAACATCAATAGGTCAAAAGATATTAACTCCAGTGACAAGTCTTTGAACTTTTACTAAGTAAATGTTCTTCAAAAAAGGATCAAAAATGATTAAACTGAAGGTTTGGCAAACGCACAAGCAATCACACTGAAAATGGATCCTCTGACAATTTCATTGCATGCTGCTTTTTAATTTCATAAAAAAAAAATGTAACGGGAAAGGTGTTCCAAGATGTGTTTTGTTTTTTAAAAAAAAAAAAAATCTGGTAGGTTCAGTAAGAGATGATTCTTACTGAAGTCTCATTCTTCCTACTAGCATTCAGCAGCCAGGAAAAACTTGAAAATGATTTTTTTTTTACCATGTTACAAAAAATAAAGGAACAGAAATCTACTGAAAGAATGAACAGCAACAAGTAAGCCGCTTCTGTACAAATTTATTCAACAGAGACAAAGCGTGCAGTTGGAGTAAGATGCAATACAACAGAACAGTTAACACATCCTACGTGTAGTATACGAAGGGAGTTTTTTTGATGTAAAGCTCCTTCTTGCACCTTACTGCTGTGTGTATCAGCTACTTTTAAGAACTAATCTAGAAGTAGGAAATTAAGGTATTTCTTTTCCTGATTTTTTTTTTAAAAAGTTCAAGATCAAAGTAACTAATTTACTGCATATTAATACTGAATATATGTGCTTGTAAAATCTGGCAAATGAATCATATTTTTAATGTATATTTCAAAGTAATGTAAAATGTTTGGAAATGCGAACATTTTACTCAACTGAAACCGTGCAAAAATCCTGGGAATTCTGTCTGCCTTTTCTAAAATCTGCCATGAAAGTACACTCCTCTTACAATTAATGACAGATGCGAGATGACTAGTATTATTTTTACTGTACTCTTTATCTTTAGTTTTGATACTCTGAGTAACAGTAGCTTTCCCAGACTCTTCTGTCTTCTGACTCAAATTTTTTAGTACAGATTTCTCTGCATAATGTTTTTCTCATATTGTCAAGTCCCACCTTTCTTTCAACAGGCTCTGTGAAACTTCTTGACATGTTGTAGAAGCAGTGTTACTGTCAGTATTTTGAGAGCAAATATATATATTCTTATTTTATATATAAACTTGCTACCCTGTACAATACTAGATTTATAAAATGAAATCAGTGAATTGCATAGAGATGGGAAAATGAATTTTATAAATACAAATGTAAGTCATGGGTGAAGCAGCCCCCTAATAAGCATTAAAAAATCTTATACATAAATGATATATGGTGCCTATGAGAAACTAATGGATCAAAAGATCATCTGTAATTTAACTGAAGTTGCTGAATGCTTCTGAAAGGTTAATCTAATGTCTCTAATAGCTACATTCCTGTAGCTAGGCAGGCATTGTTGCAGTACTTCCACAGGCACTATGGGAACTGACATTCTTTTCCCTAGCATAAAACGAGGACATAGCCAGCATCGTGTTTTGATGCAAAGACAGAATTTAACATACTAGCCTATAACTACACTGCTTGCTGTACTGTAAAAACAAAGCTGTGTTCCAGTTCATATAGAAAAGGACTACCTTATTCCAAACCTAGCATCAGAGTAGGCAAGTTTTTTTTATGTATACTTTGAATATAAATTAGGGTTTTTATGCATTATGGAGCTGATGTGCTACAACTACTATTCATGTCTTTGCAATCCGTCCGTTTCAGTTACATGCACGATTTAAGGGAAACAGTTCAGAACTGCTCAGTTTGCCTACCTACAGAGTTTGAAACATAAAAGCTCTAGAATGCCATATTCTTCCCATTCTTAAAGCTGGACTAGACAGTTAGCTGTCTTGTCCCACTTCTCTCCTTCCTCCATTCATTGGCATCTTTGTATGAAAATCTTTAATAGTTTTTTGTTTGGACATTTCAAGTTCTGCACACAATGTTTTTGCATTTTACCATTATTTTGATGTAATGCCTAACAGGATAACTCTGCAAATGACTTGACTGGAAAAGGGTGATTTACTTACGTTCCTTCCTTATTGCCTACTATTTAGCTGATATGTCCTATCTAAATTGAATATTGTAGGGCAGCTGGAGGACTCTAGAATATTTAGAGAGAAATAAGCAGCTAACTACTAACTAGTTTTCTCTCTAATCATACCCAACTCCTTGATATGAGGCTTTGTGGTCCACAAGGGATTTGAAAGACTTGCCTTGATTTCTGTATCAAAAGAAAACTTGGTGATCATTGCGTTAAGATAAATGATTAAAGATAAACTCAGACATTTGAGATTGTTTCAGGTTTTGTTGAACTCTTAAGGTTTCAGATTTCAAATGTTCCAAGTAAAAACATTCAGGCTTCTACAGTATTTCTTATATGTAGTTATTTACATGTTCAGTAATGTGAACTTCAATGTTATTAAGCCCAGTCTTGGAGCATATTTTTGTGATGAACTATAGATGTGAAATTCACTTTATGTTGGACTGTGGTGAGGATTAACAACTTGATCACTCTGAAAGAGTCCTGGAATAGAAAAGGAGGATTTGAGTGTATTAATTCTTCCAGGGTTCTTGAATAGCTCCAGATAATGCTGTGTGCTTTTGTTAATATTACTGAAGACTCTTAGATAACAGAAGTGTTGAAAGGACATCGTTTCCACTATTCTCAGTCATTAATAGCAGAGGGTTTCTGACAGCATTTTGGGGCATCTGAAACTAACCTGTGAAGCATTTAAACGCTTCTAATTCTTCAGATCCAGTCTACTGGTTAGTATCTTGGACTGTATGAGTACCAGGTGGTGAGTTACATAGAAAAGGAGTTAACTGCAGCAAAAGTCAGTTCATTCCTTAAACTGGTAAAAGCAGCAGTAATAGAACCTGTTCCATGTTTTTGTGTTGTCTTGCCTACTTGCCTCCTTGGAGGAGGAAAGGAAAGCCCATACTGTATTCTTTCTCCCTAATTCTTCTTACAAGCCCAGTAAAAGAGAGCCCTTTAACAGGGGAGGAAAAAAGGCTACCTAAAGCAGAAGAAAAATAAGGAGCCTTGGGAAAGGAAGCAAGTGTCAGAGCGTGGAAGCAGAAGAAACACTAGAAGAATGCACTGGACTGGCAGAGTGGGTTGTTGGTGGTTTTTGCTCTGGGTAAAGACGAGAGAAAATTAGGAGTAATAGGAAACTCTTCTAGGTAACCAGTGATTCATTTGATGTTGGATAATGGAAAAAGACTTCCATGAACAGCATGCACTGCTAGAAAAGTAATGACAGAACACAGTTACATACAGACAAAATTTCACTGTTTCTTGCTATTTGCATCTGCACAAAACGTTGACCGGGTTCACTGGCTGACCTGCCACTACCTACCACAGGGCTGTCTTGTATGTGTTCATCAGTGTGTTTGTTTTGCAAGTTCTTAGAACAATGCTCCTATTTTCAAGCTTCTCACACTGCAGTTTGTGATTTTTCACTCAGCCACTCAATCACTAGTTTGAATTGAGCAATAATGCAGGTCAATTAGATGCTGTGCATGTTTATATTGAGAAAAACGGTTCACCACTGATAAAGCAGGATACTTCACTGGTGATGGCAAGTCAGGGGAAGTACTATGGAAGTGAACGCAGTAGGGCTACCAAAAAATTTGGAGCTGTGCTGTGTAAAAAGGAGGGGCTTCTGGAGACAAGAGGGAGAAACCAGTGTAGTAGTGGCAATGAGTGTCACCGAGCGTAAACAGTAGTTCTCAAGCTTAGGGAACTTTTTCTTTTTTTAGTTACTACCAGTTATTTTCATCCAGTCTTAACATCTGCTGCAGAAGTGCTTTTGTTCTTAAGGTTCTTTCCCTGTTCTCTCACCTGCTTTGTGGATACCCATTAACATTGTAATTTGGGAACTCTATGTTGATATATATATACTACTACTGTTGATATAGAAGGATCAGAATGCAGTATTGCACCACTGCACACTACCTGTAGCCTGTAATTTTTAGAGGGTGAATAATCGCTGTCTACACTATAGTAAGGTGAGAAGATGCCTCGGGAAATACTTGTTACTCCACTTAAAGTGTCAGTTATAGTCTGTCTACTGTTCAATCTGCTAGCCTCAAGTGATGACCCCTGTAACCAAACAGACATTAAAGAATAGGAAATGTGTGCAATTCCCTTAGTTATGTGGTCACTGGTACCTGCATACCTGCTTCTGGTCAGCTGACAGTACACAAGGTATACTAATTGAATCAAATAAAAAGGAGGGCGGTTCCTTTACCTAACACAATTGATCTGTATCGTTATTTGTACAACAGTTTTGAAAGCCAATTGGAGACAAATGACCAGTTTTTAATGCTACAACTAGGACTAATATCAGTCTACTTCTGTAACTCCTCATGCATTTATGTGACAGCTGGCCTCTCTTCCTCTGTGAAAGGGAAAAATGCAAGCAAGATTTTTTTTTTTTTTAGATTGGAAGCAGGCCCAAGCTTCAGCTTGCATAATATGCATCTCTTCTGAGGTTGGCGGCAGCATGGCCCTTAGAGGTGGTCCTGCAGCTCTTCACCTGCACTTGCTCCATCCCCAGCGAAGTGAAACGCCGGTGGCGGCGGGGGGGGTGGGAAGGAAAGAATATGTCTGCAGACAAGGCGAAGCGCTGGCCGTGCCGCAGCAGCCGATGGCTCATCCCCCGGGCAGATACCCGAAAAGCCAGCTGTCCCCCGGGCTGTCCGGCACCGCATCACACGCACCTGCGTCCAGGGGCTCCTCCCAACAGGTGCGCGCCCTTTTATCTACCGCTTCCCCGCACGCAGGACGTGAGTGTGTCTGTGTGTGTGTGCAGGCTCGATAAGAAGGCGGCCCCTACCCGACGGAGGCAGCAGCAGCTCCTCCTCGACCACTACAGCCCGTACCCCGCCGCGCCCGCCTCATTCGGGATGCGATACAGCCGCTGGGCTGCGCCCACCGCGCATGCGCGCTGCGCCGGCTGTTAAAACTCACTGCGCCATCGCCGCCGGAAAGCCCCTCCCCAGGGAGGGAGCGGCTGCGACGGGTGGGATGAGAAAGGGCCGGGGGGGGGGGGGGTCCTGCACCGCTGGTTCTCGGTCTGTTCCCGCCGTGAGAGCACTCGAAAGCTCTCGTCCCCTCATCCCGTCCCTGCCTCGATATCACAGGCGCCGCAGCCGCTGCCATTTCCAGAATGTTCCAGTCGCAGCCGCCCAGAAACAGAGCGGGCGCCTCGACGCGTGCGCACTGCTTCCTCCTTCCCGTCACTACCTTCTCCCCTCACACCCCCCTCCCCCCGCCCCGGCTCCTGGCACCCTGCAAGCCCGTTATTCCCTGCCGTGTGCGTGCGCGCGAGAACGAGCCGTTCTACCTGGACGACAAAAACGACCCCGACAGATAGCGCGCGCGTGTAGGTCCGTCTCGCTCGGGGGAGGCGGTACAGTGACGTTCCCCCCTCGCCTCTCCCTCCCTAACCGCCGCCCAAGCCGTGTAACGTTCGCGGTAGCGCGTGCCCGCCCGTGTCTCGTGCCCTGTGCGAGGGCCACGTGGGTCGGGCGCGGCCAATGGGAGCTCGGCGGAGCGCTACTCTAAGAGCGACGTTGTGTAAAGGGGGGGGCGGCGGAAGGCGGGGGGAAGGGGAGCGGCAACGGCAGCGCAGGGTGAGAGAGGGAGAGGGAGAGGGAGGGAGGGAGCGAGGGGGGAGGGGTGTTTCCAAACCCGACAACCACAGCGGCGAGCGTGGCGGTCGGAGCAGGGACTGAGCCTCCGGGCACCGCTGGCGGCGGGTTGAACCCGGTGCCGTGTCGGATCCCCGCGGCAGGGTGGTCGTCACGCAGGGGAAGGGCGGGGGGGGGGGGAGGCAAAGGAGGAGGAGGACGCGTCCCGCCGCTGGCTCCCGGGAGAAGGTAAGGAGCGGGGAGCACCTCCCCACCCCCGTCCACGCCCGGCCGCACGCTCCCGTCCTCCCCGCCTTGGGTGTGCGTGTGAGCCCCTGGCTGGCACCCGCTGCCGCGGCACTGTCCGCGCCCGAGGGGTCCCGCCCCCCTTTCTTCCCATGGGCGGGGAGGGGGGGGGTGCAGCCTTCAGCTTGCGCCCCTCGCGGGGGGGGTGTAACCGCAGCCCAGGCTCCGCTGTCGTGCCGCTGCCCTGCCCTGGCGGGCAGCGGGTACCCTCCTTTCCCCCCTCCCCGCCCCGCCCGGCGAGGACCGTCCGCCCGGGGCGGCGGGGCTGCAGCGCTCCCCCCCCCGCGCCGCCGGGCGCGGGGCATGTCAGCGGCGGGCAGCGGCTCTCCGCTGTCAGCCTGTCAGCGCCGCGGCGGGAGCCATGGCTGCCGCTGTCACCGTCTGGCGGCTGCGCCTCTCCCGCCCGCCGAGCCCTCGCCCCGCCGCCGCTCGCCCCTGCCCCTGCCCCGCCGTTCGCCGCCGTCCGTTTCGTTGCTGTTGTTGCGGGGAGGGGTGGGGGGTGTGAGGGGCGGCGCGGGGGGTCGGCGGGAGTCGGGGCTGCAGGGAGGGAAGGCGGCGGCGGGAGCGCGTCCGCCCGCCCGCCTCCCTGTCTGCCTGCTCGGGCGGCTGGGGCGCGAGTGGCGGAGTGCGGCATGGCGTTGTGCAGAGCGGCGCGGGGAGCGCCGCCGCAGCCCGCCGCCCTGCCTCACTTTCGGGAATTTGGGCAGCCTGGGCAGCCTCACAAGTTGCTCCCGTGGGTTTTTCTCCGTGCCGCCCCGTTAGGGTAGCCTGGTGTCGTCAGAAGAAACATAGGGCGGGTGCGTGACTTGTTTCTAACGTCTTCCGTTAAATGCTGACGGCTCTCCAGTTGTTTTGCAGAATAATAACGTTCCGCTGCGTGGTCTGCCGCTAAAACGCAGCTGCCTCTGAGGTGGAGCGCGGTAGCTCACGCAGCACAGGTGACACTAAGCAACAAAGGAAGGGCAAGAACCGAAAGAATGCCAGTCTCAGTTGCATAGTTCATCGTTCCAATTCCAGCTAGACTAGCTAGGTACCTTCATTAATATCTAGTCCTGTTTTTTTTTAATGATTGGATAGCTGATAATTAAAAGGATTTTTTTTTTAAACTCCCGGATACATGAATAGTTTAATATCCGTATTATCAACCAGATGTATTCTGGATGTTGCTTAGACTCTGTTATATATATGTTCTATACCTTTCTTTTGTGAGCCATGTGGAAGAAAACCTTAGTATGGCTTCTGAATGTTATATCTCTTAATTGCGAGATAGCTTATGAGATAAGAGAGCACTTTCTTACAGAAATGTGTGTAAGTTGAGATGCTTTAGGAACACAAAGCTACGAGACAGATGTGAAACATACCCAAAATATACTTATGTTCTGGGAAAAAGCTGTTTAATCTTGGAATGCCAGCAAAGGGTGACATCATCATGTCTATAGGAAATCATTAACTTTTAATAAAATAACTTGTTATTATTGACATGTCATGATTTGGAGGGGAGGCACTTCTCTAGATTTGAAGCAGCAATGATTTTAGTATTTTTCAGTAAGGAAGTTGGTGGCAATTTGGTTGTATTTACATCTTAGTTACTTAGCTGAGGGACATGGTTAGCCCAGGAATTACCACAGGTGCTGTGAAGCTATGAGACATCGGGATGCTACACCTGATCTTACTGTTTCAGATCTATGCAGCTGTTGGGTTTCACTTCTTTTCTTCATTCTTTAGATGAAAAGTCAGATTCTCAGCCGACCTTGTGACTTGATGAGCTGGGGACCTTAATCTCATCCTCTATGAGTTCAGTAGGTCTCTGTTCAAGCTTGAGGAACTGTCCAGATAAAATTGCAGGGTTTGAGCTGTGGCAGAATACTTTGTGGGGAAGGCAGTGGTACACCCATTTATTGCCTGTGTCATATTTTTATTTATTACTTATACTTTCCTTTATGTGTCTTGTGAGCCAAGAAACCAAAGAGTGCAAATGTTATTCTTAACATCCAGTGGACAGTGGCAGTGTTCTTGTGCTTCTGTCAGTCTTCTGGTGTTCAGTATGTAATTCTCTCCTTTGCTTTCATGGCTTTTCTCTAGTAATCACTGAGTCTGACCAGCATGCAGAAAATTGACCGGAGTTTTTGGTTCTTTGGCAAAGATGACAGCTGAATCTGAAAGATGCAAGGATTTCTCCCTTCCCGCTGCCATCCCTTTGTGTGTTGCTCTCCCACTCAGAGAATTACTCAAAATTATTTGTTAATTCTGAATTCTATGGGCAACAAAACTTACGACAGATGTTGTGTAAGAAAGCAAGCTTGGTGCAACAAACTGAGTTCACTTACAGTTTCTTACAACAGCCTTGCGCAATAGATGACTTATTTGAGAAAAAGCTCTGATAATAAGCAGGCTGATTGAGGGCTTATGTGAAACATCAAGGTTTGCTTGGTATTTTTTGCGGGAGGGAGGGGTTAATGCCTTACCATCTGCATTAGGATTAAAAGCATAAACTGAAAAATGAATGCTGGGTTTATTAAGTAGAGATTAGCAATCATAGGCTCAAGTGGTAGTTTCTTCACGCTGATTTTTGTCTGTTTAAATTGCTACAGAACCAGAACCTGTTGCAGGATGAATTTAACTAGATTAAAAAGTTCTGGTTATCCTTTTAGCTGAACCACTAGCACCTACAAGTGGCTAAGCTAGAATATCTTCCTCAATATTGAGCATACAGATATCTACAAAGAACATATATTTGTTGAACTGACACCTTATACTGAGGAAATTGACTGGAAGATTAGTGCAGTTTGTTCTCTTCAAAATTGGAAAGAACTATTGATCACAAAGTATGTAACTATTAACCTGCTACCACACTATTAATACACATATTCAGAACAACTTGACTCCTGACAAATTTTTTAGATGTTATCTTATAAAGAGGTGGGCTGGGCATGAGTGTTTGGCATTTTTCATTTGCCTTTTCTATTGCAGATGGAGTAGTAAAAATGTTGATTGGTCATTTATTCTCCAGATCAGATTGTATTTTTAACTACCTCATTAGACTCTACTTAGACTCTACTGACAGATGGTATGAAATAAATATTAGCGCAGACTCTGTCTTGCATTCCTGTTTTGATACTGAATAGGTTTATTAACTGAATAGCAGGAGTCAGAGCCTTGCTAACATACAAAGCTCTTTTCTTACCAGGTCATTATTATACCTGAGCTCAAAGAGGCGTTAGAAAAGTGCCTTTATAAGCTCATTCATTCTTACTTTGTTGCTTATCAGTTGAGGACCTTTATTGCCACCTTTTGTAAAATCTAGACATTCGTTTAAAGAGAGATTTTGAGCCCTTTAGAGTTGGTATGACTTTGCCTTAGCTTATTTTGGGCTATCTCCATGGATCTAATAGAAGTGTCTATATATCTGCTGCAACTGCTCCTAACTTCAGCAAAGAACAAACGAGAAAACCCTCTGCAGTTTCATGGCTGCTGCTTGCACTGCCCCAGGTAGTGATACTGTCACAAGAGGATTGGTTTCACGCTGTTTTATGTTAAGAGGAGTCATTAGCGATACTGGAGAGAGAATTATGATTTATATTAGAGGCAAAAAATAAAAATGCAGGTGGAGGAGGAAGACTTAGGACACTTTCTTTCCTGCACCTGTCATGAGCCTTTCACTTGCCAGTAGTGGAGGTGGAGAATGCTGGATTCCCTTTACTCTTGCCCCCTGTGGTGTATTCATGAGACTGGAAAATGACAGAGACAGAAAACACTATCTTTCCCTTTAGCTTCAGAATGTATGAAGTGCAGCAGAAACCAAATAAAACTTGGCAGTTCCAGAAGAATGGTTGTGGTAGAAATCTTAGAAAGTTCCATCACTTAATGATAATGCAATCGGCAGAAATGAGCCTGCTCACCTGAAGGCGTTGCCTGCAGTCTTTCTCTTTCAAAGCCTTTTATGTTAGTCCTACTTGCTAGGTGTCTAGCTTTTCAAACCTTTCAAGCTCTGGTAGATGGATAGTTTCCTTGGCTAGGTTATGGAAACATCTCCCTCTTCTTTATGCATTCTTCAAGACTATACGCTACAAAGAATGCTAACTGAGAGAAATGAACTTTCTGTGGTGCTCTACGCTATTCTGCTACGTGGTAGTCTTGATCCTTACTATTAGCTTACAGATACAAGAAAAATTGAAAGTTTTTTTCACTGATGTTTTTCTAGAGTGGGTAATGTGTCTTGAAAACCATATTACACTTGGATGTTTTTCTTAATTTCTGTCTTTTCTCTTGAAAATACCTCGTTTTTTTGCTTTCCAATCCCTTTGGTTTGCAGATGGCGTAGTACAACATTGGACATTAATCGCAATACTTGCTGTAGTTTTACTGCTCTGAGTATTTATACATGCATGCAAACATTTTTCTGGTAGTTCTGTTTTCCGTTTCTGTTCCCCCACTGACTCTTCCCCCTAAGAAAAACTTACTCACTAAAGGAACTGATGTATTATTTTGCTCTGTTGCTTGTGTGATGAGTGGTGATGACCATGAGATGGCAATAAAGACTGTTGGATATTTTGCACATCTCCACGAAGTAGCCAGGGTGAAAGCCTCAGTCATCCAATTGGGGCATCTATAACAAGCCTGCTCTTCTGTATCTACTGTTTTAGGTCCTACCAATAATAAGGCAGCGCTTGAGCAGACCGTTTTACTCCTACTGAATCCTGTTAAAGTTGAAGGACTATGAGTAGGCATTGGTGGCTCCTCAGCTTTTAACCCATGAGAGGCTTTTGTATGTTGTTAGGCTTTGTTCTTTCTGGGACTGCTGCATGTAAGTTTTGGGTTTTCTTGCTTTTAGGCTGAGTAATTATCAAAGAAGCTAACGAAGATTTAAATAGAAATTACTGAGGTTCTAGTAGTAATATAGTAACATAGAAAGTGCATTTGACATCTCTTGGCTTGCAGATCTGTAGGAACTTTCTAATGGAGATGTAAATTCCTGTATAAGGAATTTAAGCTTACTAGGCAATAGGCTTGCTCTTTAAGTTTGTCAGAGTACTGATAGGACGGCTCTTAGGTCTGTAAACAGATCTTTGCCGACTAAGAGAGATACTTAGGTGTTTAAGGAATAATCAGTAGATCAAAACTGAAGCTTACAACTCCACTTCTCCATTTAGCTTAATGGAGTATCATCTTATGCTAAAGCATTTCTGCAGGTGCTTCCTTTGAACCTGTAAATCATCCTAAAAAAGACTGAGAGGAAGCACCTGTGAGCATACAAGTCTTTCAGACTTGTAGGTTAAAAGGGAGGGCTAGTAATGGATTTTGCAGCAGGGCAGTGTCTTCAGCTCCTGAGAACTAGAGTTCTCGGGCCAGCATGACTCTCTCTTCTTTCCCCGAATAGATTCCTATTTATAGGGTCAAGAATCTTCTTTATTTTGAGAGGCTATCTAGAAGACCAGGAGGTCCCTTCAGGCACTCTGCAAGTGTATGTATGTCTGATTCTCAGAATAAAGAGGTGGGGATTTTCCATGTAAATATTTGTTTTGATAGCCAGATATGTCCCTCAGTAAGAACAGGATGCTTTCCAGCTTGAATTCTACGCTGTCATAATGATCTGATTTAATACGAGTATCGTGTCAGTACCCACAAGCCACACAGGTTTTTCTAGCCACCTATATTAAGTCTTTGTTGAGATAAACGCTGTCCGGACTGCATAGTGTAAGTTGCTGGAGAAGGTAAAACTTAGCTCACTGTTTCATACGCTGACTATATCAGCGGGAGGAGAGAACTGCTAGTGGACATGCTGTCCCCAAGTTGGAAGAACAGTGGGATTTTTGATTCATAGAAAGGTGGTAGAGTAGTTGAGTTTGGCTGGACTAGACAACCTCTAGAGATCCCTTCCTCCTGCTCAGAGCAGGCTCAGCTCTGTTGCTCAGGGCCATGACCAGCTGAACTTTGAATTCAGCCTAATGGTATGAATAAAATACCAAGTTCTAATTTTAGTTAGTTTGCTGTGGTTCCTTCCTGAACCTGTTGTTAAAGGGTTGATAAATTCTAAAACTGTAAAACTTGTTTCCTTTCAGATATCAAATATAGCTCTTTTCCACTGTTGTAGGTACTGGGTTTTTCCTGACAAATATCCTTTTTAGTAGTCAAAGGATACATTCTTATTGCACTACCTGTGTGTGATAGTCTTGTTAAACTCTCTGGTGTATCCTAAGTTTTACTATGCAGATGAAATCTTTACTTTTTTTAAATTGAGATGACTAATTAAGTGTTTGCATGAAGACTTCTTTGTATTTCATCTCACTTACTAAAAAGTACTACCTCTGATTTAAAAAAAATATATATGTTTGTAAGTTGTTTGTATTAAAACTTAGTGGAAAACATTTTTTCAAATACCAGCAGCTGAGTGAGAAACTGAAAGTGAAAGCACCTTATTTTCTACTCTGGAAGAAGAAATACGAAAAGTAACTAGAACGTAAATATTGATAAGAGCACTTCTTCAGAAATAGTCACTTGAATGCTGATGACATCTGAAAAGGAACTTACAGTATTTTTGATCTTGTAGAATTCCTTTCAAGGAGAAAACCAATTATTTCTTTAACCACTTGTATTTGCATTCTTTTTGCTATCTGTTTTGTTTCTTCCCAGTGCTTTCTTGCAGAACAACTAGCTATATGTAAAAGTAGCAGTGCTAGTATATTCTTTGGGAAGAAAAGGGTTTTTTCTGACAGTGTAGAAATACACTTGAGAAGAAGAGAATATCGACACACATCCTTCAGGATCATCCTGAGTTTTGGCAGCCTGTTACAGTTTGTTCCTGTCCCGCATGCAGGAATGCTGGGAACACTGTAGAAATGGTAGATGTAGTACAGAAGGAATGAAGCCCCTTGCCACCATATAGGAGCCATTCTAGCCCAACTGGAGTAGGAACCAGTATCGGTGATTTCTGGAAGTTTTAACACTGTTCCTGGGGGAGCGAATGTATATTTTTGTGATGTGTGTGTTTTATTTTTGTAATGCCAGAAAATCCATATTGTTTCTTATTTATTTTTTATATACACACACACACACACACACACACACACACACATATATATATATATAAAAGTAAAAAGCTTCAACACAACTCCTTCAGGATCAGGGAAGATTTTTCTGCTTTTAAATCATTCCTAACCATTCTCTGATATAAATGTCGTTTTATGTACATCATATGGGTTCCACGGAAGTTTTAGCTCGAGCATTTTAACCCATTTCATTCAAAGTTAGCTTTGTCATAAAATATTAACTCAAGTGCTTTGCGTGTAGCACTTCCTTTGGATATTAAGGAGCATGTGATGATTACAGAGAATGGGCTGACTTTTTTTTTAACAGCAGTGTATTTCTGGTTTATTAATATAGATTCTTCCATTCTGGATGATCTGGCATGCCATTTTGATATTAAATGGCCTGCTACCTTCTGTTTTGTGGAAGAATTAGCATTTTACCAATTCTGTTGTGAAAATTTTATTAATAAAGATTATTGTTTTGCAAGTTCATTAGCAGCGTATGTGTCCACTCCATATGCCTTCAGTGAAGCCCATAGGCCTTCAAAGACTGTTGTAAAGTAATGAATAGTTCTACTTCTGTGTTAGCAGGCATTCTGGTCTAAAAGTTTATCCTTGCTATAAATATCTGTAGGATTTAGGTGTAGGTCAGAGAGTACCTGTTGTACTGACACTCCCATGGCCCTATGTGTTTTCTTTTGGTAAACAGCTAATGTTGAGGTTTTCAGACTTGCAAAGCTGTTTCAGTTCAAAAAGAATAGTGAAAAATTTGTGGCATTGCTTGTTCTTTTTGTTCCTTCAAGTTCCATTTCATTCATTGCTTCTCTGTTTCAGTTTTCAGTGTATATAAATTTTTCTTGCAGGGTTCTTGTTGCGAAGCAGCATCTTCCCCGCTCTTCTGTTTTCAGGGTGGTGCCCCCTTAGTGTTACCTGTCAGTTTAGGCCATGGTTGGTCAACATTGATTTTCACTCTAAACAAAGTTATGTAAACAATTTAATTCTCATGTCATCTTTTCTTTAAAATGTCTTGGGAAGGAGTTTTGGTGTCCTTGGAGGTGTTCAGGAGTCAACTGGGAAGGAGTTCACCCCTTCCTTACTACTTATTTCATACCTTTTTTTCAGCACTTTATCAGGCACAGTCTCTTGATGTCATTTTTTGGATGCGACTTGATGCAGAAGGATTTTCCCTGTTCTTAGTACCATGGATCTAACTGATTCTGTGGGTATGCCCAGTCCTTTGAAAACTACACCTTTTTGGATACTTGGATTTCAGTATTTAGTAGACTGCTGTGAGATGTTAAGATAGAAGCCAGCCAGCTACAGCCTAATGTAGTAATTCTCTTGAACTCTTCCATGCAGAGCAACCTACGTGCAAGAATGTAAGAAGTCATTTATAGATAGCTAGGAACCTTTTCTTTTCCTCCCTCATGTTCTATTAAGAAATGGAAAATGTTATAGAAAAGTAAATTGTGTGGCGTAGCACTTAACAGAAACCCCCTTTTTGTCAAAGTATCCTTGCAACTTTCAGTGCCTTATCCAGACATAAGCAGTAATTCCATATGATCTTAGGAGTCAGATATCAACAAATTTGGTCATGAGCTTGATGCGCAAAGTGACATTTGCGGTGGGAGGAGCTCAAAGTCTGTCTAGGCCTGGGAACTTTGCAGAGTAAAGGAAGGAAATGGGAGTGTGTTACCCACAGAACTGAAACAAGTGCTTCTTGGACATATATGCCGCCTCTTTTTGAAAAGTGCGGTGTAATTAACCTTCATGCTCTGCGGTGTATGAAGTGCCATCTGCCATATACAGTAGCATTACTTGGTTGCCTTTCTGCAGATAGCAGAATGAGATCATGATTTGACCTTTTCTGGTGGGGACTCCGCTTTACATAATGAACAGGATAGATCTCTGGGGATAAACAACCATTGTGTAGTCAAGGATACTGCTCTCGGATTCTTGGCTTATTGCAGAGGTTGGAATAAGTTTCCTAATTTAGGAGGAGGTTGCAGGAAGAGTAAAGAAAGTCTCACACTGAAGAAAGCTGAGTGCTGTCCCTGGAAAATTAAGTTTCAGGGTTTTTTTGAATGTATTGGAATCCCTCTAGGATATAGCGTTTTTATGAGCATTTGATAAATCTTTTCTTCAGTTGGGGGTAACTGCTTTAAGACTTTTTTTTTTTTTTTTTGCTTTGGCAGTGGTGGGGAAGTGGGGGGTCAGTTGCAAGAATTGCAACGAAAGTTACTGGTAGCTGTGATCTGAACCAAATAAGTGCTGTATAACATAGTATATTCTGGAAAATTAGGTCCTTGATGTAATTGTGGGTGTGGCAAATTACTAAAGCTATTGATTTTACAATTTCTGTGACTCTTCAGTCCCCATCTGTAAACTAAAGCAAATAATGCAGTCTCATCTTCCAGGAAGATTGTGGAAATAAATGAACGTCTGAGAAGTGATTTTTTTTTATGATGAAAGCCATGGAAAGCAAAAGGTTTACAAAGTACAATAAATAGAATACAAGAACTCACAGGATGAGAAAATAAATATTGGTTAACTGTTTTTTAATTGAGCATCCACCTCATCCATTAAGGCTGGGATGAGGGTCATGGGATAGGAGAATGGAATATAATTATGTAATTATTCCAGTTTCAAATTGTGAAGGAAATTTTAATTTTGGTATTTTTACCTTTTGAGGGCTTAATTTTGCAGCCATAATATTTTTTTAATGTACCTCTTTGGTGTGATTGTTAGATCGTTTTAATTATTCTCCTGCGCTGATTTTAGACTGCTCTGTATCTGTTCAGCTGTAAATTTTCCATCTTTTTTTATATTCGTTGCTGTATTTTGGGATGATTTTTCTTCTTCCTTCCTGGTGTAAACATGCTTTGATCTGCCTTATCTTAAGAACAGCATTAAATGATGCACTTAATCCTTTTCCTGTCAATTGATACAGCTTTCTGATCCCTCCTTCACTTCGAAATTCTCTAGGCATCTTTTCAGAGAACACCAACTGGAGTGTTCTGTGTGTGATGTTGGTTCTTGTTTCTCCCCTCCCCCTGCCCTTATATTTTGTTCTTCATCTTCTCAAATCTAGCTTCTGCTCTCTGGGAGTCTTAGACTAAGTAAGTTGTTCAAAGTACAGTTTTCCCTCTGTTTTGGCCAGACCGCAGGTTTATATTCATCCGTAGCTGTTTATTTCTGTGCCTTTCTGTGATTCTTGAGCTTTTGTCCTCTAATAATGCTTCTGCAATTCTTCTGTCAATCTTATACCTGATTAGGTTGTTCTGTCTAAACCTTCAGTGGATCACTTTCCTCTCGATTTCTTAGTTCTTCAGGCATTCAAGGTTGCACGCTCTTTGATCCTGCGTGGCAATGGTAGGTACTCTTAGCCACGAAAGTGGCTTTAAATGCTGTCTCCATGCTGTTGACTCATCTGTTTTTCCTCATCTCCTCTGTTCTGTTGTTCTGTCTGTGAGGTTTTCATGGATGGCCAATCCGTTCTAAACTCAGCATAGTCATTGGTACTGGGCCCTTGTTGGGGTAGAATTATGTACCATCATTTTTCCCCCTTCCATCATTTTCTTGTGATATTTTAAATAGCATTGTTTTCTGTTAGCTGTGTCTGAGCTCAGTCACTCTTTTCAGTAGAGCCATGCATTGATCAGTTTTAAACCTTGCAGAATTTTCTTTTGCATTGTCCTTAAACATGCCTTTTGTTCACTAAAACGAAGTTACTGCCTTCCTTTTTTGTCTCAACAAGATGTTAAGTAAATCCGCAACCTTACTCCCCAAGTCTATGCATAAAGCTGCTCTTAAAAGTCGAATCCACCTTTGATTGTTTTGAGTCGAGTTTTTCCTCTGAAGAGTACCCCTCTGAGTCCCAACACAAAATATTTTCTTCCTTTGGTTTTTCTTTTTTCTTGAAAGAAAGCAGTGTCTGCCTTCCTCTTTTGTTCGCTTTTAGTATGGCAGACAAAAAGAGAAGTCAAAAATGGGAAACCAAACCCTTCTTCCCGCTTTTGGTGTAAGGATAGTAAGCTCTGTGTTGTTTTTATTGTCCAGGATAAGTCCTTTTTATTTATGATATTAAAAAAAAGTTTCCTTTAGTAAGACAGAATTCAAGGGAAGCTAAAACAGCAAGGAATCGTGGTATGAGTGATAAATAGATTCTTTTCTTCTGGAAGCAAGTGAAGCCACTTTCTACAGGAATATCTGATCAGTGGTTCCTTAGAAGTTCATCAGTATGTCAAAAATGTTCACACAGCGACTGAAGCAAGTTTCTTTAATTGCTGTCAGAATTTGCCTTTAGTTGCCAGTAGTAAGGATGATCAGAGAAAGTCCACTTTTTGTCTTGAGTGCTACTTAAAGAAATATTTCGGGGGGGCGGGGGTTTGATGGGCGGACTCGTGGTTCAGTTAAAAAGGAATATTCAGAAAATGAAAGTTTTGTTTGGCTGAATCCAAGGAAGTATAAAAATCTGCAAGATGTTAAATAGACTTTTATATATCGTATGTACATGCTTTTGGAAGCAATAAGTGCCATTGTGTTGGTTCCATTGTGACAGGAAATTATGGAGTTTTGGTTGAAAGTGTGTGATATAAGAGATGTCCTGCACCACTTCAGTAGAAGTTTCAGTCCTCTTTGACTGGCGTTTGCTGTAAGCATAGCTGCAAGAGAACATCACCACAGTCCAAACTGAAGGTGATGGAGGTATATTTCTAATCATGAGATGAGGTACGAGAGGAGCAAGTTCTTGCTCCGTGCAGCTCTTACTGAAGGATGGTATGTCTATAATTTAGAAACCAGCAGTACCTTTAAAATTCAATTAGAATCCATGCAACAAATCTGAAAGACACATTGGCGTGTGGGATTTTCAATGAATGAATAAGGTTTTGTAAATTAAATCTTGTAAATAAATTCCTTTTGGGCTGAAGTTTTTTTTTTTATGATGTGCTGCTTGTATAAAACATAGTTGTATGATTTGTACATACTCCAGTTAATAAAGAATAGGAAGGCTTGTATTTGCTACACATTCTTTTATCTTTTTTTTTTTCCTGTTCAAGTAATAAATTCAACCTACCCTATGTTAGATAAAAGGAAAGTTGAGAATGTTTGAGTTACTAGATGACTGAGGGACTTAAATGACCTCCAGATGTCCTTTCCAACCTCAACTAGTCCATAATTCTATCAGCAGTAAGTTTCTTGTGTTCTTCTGTAAGCATGTGTTCAATTAAAAAATAATGCTTTACTCATTAAGGTTCAATCGGAAGACTAAGGATTTAGTCATGCTCTTTAAAGGAGCGTGTGTGTGTGTTAGGAGTTTGACAAGTCTGTGTGCTACTGTTAGCCCTGAAATAAATCTAAGAGGACTGTGAGATCTGTGAAACTTGAAGCCAAGCACAGGTAAACTCAGGCTCTTAGAGTACAGATTTGAAGGCATTTGGAGCCCAAGGACCAAATGCCTGGTTTGTTTTCTGAATAGGAAAGAGTTGTATGTCCTCTCATTTTTTGTTCTTCCTAGTAGAAATTCCTAGACTATTAGATACATTCTTTATTTTGGTAGGAAATAGTGGTGAGTTCCAGCTGAAGTATTGGAAAATCTTTCTTGCTGCCTGAGTGTCAGATGTTTTCAGAGACTTTATCCAGTCCCTGTGTAGTGTAGTCTGGCATGGAGTGAGTAGGTACTTTAGAGTATATTAAAAGCTGTCCTAGAGATTGTGAGTAGTTGCTGCTCGTTCCTGCTCCGCTACTTAAGGACGCATTTATGAAATGAAGTTCCAATGTTTTGTTACTATAGAAAGATTTTTGGAATCCTTATATTTCTTGATCTCAATTAGCTAAACATTTCAAACTAAAATGTAAAGATAGATTCTGACAGGACAGTGAGTCTAGTGGTCCATTCTGTGTATTAGCTTGGATCTAGGGAGTCTCCAAAACGTACGTATTCAAGTCTCCTCGTGGCAGATATTTCTGAAAAAGGGTTGCTAGACTGGCTCCCACCTCCCTTATTCTGCTGTATCATCTAAAATCTTGGAGCAAGAACTGCGGTGGAGAGGGTGGGGAGGGTTAAAAGCACTTTTTCTGAGGCTGCACAATAGGAGTAGCAAAGAAGGGAGTAAAACTGATCTCAGTGTTGCATGTTCTAGCCACAAAGTCATCTTTCAAATGTTGTGCAAATTTTGAAAAAATTGTAATAAATTGCAGTTCTCTTCTGGATCAAAAAGGTTTTGTCATATTTTATTGTAAAATGCTTTAAAAATCTGCCAAATTTGTGATTCGCATCCACACTGGATACCGCGTTTGCACTCACTGCGGCAACAGACGCTGTTGCCTTAGACGCTGTTAATTTCAGAGTACAGGCTGGATCTCAGCTCTTTCATCATAACTCTGACAGTGGAACGTGTGTGAACCCAACTGTCTTGATCACATATGAAAGGAGGTCATGGATACTTTCCAAATGAAAGATCACAGGAACGTTTTTGTTTGTCAAGAGCCACTGCATGTATCCTTCAGCTACTGTTCTCTCCAATAGGTTAAACTGGTGCTACATAAAGTCAGTATTTAGTAACTTACTTGCTGATTTACTGCTAAAGAACAGAATTGCAAGTACAGTAAGACCCCATAGCATACAGGGCAAAAAGTACGTGGTAAATTATTCTGTTCGTTGTATTTCATGGCCTTAAGTGTTCACCCTGTACAGGAAGTGGTGATTTTAGAATTTAGTTTTAAATAACATATGCAAAGAAGTTTGCTGTCTCTTATTTCGTCTTCTCTTAACCAAGATGTGCACTGGTTTACGTTTTTTTTTAAAAGGACAGTATGATCCTAGCTTGCGGCAGGCTTGCCTGTATGGACGTACATACGTTCAGTAGATTATAGCTACCTGTGTCTAACATCAGCTTCTGGAAAAAAATGTCTGTTAGCCTATGGATATCATACTTGGTCAGCTTTCACTTCAGCACCTCAGGAGTTTAGTTATTCAGTAATCTTATTTAGAAGTGATAATGCGTGCTGCTTTCTAGCATGCTGGACTCTGGCAGCAGTCTTGGTTGCTTAATACGTTTGGGAGAAAATCTTCTTTTTCTCTTGTGTGTGATTCATATGACTTTGTTTTTATAGTACTTTGAGCAAAAATAGTTCTAGGTTTCTGGTGCAAATGAAGGTGTACTTTTCATAGCTTTTTCATTGTCTTCATTACAAAGATCAAATAAACTGCAAGGATCATTGAGTGACTGTTTATACTGTCATCTGCGTTGAAAACCTTGGGACAAAGACTAATATTTTTGTGGCTACAGTCACCACTCATTTTTAAATTTTCAAATAATATTTTGTATAATGTTCTAATGACATGTTAAAAGTCTAGGCTTACTATTTAAAGGGCTGTTTTCTGTGTAGGCTGACATCTTACTCTACTGAAGGAGAAAAAGGCTTAGCCATCTTCTGGAGCAGTCTTGTTTCACTTTACTGACCTGAGCTATATTACAGAGCATGCTTTAGGGAGACTTCTTGATAAGTTAATCTTGATTTTCCCCTCTCCTTCCCCCAAACCTGCAAGTTTTCAGGCCATAAGAACGTACAGATGCCTTGAGAATGTTTCAGTGTGATAATTCTTACCTGAAAGATGTTCTTTTGGGATCTGAATCTTCTCTCTTTTGGGCAAAGATTAAAAAGTGTAAGAGTAGGAGGAGTAACTGACTAGGTGAAGAAAAATAGGCTGAAGGGTGAGATGGGAAGAGACTGAAAAGGGCAAGAAGAGTAGAATCAGCAGAACACTGTCTCAGGCTGTAGTTACCCTCCTGGCACTTTTTTAAAAGTGGCCCTTACTTCCATTATGTTTTCTATACCTTTTCTCCCCAGCCTTCCTCATGCCTTTATTTACAGTTTTTATTATTATCTCTTGGCAACGTGGCTCACAAGGTCTTCTCTGCTTTCTTAAAGCAGCTTGCCCCTCTCCTAGCAGTGTTGGTACTGATGTGAAGTCCAGCTGCTGTAAGCCTGTTGGAGCTTACTGGAGCTGAAAAACTGAAACACATACCAGTTCCTCCCGTAAGCTCAGAAGGGTTTAGGATCCCACCTCGTCCAGCTCTTCTGTTATTGGCAAATACGTTACAAGCTTTGGGCAATGTCCCATCCTTCGTCTTCATCTTGGCGTTCTCACGAGACGTTAACAGTGTTTAAACCTTCATTTTCACGAGTATGTCTGTCCAAGGAGTTAAGGAAAACTAGCAGCAGGTTACTGGCAACAGTAATAAGTCTGTCATTCTCCTTTAAAACTAAAAGGAGTTGGAGGTGGGATGCATGTGCTGTTTTTACAGGCATTTCCTGAAACTAAAGGAAGGCAAGACTTAAGAATTTTGGTTTATGTGCTGTGTTTTAGGGAAAAAATTCTTGTTGTTTATGGACTCTTCTTTCTTTCCAAGTACAATCCTGTTTTACCTGTCCTTTCAAGTTTGTCACTCTGCTTACTCATCAGTCACGTTCTTTCTTTTAGTTAATCGGAAGCTCTAATCATTCCAAAGATTAAAAAATATATATGAGTATTTCTGCATGGGAAATCTCAGGAAGAAATACTGCAGCGCTTTGTAGTGTTTAAATCAGAAAAACTTCAGTCTATACTACCGTATTTTCCTGCTTTCCTAATGCACATTATACCTTTGTATACTCATACATGGATGGTCTCTTTCCCCAAAGGGGGGGGGGGGGCGGAACCCACCCAAAAACACCCCAACTAATTCTCTGATTCCACCTCAAGCCCCTTTTCCTTACTGGATGTTGTAGGTCAGAAGTGCAGGTAATAGTGTGAGTTAATCCATGCACTGTAATCTGTGCTGGAAACTCTTTCATTGTACAGCAGTAAGTTATGGTTGAGTAACTACTGGCATAGAGGCAACTAATGGTTTCTGTAAGAAGAAAAAAGTGGAAGATGCTGCTGTATATCCCATCCCTGTGCTTCATAGATCACTAGTAATGTCAGAGTCTATGAACCTTAATCTTTAAGAAAGAAAGAAATCGCTTCTCCAAGTTCTGTTTGCTTAAGGATGCTTTTATTGTGAGATAAGCAGGTTACTTGCACTTTCCTAAGAAGGAAAGAATGAATGAAAGATGAAAATTACTTAAACTGACATATTTTTGTTAATAACCTTTTGCTTAAATTCTACTCTTTCCTTTTTTTTTTTTTAAACTATAAAAACCCACCAATTTCTATAGATTTTGGTCCTTTATACTCTGTCCGTTCCCTTTCTCAGACTGCGTTAACACCAGCTGCCTTTAACACTCCCACTGGAAGAGAGATAGTCGTGGGTAGCCTGAAGTTCCAGCTGAAGTCGTGGGTAGCCTGAAGTCGTGGGTAGCCTGAATCCATACTTCTTAACTGATATGCAGATACAGGTTGGCCAACTGACTTTTTCTGAAAGAATAAGTAATTGTTTAGATTTCTTTCTTGTACTGATCCACCAATTTTGTTTTTCTTTCCATAATAGGCTTTCAATATCATTGAGATTCTAGATCTGACCAGTCATTTCTAAGCAAATTAGAAAGAGACAAAGTACTGGGGGGTGAAGGGATTGTGGAGATGTCTAAGGGGGTATCTACATCAATATTTTGATTTGGAATGGGGGTACACTTCTCAAGTATATCCTTATATCTCCTTGCTGTAGCTTAGCTCTCACTGTGGAAAGGCGTCAGACCGCTAGCTGTCTCCCTCCTTGATTAAAAAGCGAAACTGAGAATGCACTCCAGGAATGTGCTGAATGTGCTCCAGTCCTTCATGGGCATTTAGTACGTGGGACTGCATTAGAACTAGTCCAGAGCAAAACTCCTACATGTGAATAATGGGAATTCTGAGTTTTCATTGCCAACTGTTCCACTCTACAGACGTTTTTGATATGTTGCACTTCTTGCTAATGTAGATGTAGCCTTAGCTGTCATTTTCATAAGTTTAACTTTCTTGGACTAATCACCATCCTCCCTGTTCACTTCTAAAATATCAACTATTCTAAAGCACTCCTGCAAAATCTAGCAGAAATTTTGTACAGTTGAGTCATGGTTTCCTAGTCAGCAGTAAATCCTTATCAGAAGAGTGGGGTTTTAGTATTTTTTTTTTTTGCCTCTATGGGTGAAGCAAGATATGGGAAACATAAAAGAACGGAAACTGTAAAGAAGGTTGCCTCATGCTAGATCCCCTTCCTTATAAATGCACATGTTTTCTTGAGCTCAAGGATACATGCAGTGTCTTGGAAATTACCCATCTGCTCTTGCTATTATCACAGTAGTTCACTCTTATGCCCCATTGCTTTGGTATAATGGCCATCAGCTAACTTTCAAGATCAACTGTAAAGGGCTACCAAAGAAAACCTTCTCTAAGCATCGTATAACTTCTTGCTATATGTGTTATGGAAAGGACAAATACCAGAATAGGAAAGTTAGAATACACCGAGCCAAAAAGGAAACAGTTCTATGAGCACCAGAACTAAGGAAGCTTAATCTCTTATAGATGTATGTATCATGGTTGGTTGACTCTAGGAACATACAATTTCCAGCTTAGCTTTCCCTTATAACTGGGGAGAAAGGAAGAGAAGTGGTTTATGAGGGCTGTAACATGGCTTTTTTTGTCTAATATGCAGTAGAGTTATGAGCATATACTGAAGCTTTCATTTGGAGGAAACAATGATTTTTAATTTTATTTTTCTACTCTGGCCACTTTTTTCCATGAAATTTGTAAGTGTTTAACATCTGAGAGCTTTTCTCTGCTGTCAAATTCAGACAAAATCATCTAGTGTCTTGAAAGTCATGGATGAGTCATACGTATGCTTGTAGCCTAATTGTGGGAGCCTCAGTTCCTGAGGAAAAGGGACTGAAAAGTAAGAGCTGATTTAAAGGGATTGGACAACAATGGTGGCAGCTCTGTTGGGGTACAGCGTGAATTGCAGAGGTTTTTTTAACATGTGTGAAGGCGTGTCCTTTTATTAGTGCTTATATGTAAGCTTATGTAAATGTAACTTGTTGGTATTAGAGAGTTGTTATAGCACTCATCTTCTGTAGCAAATTATATCCTAAATTGTCTTATTTTCTTTTTTAGATTAACTAATCCTAGTTTTTTATTATTGCTTATAGATTTGTGAGAATTCTTATCTTTGTTACTTTTTTAAGGAGAAAGTAAGAAATTTCAGTTGCTTGGAAAAATGCTAGAGAGGAAAGCTAATACAGCATTTCAAATAATGGTGTATTGGTAACCAATACCAGATGTGCAGGAAAGACACTGAAAGATAAAGACCAAGAAATCTGAGTATCCGATTTTGTTTTATACAGAGAGCAAGTGCTATATTTTATTGACATGCACAAAATAGAGCTGCTAAAAAAAAAAAAGTGACACAAATTCAAATGTGAAGAGTTTAACTTTTAATTGAGAGTTCTCGTGATTTGAAATATATGATAAAAGCAACCCATCAAACCAGTAATTATGTTAAGGAACAGATCTGGAGGAAACTCAAAGCAGACAGCTCTAGGTTTCCGTAGAAGAAGCTGGTAATGTTCTACATTTTCACTTTGAATGCAAATATTTTGCTGTGTTCAGAACATCAGTTAAAATGGCGTTGAGCTGCAGGTGAATACAGATAAAGTGCAAGTGTTAGTAAAATCACTGCTTCAGAATTATACTGAAATAAGAACTCACATGGTCATGGGTTGAAGAGTTTGCTTCCTCTTCTGGACTGTAGTGATATCTCTCAAAAGAAAAAAAAAACCCACTCTTCAAAAAAAGGACTTTTTCTGAAATATTTGAAGTGGTTATGTCTGTCTTAAAATTATTGCACATTGGGATTGTGAAATAGCAACCTGGTACATAGAACGTTTACTTGAAATATTCCCGTGCTCTGTGTGCTAGCTGGTGATGGTTCTGGTCTAACAATCCAATATGCAATATTAAGTTTTGGTGGTACTCGGAAGCAGTTCTGTCTTGAAAACATAATTGTCTTGGAGTCAAAGATTGAGTGGGTTTGTTTTTAATTTTGATCATGTGGTGAAGGAAATGGAAGCATCCTATGATTTTTTTTTCTTCATCCCTTACATCTGTGTATTTAAAACTGTAATTCTGATAGCTTTATTATTTAAAAATACTCTTAAATTAAAATTTATTTGAAAAAAAACATTGTTTTTTTCCCCCTAAATGATACCTCTGGCTTTCATTTTGAAACAAATTATTTCTATCTAGTAAGATTAGAAAAGATACACAGGAAGGTTATGCTTTTCATGAAGGAGGAGGTCTTGTTCGATTAATTTATTTCAACTCCTCCTGGTGAGGCAAATTGTAAGGAGGAAGAGAGTCATATAATCTCTGTTACTCTTACAGTGTTGGGCTGGTTACTGTCAGAAGTAGAAGGGTGTAGGGTATGGCAGACAAAGGCATGAAAGAAGAGAAGCAAAGCAAGAGTGGAGGCAGTTTCAGGGAGTCAAGCTGTAGAGGAAAAGGAAGGAAAGCGGAAGATGCAGTGAAATATATTTCAATTAAATGGATAGAGAAGGATTGCATTTACATGTTGATCTGTTTTAAAATAGCTGTAGTGATGTATACAAATAAAACAGGAAGAACTTGTAGTAGGGTACTTAATCATCACCTCAAAATAAATTGATGAATTAGAATTCTAGTTTATGAGCGTAACTATTTCTGAAATGAAATTTAATTTCAAAAGCTGTCACTGGCTCATACTTTAATGTCATAGGACAACTGGGAATTGTTGCAACTGAAACCTTTCGTGAGACGGATTGAGAGGTTAACTGAGGAAAAGCAGATTTGGCTTGTGTTTTCTGTTATACCTATGCAAATAGAAATATTTGCTGTTATGGTAGCACTCTATATATGGCATAGTCAGCGCAGTATTAGTGTCTGCCTGTGAAGATAACTACGTGATTGCTTCTCTTGGGATTAAGAAGTGTTTTTATAAACTACAGAAAACCAATTCTAGGATAATGCCTCCGTTGCATTGTTAGCCTTTGTTGTTGTTGCCACTGTATTACCAAAAGCAAACACAAAAAGGCAAATAAGGGTGTGCTTTGTCCGTTAAGCATGAATGGTTGCTTTCCATATCAGTAGTGCTGCATAAATCCTATTGATAGTATACTAAATGAAGGGATGTGCTGGTGGGTGTCTTTGTTTCAGGTAAGAGTAGAACAGTAGAAACTCTGCCATCTTTTATTTTCTGTATTGACATCATAGTGAAGACAAGGTTCAGGTTGTTATATGTGAGACAGCTTCTAATTAAGCTTTTCCTGTTTTTCATAAGCTTGTTAGTGTTAAAAGAAAAACACTCGGGTGTGGGGGAAGGGGAGGAAAGGAGCAAACTTCAGTGCAGCATTTCCTAATTTTGTGGCTTTTAGACTGGGCATTTTGAAGCTATTTTGTCTCTCCTGGTAGAAGAATGGGGGGGGGGGGGGAGTTGTTACTGCTTAGTGTACAGCATTACTCAATTTAACCAAGTATTCTCTAAGAAAGTTTCTCTTACTTTGTTCTTTTTTTGTTGGGATAGATGTTTGTTTGAATCTGATGTTTGGGGTGTCAGCGCTGGCGTGCAAAACAGTTTTTCTCAAAGTCATCTGCCAAAGAGAGAATACTGGTCTCTGTCGGTTACCTGTTTACAACCAAAATAGTGTTGCTGATTCTGTAGCAGCAACAAATTCTCTAAATGATAATTGTACAATTTTAATTATAAAACAATAATGGCTAGGTATTGTTTCAGGTATAACTTTTTCAAGGTATGGAATTACTGCAGGATTCGGTACGAGTGTGGCCTTGTAACAGCCCTTGTAACATAATACATCAGTTCAAAATGACCCATAAAACCTTACCAGCTTTAAAATGATATCACGTGCAGTTTCACCTTTCACATGACCTTTCCTCTCAGGCACTCTTCTTACAAGATGAGTGGAAGAAGCAAGTCAGACAAATGAGACAGCTCACTCTCCTGCTTTCTTGGGTGCGCTCCCTCCTCCTCCGTTCCCCTCCCCCCCCCGCCATGTTTCTGTGTTAGACCTCTTGGTTTTCACTCCAAGCTGCAATAAGTTTCTGAGTCTTAGCTAAGGTCCAGATCTCTGCATAAATTTTGGGATTTGTGACAAGTAGTGTGTAGGGACCTAACAACCAGCTGAACTCTTAACAAAGGTGAGCGGAACGAATGAGAACCTGCGGTATACCTTAAAACAAGAGCTCATGAGTTTCTCCAAGTCAAATGAGACTTCTCAATACAGATTTCTCTATTAGCTGTCTAATGTTGTCTGCCATGTTTTCTTCTTAAGTGTTTTACTTATGCATGGTAGCGAGCTGGTTTTGCCCTTCTTACTCCCATTATGTTTTAGCTCCTCTGTGGGTAAGGCAACTGCCAACATAACACTGAGAAGGGTTAGTTCTTCTCTGTTCCTCTCTTACTACTTAGAAGAGATACAGTTTGCAAGTTTTTGTTGGCAAACTCACTGACTGTAGAGCTTAATGGATTTTTATGTGTAGTAAAAGTTAGTGTGCTGACAGGATATTTTGGTCTAGTTTATTACAACTTTTCTGCAGTTCTAACAAGATGCTGAATACATAATACTAAAAAGCACTAGACTATCTTGCTAGCTGCACTGGAAACGGAAAAAGAGCAGTCCTCTACTATGCTTCTGGCATAAGTTTTTAGGACAATGTGACTTTCCCTGTTAGATCTTGGACATCTTTTGCATTGTCCTTAAGTAGAAAAGTGCAGTCAAAGCTAACATGCAAAAATCAATTACGTGAAACCATAATGACACCTATTTGGCGTATGCTGGAAATGAAACACAACAGAGCTCTAGAGCTGGAGATACTATAGTGATGGCTTATGTAATTAATTTGCTAGACGGTGCAAATTAAGATTCCTAGATCCAGGCCTAAGCTTTGGAAGGAAAAGACAGTATATCTTTTGTCCTAGCAGAAAGGATAGCAAATCACCAAGACCTGACCTTCTTCTTGAAATATTTTGTGTAGATAATATTTCAGTCTGCCAGACTAGAAAGCTTGATTTTTGTTCACAGTGTTGCTAGAAGTGATCCTCCCAGGCTTATTATCTGTAAAATGAAATGAGGTTTGGAACAGCAAATGAACTGTCAAATACCTGAAAGCATTAAATCTGTCAAAGGGGTAAGTCTGAGGGATGAGGCAGTTCAGCAACTGACTAAGTGATTTTTTTTTTTTATATGACGCTGTCTCCACTAGTAGCCATATTAGTAGCCTTTTGATTTTTACAACAAGGATGGAGCTGTAGCCAAATGGGGTGCTTGACGTAAGCTTTGAATATAGTCTGCTTTCTTAGAGTACTGACCAGCTCTGCTGCGTTCTACAGTCGGAACATGTTTTTCCTATAGTGACATTGTAAATATGTATTTTTGTATAATGCCTTTTTTCTTTTTTTTTTGCAGACACAGAATGAACCCACTAGTTCAAGATACAGCTAGCTAAACAGCTATAAAATGCCCAAATTTGGGTCTACAAAAACAGTTCAAATTGAAAATTCTGACAGTGATAGTACCATGGTGGAGAAGCAAACTGCAAGAAAGGTAATACAACTATATTCATGTCTGTAATTCTGGTGGAATTGATAATGTGTTGTATCAAGACTTATGAAATTGTAATGGGAAGAAATAAATATGAATCTATATTCTGATATCTTGAGAGCTGAAAAAAATCTAGTGTAACTTTTTTTTAAACATAGTTTTAAGTGTAAATAAAACTAGAGCGACTTAATTTAACTTACCCAGCTTTCTTTCTGGCTAAATTGTATGCACTAACTTACATAAAATAAATGCAACATAGTTTCCACATCTTATGTCATGTTGAGTCTTTATACACTTACAAGAACTAGTATTGGTGGTATTAAATTTAAAATATCTTCCTCTCTGCAAGTAATATATGAAAGGTTTCTGAAGGCCTGTAACAAAGCACAGACCAATGAACAAGCACAGATTTCTTGCATTGTTTCATAACCCAGTACTCGGGGGCTTGCTCTCTTTTTGAGTAGGACTTAACCTGTCTGCAGCATTTGGCTTTTAAGTGTAATTTCTGTACGAGCGAGTCTACTTTGAAAACAGTACAATCCATTTTTGCAATATGGGAGAGAGGGGGATTGTGAAGTCAAGTAATGCTAGAAGGTGGTTTATTGTTCATAAATATGAAGGATGAAGTTACGAAGGATGAAATTCTACTTGGTGGTGTTGGTTTTTATCCTATTGTTTTCTAACTTTTAGGGCCAAGTTGCAAATAGCCCAGTTCTCCCTTTTTCTCTGGCTAGTGCACTCATATAGCGGACAGTCATAATTTAGCTGTAGCACTAATGAATAACGAAGAAGAATATTCCATATTGTGAACAGTACTGTTGCTTTGTGGTAGATTATGCACAGAGAGCATCGTAAGTTAGAAAAAAAACATCTGGTGTGTCAAGTTGAGGTTGGGCCATACGTAGATATCTTCTTTATAGCAATAAGGTTACATTGGGAAATGATTTGTAGAGTAGTAAGTACAGCTCTTTCTTTCTTTCTTTCTTTTTTCCCCCTCCCCCAAAAAGATGCTTTTACTGTTTGTCAATGACAATCCAGCCACGGTTTCTGGAGGTATTTTATTATATCAATCTAATAACCAGTATTTTAAATATTTTTTAATTGACTGTACAAGAGTTAACCGGTAACTGTAGTTTAGGTTTTATGTGAAACACGTGTTTCTTTTGCAGCAGTCATCCTTAATACATTTTGAACAACTGTGATATGCATTAAATGAAAAAATCGGATTTGAACAAAAATGTCAAAAGTTGCTCAGAATTCTGAGTTGTTTGTTGCCTTAAGAAGAGCAAATCTATTTAAATCTATTTAGCTTCCAAACATATATACATACGCAGATGTATAAACGTGTAAATGTGTATAACCACACACACTTACTATAGCAATGTTGTTGAAGTTTAGTTTGTCTTTTCTAGACCACTAGATTAGTGAATACAAAGATGGGAAGAAACAAAAAAATAGTAAAAGATGAGAGGATGCAACATCTGCTTCAAACTGTTTGTCTTCTGAAAAGAATCAGGCAAAACAACATTCAGTCTGTTCTGTTTTTTGCATCCCAGGAAAGTGAGGCAAAAGTACGTTATTTTTGGTAGCTGTGATGAGCTGCTGTTAGAGAAAAAGAGGAAGATAGTAGAGGAAATAAGATGAGGGAAAGCCGCCTTACTAATGAGGAATGAAAACAACTTTTTGTTCTGGTTGTTACTTGAGATGTGATTGAATTAATCAAAATCCTCAAGAAAGAGAAGGGGAATCCCTGGGGCCCGCACAGGCAGCAAGAACAGGAAGGCTATTGCAATGAAATTCATTGATATGCAGTACTGCCTTTTTATTTATTGTCTTGTATACAAGCTACCTTTTGTAGAGCTTTTAGGTTATTTAACTAAGTAATAAAAATTATCTTCTCGGCTTATGAACTGTCTCATTATCTTGATACTTCTGTATTTCTGAAAAAGCTTTCTGACACTTCAGAGAATCTCGAAGACCTGTAATCAAGAGCTGTTCACGCTAGTAAACCTACTTTATGCCAGTTTTTTCAAGTTTTGTGTCTTTAATTTAAAAACAAAATACATTCAGATTTTGAAACAACTTTTCATCTTTCATTCACTTTCATCAAAACAAAAATAGGGGATTTGCTGGAACATACCAGTTTTTAAGTTTCCCAGCACACTGTTTCCCTACTAAAAGTATAACTTGATGATTGGAATGCATTTGTTTGTAGATTTGAATATACAGAAATAGAATATTATACTGTCATAGTGCAGGTTACTTTTTTCCCCCAAAAGCTGTAAATTTATATAAAGAGAGCTCTGCATTTTGATTTTATTTAAAAAAAAAAAAAAAAAAAGGTAAGAGTTTACCTCTGAGGCCCCTCTTCCTCCTCTGCTCTCCACCTCTGATTCTCTTCTCACCTCCTTTCCCTATTGCTTGCTACCATAAGTAGAAAAATGATGCCAATTTCTGGAGTAGCTGTTGAATGTGCAGCCACCCCCAAAGGAGCTGAAGTATGCTGTAGCAGCAGCAGCCCTTGTGCCCGATTCAGTATTTGCTGGCTGCCTTGATACCTTCCGCTCCAGTAACCTCCTGCCTCAGATCCCCAGAAACTGCTTCTTCTCTGCTAATGGCAGAAGCAGCCATGTCTGGTGTGTCATTTACCCTCATATCCTGCGGTGTCTGCAAGAGCTGGATAATCTTCTGAAACAGAGGTGTTCTGGTGAAAGAGAGCTACACGAAAGTAATGGTCTATATGAAGATAAGACTTATTTTTCCAGGGGACAGAAAAGCTAAGGTAGTAACACTTACTAAAAGTCTAGGTAATGCAGGTGGAAATAGGGCAGGTTTTTATTTGATTTAGAAAGCAGTAATTTAACATTCTGTTCTTAATGGTCACACAAAACCATTTCATTGACATGTTGGATCTGGTGAGAATTTGTTCTTGGCTGGTTGTTCCAACAAAAACATGCGGGCTGTGAAGATTAATCACTAGTGCAGGAATTAGAAATATGGACATATATAGTAGGCTTGATGCAGCATGTTGATTAATCTGGAAAATACCTCGTTGTCCACACGCTTTTCTCAGTACCGTGTGGGCATTCATTCTACCATCAGAGGTGCCTTTGTCTAGTGGTAGTGTGTAAAGAGCCTGGGGTCTTCAACATCCAGATGCTTGCAATGGTCCCGAAACATTTTAATGCAGGAGATGCAGTCTACCTATCACTCTTTTTCATGTAGCTTTGGCTTTTTATTTTTTCTGTAGAATAGTAGAGGTAAACCCCATCTGCACTAAGCTTACACTTGCTTGCTTCTGTGTCCACTAATGCTTTGTTATTGAAGCAGAAACTTCCTCAGGCTGCTTTTGCAGCTTAATCTCTATCACTGGAAATTAACAGAAGATGGATAGTTTAATTATAGGTGTTCCCCGATATGTTCATAGATACCTTGTAGGTAGCAGAGGCCTGGTTTCCAATAACTTTTACATGAAACAGTACATCTTGGAATTGAATAATGTTAAAGGACACCATTCCTTAGTTTTTATTCAGAGAAGAATTTTTTAATATCGTAAATATATGGTGTAGGAGTATTCCAATGATTAATATATTAAAGACAAAAGAAGAACGCTTGGAGGTTGTTTTTTTTTTTCTTTTCATAGCTGATAAAAATGTTTAGCTCTTAGTGACTGTGTGCTCTTAGCCGTGAAACCGAGGAATGTGGTAAAGTTATTGTTGTCCTAAGACTCAATCTTTTATAATTGTCCGTGAAAGTTGACGCTTTTCAACACGCTGTTTCAACAACTAGTAAATAGCTATGTGAAAAACCTGTGTTTTTGCAGGTTTTGAGAAACCTGCAAAAGAGATTTTGAAGGTTTTAAAAATATATATATTAAGATTGACGTTCCTGTTAACAACTGAGCTTATATCATACATGCTTTAGGATACATACATTTTTGAGTTGTTCATCTTGGGACTGTAAAATGCTAAATCATAAGCTTATGTACAGCAGATAGACCAATCAGTGTCTGCATAAGATATTTTATAAAGATGAAAACGTAACGAGCTTTTAATTTATCTGAATTTCTACTCTAAAACTTAAATGGCCAAAGTCAGAAAATAAATGATATATAGTCCAGGGGAGAAACGACTTTGGCTTTCTAAGAGGCTAAGCTCATGTTAGAGTAGTGCACAAATACTTGCACCCAAAACCACTTTTATACCATGCAGAGCACTCTTTGGCATATAATTATCTCTGGTAGGGAGAAGAAGGCGGCTCATTCACCCTGGGCATCTGCTAGTTTATGTGGCATTCTGTTGTCTCCTTTTGTGCATTGTTATTGATTGTAGAAGTACCAGAAAATAGTTTTGGAAAGGGGTACTAAGAGGTCATCCAGTCTACGGTTCTTTTAGTCTTCTGAGACTGTTTCTGTTGAACAGATTAAAAATTGTGCATGCCTCATCATAGCACACAAGTATGTTTTTGTTGACACATAAAATTTGTCTTATTTGTTATTGCCTCTTACCAGTGAGGCACGCGTTAAATGTTGAGATGCGCAGATCCAGTTCATCCGTTCCTCCAAAGCAGAGTAAGCCGTTCTTGATTGCTGACAAATGTTTGCCAGACCTTTCCTTTAAAACTTTGACTGGTGGAAATTCCACTCTGCTTGGGAGTTTATTCTGATACTTAATTACTCTGACCGGCATAAAGTCAGGGTACGTAGGGTGATAGATAACCTTATTTGTCTCCTGCGGCAGTCTAAAGCCGTTAGTTGTTCTCCAGCTGTAGTAGACGTGGAGAGCATGTAAGGCCTTTCTCCTTGTTCAAATAAATAACCTATTGCTGCATTATTGTATTTTCATTGTAGGTGTTACCTGAATAGCAATTTTCATTTTGAATTCATGAACCTCCTTAGAAAATTCACAGGTTTTCTAAGTAACATACTGCTATATAAAAGATATCCACTCTTTTAGTCTGCTTTCGTGGATTGCCTGAAACTAAACTATAGACGTCCTTAGGCTGAATTTTGAACCTTGCTTTAGACACCGAGGAAGAGATGATGTCCATGCTATTGCAGTGACCAGGAGTAAATAGCAGTGAACGCTCACCCTTTAAGCTCAGCTTCCTGTTCTGACCTTGGTGAAGTAGCCTATAGGGCTTGCTTCCTCCACTTGCCTTCCTTTAGTTGAGGTTGAATCCAGGAGGCTACGAGTTTCCTGGCTTTTAATGTGGAATCTTATAATTGTTAGTTATTTTTACCAATTCGTAGAACCTTGTTTTTATACCGCTTTTCCTCGTCTTTTGTTTTATGTTTAGATTTTATTTTTTAATTTGCTAGTCATTTTCTTTTCTGTTTGGCAATGTTCTTTGCTTTTTCCCTCTCTCCCAGTTGTGATGGTGTCTGCATATGTGATCACACTTTTGTTTCAGCATTGAAGTGAGCACTGAAAATGCTGTATAATGTTAGGCTTCTCCAACACCCTTGTTTACTGCACCCTTCCAGTTGGAAGGTCGTTCAGTAGTTACTCATGTCGTTCCTAGTGTCCCCTTAGCCTATTCAGCAGGCCTTATTACCTGTAACAAGTCTCTTTTGGATGCTCAGTTTATTTAAAGTTTTATCAGGTACTCTGCTAGACACAGTTTTAATTGTCTTCTATTTTCTAGCATAACGCATGTATGAGTTTTAAGAATAGGAATAAATGTGAAGCTATCAAATTAAGCAGCTTGTGTCTCTTTGTGAGCACTTGCCCAGTATAACTTACTGATTAGTACCAAAAAAGCTATTCTTTTTAATGGTCAGCAAGCACAGAGAATTTGCCTTTTTCTGTAGAGCAAAATGAAAACGTTTATTTGAAGAGGTCTCCTGTTCTAAATTATTTTACATTGGTGCTTTCAATAACATAGTAACTGACATAAGATAAAACGCTAGTAAACGCCAGTAAAACTTTAATACTGCGTTACTGTACTGAGGGGAAATTGAAGTGTGTACATATGAGAAATGATTGGATTAAGCTATTTAAAAAAGGGATGAGAGCTCCTGGTGGATAGAACTGAAACGATGGGAAGCTATTCTCTGTGGTGAAAGAAATCAGAATGGGCTTAATGTAGTGCAAGTCTGTCCTTCCTAGATTTATACAGGCATTTGCAAGGGTTAGTAATAGGTTATGTTTGATTAGTTTCCTTCAAAAGCAATAGCACGGACAGTTTATTTCCCAAGAGCTTAGGAGAGTATAAGGGATTTAGATTTTTCTTGTTCTAGCATGCAAGGGAAAGGCTTGAGGTTCTTTTTCGTTTGTTGTTTTCCTTTTTTGTTTTGTGGGGTTTTGTTTAGTTCAGTTTTTCAAACTCTGTGAAAGGTTTCTGTGGGGACATCAGCCTTTTACGTCAGAAATGCTCCCTTTGACTGCTCTGTATCCTCCTTTGTGACTCCCCGGTGCAGACATTTGTCTGCTGAACTGTGTAGGTTTTTTTTTGTAGGTTCTTTTTTTTTGTAATCATTTCTGCCCATCCTTTTGGCAACAGTTTAAAGGGGTCTGATGATATAATTGAATTGTTCTTCTTACCTTTGTATTTTTTAAATGAAGGAAAGGTGCTCTAGAGAATAGTACCTTTACTTGGAGTTATGTTCTAGTTTCCTCGAACCAGAATACATCTTTTCACTCCTCCTTGCTTCAGAAGCTCCAAGGAGCAGCCTTTTGTTATTCACTGATTGTCAAATAAGTGTATGTTCCCTTTGTACCTTTAGGAAATGAATCTGTTAGTATTTTCACCCCCATCATTTCTTAAGAGTGATTTAAAGCTGTGGAGTTGGAGTAGATGACATAGCTGACTAATGTGTTTCTGTAGCGTGTAACGAAGAGAAAATCCTACCTCTCTACATTGCGTCTTGATCAGCAGACAAAAAAGGCGTCACTTGCAGAGGGCTCTCCCGAGCAATCTTCTTACTAGCCAGCTGTCTTTTGCATACTTCCTCCTCCTATATTATCAAAGCAAACAAATATAAATTAAGACTCTGCCCACGTTGATTTTTTTTTTCTGTTGATCTTAAAATGTTTTATATGCCAAAAATGCCAAGCTTCTGTATCTGAAAATTCCAAATAGCTAGTACTTATTTTTTTCTGAATTTGATACCAGTTAAATTAAATTGCAGTATAGATTTGCCAAGTTTGTACTAAATTTTGCTTCCGAATATGATACACTGCACTATTTTTCTCCTTGTTGAAATGGAAAGGGAGTTTTGTACGGAGGCGTTCTGGGATCGAGGTGGAGGAAGGGGGGAGGTTGCCAGAGGGATTTTTTTATTGTTTGTTACTATTCACAGTCTGGATTACAGTCTGGGCTTTTAATGTGATTATTATGTTATGGTCAGGGAGAGAAATTTGGTAAGGATCCTCAGGCTTAATAAATTTTTTGTCCAGTTGGTATTGTTCCTTTGCTTATTAATCAAGACTCTAGTAGTGAGCAGCAGTCCCACAGTGATGTATCTGGGAAGTATAAATAACACAAAGTTCTCCTTTTAGAAGAAAAAAAAGCCATTGATTATTTTTAGTAAGGTTACCTTAAAAGTTTTTTTCAAAAAACTACTATATAATACATATATTCACTCATATGCACATATACTCTCTCACAGCAAATTCTTTTCAATCTGTATACATTATGAGACTATTCTGCTTTATGCAAAAATTACTTAGTATACTTTTTATTTATATTAGAGCAAGGACAAGATTGCATCCTACAACAAAACTCCAAAAGTGGATAGGAGTGATGTGGGCAAGGAGATGAAAGAAAAGTCTTCCATGAAACGTAAACTTCCTTTTACTATTAGTCCATCCAGAAATGAAGATCGCAATTCAGACACAGGTAGAACCTTTTTATTTCCTTAACTAATTATTTGTTGATTAAAAATACATCATAATTTTATTAATTGTATATTATGTTTTCTGCATTGATGCTTTTCCTACCAAAAAGGGATACTAAGTATAAAAGTTGCTTTGCTTCTGATTATTGTTGAATCTCAGCCTGATAGGTTTTTATCCTATCAGGCTTTACCAAGACCTAGCATGCCAGCATAGTATCTACGTTTTTCCAGTCATTCCCTAATCTCATTCTTTTGCTTCTTTTTTAGCTGTAAGTCTTTCCTTTCATTGTCCTTTAGAGGTCTGTTTGCTTAAAGTAGTAAACTGATGGAGAGGTGTAAGTGCGTTGCTTTGAGGCACAGTTCTGCCCTTTGTAGCCTTCTTGGGGAAGGGAGTGTGGGAACGGCGGGGAAGTGTTTTATCCTCCATGTAAAAGAGTTGCTGAAGTTATGGGACTAGCTATTGTTAAATTAGTCATGGAGAGGGAACTTTCTGTTCAGTTTAAACTCTTAGGTTCTCTCTGTTCAGGCTACCTTTTCTGCATAGGCTGATAATTTTCCCGAACTTAAGAACGTTCTATTAGAATTTATTTTTAAGACTTCAAAATGTCCTCCCTCCTGATTCGAAAAGAGCCATGTTAAGAAGGATTTTGGCTTTAATTTGCAGAGTACAGTTATCTTTGAGTTTACGTGATTAGATGTATCCTATAGTCCAGCAATGGTTCTGTTGCTAGCAAGACAGCGTCTGTGCCTTCTGGGAGGCCATTGGAAAGCATATTCCCCAAATTTCTCAGTACCATGAACTACTAGTTCAATACTGTAGTTTCTCATACAGCGCCCATTATAGACTCGACTGTTTTCATAACCTGGTAATTGTGTTAACATGTTTAAAATTAAATGCAAGATACAAATGTAAGTTTCAGTACGTGTTTTCTTTCTGTCCTGGATTGATCTTATGCAGAAGGTTTGCCTCCTGGATGTTACATACTTATTTTTGTTACAATAAAGAGAATATGGGGTTAAATCCAAATTTGAAATAGTCACATTACAAAAAAATACTTTAGGCTTTCGATCACAGTTTTTAAGTGGTATTTTATAGAATTTTTAGGGGCTTATACCACTTGATTCTGAAAAGACCATGTTCCTAGTATTAACTTTAAAGTATGCTCCCAGCATGTGCTTTGTTAAATATATTGCTTGGTATTAGACCATAATTATTTTTCCTATCGAAATAAATATATTTAGGAGTAATATTTAGCACTTATGCAATGTTTTCCATGTTGAAAATCTTCTGTCGTCTCTCCTCACCCCCATCAACATAAAATAATTCATTGTCACAGCATCTTGTAAGGTAATGTAAACTTTTTTTATGTTTCTCTTGCTCTAGTATTTCTTGTTGCAGTTGCCACAAACAAGATAGATTGTTCTAGGCACTCAGTCATATGCAAAAAGACAATATGCACACTACAAAATGTTTTTTATAAGGTGTGGCAGGGAGAAGACCCAAACAGTTTGAGTAGGGGTGAGAAATATTACATATAACAGCAGAAAGTACATAGCAGTACTTTTAACTATTGCGCAGTAAGTGTCATAGCTTGTCGTCCAGTTCATTGCAGTCATTCTGCAAATTTCTGGATACGTTACTGTTGAGGCAGGCAAGTAAGAGTCACCGCCCTGTTTCACAGAGGAGGAACTTGGATCCCGAACATAAGCATTCCAAAGGCCATAGAGGCCAAAACATTACTAAGGCTAGAATCCAGTTCTTGTGGTACTGATTCCGTACATAACCAGTTAGATTAGACCATTTATTCTGGTGCCAAGTTCAGCACTGGCATGGATTAGAGTTGACATTAGTGATCATGAAATGCAACGGTGGTTGTTTTCTTTCTTTTTTCTTTTTCTTTTTTTTTTTTTTTTTGAGATGAGAAAGTAAACGGAGACGGGAGGGGGAAAAAGAAAAAGAAGTGATGAAAAGCTATCAATTACATGTCTTTTCTATTATGACGGAGAAGGAAATGATACATGTGCCTTCAGGAAGAACATGTAGTAGTGGTAGTAGAGTTTTTTCTTTCTTTTTAAAGACTTGTCAGCTTTCTTCTGATACTTGCTATAAAAGTCTGTGGTACTGTTCTAGGGAACATGATCAAAGGATGCGTGTACAATTCATAGTTAGAAAGATTCTGAAAAATATATGGTATTACTGTTTATTGCCATTGTCCACTGCAGTTCCAGGATGTGTTTTATGCTTTCCCTATCGTTTTACGTATAACTAGACTTCCAATATGCTTTTATAAATTGAGAAAAGCTAAAATGTTCTCGTTTATTTGCCAAATAGATTCTCCTTAACAGATGCTAATAGCACCATTGAATTTGCTTTCCAAACGATTTTAAAAATTTAGGCTCTTCTAAAAAATGTTTCTGGGTAAGGAGAAACCAACAAATGCTATAAAAATGCAACTAGGATAAAATCTGAAATTTGCATAAAATAAAAGATTTATCTTCAAATGCGTGATAAAGATATCTGTATCTTCAAGATACGTGATACATTTAATTCTGATGACTGAAGCCCTGTGATAATTGGGTTTCATCATATTTAGCTGGGTCTATTGGTTATAAGTACCATATTCCCATTCTGGGAATGCATTATGTATAGACCATTACACCATTAGAGTTGTCTCAATGCTACCTCCAGAATTTGCATACATAAAAATATTTTCTACAAAAATAAAAAAGACAAGCACTTAGTTTATTTGATGAATACTAGCTTTTACCCTGCTTTTTTTCCTGTGAACTTGCAATATTGTCTCTTGTCAGATTTTTGTCAACAATTTCAGCTGGGTTTTTTTTTGTTTTTTTTTTTTTTTAATTCTTGCTCCTCTTTCTGGTGTTTTTCTGGTTCAGATATTGACCAGTGGCTGAAATTGACCAGAAACCGTAAGTGGTAAGGAACATCCACAGCCAAACCTAGTGTAAATTCATTTGAAATTTGTTTTTGAAATTTGATTATTCCTACAAAACTATGTAGTAAATTTTACACCTAACCAATTCTGGCCAGGCTGGAATCAATCTGTTTGAAGTGTTTTATAAGAATCTAGAAAACTTCTAGTCTTACTGTTTGTTTAAATTTGGTTTTATTTCATTGTTTTTACTTAAGAAACTGCTTTTGCTGCAGTAAATTAATTGCAATATTTTCAGATTTAGCCTTTAGGCTACCTCATTAATAACTTCATACTGGTTAGGATGCAGTCCGGTTGCCTAAATGTTGTCATGTAATGCCATTTAAGATGCCTGAAATAGCTGACAAATCTGCACAGGGCTGATGGATATGGCATGAGCCATGGAAGACCTGTGGCCTTCTGAAGAGGCCAATGGGATAACTAGAGCATGGGAAATAGCACTATATGTCTATCTTTAAACAACAGCATCAGTTTTTAATTTCTTTTATTGTACAGGGGTGTATCTGCTATAGTGCCACTACTTGTTGGGGGCAGATCTACACTGAATACACTGTCTTTATTTAGAGGGGTATCCTTAGCTCAGGTCTCTGTTACCACATCCCCATTCTTTTATCAAGGCAACTACAAAAAGCTCATGTAATATAGTTACATATTCCGCAATCAAATTTCATTGCGGTCTAGCTTTACTCCTTATTGAAGTTAATCCTATGAAAGATTCTGCTTGCAGGCTTTGGTTTTAGGCTGGTAAATTGACGGGGGAGGGACAGGCATTTTTTTATACTTTTATTTTTATATGCTCTCTGATTTCAAGTCTCTACACCATTATATTGAAAGGCCATCACTTATTTTGCATACTTAAATAATAGTATTTAAGTTTCATGAATTTTTTTATTTTAGTTATTTTTAAATAAACTCTTCATGTGGTTTTCCCAGTAAGAACAAGAAGCAAGTGCTGGTTTTGTGAAAGACAGGTTTCTTTGATTGTTCCACCTTCTTTATCTGAAGAAAGGCAAGTGAATTTGTCTAGATAGTTAAGCATAACTGAAGATGGAAATGATCTTTTCATTCTGAAGATAAGCGTAGGCATTTTATGTTTTGTGATCTTATTGCATAGCTGACTTAACAAAAAAAAAAAATCAAGAATTATAATTCAGTCTTTGAACAACATTGAGTATGTTTAGTTTTGTTGATCTTTGCTTCAGGTGATGTTCTCCAGACCGTTTATAACAATATCTTGGTTTTGTTTTCTGGTCTCTCCGATTTCAGTTTAAAATTGCCCCAAAATGGCACAGTTCTGTTTCTTTTGACATTTAACTGTCATCAAGAAAAGCCAAATAAATCCTCTTTGTGCTTCATGTATACATCGCAGTAACATAATGTATATACTTGTGCTTCCTGTAGTTACACGTTCACACGTTTAAATATATGTCCCTCAGTCCTCTCTTGAGGTTAGTGGAGCTCCTAAAGAGTCTGTTTAAAAAATTATAACTGCTTGCTGGATTTGGACTTAATGTATTGTTCAACCATTATAGAAATTTCTTTAACTCCGGTTTGGGCTAGAGGCAGAGAAGTGGAGGTGGTTTTGTGTGTGTGTGTTGGTTTTGTTAAATAAGTATCTGTCAAAAACTTGATTACTGAGGCATCAAAAAAAAATTTCTATTTCTCTGCGGTGTTTCCTTCATCACATTTTCATAATTCTCCTCCTCTATTTGAATATCAGAAGCAGTCAATCATGATACGTTTCTCTTTAAAATAGCTTAAGTCAGATTATCAAGATCACACAGATCTCCTCATCGCTTTAATAGGAACTGTAATTGTCTTAATGTCATCATCTGTAGATCTAATCATCTTGACCTGTTTTTTACTGTTTATTACTATGAGGATATTAGTCTTTAGTTGTGTATCACTCGATGTTATAAATTCCTTAGAATTATTTTCTTCTAGCCAGCTTATCTTTAAGCTTTACACGGACCCGTTTCTTATTCCAATAATTCTTTATAACACTCATTATCATGGGAGTTTTATATGAAACTAGAACCCCTAAAGTTTGAATTTGCTATTTTTGCTTCATTCCCTTTGTCCGCTAAGATAGGTTATTTGACCAAAGGGAATATTGTGTGTGTTTGGCATGATTTCTTTTGAGAAATCCAAGTTATATTGTTTACTAGCTTATTTTCCTAAAATGTCTAGAAATTATTTGCCTAAAGAATTTGTAATTTGTCCAGATCAGGGGAAAAAAACCCAAACAGTTATTGGTTGCCTTGGGAAATAATCTGCCATGCCTAAGTTCTTCTAAAATAATTGCCAATGATGCTGCTGTTTTTCCTGCCAGTACATTAAAGCGCTGTGAACAGATTTGATGAAGCCCCTCTACAAGTAAGCACTCGTGCATCAGAAGCACTGTTTCACATACCTTGACTATTTATAATCCTTTTTTAAAGTGTTAGATGGAAAGCATACATTGCAAAAGGAAAAAGTTACAAGGAATGTTATCCAGCCAGATTTGGCTGCATATTTTGAGCGTTGTTTTATAGAGCTGATTGAAAAGATCTGGGGTTTTTAGAAACATAACATTAGGGAATTTCTTGTTTGTTGTAACTGCTGAAGAGCACCCAAAAGTGGCAAGAAAGTGAACATAAAAGTAGTAAGATACTTGTGTTGTCAGTACACTTTTGAAAACAGGACATGTTGAAAATGAAAAATAATGGGCTTTTAAAGATTGACATTAACAATTTTTAAAGTGAATTTTTATATGAACTTAGCTTTTTTTAAATTATATTATTCCTTAATTAGGGAAGTTATTGTTCAAACTATATAAACATCAAGTACACAATTGTGACCACAAAATAAAGAGTAGCTAAATAGTCAAGTTTGCAGAACATTCCACACATGGTTTCCTCCTGCTAAATGAAGTGTATTGTACAGCGTACTGTGCAATGATACTCTTGGAGCAGTGAAAGCTAATCTTGCAGTTCCCCAGTTAGCATAATGGGGGTTCTTGACCATTTATAATAACTTTTCTGTGGATTTATGTAGTTGGGGGGGAGGTGTTTTGTTTTAATGAGCAATTATATAGTTTTTTTTTTAGCTTAAAAAAAAGTAATCTTTGACTAAGTATCCAGAAATCTTTTTTTTTTTTTTCATTGTGTAGTTCTTTTACATGCCCTACTTCCTTCATTTTGCTTTCTTCCACTCCTTTTTCTCCTGTGTGTTCTTACCTGGTAGACTCAGATGCAGGGCATACACTTGACAGCTGTGGGGAGAATTTAATACTTTCTTATAGGACATATTCAGGTAAATGGATTATCAGGTGTGCCTACAGGACATATTCAGGTAAATGGATTATCAGGTGTGCCTACTGGAGTCCTGCGACCATTTTTTTTTTCTTTTTTAGTTCTATTGTTGAATGTGTTTAATGTATTCAGCTGTTTAGATTTTCTGAAAGCACGTACAAATTTTAACATACAGTTAAACCAAGATAGTGGGCTTTTTTAATAATAAAGGTAGAATTACATTATAATTTGGTGAGTGCAATTACATTTTCACTTGGTAGTTTTAATTGGTAAGATCTAGAAATGCTTTGCACACACTACTTAGAAGAATAATTTGACACACCACTGAAATATATTTGAATATGCAGGTAGGACCTTGCCGTTGTCTGACAACACTGAACATAAGACATGAGTAAATTGCGCTCATATGCTGAGTAGGCTTTTCTAACAAAGTGATAAAAATGTAGATAAAAATAACTGGAGAAGTACAGTGTGTAGTGAAAAAGTAAAAGCTAGATCACAAAGTTTTTTTTTTTTTTTTCCTTCAGTATTTTCCCAATCGGAGTATAGCTAAAATATTGTGAGGAATAATTCGGAATGAAAATGAATTTTTTCTTTTTTTCTTTTTTTTTTTTTTTAAGAGAGAACAGCCCTGGGCAGTAAATAGCAGGAGGAAGAAGCAGTAAACTGAAATGTGTTATTTTGGTGAGAGTACTAAATTTGTCAGCCAAAGATGTGCAGTAAATTATCCTTAGAGAGAACTGCATATTCAGAGTGAAAGTTGAAAGTACAGTTTCACTGTAGGTTTTCTTTGGATTTTTCTGTTGCAGACTCTCTTCCAATAGGGCACTAGTGCTGATTTGGACATTAAATGCATTTTTAGATGCTCAGAAGTGTGAGATGCATGCAATTGAGAAAAATCTCAACAATTACATATGTAAAAGGGATCGTCTTGTTTCCTTTTTAAACAAGATGGATAAATTTGTAGTTTTTACTATGTACCTAGGTCTGTAGTTTTCCATTCTTAAAGTAGTCTTGCATATAATTGTTTAGCGTTTAAAAGCACGTATTTGTTATTTGGTCACTATGGAATTTAAGGTACACTCTGCTTTCCTATGCCTCAAGAGCATTGCATTACTAGAGCCTATGCATGTAATCAAGCCTAGAAGATGAGATGGAGAGAGAGAGAGAGGGCTAGGCAGGCAGAAAACAAGCTAAGAGAGGAAATGAATGAAACAAGGAGAGGGACAGAGAGGGACTGAGGCAGAAATGGAGAAAATCAGAAGACGGAAAAGGGGCAGTTCAGGGCTGAACAGAATGTGGAATGGTACGCAGTTAGGAACTGCAGTGGGACTTGAGCTTGTAGTTTGTAATTTTTATTACTTTTTGGCTCTCTGCAGAAAGTGAGTGAAATTTGCCTCAGTGGAGAGTTCTGCTTTAAGATTTTCTACTTTTGCAGATGACAAACTTTAAACTTTTAAAAATGTATTCCCTCATAGAAAAATTGGGTCTTCTAGCTCAATGGTCACTTCCTGCCAGTTCTAAATGACTTGAATCACGTGTTTGAGGTTCGGTTTCAGGAAGAGGAAATCAGGAGACCAATATAATGATAAGGACAGTAATAAAAATAAGCCTTAAAAAATCTTCAGTGTACCTTAATTGCATTTCCATACTTTTTGTGCATGTGGCCCAAAATATTAGACTAGTTAAAACTGGATAAACAGTGTCTCATCAGATGGTAATCAGTTACAGTAAGAATAGGATGCGGGAAGGTGTTACATGAAGAGCTAAACAGTGGCTGTCAGGTTCATTTAAGTAATATTAATAATCCCCAACCAATTCTTGGCATTTTAATATGACCAAGTCTGGTTAAACTGTCTAACCTCGTCTTTTTTCTTCCTTTTGCTTTTCTTTCATTTATTGTACATTCCCAGTTATAATTTTTATATCTCAGTTTTGTGTCCTGTTCTCTGCTTATTTTATGGGTTAGCACACCAGCCAGCTGCAGAGAAGATAGCAGGCGGTAGACATCCTTCCTCCTTACAGAATTCCGTCTGTTCCTTTGCTGTTACTTTGCTGTCAGTAGTGCAGTCTGGAGGGTAGATGGGGGTTGTCTGTGACGGTAGGGAACTGAATACTGTCTAACTGCCTAATGGCCCGTCAAGAACGTGGAAGGTAGGAAATCTGCCGGAATGAGAGAGTGCAGTAAAGTGAACGATATCACCAGAAAAGCTAGCACTTGCTGGCGTTGTTAAATAGCTGTTGTCCGCTATGTGCGTTACGTAAACCGGGCCTTTTGGGAAGGAAAACCAAGGGAATTATTTGCTCAAAGATTTTTGAGATGTCGTTTCTGTTGATTGATGCCATTAGAATACAGCTTGTTCCTTCTTGATTGTTTTGGTTACAAATTTAACTGCTTGCCAATTTTAAGTCTAAATCATCAAACATGTTACTAAGGTTCCTTGAGCCATCTCTGATATCCAATGTGTTAACATTCAAGCAGTAATCTTAGGGCTCTGGGGGGGGAAAAAGGTAGACATCATAGACATAACATACAAGTAATATGAACTGTTTAGAAAATATAGAATATTAAAACTGACAAGAACTTTCTAAGACAGAAAAAAGCGTGATGATTACATGATTACTGGATAATTACACAAAGTGAATGGTCTTCACTGTATGTAAATGCAAACTAATACACCTCTGGAAAATATGGTTAAAAATTATTTACCAAGGAGGGAGAGCCATGCAAAATAGTTGTACTGAAAGATATTTAATGTATGAAAGTTTGTATTTGTTTGGTAAGATCATTAAATACTATTACAGTTAAAGGCAATTTAGTCAAAGCTACCTCATCACAAATCAGTTGTTTTCTATCATACTTTAAGGTTAATGTTTTGTGTTTTGGTTTAGGAGGCATCTATAGAAAAATGGAGGAGGAGCATTTGAAAAGCATGGGACAACAAAGACCACAGTTTCCAAATTATACAAATAAAATTCTAGTTTCAAAATTTGTTACTCGGCGTATAAAACAGTTGTCCCATTTGAGAACACATTTAACTTATCTTGAGTTCTAGGAGAGCGTGTAGGTTTTGAAGAGCTTTGAAAAAGACCTGTTTATTCAGATGTGTGGTCTTAGCTTCTGGATTAAAATTTGGACATGAAATACTTTAAAACTTGAATTCAACTATTGATAAAAGGAAATAATTTATTTATATAAAATATATAAAATGGCTGTATGTTTTTGATGGTTATGAATTTTAGAGAAGAAATTGCTTTAAGGTGAAGTAACGGGATGAGTTTGAGAGAAGCAGTCTTTTATGCCGTTGCCTAACATCAGTCTTAAGGTTAAAATTTGTAGAAAGAACTTCTTAAGTCTTGAGTGGAGTGGAACACAGTCTCAGGTCTATGTTTGAGACTGGAAGTGGACGAGCTGATCTTGCAGAATTTTTTAGGTATCCAACTTGAAAATTATGGCGAATGTTCTATCTTACTGCTGCAATAACAGGCTTTTCATCTTTGAGAGTTCTTAAGTAATCCTTTTTAATGCTTTAAATACTTTACTCAGTAGCTTATTACCTTGATATGGTTAGAACAGGTAATGAAAATTACTGCAAATGTAACAAATCAGAGATGCAATTTTTATTTTATCCCCTCCCTCCAATCACCACTTTGCGTACTTCAAATATGAAGGGTTTATTTCTAGAAAAATATTTTAATAAAACAGCAGTTTGAGAGTATTATACATTAACATTTCCAGAGAAAGAAGGTCCGGAGAAAAAGAAAATGAAGAAGGATGCTGGGAATAAGAAGTCAACACCAGTTAGCATTCTTTTTGGTTATCCTCTGTCAGAGCGCAAGCAGATGGCACTTCTTATGCAGATGACAGCAAGAGACAACAGCCCAGGTGATGCTCTCACAAAGTTAACAGTTGTCTTTCTCCTGCCTGTTTAATTCCTTCCCCATAAGAATGGTCTGAAACCTACAGTTTTTCAACAGTCCTTAATTTTTATTGATAGACTTGTGAATTATGAGATACCATTCTCTCTGTGCAAATAATCCTAGCAAAACTCTATTTTGCATTGAAGAGTGCTTTGATGGACTATATTCCATCTGTAGTCTATAAATATTCTATATTATGTGCAAAAATTTGTTATGTTAGCTGTAAAACTTGAAAATCTATTTTCTTTGATTATTTTACCTCTCAAACACTTTTGTGTGTGTGTGTATATATATGTATATATATATATAAAATTTTTAACACTGTTTCGTATATTTTTTTTAACTGAAATACCATCTGTTTTCATGGAGTTTAACTCCATGTCCCATTGTCTCCATTTGGAGCAGGATTTTCTATATTTAGAAGGAAACTAGATCAGCTTGTTGGTATTTAATGGTGGAGGGGTTGTTCTTGCACTTTTTTTAGTAATAAAACTGGACCGAGGATGGTTTATATGTTCCAAAGTTGTAATGGTTTTATAAAATCTGCATTTAAAAGTAAATAGTTGTGTTCCCTTAGGAAATTGGTGTCAGTTAGTTAATCTTTGGCTATTCTTCTGTATTTAAAACTAGATTTATATCGAGAAAGGCAAGTCCATTCATGAGCAGCAGGAGGTATCTTTAAAAAATTCCTTAGGTTTTGGAATACTCTATGGAAAAAGAGTATGTTCTGTGGAAAAAGGATATCCTTAAGTCTCTTAGACTGGGGAAGTCTAACCCATATATGAAAATCTTAGGGGCCCCTGGCCCACATACATGCTCTCAGTTTGTGAGGTTAAGCCCTAGGAATCACGAAGATGAAAACTGTGGGACTGGTATGGTCTAGCTCCTTATGAGGTGTTACAAAAGTTGCAGAAGAATTTCGGGCTTCTAGGCGCTCTCCTTTCTGTCAAACCACTAGGAATCTGGAGTATTGCGTACTTTTCTTTAGACTGTAATTGAAGTTGAACTGGACCGCTTTGGTTAGGCATTACACTGTTAACTAGCAGACATTCTTCAATACAATAACATTTGGAGGGAAATATTTTAGATATAACCCTGGGATTTCAGTATGTATTTATATTCATAAATCAGTCTTTTTGTCAGAACCATATAGTAATCAAATACATTAATAATAGTAATCAAATACATAATCAAATACATTAATAACTTTCTTCTAATTACAGATGATTGTTTTAACTCACTCTGTAACCAAAGACTACAAGACAATACAATACAGACTGTCATAATACAGTTTTTCCCTTTTGTGTTAATCTAGCTTTGTGGCTTTTTCTCTTATTTCTGGGAAAATGCGTTTTATGGAGCTACTGATAATGAGAATAGAGTTGGGACCAGATTTTTCAAAGGCATTTTTAATGCGCCTGTAATTAGGTGCTCAGGTATGCATAACTTAGCAGCTGCCAACTTAGAAGTTAGCAGGTTTTTGTAAGTGGGTGGCTGATCTGCTCAGGTGCTGTTGAAAAGACAACTGGATATGTCCGCATCTTTAGATGCGTTACATACTGCAAATCTCTCTCTTAGCTAATGGCAAAACAACTCCATACAGGCGGATCAAGATACAGTTTTTGGTATGACTTGCTGTGCAGTTCAAAAAGTTCCTATTCTGGCTGCTGCTTCTTCCCTCCGGGTTACTTTTTAACCTGGATCACTTTATTGGTGGTACTTACAGTCCAGGCCCCAAAAAACAGTTGTGTTGGCACGACTAAGGAAGCATAGAGAGTAGTATACACGGCCAATAATGAAGCCTTAAACTGGCATCCCACAAGAAACGTAGCTGGAACTATGCGGGGGGAGGAGGGAAACGACACTAATCTGCGTGGTGTTGCCTTGTGTTATTTCAAAAGAGTCTCTACTAGAGAGTGTGAACCTTGTACTTTGGATAGGATTTATCTGTCCTTGAAATCTGTTTGAAAAATAGTGAAACTTTGTAAACGCCCTTTCTTACACTGCAAATACATGTTGAGTTCATACACGTGAAGTCAGTTACGTTCTTCAAACATAGTTGTTTGCCGTTTTCTGTCATCTTTGAATAAGGGTTAAAACAAGATAAAGTAAAAATAGCGTTAAATAACTTACAGTGCCTGTTTTAAAACTTATTTGTAGATTCCACCTTAACTTTGCAAACGACACCAGCACAGAAGAAAACTTCAAGCTCCTCTTCAAGACAAAAAGACAAAGTTAACAAGAGAAATGAACGAGGGGAGACTCCTCTACATATGGCAGCCATTCGAGGGGATGTTAAACAGGTTAAGGAGCTAATCAGTTTAGGTGCAAATGTGAATGTAAAAGATTTTGCAGGTAAGTTGATACACATTCTCTTAATTGTTCAAATTCAAAATCAATATTGAACTTCTTAGCAGAAGCTTAACTTCAGTTTATTTTGTATGCAAATGAAAAAATGTAACTTTTATTTTTCTTTTTTTTTTCCCCCTTACATGCAAAGACAACTCAAAAAAAACCCCATCAAACACATGTTCTATAAACAGTATAATGAACTACTAAGTTTCTGTCTCTCAATGTTAGCTATTAAACACACTGGTTTGTTTGCCTTCACAGTAGAAATGAATCATGGGAAGAGGGGGAAATAACTATACAAAAGAGAAAAGTTGTACGTTTTGTTGAGGGAGACTGCTTTCTATAGAACTCATAATGCTGAAGAAAGCATAACAAAACTCGTGGGAAGCTGCTGGCATCCCAAAGGAATAAGGAAAATGTTGAGAATATCAGTTAGCATAACTAACTGACAGTACCAGCAGCCTAACCACTTCCGAGTGTGTGGGCTTTTTGTGTGTGTTTGTTTTGTGGTTTTTTTTTTTTAAGCATTGCATAATTGAAGGAAGAATATATTTAAAGCCTGGATGAGACTTTTGAGTGTGTGAGATACTGTTGAGAGAACTGTGTAGATTTAGATTTAAGCCTCTTGAAGATGTTCTGGTTACTGGTCTGAATGACCCATAGGTTATGGGTGGGAATTGTTATAAGGAGAATTATGTTCTCAACAGGAATTGTGAGATGAGTTAGAAACCAGCAAAGGAAAATAACTGTATGATATGATTAGTTGTCAGCTCAGGCCTGACATCAAGAGAGGGTATCAATAAGATGGGCTAAACCATGATTTAGGTAAGAAGCAGGTGAGTGTTTCCTTGGAAGAGAGAGGGTTAACTGAATTTGTATTTGAAGATGGGGCTGCCCAGGAGTGATTTGTAGAGGAAGATGAGAAAGGAAGAAGAGGTGAAATACAGTGGGCTCTTCAGAGAAGTTCAGAGGAGAGATGAAAAGACCTTTTTGAAAGAGCAGTTTTAGAGAATGAGGAGGTGGTTCAGGAGTAAGACCGATACAAATCCTGTGGTGAATAGAAACACTTCCAGAAGAGATGTTTAATTCATATTAAAAGTAGGGTGAAGGATGAGGAGGATGGTTGAGAGTCGATTTTGAGAATTGATGAGGAGCAAGTCAAGAGACTTCATTAAGAATTCTGGAGGAGGTGTTTGGGATCAAATTAAATGCTTTTCCATGTGTAATCCAACGTGAGAAACAGAGTTGGCTGAGCTTCAAAATCCTGTGCAAAGGAGGAAGTGAAGAAGAGGGGAGGATTTGTGGAGTGAGTCATGGGTGGAGCCAAGTAAGGATTTAGGATTCAGGGAAGTTAGAGAATTAAGAGCTTTTTTAGCTAAGAATTTGGCAGAACTGAAGAAGGAGAAAATGAATTAGTAATGGAGGAAATAACCCTGCTCATGGGATATCTGCCAGCAAGATACTGCTGTGCGAGAACAGGAGCAAAGGAAACATGTTGAGAGCAAGCCAGAACTGGAGTTGGCAGGCTGGACGTTGTGACAGTTTAGAAAGATGAAGCAATAAAACCTGGAGAAGAATGAATTATGGAGAGAATTAATGAAGCATGTCACTGGTGGAAGGAAGAAGATGGGGATCAAAGTGCTGAGAGCAGAAGTGTGTCATCACGGGGGGAGGGGGTGCAAATGTCAAGAAAAGAGAAAGAAGAACAAGGTAGCCAGGAAGTGCTGAAAGTGAGTGACCAGCTGGTGACTGGAGAGGAAATTTAGTATAGAAGGCTCAGGAAGAAGTATTTTGGCTGCAGAGTAAGTTAGAAGCCCCTTCCCCCCCCCCCCTTTTTTTTTTTAAAGTGAGTAGAAGGTCAGAAGTTGAGTGAGAGATAAAAGAGGAATTACTTTACTGAGGGATTTGATAACTCATGGGTTCCTAAGCTGAGGTGCAAGCCCTCTACTGATCAGACACAGAATCCAAGTGAATCAACTTTTCCAGGCTTGCACTGGCTATGTTTAAAACAAAAGTTGAATGCATTCCCAGAACTGCTTTGAAACAGCAACAGCAGGCTGGAAGTTGAGGGTATCTATGAAGTAGAAAGCATCAAGTGGTGAGAGGAGTTTATTGTGGTATACAATATGGTGGGGGGGGGGTTGGCCTCTTTCTCTGAGGCTCTACTATGAAAAAGTGAGGGGCTCTGGACTTCAGATTATCAACGTAGAAATCAAAATTCCTAAAAATGACTAATATTCCAGAAATCAGTTTTCTGGTGATATTTGTTAGTAGCCTGTTAGCTAGATTAATTGTGGCTGAATGTCATCAACGATTCCTGATACATGTTCAGTGACTCTAGTTATAATAATTTGTCATATTTATCCTATCTAGAAACAGTTTGGAAATATGAACAGCAGCATTTTTTCCAATAGTATTATGTACCCAATAGTGTGTTTAAAGAATTTCTGACATGTTTAGCTTGGGGATTTTTGGCCAGGTTTTCTCTTAACTATTTGATAGTGACTTCCGTGTTCAGTTTAATCACAGTGAAATTTGGAATTTGGCATGAGGCTTAAAGTTGATAAAGCATGTGGTGATCATCCGATGGATGCTATTACCTTCCTGTGAATTATTGTATGTGAATGTATTTTGAAATGTTTCAAGGCAATAGAAATTTAGAGAACAGCAAAAAAAAAAAAAAAAAAAAAAACCAACCCCCCCCCCCCACCCTTCAATCTTTGACCTTTCAGACTTGTACTTATCACTACTTATTGTAGGTTGGACACCTTTGCATGAAGCTTGTAATGTTGGTTACTATGATGTGGCTAAAGTCCTGATAGCAGCAGGAGCAGATGTGAACACACAGGGCTTGGATGATGATACACCGCTTCATGATTCTGCTAGCAGTGGGCATAGAAACGTGAGTGTGCTGTGGGAGTGGTGCGGGATAAATAAGTTCTTTGAAATTCTCAGTTATTTGAACAAATTCTAACTGTCCTAATCACTCTCAAATGGTTTCATAACGCTATTTCTTTTGTTTTGGGGGCATCTTAAAGTTGTTTTTGGTTTTCCGTTTCGTCTTGCTTTTCACCCTACTTCCATTGCCAGATGTTTTGTATTAGTGTCTGCGTTATTAAATAGTTGAAAGTTTTTTACATATTTTTATAGAAATATTTTTATTTTTCAAAAGACTTCTACTGCGTAGACTTCTCAACAGAAAAGTTCTTCCAAACTGTGTGTGTATGTGTGTATATACGCATATATATGTATGTACAAATACACACACAGGTAAAATATACTCTAAATTTAATTTTCATGTATTTGTTTATGGACTTAGACATTAGGTAAGTATATTCTTACTTTTTTTTTCCCCAAAAATTACAATTAATGACTTGGAGAAGATAAATGAATTGCTGTCAGTATTTTACATGAATTTATGAATCTGTTGTTGTTTTCTGCAAACCAAATACAAAAATGACTCCACCGTCCCTTTCTGTCTCTTTTATATAATTACTATGTGTATGATGTGCTTTGTAAAATGAAAAGTAGGAGCTATTCTTAAATGAAGGTTACCTTCCAAACGAGACATTCAGGTTGATGGGATCTTCTGTAAAGGCTAGAAAAGAGAATTACAATAATCTGACTGTGATATTTTTATTATGGACTGTTCATGAACTGTTTCTTATGGGTATCTCAACAAAAATGGGTCTTTATGTGGACCTCGAATAAAGTAATAGTAGAGATTTGGAAAATGGGTATCTTGCTTGTCCAGTCTCAATATAAATAATGTCACCAAGATGGTCACACTATATGTTAGGGCAAAAAAATGAAGTTTCCTGTAACCGTATCATTGCCTGCTGACTTCCTGCATTCTCAGGGCAAGGAAAAAAATTAACTCATACTGGCTATTGAGCTGAAAATGCGATGGCCTTGGTCTCGTCGTAACTTTTAAGTTTTGCTCTTGATGTTAGAGAAATGGATGATTTTATTGTGATCTTACTCAGCTGGGAATGGGGGTGGTTTGATCCTCCCTGAGGCATTTGGATCTCTAACTGGGCTTTGAAATGCTGTAAAAAATCAATAGTACTGCTACTTGGAAAACTTCTTCCTGATCCTTAGAGCTAAGTGCTATAAAATTTGGAGCAAGGTGGTGAATTGAATGCACAGGAGTAGAGAGATTTGAGGAGGAATCAGATGAATTGTGTGAGGAAATGCAAGAACAGCAAGAACAAAAAAGTCGATGTTGCTTTTCTCTATGATGATAGAATGTCTGTGTGATTGTGGACGCCTTTCTTTAATCTTTCCTGTTACCTCTTTTAACAAATAGATTATGTATACTCGGACTTTACATTCCAGTTGAAGTGTTGAGACTGCAGTCTCAACTTCATAGATTTGGGATTGCATATCACATTACCCATGTTTCATGTGCAACTAAAGATTTTTATGTTGGTAAAGTAACATGTTATGGAAAAACTAAAAGTTTGTTTATTTAATGCTGCAGATTGTGAAGTTGCTGCTTCGACATGGGGGAAATCCATTTCAAGCCAACAAGCATGGGGAGAGACCTGTTGATGTAGCTGAAACTGAAGAGTTGGAAATGCTACTGAAAAGGGAGGTGCCTATTTCTGATGATGAGGACAGTTGCTCAGGTAAAAGTAGCCCTTTTATTGCATAATTCCACAAGCATATCACTTTAGATGAAGTTAGGTGTTGTTAATCTTCTGCATAACAGTAGCTAGTAAGAGTTGCTGCAGGTAGCAACTGGTTATTGCTAAGGTTGTTTTCTACTTTTCCTTTTAGCTTTCCAGCTGCTCAGTTGAATTGCTCTCTGAAATTTCTATGCTGACTTTTTTTTCCCCCTCTTGCCCTCTCTTTATTAACCCCTTTTTCCCTCCCCAAAGCAACCCTACCTCCGAATGGTGTTTTTTTTTAATCAGAGAAAAGTATGGAGAAAAATATCATATTTATTAAGTTGTAAAGTGTTTGGTGAGAGGTCTCTTCAGGAAAATTAGCCCCGAAGTCACTTATTTCATATCCTCAGTAGATGAATCGGGAGCTGGTGTTGTACATGGATAAAAGTTAGTTATACTTACAAAGTAAGTTAAAGTTCCTCCCTGTGGGGGAATCACCGACTTCTAAAGGTGAGGAGTAACTGTCTTGTTTATGGGGAGGCAATAATCCTTGTCCCCTGCTGTATTCCTGCAGATTCAGGAGCAGGTATCACCTCTCGGGGCGCAGAAGTTACTGTTGCTTAGAGGCAAAAGATTCTTGACCATGAGTAACTTGCTGGAGTAGCAGGCCAGGAACTTTTCATTCCTCTTTCATGGTATCTCCAGGAACTCGGATTCTTTTGAGTAAAACTATATGAATGAGAGCATCATATCACGTGATGGGTCAAGTCCTTTTTTTCCTCCCCCCCCCCCCTTCTTTTTCAATTTGTCAGAAGAAAAATGGGGAATGTTTTCTGTTCAAGCTTTCCCTATATTTCAAGCAAAAAAATAGGACATATTGCCCTGCGCGTAGGGTAAATACATGTTCTGCCACAGCATTAAACTTTTTGCATAGAAAAAGGGGCATGAAATATAGTGCATAGTCATATTTTTTTCAAGGGATAGACCTGGCACTGCACCACAGAGTCTACTTAAGTTTGACCAAATTATTAATCACAAAAGAATGTGTTTTGCTTACACGTGATAGGAGCTTCTTACTATTTAGCAATTGATTATTCATCAATTGTCTGGCTGTGCAGAGTATTCTGCAGTTTCTCTGAGCTGGCTTCTAAGTGCTGCAGAATGTTAATTAATGTAAAATTAGGATGAAACTGTTTCCTTGGCTTTTTTAGACTGTTACTTCCAGCTCTTCTGTTACTTACTTACTCAGTATCTAAAATCTCCAGTCCATGGTACTGAATGTTAGAATACTCTGTTTCCTTTTAAGAGACCTGATAAATTGAGCTGGAGAGGCTTGACTTGAAACCTTATTAGGAGGGAACAATACATCCAGAAATACTTCTTAAAGACTTTCATGTTCTACATTTTCATATGATCAGATGGGGATAACATTCCGCATGTTGTGTAAAATTTAATTTTAGGAACAGTTGAGAGGTTTACATCTATGAGTTGTATTCTGGACTTGTAAGTCCACGATACCCAGTGCAGCATACCTGCTTCACACCATGCAGTCACATAGCAGAGAACATTCGCACAGAATTATAGCATGGTCTACTTTGAGGGTCTGAGGCAGATAGGTTAAATTTTCACAAGGAAATTCCTTTACACCCGTAGGTCTTTGTCTTTTTAGGAGGAAAAGCTCATCTACTGTTGCAACAAGAGAAGAGTATTTTGACTAAGTAGTTGATACGCAGAAAAATAGCTCAGGTGTTAGAGGTCATAAGAGTTGGTGAATTCCTAGGGGAATGAGTGGTCGCAGGATGATGTCCTTGAGACAGAGTCAGGTTAGGCAGGAATTATGCTCAATAGTTGAGTTTTAATCAAGTACACTGGTTTTATTGGATTGGGATATAAATGCTTATATACCTGACTGACAGCTGTACAATATGAGGAGCACTTTGATTTTTTTTTTTGACCCTTTGATTTGGCTTAAAAGCCTTCCTTCTAGGAAGAAGGTGTATTGTGTATTTTGAGGATTGTTTTTCCTCATTCAGTTATATATTAGCGTAACTAATGGCTTGTTTCATGGCCATTTGGTGTATGTGGTAGACGTTTATGGATACTAATGAAGATTAAAATAAGTTACAGAAACTCTGGTTTTATAAGTTCATTAAAATTTTATTCATGAATTACAAACCTAATATGACTTTTATTACTATAAATTTTGTAGTACAAGACTGTCATTCTGTATCTTACTCTTTTCATCTTAACTTGTTAGATATTTATTTTGAAAAATTCAAAGTCTTATCAAAATTAATCTTGCTGCATACAAAAAAATAGATTTAAGAGTGCGTGTGTATATGTAAAGATGTTTGAGTATGGCATTGGTAGTAACTCCATTATGAAACCTTTTGCGGGGGCGGGGGGGATTTAAGCATCAACTGCTATGTGACAGGAACTGCAGCAATAATGGTCATTTTTTGAATAGGCCATGTTCATTGTGATATTTTACTTGGATATTTTTCTAAAAAGTGGCCATTTTGTGCTCAAAGCCTGAAGAAAGTCCCATCGACATTCAACTAATTTTTGGTTTTCTCAATCTAGATTCTGAAGAGGCTCCATCTGTAAATCCTTCCAGTGTAGAAGGCAACGTTGATTCAGAAGCAGAAAAAGACTCTGTAGTCAATGACAGCAAACAAATGGTCCCTAATAAGGCACCACCTCCATCTGCTGTTGATGAGTACGAGTTTAAAGATGATGATGATGATGAAATGAAAAAAATGATTGACGACAGACATATCCTTAGAAAAGACTTGAGGAAAGAGGATGAGACTGAAGTAGAAAAGAACAATGTATTTGTGAAACAAGAAAAGGTTATGTTTTCAAAAACGTTTAAAAACAAAAAACAGAAACCATCCAGAGTTTTGTATTCAAGTTCTGAAAGTTCAGATGAAGAAATACTTCAAGACAAGAAGATCATCTCTCCTTGTTCTATTTCAGAGACATCACATTCTGATGTAAGGGTGAAAAAAGAATATGTAGGTACAAATGAACACAAGCAAAAAGGCAAAGTTAAAAGGAAACTAAAAAATCAGAGCAAAAATAAAGAGAATCAGGAACTCAAGCAAGAAAAAGAAAATGCTAGAGTCACGAATGTAGCTACTTCTGGGTTAGATTCTTTAGATAAAACTAGAGAGGAAGAAACTTTCAAGAAATCTTTCAGCCCAAAAGAAGATTCTTCCTTACATCTGTTTCATATCACTGCTGGTAAGTCTCCTAAGCATCCTTGTGGCTTAAGTGAAAAGCAAGCAACACCATTAAAGCAAGAAAACACTAAAACTTGCTCATCACCAGGAGGCTCTGAAATAACATTGCAATCCGAATTAGTTCGGTATGATCACAACACTGAGTCTGAATATCTAGTAGAAAGTTCTAGTGGCAAATCTTGCAAGCATAAAGAAAAAAGCAAGCATCATCAGAAAGATTTTCACCTAGAATTTGGTGAAAAGTCAAGTCCTAAAGTCAAAGAGGAAGATAATAACCCAACATTTGAGAATTCTGAGTGTACTCTGAAAAAGATGGACAAGGAAGGTAAAACACTGAAAAAGCATAAATTAAGGCACAAAGAAAGAGACAAGGACAAGCATAAAAAGGAGCAGGATGGGGAAAAGGAAAAACATAAACATAAAGATAATGTTAAAGAGGTCCAAAGAAGTATCGAGTTTGACCGAGAGTTTTGGAAAGAGAATTTTTTCAAGAGTGATGAAACTGAAGAGATATTATTAAATACAGAACATGAATCTCTTTCTTCAGACAGAAAATCAAAGTTTGAAAAAGCTATGGTGAAAGAAGATAAGTTAGTTAAAGAGAAACAGTTCCAGAAAGAGAGAAACATTAAAGAGGAGAGAGAAAAAAACAAAAAGGAAAATGAGAAATTTCTCAAGGATGAAAAAGCAAAAGATATAAAAGAAGAAAAAGAAGTCATGCTTGCCGATAAAGAAATGGAATTGTTCTGCTTAGGGATCAAAGATGAGGCAGCTGGCATGCATTCAATAGAAAAAGAAACAGACACTGAAAAGCAAGAAAAAAATTTAAAGGAAAATAAAGAAAAGACTGAAAAACGAATTTCAGCCAAAGAAAAAGATGCTGAAAAGATGGAAAGAAAAAATGCAGAGAAAAAGGTAAAACATGAATATAAGTCAGAGAAAGAAAAAGCAGAACTCAATGAAAGTATAGAGAAAGTAAAGGAAAAACCCACTTTCCAGCAAGCAGAAAGATCCCATAAAGAAAATGACAAAATAAAAAGTATTGGTACGTTTAAAAAACTTGATGACAAAGAAAGAAACAAAGAAAAGCTTGATAAGAAGCATGAGAAAGAAAAGGTTGATAAAGACAGACATTTGGCTGAAAGCAAAGAAAAACACTGCGTTGAAAGAAAAGTCAAGCAATCTGATAAAGAAACTGAATATAGTAAATCGGAAAAAAATAGAACTAAAGACAAAGAAAAGGAACCTGAAAAAAAAGACAAATCCAAAGATAAAGAGAGCTCGACAGTAGCAAACTCAAAACATGTGCAAGAAGAAAGGAGATGCAGTATTACAGAAAGTAATAAAACGGTGCATGACAAACTGTCGGCTTTGAGAGAAAAACCAAGAGATGATTTGCTGAAAACTCCAGATGGAAGAGAGAAAGATAAAAAGGATAAAGATATAGACCGATACAAAGAGAGAGACAAGCATAAAGATAAACTGCATCACGCTAGCTTGCTTAAACTAAAACTTGAACACGAGAAACTTAAGCCTAAGCCATCTCCTGCACCAAAGGATGCTCGACCTAAAGAAAAAAGATTAGTTAATGATGACTTAATGCAAACTAGTTTTGAAAGAATGCTTAGTCTTAAGGATTTGGAAATTGAGCAGTGGCATAGAAAACATAAAGAAAAAATAAAACAGAAAGAGAAGGAACGTTTAAGAAATCGCACTTGCTTAGAACTTAACAAGATGAAAGAAAAAGCAAAGCATTCATTAACAGAAGTAAAAAACAAAGAACTGATTCGTTCAAAAAGCTCAGAGTTGTCTGATGTTTGCACAAAGGAAAAACAGCAGAAAGAAGCTACGAGCAATAGATCGCACTCGGTAGATACAAAAACTGTAAATGTTGCAAAGCCATCATTGGTTTTAGATAACGTAAGTAGATCTCCAAAATCAGAAAGTGAAAAGACAGGTCTGAGCTCCAGATCAGTGTCTATGGTTTCAGTCGCAAGCTCTGAGGATTCTTGCCATACCACAGTAACTACTCCAAGGCCTCTAACTGAATATGATTCAGACTTTTTGCCAGAAGGTTCTGATTCCCAAATGTCTCTTTCACAATCGCCATTTTTGGCAAGTGCCAAATCACCAGCCCTTCTCGAAAGAGACACTGATAGTCTCACTGAGTTCACGGATCGCATTAAACCACCTTTCACAAACAGGCTTCCACCAGCCTACGTTAGATCAGCATCTGTTGAAGATGTTAAACTAGTTTTAAATGAGTGCAGACCTGTGGTAGAGGTGCGAAGGTGCAGTATGCCTGCTGCTGTTCCTGAACACAGCAAACAGCCTCGAATATCAGATGAAAATTGTCAGAATGTTCTGCCATCAGTTCAGAGTTATGCCTGCACTTCTCCCAAACCAGAACTGTCATGCAACTTGCTTGAAAGAGATTTTCAAAACGGTATGTCTGGTTTGCAGTCAAACTTTATACCATCTCCAACTGGAGCTGTCAGCAGCAACAAGCAGCTGACAATGGCTACAAGTACTATTAAAAGTATTGCTCAGATGAGCCCTTCAGAAGAGTGTAGTACACATTTAGAGCCATGTAGTCAAAGTGGTATGATTCAGCAGAGCAAACCATGGGATGTGCCTTTTGACAGACTTAATTCATTAAACAACGAGTTTAACAGCTCAGATTATGGTGTATCAGAGAAAGATACTAATAATGTTGTAGCAGTGCATAATTCTGAAAACAGGACTTTAAAAGAGCAAAAATTGCCTGAATTTTTGCCTAAGCATGCTGAAATCAAGGCAAATTCCAGTTTTCAGGAATCTGCATCGTTTTTGCCTTCGCAGTCGCCTTGTTCTTTACCTATCCAGCCACTCCCAGATGTATCTAAACACGTTTCTTTACCAGGCACTAGCAGTCAAGATTCGTTATTTGTACAACAACAAAATCTAGTTCAAACTACGACTTCTCCTTCGGATACCGATGCTAGTAGTACCAGAGAGATGGAAAATGCTTTCTTCACTTCAAACGTTAAGAAGGCTGATGCACCCGTTGTTGTATATTCTGAGAGCTCTTCTAAGGATACGTCACAGAGTTATGAAGGGGTGAATGATTTGCATGCAGTACTGGTAGAAAAAGATACTACTGAAGGTGATACCAGCTCACAGTTAAATGCAAATGTGTATGCATTCAGTAAACTTCTTTGCAAGAATGCTCAAATTGAAGGGGATAGTACCACAGTGGATAGTACCGACATTAGAAATGAAAAAAGCCAACAAGAAAATTCGGTTTCTGTGCACGTTGTTAATAATAAAACTGACACGGATCTTTGTGAAGTGAGTTCAGGAATGTCAAAAGAAATTATGAACGAATCGGCTAATAAAAAACCCTGCACTGCAGATAAAGAAAATGTGTTGGCAGATGATCTACGACAGTACTCCTCATCTAATTTGGAAAATAGTTCACAACAGATTACACAGGAAGAGATGCGTAAATATAGCCAAATAGTTAAACAAGAAGGAGAAGAAATTGCTGAGGATCAGAAAGTGGAAGAGCAAGAAGTACCTCAAAGAATCACAAGAAATAGAGCAAATTTGCTTGCTAGCCAAGGTAAGCAGAATCCTCTTGGCTGCACACTGACATCAGAAAAAGAATCTGAATCATCAGCATCTATGAAAGGAAGGATTAGATTAACTGAGGAAGATGATGCTCAGGTACATCACCCACGTAAAAGAAAGGTATCTCGTGTACCTCAGCCTGTGCAAGTGAACCCTTCTTTACTGCAAGCTAAGGAGAAAACACAGCAGTCTTTGGCAGCTATTGTTGATTCCTTGAAACTTGAAGAGATTCAGCCGTACAGTTCAGAGAGAGCAAATCCGTATTTTGAATACCTACACATAAGAAAAAAAATAGAGGAGAAGCGTAAATTACTGTGCAGTGTTATTCCTCAGGCACCTCAATATTATGACGAATATGTGACCTTCAATGGATCATACCTGCTGGATGGCAATCCCTTGAGCAAGATATGCATTCCAACTGTAAGTAACGTGGTCTTTCAGTATATAGTACAATGAAAGGTGTATTTTGTTTTTATTTTTGTAACTTTCGTGTTCTTCATAACTTGCGTTTGAAAAATCTTACCCTTGATCTTTAGGGTTCAGTAAAATACTTGTGTTGTCAATATTAGTTTGACCTGAGTCAATTTATGATTTTCATTGTACCTGTAAACCACATTTGGTAGAAATATGTCTGGGACACCACTGCTTATAACAGGACAAGTAATCATGTAAGAAACCTGTAAAAGATATATATAAAAAATTCTTTCTCATATTTTTAAGTGCTTCCTAGTGTCAAACCTATCCTTATAAAAAAAAAAAAATATAGTCTTTGAGAGCTTCTCCATGTTTCTGCTGGCATTAGTCCAGCTAAAACTAATTACTCAAAGCTGCGTTTTATTTGGAGGAGGATGGAAGTGCTCTGCTGTAAGATGTTGAGTTCATCAGCTAAAGTTTTAAGAGAGTACCTGCTAACTATTTCAGTTTCTCCTTAATACCCTCAGGAGCGGAAAATGAGGTCTGTTGTATCCAAGTTTTTGGAATTCATCAATTTAAAGGGTTCTGAATTTTATTTAATCATGTGAAACTGCTTTCCATTTCACTGAAGAACATCTGTAGTTCAGGGACGTTTTGTCTAGCTTCAAGTTCGCTATAGGTGTCATTAGTAATACGCCCATGTCCGAATTGTGGAAGAGGTTGGTAATTTGAGTCTTCTCTGTAATGTAGCAAAGAATTGGCACAAGTGCAGTTAATACCACCATCTGCTGTGGAGGTGCCCCTCAAGGTGCCTTAAAGTAACGTGATCGCTGCTGATCTCTGTTCTGAAGAACTGTGCCAGTTACGCAAGTCAACACAGTGACTGTAGCGCTTGAATCGTGCTTCCCTTCTTCGCTTCTCAGCGCAACCTATTCCGTGTCTATTGTTATAAAACATGGGGACGAGGGAGTTCCAAAACGTAGTGTGTTGAGGGTTTTTTTTTGCTAACTGCCTTGAAATACCGTTACTCCTGGAAATAGAAGGAGGCTTTATAAGTTTCCACCTATCATCTCTTTCACTTAACTGACCAGGTGCTCACACTTAAAACTGCCCCAGTTCTAAGGTTAACATACTAACTTAAACCTCTTGGAAAGGTTTGAGTTAATACACTTGGTAGTTGAAATAGGCTGAGACCATGTGTTTGATTTCCTTAAAGCAGTTATTTGGCTGACATGCAGTAACTTGGTAATATGACAATTCAGTAGTAGGTGATTATATGCCTGTTACCTGTCAAGTTAAGGAAACCTCTGGCTTTAGGAGGAGCGGAGAGAATACTTTGATCCTTCAGTGGCACAAACGCCTACTAGTCTGAATTACTTGTGCGTGTGAAATCTCATACATACAATCTAAGCATCCAGTATTCAGTCTCCAAGTTTCTGAATGGACTAGTTACTGTGTTCACTCCTTTAAGATAAACTTGCCCCTACTTGAGATGCTGCCTTAGTTTTCTCTGAGAGAACTGCAAATTCCCTTAATCAAGTCATGAAAACAAATGTAATGCATAAAAGTAAAGTTTAAAATTTGTCCTTGCTTCATTCCAGAAGTAGTCATAACTCCCACTCGAGCAGTTTGCTCTCATTTTTCTACTAGGCCCCATGTCTGCCAGAGAAGTAGGTATGCATGTGTATCCTCTCATGTTCAGCAAGTTCTCTTTTATCTGACAGTGACCACAGTTCTTTGACACAAATAACAAGTTAATTATAGTCTGAGGAAAGATACCGGCAAGATGACACTTTTACTTAGTCCATAAATGGATTAGGATGTATAGTAAGCTTTGCTGCCAGCCTTCCCCAGTCTAGATATCTTTCTCAGTAGCTGTTGCAGTTTCTGTAATACATCTTTTATCACCAGAAGCAGAGTTTTTAATAGCAACTGCTAGTCAAGTACATACTGTTTTCAAGCTACAACTCATTGATTTGGCATCGCACTTTAGTGCTTGATTTGGGAGAAGCAGAAAGTGGAGAAATGTGGCTTATTTTTTCCCTGGCCCATCTTCTACCTGGGCAGTGCAGCTCATTTCTCTGTCATAAATGGGAATGAGCGTAGGCACTAGAAGAAAAATAGAGGGTTATTGACTTCTTTTTGAGAGTTGCCTCATACTTCCGTTCTGTCTCTCTCCAGCTGTGTATAATAAAGACTCTGTAGCTCATGAGAATAAACTTAGGAAGTTGTGTAGTGCAAATTTTTGGGTAGCTTAAGTCCAGTAAATATCAGAGATGAATGCATGCTCCCTATTCTCGTGGCTTTTAATTACTTTTTTAGAGAGGTTGTTTTTCTGTTGTCGTTCTTTTTTTGTTTGTTTGTTTTGAAACAAGTTGATACAAATCAGTAACTGTAATCCTTCAAGAATTATCCACATTTTTATTTCTTCTAGATTTCTGGGTTGCACATACACATACGTGTCTTGCTGATACTGATATTTAAAGCTAGATACTTGTTTTGTACTTTCTTGGTAGTGCTAATTCTACACGGCTGTAGAAAGAACAGGTGAGACTTCTGTTGTTGCTTAGGAGAGGGGGAAAAAACAAACAAAAAAGATGCTGAGAACCCGCAATAGGTGGCTATGAAATTAGTGTTTATTTCCATTAGGGGTAAGAGTGCAAGCAAGTAGCAGAAGTTGGAATCTGAGGGGAGATATTAAGCATTTGAATTTTGTTTCATCCTTGAAAAATCACCTAAAATGCATCTAAATGTTTTGTTTAGCTAATGTCACTTATGTAAATGCAGCATTTTAATTTAAAAAATTCATCTTTTTCCAAAGAAGAAATAATTTAATTCCCATTAAAAATACCCTAAAAAGGAGTATTGCTAAACTGAAGATTTCATGCTCAAAAAGGAATATTTTGTTCATAAATTGAACGCATTTTCCAGCAACATGAAGTAAAGGCTGTGCCTGGGCTTGCTACAATTATGGAAGATTAATAATGTGCCTGTGTTGTTATGCATAATATAATATGCAACTTTTAAATGGCCTTTGTTAGGAGAGTTTTTAAATATTTCCTTAGGTTATTCTTTAATGATTCTCTGGTAATCTGATTTTTTGTCTCATTAATTTACATAGGCTACTGGAAAATAGATATTCTTTCTTAAATTATTATTATATTTAAAATGTCACTGTGTGAATATCAATGTAGAGGCAATATACTTAGCTTTGACGCTTAAACTCAGAACAGTTTGTGTAACACTGTTCTCTGTACAGGAATTTTTAATGATAAAACTATTGTTTGTACACCTGATAAACTTCAAGCATCCTGTAGGTAGGAACCAGGAGATGGTGAATTTAAATTTGATTTCCGCAGCCTTGTTTATGTATTGTCATTTATGACCCATATCACCTCAGACCATAAGAGTAGTTGCATATGAACTGTGACTTCCTTCTCACCAATGTGTGTGTGTATATATATATACAAGTGTAAGACAGGTGACATCAAGTCAGTTCAAGAAATCTGAATCTTCTAACACAGTAAATTTAAACTGTACTTAGCTATGTGCTGCCTTTTGGACTGATGCGTCAGTATATTGTGTTGAGTTTGGTCATCTTTATCTATATTGCTTCCTGAGAAAATATACCAGGATTATTCATTTCCAGCTTTCTGTGGCTATCTAGCAAATGTGTTTCTAGCAAAAGAGATTCTGTGCAGGCTCTCGGGCATTGCACTTGGAACTGAAGCGGCAAAAGCTCACTCTAGTAACGTTACCAGAAGCTTACTTCCCAAGCGTATTAAACGTTTTAACGGGAAAGTGGCCTAGTTGATTTCCATGGCAGGGGCAAGATGAACGGGACAGGGATGTATGAAAATAAACATGGAGCTTTTGTTTATGTGTGAATCTGAGTTAGTGCCTGTTGCTCTTTTTTGTAACAGTCACAGAAGGGGACTGAAGGCAAAAGAGAGAAGAGCTGGTATTGCTGTTGTAGCTGTGATGAAGGATGCAAAGAATGCAAGAAACTGTGCATGTTTTCAGGTGCTTGGGTGGTGAGGGTATGTCTTGAACCTTAGCTGTTGCGTAGCAAAACTGTTTGTGCTGGAGCGCAGAGGGCTGGCGTCTACGGCAGGGAAGCAAAGGGCTGAGTTCAGTCTAGTCCTGGGTGCTGGTGGTTCCTCCGAGCAGGACTTCTGAGGCAGACCGAGAAGGCTGGGGGTCTTTTATTCAGATCCATCTTTATGGATTCTGGGCCCTTAGGAAACCAGTTTGATCACTTTGGTTATAAAACAAACTGAGGTCACTCTTTCCTTCTGGCGTATTTAGTTTCATGCTCTGTTGCTGCGGTTCCAAATATACGTGTCTGTATTTTTCCTATGCGTTTTATGTTGCCTCTTTAGTAACCATCAGTTTGACCAGAGGAGGAAGATCCTCTGGCTGTTCTCACAGCCTTGAAATCTTTTTTTTTTTTTCTTCCTTGAAATCTTTTATTTCTGTTTTCTTTGAGACCAGAACATCTATTTCCTTGGTCCAAATCCAGTCGTGGTTCACAGTTTAGAATTTCTAGTAGGTGGTGTCCGGGGACTGAATTGTTTGCAGAACTTAAGGATCTGAGGCTCTTTTTTCCGATCTTTTCCAGAAGAGAGAAAATCTTGAAAAATTACTGTAAACAAATTCAGTCCTGTACTTAAATTTATCTTTTGAAAGACAGACTATGACTTGCTGGAGCCAAGTATTATTTACACAGAGGCTGTAGGAATCTCTAGGGTTGGAAATACTTGTTGTTGCCAGGCAGGCAGTCTTTCTTACCGCTAGTATTCAGCGCTTGCAAGGAATTGCTGTGAGGCTGTGTGTGAACTCAGCCTTGGCTGGAAGGCTTTGACGCTACAGTCCTCGTGCTGGGTGCGTTTCTTCTAGTGTGGTTGAATCTCTAGTATATACATCTCTTTATTTTTCCTGGTTACAAGAAATAAAATCTGTTTTGAAACAGAAGCAAAACAACACGTTAATCAGCATCTTGAATTCTGTAGGAGAAATCGATCCCCCTCAGGGCTGAATTTTGGAGGCTTTTGATTTGCAGTTGTATGGCACCACCTGCTGCTTGAAATGATTTTATTGTGCCATGGATTTTGGTAATACTGCAGACTTGCTAAGAATGCATTAGATGGAATGAAACTTTTCTTTCCTTTTTAGGTGTTGATTTGGAAGTCTGCTTGTTGATTATCAGTAAAAGCAGTAACACAATGAAACAATGCTGAGATTTGAAAGAGGCTTTTCTTTGACCCCAGTGGGTCAAATTCCAGCTTCACAGATGCAGAGGTTCTCCTGTACGTTTAAATAACGATATATACAAGCTTCCTGTTTAGATAGTTACGCCCTTTCCATGTATTTCCTATGCTGCTGATTCTTATTTCTCCTGGAAAGATTACCCGGTATATAAATTTAGAGGAAGGAATAGCATTTTAAATTGTTTAGGCTATATGAGTGCTTGTCCACTCCGAACTTCTTATTTCTGCATACTCTAACTACTTGAATTCAAAGAGTATTTACAGACAGATTTATCTTCTGCTGTGTCCCACTCCATTGAGAGGAGTGAGATTTTTAAGATATCTTACTTTTTTTTTTTTTTAGTAAAATTACCTAGAAAACTGGTGTTAAGAGCATTTTGTCTTATTTTGTTGAAAGAGTAAGACAGTGCTATTAGTGTGCCATGAATACAAAGTTTCCAGACAAAACTAGGCTGTAAAATATCTCAGGCTGACCATGAACACGTTCAAATCCATTATGATTGAGAGAGTTTATTCCAGTAGCATTTCTCTTAACATACTGATGACTTTGACGAAATGGCAAATGCCATAAACCTTACTCAGTGCTTTGGGAGCCAAGCCCTTGTCATTAAAAGAGAAGTGCATGTTTAGCAGTTTGAAACTTAAGGAGTTGTATGTTCTTTTATACCAAAAATAATGAATGCGCAATTAATTATTGAATATGATCTTTAATTCTAAAAATACTTGGCTAACTTTCAGTTGGGGAAAAGTTATCCTGAAATAATTTTCCAGGATAACAATAATTAAATAACTTTTGGTAGATAAATTGGTTTGTTACTGCAGTGTCAAAAATTTTTTTTTACCCTTACAGTATGCATGAAAGTAATATATCCAGATGCAATATCCAGACAGCCAAAACCATTGTTTTGTTGTTTGTCTAAAACAACTTTTTAATGCATCAACTGTGCCATCTAAAATACGTAAATTTGTGTATACATATAGATGTATGATTGTGTCTCTGCCAGACTGATGCTAATAACATAATGTGTCCACATTTGCATGATGTATTTGTAATTTTATTAAATTTTGGGATCCATATTATTGAATAGAAACATCTGTATCTGTGTATGTATGTTACCTTATTAGGTACAAGGCGGGGTTTAATACATGTAGGTAAGTGTTTCAGCTGTGGTTTCTGGGTAGCAGTGGTAGCAAGCAGTGTTTCATTTAGTTTTGAGTCCTTCCAAAGCCATATTCAACACTCGTTCATCTAGCAGTTACTGCAAAGCATGGTGAACTTACAGACAGTAAAGCTACAAAGCATGTCAGAACTTACACAGAGAAAATAAAACTTTGGTCAGAGCCTTAAAGCTCTGCTTGTTAGTTACTTCTCAAGAAATACAGAATTTCTGTAGTTGCCTTAAGGCCCTAGGTATCGTTTCAGTGTTTGTCATAGAGACCAGTCAGGATAATAAAATCTGTTATTCACTTTAATAGACCATAAAAATGGGAAATGTTTCGAGCGTAGCCAGTCAAATAATAGTGTAGATAGCTCACTCAAAGAAGTCTAACATTTTTCTAGGAACAAAGTGTAACAAAGTGTAAATTTGTTTATTATTTTGAATAACCTACCGGGCAAAACTTTTTTCCCAAACCAGTGCCTGGGAATCTAGTTACTTTGTGTGCTTGCTTATTCTTCCTGATTGTAAGATTATGAACGTGGTTTGTCATCTTTTATGCTATATAGGGTGCTAGCAACACTGGATAGATGCATTTCTTTAGCAATCTTTAATTTTTCTTACTGTGTTCTTGTATATGGATAGGCAGATTTTTAACTTTCCAGAACAAACAGTTTGTGCTTTAAAGAAGTCTTCAAAGTTGGAAACAAGTTACCTTTTTAATATCTTCTTATGTACAGCTCTTTTAAAGAATAACTGTGGCACCCTGACAATGATTGGTTAAAGACATTAAACAGTATGAAATGCCATTTTAATCAGGTTTAATTTTATGGTGAACTTTATAACTTGTTATTGCAAATGGATTGAAATCACCTAACTAATGGAATTTAACAAAATTCTCACATTTTCCCTAAAAAAAAAAAAAAATAACTTATGTTGTCTTGAATGAATGCTCAAAACATACGGGTTGAGTAAAACATGTTAAACACAAATTCACTGTGCTATTTATGAAACTTTTTCCGTAGATTACACCACCTCCCTCACTGTCGGACCCGCTTAAGGAACTGTTTAAACAACAGGAGGTTGTAAGGATGAAATTACGTTTACAGCACAGTATTGAAAGGGTAAGACTAAAGTAATTTTTTTTTCATTACCAACTTTAAACTTCAGGGTTTTTTTGTTTTGTTTTAATGGATACTCTGTGCTTTACTCAATGTAATAATGCTTTAGAAATAGGACGCTTTCAGTCCAAATTTATGAATCAGACAAATACTACAAAAAGGTAACGATATAAATTCAGTATTATGTGGTAATCTGGAGAACTGTTAGTAGTACACTAAAAGGGAGTAAGAAGCTTTCTCCTGTTAATTGCTATAAGATGTGGCTCAGACTTTCCTAGGGGCAACTGGGAGTGAGAAGAAAGATGCAGATTCTCGTTTTGTAAGCTGTAAGCTTTGTAAGTTGTAAGCTTTAGAACTAGTCTTTGATTTTAACTTCTCTTTGTCTTTTTAAACAGTGAATTTAAGCAACGGTGTAAAATTCTGTAACTGACAGCTAAATTTATAGTTTGTTTAAATCAAAAGAATCATGTGGCTCTAAGACGAAAACGTTACTATTTGCCATCTTCTGTTTATAAAAACTACCTGAATTTATCTTAGAACTACATCTGCAGTCTTCACTGAATTTGAACACAGAATTGAAGAAAACATCCCTGGTTTAAGAATTTTCTTTATTCATAGGTTGTCCAAACATTTTTTTTCCTTGGCAGACTAGACTTTGATGTCTTGTCAGTATTGCAGGCCAGACTGCTTGTGGACGCAAACAGGCAGGACCCCTCTTTCATGCGTAAACTACACTAAGAGTTTCCACATGGTTTCTGCAAGCAGCTGGCTCATGCAAACTCAATGTAGTGTTGTTTTGATTAAGTTATTTTCGATGTGGCTTAACAAATCAGTAGAAGAAAAGATACTACTTGAATTCAGTTTTTTGGTCAAAGCAAAGTATAAAATACCAAGTGCAAAGAATGTAAATATGGTTCAAGTTCTGACTGAAAAGGAATTAGTTGTGACCAAACAAAGGAAATATGCTACTTTTCTGTGTTCCCAATTTTTTTGAATCCACATTGTTTTCTTCTGATAAAAATTAAAGCTGTTACGTTGCAGAACAGTAATAAACACACAACTTCTTTTGTCTTATAAAATTCTGCATATATTTCGTATTTTTAGTCATGTTGCTGAAATATACTGTTCTTCAAATCCAGTTCCATACTCCCTGAAGCTAAATTAGGCCAAGTGAGGCCATATTTTCTTGTGAGCCTATTTTCTTGTCTTCATTCAAAAAAGATTTATCATATCTGTGGATTTATGAAGTTTTTGCATGTTGAAGGGAGGGGGGGAAAAAATGCCAATCACAAAGCATATTTCTGCTTCAGTTTGCTTGGCCAGCGTGCCTGACTTCACAAGCGTATGACAAAATTGTTCATACAGTCAAGAGTCGCAAACCTGTATCCTAATCCTAGGCTCTTTATCTCCTCCAACATTTTATTCTTCACCTTCTTCATCAACTGGAACTTGTCTGAGTAGCTTAGTTTTCCACTAGGTGGAAAATCTGGGCCTGACTTTCACCCAACAATGAAAAATGCTTTTTCAGTTCCGCAATTCAGGGAACGTTCTTGGTATCAGCAGATAGAAATTTGGGAGTTGATTGGATGAAAAGCCATCCCTTCCCCTTTCAGCCAATTTCCTGAACCTTTCAACAATGTAAACCAAAAAAATATTAAAATGCATAAACACTTTTATGACTCAAACTGAAATGCTAATTTATGAAATGTACATTTATACATTGATATTTTATTCCATTAGGAAAAGCTTATCGTTTCTAACGAACAAGAAGTTCTACGTGTTCATTATCGAGCAGCGAGAACTCTAGCTAATCAAACACTACCATTCAGTGCCTGCACTGTTCTACTGGATGCTGAGGTTTATAACGTGCCTCTGGATGCTCAGGTAAAGAGATGTATTTCGGGATTTCAGACAAAAAAAAAAAAATCTTTTGTAATCTGACTCAAAAGGAGTGTTTGGAGAGAATTCTAGTCCCATAGTGAAACTGTCATTGACTTGACTGGAATGAAGATTTTGCATGTTAGAGGTTGCTATTTTGATTAGGCAGCTTTTGGGTGTGCAATAAAAAAGACAACAGGTACATGTACACTGCTTTTTCCATTTTGTACTGTGTCTGTTTTTACACCCCCTCCAAAAATGCTACGAAGGATAAGATGAGAATATTACTCTGTTGTTTTTTTGTAAAATCTAATTTAAATCGTAAATCAAGGTTTTTTTTGGAAGTTCACAAATACAGGTTAGACGAAACAAAAATTGTCAAAATGTAACAGTCTAACATCATCAGTCCAGAGATTTGGGATGTGCTAGCATGTGAGGTTCTGAGACTGATTTTTTTAAAGTTTGGAAATGTTTTGTGGAGATACTCGCATAATGCTTTTCTCCTCTCCATAAGACAGTCATTAAACTGTTCTGTAAAGCACAAATTACTTGCGGTGAGTCTTGAACGCAACCAGATAAAAGCACTTTTTTCAAAATCACCTCAACCCCAGAAGCCCCATGTTATTGACATGTTCAATGTCAGCATGTAGTTTCTAGTTAAAATGAGCAGTACAGTGTATAAATCTGAAGTTTGCTGCAGCCATGTCTCACAACATATGATTTCATGGTATGAGTATTTTGTGAACAGGTCTGCTAACAAGAGTGGAAACTGCATCATAACCCATTTTGGTGTCTGTAAGATGCGCATAGTAGAAGATACTTGAAATTTGCTGTTATGGATGTAATAAAAATGTTGATACAGTGAATGGTGGGCATTTTAAAATGAAACACCTACGTTTCAGATATATATGGAATTCTACTCTAGTTCAGGAACCCCTTATAGGATTATTATAGCTTCTAGTGTTTACTGAATCTGTGCTATTACATTTTTTCTGTCTTTTAAAGAACTGGAACTAGTGATTCAGAATAAGGTGATTCAGCAAGAGGTATCATCAGCTTTATGGAGACTGTGGTGTTCTCTCATTTTCAGCTTTGTACTGACAAATTTTTAAATAATCATTTCCTAATTGATAGGGTGAAAACAAAGTATTTTCTTTAGTGATCAATTAAGATATCATCATTAGGTCTAAAGCTCAGAATGACCTTTGCTCCCCCACCATCTCCCTAACTTAAAGGGAGCTTAAAAAGTTTTTTCAGAGCTTGGAGATGCATCTGAGTTAGGTACACATCTGCATGTAGTTGTTACTTTACAATTGATTTTTAAATAAGCTGTTTTTAATATTTGAATTCTATGAGAGGAACTTCTATGAGAGAGGAAGTCATATTTCCCCTCCCCCCCCCCAAATATTGCTACCATTTTTACTATCTTTACACTTAAAATAGTCTCTCCTTCCCCCTCACTGCCTCAGCAGTTATGTCTCATGCTGTGGTAATTTTTTTTGGATGATGATGATACTGCAGATATAACGTTCAGCTCAGTATTAAGTGTACTTTTGATTATCATTGAAGCCTGTATTTTGAACTACAACTTTCAAAGTGATGCTCTAATTTAAATTTGTTAATAGGAAGAAAGTGAATGTATAAGAAATCATTCTCTTGCAGTAATTCATTCTAACAGTTTCTTGTCCTTCTGTCAGCAAATCTAATTTTGTTGTACAATGAAGAAACATCTCCTGATTAAATTTTTCTTTTTGGGCAAATAGTTGAGAAAGACGTGTAAACAAAGATCACATTTATTTGGCAGGAAAATGACCATCTCAGAAATGCTTCTGTGGGATTTTATGGTCTTGCTAGGTTTGCCTTTAGAGCTGTTTGTTTTGTGCGGACTATAAGTACTGCTCCTGTGGTCACGTGGGCCAACCCAAAGATGGGGGGAAAGGCTCGGGTTTTTGGTGGACAGACTGTCAGCTATAGCTCAGGTAAACGGCTGCAGTTCGGAGTTAAAAGACCAGTGGTGTTGAGGGCTCTTTCCAAACAAACCTGTTAGCTTTCATCTTGGGAGTATCTTGAATCCTCAGACAGCTGTGTTCTAGAAATTTATCTGTCTGGGTAGTGTGTTTTCTGTTTTTGCCCATTGCTGCAGTTAACACATTCCTGCAGTGTCCAAGAGATTTGTTTTTCTTTTCCAGAAAGTAACAGGAGCTGGTGCTACCTAATGACTATTATTAAAATATGAAATTGACATAGTCTAGCTTTAAGACCATCTGCAGAGCGCCAGGTTTCTCACAATGGACAAATTTGATATTCCAGATTCTTATAAAATAGTTTCTTTATTTTTTTAAATGGATTTGATTGGGCAGGACAAGTAAGAAGTGTCCTTTTTTTTTTTCTAAAATCTCCTTTGACTCATCTTTCACTCCCAAAAAGTCTGAAAAAGCAAGCTAGTTTTTCATGAAGGTGCTTCACAGATTTTTTTTTTTTTTTTTTTCCCCCCTCCTGTCTTAAACAGTTGGGAGATTTGGTGGTAAATCTTTATTTTTATTCCTACTTTTAAATACTTGTGTAGGCAGTTAAGTCAAGATTACTTAATTTTTCCTAATAAATGATTTTGCTTGTCCTTGAGGGGGCATCCATTTGTTACCAGATCAAAATAAATAAATAAAAATTAAAAAGAGAGAGCGAGCAATTTTGTGGAAGATCTACCTTATACTGATTAAGACTTTAAAGCATAAATCTTGAAGCCTCCTACTCTAAATTTTAAAAATAGTGTGATAAATGGCTTTAGTTTGAGGGAATCTGAAAATGCCCATTTTTAAGGAGGAGCTGGCTCATAGTGAAAGTAGTGGTCAAAATATATATTCTCATATATAGCTTCATACTTCGGAGTTTATTTTTCATCTGGAGCATTGTTTATGAATGTCCCACAAAACACGTTTGACAATATAAAAGTGAATTCTCCAGTAACTTGATTTTAAGAAGATATTTGTTTGTTTGTAGGCTGATGACAGTAAAACATCAGTGAGGGATCGATTTAATGCAAGACAATTTATGTCATGGTTACAGGACGTCGATGATAAGTTTGACAAATTAAAGGTATATTTCTTTGTCTTTCCATATGTTTTTTTTAAAAAAAAAAAAAAAGCCTCTAATGTCACTACGAAGATGAGCTGAATAAATGGTAGTAGATATAAGTGCAATATAAATTATTGTAGCAGTTTGAAGGGCCACATAAAGGAGAGTCTAGCAATATAAAAAAAAACAAACTGTTGATGCATAATTTAATACAATAACCTGGGACTTCATAAATACATAGAGAGAAAACTACTTATTCCCACCTAAATATGTCTTCCACATGGCTAAAGAGGTGCCTAGATGTTTTTTCATTCTTAAGCTTTCGCTGTAATTTTTTTCAAATATTGAAATAACTTCTTTTTAAATTTTAAAATAGACATGCCTTTTGATGAGGCAGCAGCATGAAGCAGCAGCTTTAAATGCGGTACAGAGACTGGAATGGCAGCTTAAACTACAAGAACTTGATCCTGCTACATACAAATCTATCAGCATTTATGAAATTCAAGAGTTCTATGTTCCTCTTGTTGATGTTAATGATGACTTTGAATTGACACCAATATGACAACTAGCATCATCTGGCTCTTTCTTTCAGTCGGACAACTAGAGACTGATGTGCAGTGATACACAAATGTATTTTTCTTTTAAGATAGAGCACTTAATTCTGTGGAATACTACCTTTTCCAATAATTCAACTATTCCTTCAGAAAAATGTTAGTCTTGTCATACAGAAGAGGGATGCGAATCTTAAAAATCAGTTTCCCAATAAATACCATTGTCTGTATTTAAAAAAAAAAAAAAATTGCCTATAGCTTTAGGGCTTATTGCTGAAAAAGATGACAAAACACAGTGAGTTAACAGCGCTGGAAGCTGTTAATAACTAAAACAGCCACCGAAAAACAAATGATACTTAGTCTGCTATAAAACTTTGTATTATGAAACTTCAGTAACAGTTGAACTCCCACAGAAAAAAAGATAAAAAGCCTGTGGAAGAAAATATAATATTTGGAGGAAAAGTCTATTAATCTTATTATATTTTGTAAATTATTGTACAGTTTCTTTTTGGAAAAAGATGTAATATTGTCTTCATTTTTTAATAATTTATTTTATACATATTGTGCAAATGTAAATAGTCTTGTAATTAATGTTCAAACCTGTATAAAATAGATATTTTAATTGTAAACCTGTTTTTGTCTGATGTTTTATTGGACCAAAGTTGTAGTTTTTATTAAGTGTAGTGTGTTCCTGGTCGGCAGTTCTTTTTAACAAGGCATGTGTTTGATTTAGCTGCTTGTTTCATCACCATAACTGTAAAAGAACTGAAACAGAACTGTATTGCATGCTTCATAGAACTCTTAACTCCTTTACTTCAATAACTGATACCTAAACAATTGTAAGATTTACAAGACCATATTTCATATTAGTCTGTAATGCCATGCCTATGACTTACTATACTAAAAATATTTTTGTGTAAAACATGGGGGGGAGAGGGGGAAGCTCTTATATGGTGGTCTCGTAATAGAGCCTATTTTTTCCAACAAAAATGCCTTTGAATGAAAATTCTTAAATTGTATATTGTCTATTTTAATATTAATCTATGGAAAGATATGTAAATAGTTGTAAATATAATGTTTAATAAATTTTATTGGTCATGTTAGTTGGGATTTCTTAAAATTTGATGTATCAAATGTTACAATATTATCGTTCCTGTTATAGGGAATATGTAAGGAGGCTCAGCTGAAAACAAAAAATTCCTGTGTTACAAAATTTAACACTTTTTAATCCTTAGTGCTGTTAATGAGCTGGCAGTTAATTATTTATTTGTGGAAGGTTCTAGATATTCATGAAAAGATTTGTTACCGTCTAGGCCATAAAATATTCAAGAATGCTTGGGATCTGATGTCACTGAAATTACATCTGAAAGAAATGGGGCTTATGCAAGAGAGCTGGTTATCTGGAAAAGAGATTTATAGTACTCAGTTTGAACTGATTTTTAAGTATTTGATGAACTACTACGGAACACTGTTCCTTAGGCTTGTATGGACGCCCAGTGTACCTTCATTGTGATGGGAAGCAAACAAGCACTGAGCAAGAGACTCTATGGACAGTGTTACTGTTTCCCATGTGCGCATCACTGGTAGTTCTAGTCAAGAATAAAGTAATAGCAACTCAAACACAGTGAAGCTGGAAAAAGCATCAATTAGTATGTAAGTTCTGCCCTGTGCAACCTTTTATTTTTTTTCCCCCCCTCACTTTTAATTTGTTAGGTACTGGAAGAAGGAGACGTTGTTCCTGCTTTTATAAAGGACTGTCTTACTGACATCGTTCAGAGTTGAAAATGTATTGAAGAGCATACAAATTTAATATTCTTCTGAAGGGAGCAGTAAAATTTGAAAATAATACAGATAGCTGTATTTGGAGAAATACTTTAAAAGACAAGAAAAAAATGGATAGAGCTGCCAAGATGTTTTAAAAAGTAGTAAATGGACACAACTTCACTGCCTCCAAATACTTGTAATAAAAATAATAAAAAGTAAACATGCATTTCTGGCAGGGAAGAACCTCATATAGACTTTTTGAAGTGTGGGACATGAATAATTAAAGCATTTCATTTTATATTTAAAAAAAAAAAAAGGTTGCAGGAGTACCAGTTGTGCTAGACAGGGGGTGGAGGAGGTGACGGCAAAAAAATTTGGGCTAGAGGAGATAATTAGATCTATAGGTGGAACTTGGGGGTAGAAGTAGTAATTATGCAGTGGTACGCAGATGTAAAAGTGCTCACAAAGAGCAAGGATGTAGAAACCTACTGGAGCAACAACAGTAATAAGGAAAAGCAGTAGGATAGCGCTCTGCTCCCACCGATGTCCCTGGACCGTTCAGTGGGCAGGGGGGCTTCAAGCACGTTTACTACAAACCAAGAATGTTAATGCTCTAGAGGTGTTGGCAGAAACATTTCTTGTTGAAACTAAAAAGATGTAAATTTAAAAATATTTTAGCACTGTCCTATCTTTAACTAAGGACAGATGTTTCTTAGGTTTAGCCTGTGTTTTCTGTATAAGGAGAGAAAACTTCTTCACAGTCTGTGATGCAACAGATAATTTTTTTTTCCAACTGAGACTGATTAGTGAAAACTCTGTTGCCCAAAGAAAGGGAACTACCCTCAAGCGCTTCAGTCTGTTTAAACCATGATCTCTGGGCTGAACCCAGGTTTTGTTCCACTAATGTACTTTCCTCATGTTTACTCTGTGGGATGATACTGGATCCATGTGTTTTTCCTTCAACAGTGGTGCAAGGGCAGAGGGAGGATGAGGCGGAATAGGCTTAGACTGATTACTTGCTGGGGAGAAGGCCTTATTTCTGCTATCTTCTGGGAAACTGCTTATACTCCTGGGCTCCTGGGTTCTTCTGCTAGGGGGATCAGACTTGTTACCTTGGTCCCTTTGCGCTTGGCATGCAGGAAGATAAACCACCAACACAAGAAGGTTTCGGGGAGAGAGCTCGTCCCAAATCTCGGCATCCTTTTCCTCCTTTTATAGAAACCTGGAGAAAAATTACAGTAGTGCTTCGCACGCAGCCTCAGTCGGGTTCCAGCCGTGGCTTCTTCGCCTTTTGGGTTTCTCCCCCCGACCCTCCCGCGGTTAACCACCTGCCTGCCAGCCCCTGTGCGGATCCTGCTCGACGGCTGCTCCCCCCCATCCCTCCCTCCTCCCGCCGCCGTTTGCTTCTACCGGACGCTTATCCCTAATTTCCCTTTTTCTTCCCCCCGCCCCGGGCCTGCCGCTGACGGCCTGCGCAAGACTCGCTAGGCTGGGGGGCGCTCTGCCTCCGCCAGCGGACAACGGCTCGGGAAACTCCGCGTCCTCTCCTGCTTCCCCCGCTGCCGATCTGCCTTGCCCAACTTCCTGTCGGAGAAACTTCTCCAGCTCTCTCGCCTTCGCCGCCCGCTTCCAGGCGGGCTGCTGCCCCGCCGCCGCCGCCTCCGCACCTGCCGCGCCGCTGCCCCGCGTCCCGCTAGGCTCGGCCGGCCGGCAAACCCGCCGCCTCCCGCCGGCGCGGCGGGGCCGAGGCGGCCGGCGCGGGGGGGGGGGGGACGGGGACGGGGAGGGTCCTGGCGCCTGACGGTGCCCCGAGGCGGGGCGCTGCGCGGCCGTGTGCGCGCTGCGAGGCCGCGCCGCCGCCTCCGCGCTGCCTGCGGCCCACGGGGAAGCAGCGGGCTGAGGCGTGCGGGTCCTGCCGCCGCCGGAGCGGAGCAGCAGCAGCAGCAGCAGCAGCGAGAACCGTCGGCGGAGCGGAGCGGGGCGGGGGGGGGGTGCCCGGCCCGCGGCGCCGCCCGGTGAGAGCCCCGGCCGCCGCCGCCACCACCGGCGCGGGAGGGGGGCGGGGGGTTGGAGCGGGTGGCCGGGCTGCGCGCCGCCAGCAACGGCCGCTTCTTTGTGGGACGAAACTTGGGGCGCCGCCCCCCCCCCGAGGCGCCCTCCGCCGGGGCTCGCGGGGCCGCGCGCGCCGGTTTAACCGCCGGCGGCGCGCGCCGAGGGGCTCGGCCCTCCGAGCCGAGGGGTTTTGTCAGGGGAAGCGGGAGGTGGCGGCGGCGGCCTCGGGCGCGGGGAGGGAGCGCGGAGGCCGGAGGCAGCGGCCCCGCCGCTGGGCTGGGGGTCCCGCCGGTGACCGTGGGGCCGGCCCCACGGGAGCGTCGGCCGTGGAGGGAAGGGTGGCGTGGTGTGGCGTCGCCCCCCGCCGAGCCGCGCTCGGCTGCCTGCCCTCAGCCGCTGGTCCCGGCCCACGCCACGGCGGCCCACGCGGCTGCGGCCGCGTCCCTGGTGGCCCCCAGGGCTGGCTGGGGGGGGGGGGAAGAGGGGCCCACGCGGCTGGGCAGGGGCGTTGGGCGCCGCGCTAGTGGCGCGCCACCAGGCCTCCACTGCAAGTGGCCGAGTTGAGAGCGGTCAGCTGAAGCGCGGCAGGTTTTGGGGTGGTTTGGGTTTTTCCTCCACCCCCCCTCTTGTTTTTTTCCTTCCGATTTGCGTGTGTTAGAAGTCCTGCTGGCGCACGGAGAAAATACGCTGATTCGGGGGCTAGGCGGGTCTGGCCCAGCGTTGAAGGGGTCCCTTCGAGGTTTGGCGCCAGGTGACTGCGCCGCGGGAGAGGAGCAGAAGGACTGTACAAGGCGAGGGAGAGAGGGACGGTGAATAAAACCAACTTGGGAACGAGAAGTCGGGGGACTGAAACGAAAGCAGCGTGATGAGGGGTGGGAGTCTCGAGAAAGAGTAAGCGGTCGGTCCTTCCTTCCAGTGTTTTGGGTTAATTTAGCGCTAGCAGGGTGTTCGCAGAAGTGGCACCTATCCAGTTCTGTTTTCAGAAACCTTTTATGTAACAGACTAAACGCAGGCTGCTGTTCAGACAATGTGGTGCGGTGTTAAAACACGTCTTACTCGCTAATCTGTCAAAGCAGACGGCTCGCGTTGGCCTCTGTGCCGGGGCTTCCTCTGGCTGCAGTTTAACACCTCACGCGTTTTGTTTTGGACCATTTTTAGTTTAAGGAAAACTTCTTGCGCTACAATAGCAGAGAAAGTAAGTGACGCTCTTCCGTGAGGGAAGTTCCCTTGTTCCTCGTGTATGCCTCCGAGTGCTACGGTGGAGGTCCGTTACAGTCCGGCGTGGATGCTGATCGTGGTTCTCTGAACGTTAAAAGTTTCGAAAGCGTTTGATAGCCGTTTTAAGAAATACTGATTTGACGCTAACTTTACGTGTCCGGGTCATGTTTTATTTACATGGCGGCTAGTTTTTCTATTTTTTTTTCATGTTATGCTGTTGCTAATTGACTTTTTTTGAGTTTGTAAAGTGGAAAAACATTTCTAGATACTGAAAGAAAAAAAATCGAGTGCCGCATTAGTATTTTTCTCCTCCTGTAAGAACAGTACAGGCTCACTGTAAGCTTGCCCATACATGGGCTGCCTTTTATTATATATTGGTACAGTGCCTAATGCAGCAGGGTCTTGTCTTTTTTGAGTGGGTTCACATGCTAAATACAGATAATAAGCAACTGGCAGTCCAAGTTTGTAACAAGTGCCACCGGCCAGGGTGGCGAATTTTCACAAATGACGAAAGCTGAAAAGCTTTGAACAAGTCTAATTCTTTCCTCTGAAATAACAGATGTTTGTGTCCTGTTGACTTCAATCACTTGCATGACTCTCTGTAATTACATCGTTCAAAATCTGTAGAATTGTTTTTAACGTTGGTGTCTGTGTTTTTAAAAGTTCACAACAATTTTGTAATTGAATTGAATGCCTATGTGACTCTTACTGTCAGTATGAAAACAACTACGTGTTTAAGTCAAAGATGCCATGGCAGTAATGGACACGTGGTAAAAATGTTGCTATATAGCTTTGGCCAAAGACGCCTGTGTGCACCTTTAACCTGAAGAGATCTTGCATGAAAACTATACATCTCCTTTACGCATTTACAGAATTAGGTCTTTATTGATGGACTTTCTCTTCTGAGGTTTTTTTTTTTATTGTCAATGCTGCTAAGTTATCGTATTAGAGATTACAAACTCCAGACCGCTCATCTTAGTTTATTGTGGTTTTAATCCGAAGGTGTAATTAGCAATAAATTTCAAATAAATTACTTTGCTGTGGGGAGGAAGGCTGAGGCTTCTTGTGAAGCACCTCAATTTTACTTAATTTTTCTGAAAAAAATGTGAACCTGTTTTGAAGGACTCACAAGGGGGAGGGGAAATAGGATTTAACTTTTGCTCTAATAGCCTTTTCAGTTGCTGGTTTTTGTTTCAGTGCTGATTGAAGTGCTTGTGAAAATTGCTCACCTGCAGGAAACATGAGGTCACAGTACGTCACAGTGCCCACAGTAACTGTCCTTCTGTTCTTGCTATGGATCCAATCTTCAACAGGCTGCAATAAGGCTCTCTGTGCTAGTGATGTCAGTAAATGTCTGATACAGGTATGAGCAGTATTTCTTTTATTTGCTTTTAAGCATTTAAAAACCAGTTCTGAAGTTATGTCTCGAAAAGATCCGGTGATACAAATAACCCATATTTTATGTTAAATAGCGCTTTCTAAGGAGTTCATTTTGGACTCCTGCAGACGTAATGCAGATTAACAGCCATTTTATAGATAATATTAAGTGCATGTGTATATGTGCATGATTTTGGTCTTTTTAACGGAAACAGTTTCAAGTCAAGGGTTATGACTTTTGGGTTATTGTTAGAAGCCAGTACCAGTCATGCTGTTAGTTTTCAATATCTTTCTTCTTTATTGGTATTATTATGAATAGACTCTATAATTTCAAATGCATCTTCTGTTAGAAAGGTTTCTGTAAGACAACTAGTGTTCCTCAAAGATACCTGTAATATCATAACTTCTCATATCTGTATCATATCTGTCAGATCCTTAACGTGCAATCTCTTCCCTTTCCTAAATCTCCTGGCCCAGGTGAGGGCCGGTAGTTGGTGTCTGATGCTCCCTATATTACAATATTTTTGTGGTAGATAAAAAGATGCTTGCAAGCTCATGTGAAAGAGAGTAGCTAACACCAGGATGGACCTAACCTCTCTTAGATTCCCAAGGTGCACGTGGAAAAATAATGAATCTACTTTTGTGATCAGACAGGACCAATGGCTACTCACTGTAAGGACCAAACTCTGAAAGCATGCAGAATTACCTTTAAAAAGAAAAAAGAATTTTCATTTGAACTACTAACCTGTTGTGTCCAGCTGCTGCTTTTGACTCACAGTGTGTATGTCCACACAGTTGAAGAAACAGACTGAAACGAGCCTAGTATTATACTATTTTATAGTAACAGTTATGAAGAACAGCGAACAGCCAAACAAAAGCTTCTTTTTTAGCAGGATTGCAAGCAGTTCTGGTAACTGCCAAGTCTGTGTTTACTAAAGGTGCTTTGAGGTTGTTCTTTGGCTTCACGTTGAAGAGAGCAGCCTTCGTGTAGTTAGTTGCAGCTTCTTTAGAAGAAACTGTTCTTTACTGCTGCTCTGTAGATTGGAAACACAAAAGCAGAGCCATTGCTTAAAAAAAAAAAAAAAAAAAAAAAAAAAAGATTGCTGCCTCTGCTAGGTCAGCCATTGTCCATAGAATTACTAGCTACGATAGAAGAGAGAGGCTTTTGCCTTTTATTTTTTCAAAGGTAATGACAGTCTTTTTGCTAATGGGCAGGGTATCATGCGGTGTGATGAACGGATGCACTTTTCAAGTCCTTCCTGTTGCGTTTTTCCAGATCACCACTAGGCTTGAAACCTTTAAAAAGTAAGATGCCAGGTACAATGTTGGACATAGAAGGCCCTTAAATAGCCAGTGCAGTGGTACAGCTATGTTGATATGTATTTAGGGAAGAAAGCTTTTGGTCTAGAGGACATGTTGGAATGCGGATGGGGGAAAATAGGGAAGATTTATATTCTCCCCTTTTTTTCTACCACTGATGGGAGTCCACCATCCCTAAAAGGACAGACCTTCCATCCCAACTATTGACTTCCCATTAATCGGAGTCAAGTTTGAGAGACCTAGCGTTTCAACTTTATTTTTATTTTCTGGTCTGAATATTGGAGTTAGCATGGGAATATAGGACAGGAGTAAGATAGCCGAGGTTCAGTGCTGCGTAGAGGCAGCTAACGCGACTGTCTTGTATATGGATTAAGCTGGCATCTCTGTAGTGACACAGCCTTGTGTATGCAAAGAGATGTCTGTACTGATTTGTTTGTTTCAGATACATTCTCTCTTACTTTTTATACAGGTGACGTGGAATGCCTTTTTAATATATTTCCCTAAAATCAAAATTATATGCACTTCTCTGAGGCCCTAAGATTACCCACTGACCATTTGAATTGTGCACAATTACAGGGGAATACTGAAGCTGTTCATTTTCACTGTCTGGCTGCTCTGTTCTTGTGAACGGGCCTGACATACCAGTCAGTATTCATTCTTCATAGAAGAACAAATCGGGTCAGACTAGTCTGATTGTGGATGTAAAGAATCCTAAAGCCTTAACTTAAAAGGGTTAAGCTATCATCATCTTTCTTCTTGGCCTTTCACTGTTGTGGCAGAAGCACTGCACTGTTACGTGAAGTGCGTGTTATTTCTTCTGTAGGTATACGCAGCGTATCTTTGTAATTTTTTTCTCCTCTAAACTCTTCTGGAGAAATCTGAACCTAAAAATAAAATACTGTGTTGAGTGAGTGTACTTGACTAAATCATCGCATTTTTCCCTAACCTATTTTTATAGCTGTTCTAGTTTGGCAAAATCCATGGCCTGAAACCAAAATAATGTCTCTCTCAGATTACTGGGGTAGCAAACAGAATGTGAATGTTTGTCATCTGCATGCAGAAAGTAAGGCTGCCTGTGCTGGAGAAATAATAAAACAAAAGTCCTGGTCTCTCAAAAAACATACAGTTAACATAAATATTTTTGCCAGCATGGCTGAAAGTCAGTACAGTCATTACTGCCACTCCTTATGAGCTGCTTTCTGCTTAAGGGTGGTCCCCTACATAAATATTTATTTTGTTAGATCCAGAACAGAGCATGAGATCAACAACTTGCATGCACTGTGCTTTTCTTTTACATCTCAAGGGCTCTAGCTTCATTGGTGCTCTTGTATTCTAGTTTTTGTGTTTCTCTGAGGAAAGATCTGTAAGAAAATAGCTTGGGCATCTCTCTAAATGAGCGTAGTGTTTGCAAAAAATTGTGGCTTCCCTTGGTTGTTGAAGCAGTTGTGGATGAGACCTGAGAGTGTAAGCAGAGTGGGCCCACAAAATTAGTTCCCTTTAAGGCTTTGGCTGTAGCTCCTTCCTGTCTCTGGGATTAGGGGATTGAAGTTGACAGCTGACTGTCGCCTTGCTCTTCAGGTAGGTCATTGTATTCTGGTTGCACATGGCATGTGTATTCCAGTATTTTTTCCAGCACATCTGTTGCTGACTTGGAACCCATGGGTTGTTTTGATGTTTCCACATGTAAAGAGATGAGAATGGCAGTTATGCTAGCTGGGTGGAGTGGAAACGTATTGTGTCCCTGCAACACGGAGGAAATCCTTGAAAGCAGAAACTTCTGGGATGGGATGTTCCCACGATTGTTCTTGGCAAGCAAATTTAGGAGGCGAGTTCCAGGCTGGCTTTTGAGGTGCAGAGCTACCTGCTATAGTAGGAATTGGGCGATATGCGCATATTGTGTTGAAATCCTAGCTTTGTCATCAACTTTAGAACAATAAATATTCCGTTCCTCCCTGCCTCTGTCTTACAGCTACTGGTAATATGAAAGACATACTTACTTGATACCTCTTTTTGTAAAATATGCCAAAGATTAAGCAGATACATATGGTTAATTAAACCCAGTATTGAAATGCAAGGCTCTCTAAAATACTGCTGTAGGTAGGAAACGAACAGTGCTATAGTAGTGTAAGCATGGATTTTGGATCCTTCCAAAGAGGGGATTGTTTTCTAAAAAACACAGATTTTTTTCTTTTTAACACTACATGCCGGCAATAACCTTGGTTGGTGCTGTTTCATTCTGATTAGAATCTCTCATCTTTGTCTTCACCTCCGGTTTATCTTGTGTGCAAACTTGTAAGTCAGACCGAAAGGATTTCCCAAGATTTCTTTTAGCCTTGTGGTATGGAATAAACACCACTTTTTCACTTTGGGGCTTAGGTATCTAAACATTACTTTCAGCGTGTATTTTGTAGCTGTAGTACGTAATACAGTAGGTTTAACAAAACAGTTCTGTCTGGTTTGTTTCCAGGAGATTTTCTGTTATTAAACTCTTCTAGAGAAAAAAAATTAGCTCTTTTTCTCTTCCACTCCCCCCTCCAGTTCACAAAGACGTTGCTAATGCCTTCGGGTCCTGTTTCTTATTGCACTGAGAAAATGATCCGTGTCGTTTCAAGAAAGCTTTTCAAAAACGCAGATGTTAAATACCTTGTAAAAATCTTTATTTGTTCTCTGGAGCAGAAGTGTCTTTATTGTATGAACATGTCTACTTCCTATTTAATCCTCTTGTTTTTAGACTAAGGGGTTTATTCTTGCCTAGCAAAATACATTTTCTGATGCACCTTCAGTAGTTCAGCTTGGGAAGCTGCCAGGGTCACTTATGAGTAATATTTTCTTCCACTGACGCCTCACCACCCCCAGCTATCAACAAGGAGCGTTTCTCATTCGGCTTCACTTCACCCACGTCTCATGTAAGCATTCTTTTAAAAAAAGATGTATCCTGTATGAGTATCCAGTGCGGATGAGTCAGTCAGGAGAACTCAGAAGTGGTTAAGGAAACCATATACATTCAACAACAACGCATACATGGAAAAACGGACAGTTATTGCCCTGAAGAGACAGTGAAACTCTGGGAAGGAGGAGCTGAACGACTGCACAAAAGACTAATTAGACTGCTCTCTTTCTTCCAGCTGGGAGAGGAGGATGGAAGAAAAAAGGTCAAGTTGCACTGCTCATAAGCCCTTCCTATAAAAAAGAACTTGTTAAAACACTAGTAGGTATAGTGATGCTATTCCAAGATAGTGCTTACACATACAGACACTACGCAGAGTTTTTTCCCTTATGTTGCAAGTGTGAAATTTAGGGTTGCATTTAATTCTGTGCTAAAACTTTTCCTGCCTGAGGCTCACATAGTGCAAGCTATAAACTGAATCAAATTTAGTGAGTTTTCTGGCCTTGATTCATATATTACATTTAGTGGCTTATGAAGAATAGCCTCCTCCCACATACTGACTTGTCAGTGTTGCAATATCTTTATGATGTTCAAGGTTGTTTGCCCAGTTTTACTGTTGAAGAACAAATATATGGGCGATTTTTTATGTTAATACATATTCATATTATGCCCTGGCCAAGGTAACAATACTTTGCTCGTGGTTGTTTTAAAAGTTGTTTTATTCAGGATCTTTATTCTCAAGACTGACACAATCTGTTTATCAAACAGTAAAATAAATATTTTAGAAATGCGTCATTCATTCACATAAGTCATCTTTCTAAGTTTGTGGTGTCTCCTCTTATGGAACACTTTGTGTATCTTATTAATGAGCCTGTTTTCCATCTTTCACTTGGAAACAGCATAGCAATAGGTGACATTAAGAAATTTGGGGAATTAAAAAATAAAAAATCTCAGTAGTTTTCCACTCTATAAATAACACTTCGAGGCTTACAACTGCATATTGCAGTAATGCATCTGGAGAGCACATATCCACGCTCAGTCACTCAGCAGTGCAAACAATTCAGATTAACCTAGGCAGGCGATAGCGTTCTCCAGCATTACCCAGAACAGGCAACAGCTTGTAAATCTCATGTTTATGCTGCAGAACTGGATCATCAGAGAACTGAGGTGGATTTCTTTTCTCCTTTCAAGCCAGATGAGTTTCTCCGATCTGTTCCATAGCACAGATGTGCAAATGACTGTTCCAGTAAAATTGACGGCGGAGAGGATCCCATAATCAGTGTTTCCACTAAATTAACCAGTCTCCAGCGAGAGCATTCTCAGATATTTTTTGAGCAATAAAGCTAATGGAATCTCCAACAAGGGAGTTTGTTTTCTTACCAACTGTTTGCAACAGGACAGTCAAACGCGCCACCAAATCAAATTCTTTGGCAGTATAACTAAAGGTGACTTCTCAACCGTTCAGATTTTGCACTATGGGGTGATCCAAGCCTGTATACTGTTGCTAAGTCATACAGTCTTTCAGCTGAACTGGAATTAACTGCTGTACATTTAAGAGCTAGAGAGGGAAGTAGACCACCTGGTTTTCAGACTTCCTGCATACACATAGGGAATTTCCGTGCTTCAAAGTTTGCAAGTGTCTATCTTCAGCAGGGCTGCCGAGCCACTGCTTCCAGATGTAGGTAGTCTGAAGAAATAGTTTTGAATGTTTTTGATTCCATGCTTTTTCTGGTATACTAGCTTAATAACTATTAAAGAAAAAGGCATACGCATCCCCTTTCTACTTTCTAGAGGCTACAGAAGTCTTGGAAGTATCCCAGGATATTGGGGTTTCTAACAGCAAAAATGAATCAGCCGGACTGCTAGGGTAAAAAAATCTAGTTGCTAATATTTAAAATACAGACCAATGTGTAACAAGCTTTCAAAGTTAGGCAAAATCTTGTGTTCATATGACTTCACCAAATAGGTTTCTTTTAGAATCCGTGAATAGGTGTAATGGTAGGCATTGCGTATCTTCATAAATATGTATGTGTTGCTTATAGTAACTTTTTTTTAGCTAAATTATAACTTATGTATGCTATTTATATAGAGAGAAACATCCGTCTTTAAACGCCTGTTGTGATAGGAAAAACATTCAAAGAACCTGTAGATTCAGGCATACAAAGGAGTAAACAGTTTTCACATGAACAGGATTTTTTTTTTTCCTTTTACATGCTTATTAGCTGTCTTCAGACTTGTTTTTAGAATCTCACCTTTAAAAAAGCTTGCAAAATGTCCTTTTGTAAACTAGGATTGATTCTTTGGCCAGAACTGTTCTGCCATTTATCTGCTATATTAGTGTATTAAGCTTCTCTAATTCCATAGCTTGAGTTATGGCTTGAGGAAAAACTGCTTTGCCGTGTTAGCAGTTTATACCTGGGATTGTTGTGGTGTAATGAATTTATGTTGTTTTCAGGAGCTGTGTCAGTGCCGCCCTGGGGAAGGGAACTGTTCCTGCTGTAAGGAGTGCATGCTCTGTCTAGGCACGCTTTGGGATGAGTGCTGTGACTGTGTTGGTAAGTTTGCATTTATTTGGTTTGGGATTTTTTTAATTGCTCGCTCCTGCCACATGCTGAGCTCCCAATCTTATCTTGCAGAGGTAACGCGTCAGGACAGAATCTGTGCTTTAAAGATTTACGCAAACTAGTGTGAGGAACAAAACATTAGGAGGCTCTATCTACTTTATGGAATGGGTGGTTGTAGTAGTCCAGATTTCACTTGGTTAATGTCATGGTAACCAGCTGCTAGTTTTATCTCTTAAGACTTCAACTCTTTTTGAACTGTCATCTTAGTGAAAGTCTATGCAGCACCTGCTTCACGAGGTTGGAAACTGTATGGAGGTTTCTAACTGTGAAGTGCAACAGCAGACACCATGAGGTGACAGTTTTAGATTTGAGTTCCTTTGTGAATCCTTGCAACTGGCAGTAAATATGCGTTGCCTAACTTTTTCAACAAACTTTTATTTATAAAAAGAGCTCTTTCTGGAGGATAAGAAAGAGGCATGCATGTTGTTACTGTAGGGTCAGATGACAGCCTTGACAAGAAGAGCAGTATTGCTAATGGATAATGTTCAGAGTGCCAGAATTTCTGCAAGTGAATGTTGCCCGCACTTCAGGAGGATGTATTCTAGTTCCATCTTGTTTTAAGCATCTGTATCAAGAGTTTCATCATCCTGTTGTTGCTGGAAGGATTCCTCTGCCGCCATTCAAAATCCTTCTGGCTTCCACGAAAGGGATACATCTCGATTGCTGTCCCTGCACTCAGCTTCTCAGTTTGGTTAGCTCTTCTCTGAATTCACGATCATGATTAGCTTCAAAACGTTCCTTTTCAACGCAGTTCATTGCTTCTCCTATTCCACAGTGATGTGAGGATGTTTTCTGACATCCTGTTCTGACTAGTTTGCCTGTGCTTTATTCTGTCAGCGGTGGAGAGGCGTACCCCTGTGCAGGTGTGATTCTTCCAAATGGCATAAAGTGTTTCCAGCCCCTGCACCTGTGCAGGCTATACATTTAGAACTAGATCTTAGAGTTTGTTTTTTCTATTTGATCTTAATTTTTTTCAGTGGTTTCCTTGCAAAGGGAAAATATACGTTTTTTTCCCCATCCCCTTTGCCCTTCCAATGTCTGCTTGATTTTTATAATGTAATAGTAAAGTGTGCTGTTGTCGTGTTCAGTCATGGGGTAGGGAATGAGATAGTAGGTTATTTCCCTAGTTCAGAACCATTATTTGCTGTAGAAAGTGAACTCTTATTATGCAAATGTTCTCTAGGGAGAGGAAGTACCTAGTTCTTGGGATGATGAAGAAAAAGAACCAAGTCCAAACATAGGTTTAATTCGAAATCTGCACGCTACTCCCTGTTCTGCAGCTGTTTCACATAGCCAGGAGAGGAGTTAGCAAGGCTTTAGGTTAAGTTTCCTAGTATTAAATAAGCTAAAACGTCTTTTGATAGTTCTGCCAGTGCTTCAGTTCTTGTTGGTTCCATGTTGCTCCTTGTGTGAGCAACAGCGGAGGCAACAGGAGCTGGGAGAGCTTAGTTTCAGAAGGAACTTTTCTGTTCTTTAATGTAGAGTCAGGGATGAGAGATTTCCTTGTCATCCTTGCTGTAGCCGAATACGTCTCGTTGAAATCAGGAAAAAGGAGTGCAAGACATCCACCGCTTCCTGGAGCAGAGTTCTTTGCTAGTACTTGAGCTGATAGCTTAGTCTTTTTGTAAACTGATCAAGTCTAATGTAAAGGTAGGCAGGTTGTCTTGTCTTTCAGGTCATGTCTGTTCTAAGATGAGGAGGTACCTTCTGCCCTCCAGCACAAACTTTATTTATGGTCAGTTGATGCCCTTTGTTTTGTGTGAACACGCTCTTCCTCTCTGACAGGGACAAAGACACTGGAGGAAGGAGAACAACAACAGATTCCTCTTTCCTTCTAAGTGCTTACTAAAAGGCCATAACGCAGTGATAGAAATTTTTTATTAAAGGAGTGAGTCCAGGAAGGTTTGTGAAGAATAAACTGCTTTCAGAGGAGTAGCAAGAGAATTATTTATGGTAGGAAGTTTGCTTAAGTGGAATTACTGTTTTAATGGGAGCTGATGTTCTTTAGGGAAGAGGCTTTTTCTTTTTTCTACCCGATTCTTGACTCACCTTTATAGGAATTGCCTGTCTTGTGGTGTTCATGTTTTTAAATGCTGGTAATGCTGACTGCCTTGCTTGAGATATGCTAGATCTCATGCTGAAAGCATCATGGGCAAAAGTCACTCTTGTTTTGTTCATTGCAAAAACCGTATCTGCTTAAATTGAACAGGGTTTTTTGTATATGGTTCTAGTTAAACCCATTCCCTGAAGCTGGAGTCCTAATGCATCCACAGGGCAGGAGACACTTTGCTGACTTTGTGGTGCAGGTAGATCTTGAACATGTATGTCCCATATTGCTCTCATAGAAGCAGCTCTAAGAATTGGTGCACTTGGCAGCTGTAGCTCTCTAAAACTGTGTCTGTGAAACTATTCAAAATATATCCAGATGTGCATGAGGAAAATGGATTTGCCTGTCTCTTGCCAGGTGACTTCTAATAGTATTTTGTGACTTCTGAGTGTAAACACCTATACACACATAACTGTTCTTTTTAATCTTGATGCTTTCTATATTCAGATTAAATGAAGGTACCCTTCCGTTTCCTTACTGGTAATAAATGGTAGGATTTATATGGTTAATGAAAAACTGGCACCTGCATTGTGTATCACAGAAACATTTTGCAGGAAGTGGCAAAGAGGATTACAATAAAGGGCAATAGGTTTCAAAAAAGATACCACAAAAGATGTTGAAAAATGAGGAAGAGGTAATCTGGAAATAAGTGCTTTGCCTGTAGTGATCCTTCCAACTAAGCAGTAAAACTAGTCTAATCTCAGCTGTCTCCAGGATGGTAAAGTAATTCAGACTCTGCTCGCTCCTGATACTGATCTTACACCTCTGGCGGATGACTAGTAAGATCTACTGCATTGCTGAAGCAGATGAGATTGAATACTTGAATGATGGTCAAAAGTTTCATGTACCTCAAGACTTGTCAAGATACTATCTTTGTTCAGTCGTAAGCTTTCATTCCAGATTTATTCTAGTATCGATTATACTGCGCTTTGTCTCTTTTGCCAACGGAAAAGCTCACTGAACTTTTCATACTCTCAACTGTAACGGTACAGTTATTTCCCATAAAAAGGGAAGTGAAATGCTATGTAGAAGAGGTTTTCTTGTGGATTCTTTTCATTTGGATCTCACAATTTGCAGGTGTATTTTGTACAATTCTGCAGAGATCTGAAACCTACCGTATTGGAAGCTAGTCCTACTCTGTTTGGTGGTTTTTGCTGCTGAGTTCAGACTAGGATTTATATAAAAGAGTTGCGTTTTGTTTAACAAGAAACAATGTAGTTTTCTAAGTATTCTCACACATTTGAAGAAGAAGAGTTTAGGCAGTTTTGTGTAACTTATCATTGTTTCATTCCTATGCAGGTATGTGCAATCCTCGCAATTACAGTGATACACCTCCAACATCCAAGAGCACTGTAGAGGAGTTGCATGAACCAATTCCTTCACTTTTCCGGGCGCTCACAGAAGGGGATACTCAGCTGAACTGGAATATTGTTTCCTTCCCTGTAGCAGAAGAACTGTCACATCATGAGAACCTAGTTTCCTTTTTAGAAACAGTGAACCAGCCACAGCATCAGAATGTCTCTGTTCCAAGCAATAACGTCCATGCACCTTACTCTAGTGACAAAGGTAAACAAGTACAGTGTCTAAATTTCTAGTGTTTCCTCTGGTCTCTTCTAGGAGGAGCCTTCTCAGTGTATTTTCTGCGCTCCAGATAAGATGTGTGAAAAGTTCATTCTAACTTTGAACGTGACATAACAGGAAAGAGTGAAGCAAAAGTAGTGAGGAACAGGGAAGATGGTGTTGAAGTGTCTGATGATCTTAGTGGGTACTGAACCACATGAGTTTGTCATCTCCAAAATTCTTCCTGCAGCATGAGGGAGTCTTTGTTCATGTTGTTTCATGTGCACCCACTAATGGTGTATGCTCCTTGAATCTGAAGCAGTTACCTGTGCCGTAGGAGACAGGACAGACCAGAAACTGAATCCAAATCACATACAAGTGCAGAGCTAGACAACTGAAATGCATTGACTTCAGAGGTTTGAGAAAACAACGTGCCGTAAGCCACTAAATCCGGAATAGATGTTTAATTCTTGGGTCTGAGCTGGCATAACTTCAGCTCTTTAGAATGGTGGGTTGTAGGAAATCCAGGATTAATAATAAATCTGAGCAAAATCAGCAAGATCACTCTTGATGTTGGGGGGAGGGGGGATGTATGACAGAATCTTAAAAATGTAGGGGAGGTTTTTTTCAATATACAGACTCATTTCCCTTATTCTCACTTTTAGTTCAGAGGACAGACTTTAGAGTATTGTTAGCTGGAGAATAAAAAGGATACGTGTGAGGTAGTGACAACAGTGGGATAAGGAAACTTCTCTCTGCTTCTTGATTTCCATGCTTAACTGGAAAAAATCTTTCTCTGAAAATCTTTACATCAAATTTAGAAGAATCTCATAAAGAGTTCTTAGTAAAACTGCTGCTTAACTGGAAAAAAGAGCATCTAATTTGTTTTATTATAGTATAATTAATGCTGTACTTTCCTTCCCAACACACACTTTAAATATTAGTAACTCTGTAAGTTGCTTTTGTGATGGCTTTTTTATCTTATCCATGAAAGATATCCTATTTGACGGACATATTGGTTTTCCATACCATTGTGAACCTTTGACCTAGTTACATTTCAGAATAAGACTGCCAGCATCTATTAAATAGAACTGTAACGGCAACTTTTCTAATTTCCTTTGGTTAAGGCACGTTAGAAAAATAAATTAATTCCAGAACTAGGAAACCAGATGGTCAGAAAACTTATCATTCATATGTCTTTTACATTATTACAATGCTTGCTCTGCATTATGAGTATGATACATGTTAAATGGCAAGCCACAAAAAGCCATGTGTGCAAACAGTACAGTATTTAAAGATGTAAATTATACTTAGAAAAAAATTATGCCTGGAATGGTCTTGACTATATCCCAGTGTATTTAGGTACTACAGCCCAGATGGTTGCTCCCTGACAGTCCTTTACTACCATACCAACAGGATGGGCTAATGATAGTTTTGGATTTAACTTGGAATTTGAAATGCAACTCAAGGGTGTGGAGGAGTTTTGAGTTTAACAAAACAGACAAATACATAACGCTGCAATTTCTTAGTGAAAAGTCTCCTTCATTTCATTTAGTAAGAACGTATTAGAGATTAGGTTCAGAGAGCTTTCATAGGAATGATGACATTCCAAAAATAACAGCTATATTTGGAAATAGTTACCAAATGCCACTGGTTTGCAGACTTCAGTAGTGTCAGATCTTTTCTTATGATTGCTCACTATCTGCCTCCTCCATCTTAGTAGTCAACAAAGAACTGGAAAAGGTAGAAAATGGGTTTCAAAACCCTATACTTTAAGTATCTAAATATGTAACCCTGTTGAGGAATCTGTCTTTGCTTGGTCACAATGTAGATAACTTTGTAGCGCTCTGCTTTTTCAGAAGTCCTATTCAAGTTTGCTTATAAAACACAGATGATTATCACAGAATAATTGTTCTGTCAACACAAGAAGGTAGACGGAAATGTTGTTTGCTGACCTTGGTCAGTTATGCTTATTGTGGTGGAAGCAAGGACAGCCAGGGAACAGCTCCTGTTGTGTTGGATGATATGTGAACTGTGGCATTGTTTCCATTACTTTTAGGGTGAATTTATTTGGGAAACGATAACCAAGAAGGTAGAGGAAAGTCAGTGGAGGGGTAGCAGGTGAAGTGCTAAAGAACCTAACTTGCACAGGAGAATAAGAAGAGTCCAGGAAGTTCTCCTTCTACCAGCTGGAGTCTGATGGCTTCTCCCCGCACAAAGTTCAGTCACACAGCCACGTCACTGTGGCTTAACAAGCTAGTATTTTTTAAAAGAACTACTGTAATAGAGAGAGACTATATGTGTGTGCACTCAGTTGCAGTGTGTTTGAGTTTAGCCTGCAGTGGAAGAGACTGAAGGCATAGTATCTTTACCCTTTCCTTCTCAAACATTCTGCTGGGATTAATGGTACGTCTTGCAAACGGAGATGTCCTTCAGATGATTGACTGACTAGTGGTCTTCAAGGGCATGACATTCAGACAGTTGCAAAAAACTTCTAAGGAGCAGGAGCGCACATGCTTTAAGCTTTCTTTACAGTGCTGTGCCTCCTCCATTTTGTGGTCCACCTGTGGACCTTTGCCTGCTTAGCTCTGACATGGTGTGCTGGCAGGAGCCTCTTTCTTTTGTTGTACTGTAAGGAGAGGGGGTGCTAATGAGAGGTAGATATTAGGAAGGGGAGTGTAGACTGTGTGCCATTTTATGGAAGGCATTCCAAAATTTTGAAAGGTTCGGTCTCAAAATACACCTTGTCGCATTGTGTAATGCACTGATTTTAATTTCAACATAGATTCATGTAGGGACTGACGTTAAACTGGTCCAGGATGCCAGACTTTTGGAATGTGTGCCAGAAAAAGCAGTGCTAGCCACAGGAACCACACAGATTTGCGTTTGAGATATCTGAAGCCACTGGGCCCTGAAAGGATTGCTGTGGATCACTGAGAAGCTGGAATGCGGTGCGGTATAAAGCATTCCTTTCTAGCCTTGGCCTACTGTGAGCTATTAGACCTTAAACTTGCCCGTTATTATCTTAATGAGTGTCTTCCCTTTCCTCCTGTGAATTGACTTTTAACATTTTAGCTGCCAAAGTATGTAGAACTGCTGGAGCTAGTGTAATTCTTCGTATCAGTGATTTTTTGGCATTTGAGCTGTTACGTCAGAGAGGATTGCAAAGATTATTAATTTAGAATTACTTTTATACTTTATTCTTATTTTTTGCTTTACTTTTTGCTGATACTTTCAGAGCTCTGAACTGCAAGTTCAGATGTTTAACTAAGCTTAATTGTTTCAGATCGTGACAGGATGTTGGCAAGGCAGGGGAGGGAAGGGAAGTAGATAATCTTTTGGCAAGTGATGAAACAAAACCTGCGCTGGAGTTAAGGGTTGCTTACTTCAGCCCCTTGGTGACACTGTGGATGGTGTCAGCTCTGCACTTCTACTTCCCTCAAGTGCCAGCTGGGTAGAGAAGATCTAAAAATCCAGTGAAGGGCAACTGCTTCTGTAGGTATCCTCGGAGTCTATTCAAAATTACTTCTTTTTATAACTTCTGACTGACATAAAATGGTATGGTTGCCTGACAGACAATTACCTTTCTAAAGTGCTCTTAGAGCTACTGATAAACAAATCAGCAGACAAATTATATAGCAGCTTTGATTTCAAAGGTGGCATATGGGGACTTGTAATTAACGGGGGAAGTTTTTTCATCTTACAATTAGGCATTTTTCCTTAATTTACAAGAAAGAAATTGTTTTCTGTCCTCTGACTTGACAAATTCCTCTCTAGTGTACCAATATAGATCTTGCTTGCAGCACAAAGAATGTCATAACAAAGTGCAATGGAAACAGAGTCCACTTCTTCTGGTCGTTTTGAATTTAGACTTGATCCTACATTGTTCTTTCTCTCATACAGCTTTCATTTAGCATGAACTGGGAAAAGGTGAAAAACCTTCATGTTCTGAGAAAAAGTGCTGTGTGCCTGGGATTCCCCTGCTTCCCTGTTCCCACCCGCCAAGACTCTTCTGTAGTCCTTTCTGTGTGAACATTGCCAGTACGCTAATGAAAGAGCTGTTAGTGGAATAAGAAACATCCTTTTTATCTGCATGGAGGGAGTCAAGTGATGACTACATAATTTGATTTTTGAAACAATTTAAATACTCTCCAGGATCCCTAGTGAGCCTGTAGGTATAGTTTTTCTTTGAAATTGTTTCTCCAGCCTAAGAAGAGGGATGTAATGCTTTATTTGAGGAACTCTGTCTCCCGCTTTCAAGAATTCAGCATTCATAGGTACAGAAACACAGACCCTGCAGAGGAGGGGAACAGCCATATCCCATGATGAACAAAGTACGCTCTTACTAGTGTATTAGTTTTACCTAGTAAGTCCCTGAATATATGAGACTTCAAAATCAGTTTGATAGCGTATTCTTCTGCATGTGAAATACGTCCTTCAGCCTCTTGCAGAGCTGTTGGGAACTAGCCAGATCTGCCATCAGCAGATCTGTCTTTCAGAGTCTTCTCTACTTCTACAGCATTTTTGGGTTGGTCCTCTAGGACCTATGCCTTTTGGCTTCCATATGCAGGTGGAAACAAGCTTTCTTCTCCATTCCAGTCAGCCAAGATTCCTGGTTGTTGTTGCCACCTTAAAAAGGTTGAGGCCTGGCTTCTGTTCCCATTTTGGTTCTGGAGACTGGTTCATGGCGTCAGTCTCTCCAGTTTCACAGGATGTGACTGCTCAACAGTTAGGAGCCTAGTGCTGTCAATCCTCTGGCCTCCTTCCCACGGAGATAAATGTTCATTCGTGTAAAAGACCATCTCACTGTTACCAGTAAAGAAAGGCCTAAGCACCTCCAGCCCGGCAGGGCATGATCCACAGAGGGAATGCACTAAGCTGATTGGACCCTTCTGGAGGGATTGGAGGAGAAAGCTGCCCTGGGCTTTTTAATCCTATGAGAAGATGGTGTTTCAAGCAGCCACTTTATGAACCCAGTTCAGTACTATGTACTGTGACCTGTAATAGTTGGTGGGTATTTAGTGAAAGGGGTCCTCAGACCAGATGCGAAGGAAAGGGCCTTAAAATCTGTGTGCAAAAAAAAAAAAAAAGATGTCAAAAGACGGCCAAGTAGAGTTTTGTCTTGCAGTGGAGAGCTAGACTAGACTGTGTGGATCAGAACTACCTTAAGGCTTTGCAGCGCTGCATTAAGAACTGGATTTTGCTGCTCTGAAAACAGGGCAAGAGCTGGGACTAGTCATCTCTCAATGTGGGAAGGAGTAAAAGGGGAAGGACAGCCCTGAAGTAGACAAAGACTGGGCAGTTAGGCTGTCGAAGGCGTAGCAGAGGTGAGACTGCTGGAAGGGGGTGCCAGTAACAGCTACTGGCTGCTTTACACATCTTGCTGCTGGAGGAGAGCCAGAGCTTGCTTTTCTATGAATGGCACTACTGGTTGCACTGGTCTGCTGCTGTTTGTAGCTGCACATGCTCTGCCTTTGTCTTACAGCCTACTTTTTCACAGACCGTGCCTGTATCCTGACCCGTCAGCATAGTGACATATGTGGACTTTATTCTACTGAGCAGTATGCGGGAACTTCAGGTATAGGTAAATAGGTATAGGTAGTTCAATAACAATATTCTTTACATCCTAGAAATCTCTAGCTCATCTTCCACACTAAGAAGTTCATTTCAAGTTTCTGCAGGCCTTGCCTGATGAATTGGGCTTCTTTGGAACTTGTGAACTGGTACTTCTGTTGGAATCTGCTGAGGTAGACCAGGCTGGTCATTCTCTGCTGTGAAGACAGTCTGCAAGTGCTAAGAGTGGCTAACCAAACACACAGTGTGCACAGCCTTGAGCATCCCTTACCTAATGGTTTTCCTTAGCACGTTGCAAGTAGGAGTGCAGAGGTCAGTGCAAGAGCAGAGAGCGCTTCTGGCCACCCTTTAGAGCGGACTCTGGCTACCTGTAAAGGGTTGTTCCTCTGCTATCCAGAAAGAGCCAGGAGTGGTCTTGCCATCTAGAGCTGATCCAGAGACTAGGTCAGTCAGGTGGAGATGGTATGCCAAAAGCTGATTTTGCCAGAAGAAATCTTCCTGGATTAGCAGGAATTGCCATTTTGTGCCCGAGGTGCTGTGCCCTCTAGCTGACACTTCTTAATGCCAACTCCATCTATGGCATTTAAGGTCAAGCCTGAGAAGAAAACAACCAAAAAGGTATCAGAGGAGTGAATTGGGATTAAGCAAGAGGTACAGAGAGGATGAGTACTTCTGAGAGGGACTTCCATAACATTCCTGCACTTACATGCCGGCACTAAGCTGAATGACTGACAGGACGTGGGTGCTTAGATTTCATGAAGAACTCTGCGTGGAGACTTATCTCTGCCTTCTCATGCCCTGCCTTTCCACTGAAAATGTCCTGTGAGGAGCGAGGGGTGACAGATACCTAGGTATGCCTGGGCCTCCTGGGGGATGGAGTACGTTGGTGTACGTTGCTTCTTGGGACCCAGGCAATTCTGAGCCTTTTTTTGCTGATGACCGAATGTTGCCAAGTCCTTGTGCGTTCTCTGTAACAACGTGCAGCTGCTCTGCAGCACCTGAGTGACTTCTTACCGATGAGGCTTTGGCAGCTACGCCAGTCACTGCTGGTAGCGTCTCCCTAGCGGTGTTCTGCTTTGGCTGAGCATTTTAGGAGTATGCCTTGTCGGTCGCTCTGTGTGCATGCTATCGTAGCATGCACTTCTGTTTTGCACTTTTCTTCTCCCCTCTCTGAATAACATTTCCTTACTAAAGCTGTGGGTATACAGGCTGGTTTTAAGTAGAGGTTTTTTTTCTGAGAACTCTCTTCCTCTGCTTGCTAGGCCCCTGGCTTTATAATAAAGTGTCATAGAATTAGAAGTGCCAAGAATGGGATAGGATTTTTTTTTTTTATTTACAACATATTTTGTTGACATTCCCAGCCGTACTTCAAGTACTCCAAGATTGCTTGGACAACTGCAGCTTTACTGACAGCACAGCTTCCCTCTTTGCTGCAGCTAGTTACAGAAAATAACTTGCTTCAGCTATGGGCTTGCCCTTCCTCCTCAAGATCCGTATTGCCTGTTGTATAATATATAGCATCTGCCAGAACTGTACAGCAGTGCAGAGCCTGAGCAGGGAGGTTTATTATCTTGCTTTCAGTGCCCTGGCAGCACATTCTTTGACCATTTTGCAGCTTTTCAGATAGTAAGTAGCAACATAGGTTGACAGTGATCAGGTTTCCTTCATGTATGTTTCCATAAATGATACTTCTAAAGGGTAGGGGCAGGGTTTCCCGGTGTCCAGGAGGAGGAAGCATCCACAGAACAGTTAGGAGGTGCATATTGCTCTCCTTCTATACGTGATACTGTTCCTTGCCACATGCCCAAAAGCATGGGAACCACGGAGATCATCTGTTGTTGATATGGGGGAAATGGATTGCACAGCTCTGATGGCTTGTAGAGCGATGTAGCTCCTTGCTGGTCTCAACTCGCCTTGGGACCTCTGCCTTAGGAGCTTGCCACGAGAGCTGGGTACCATGCAGGTTGCTAACCACCAGTATTGGGCACCAGTATTTTAAAGGGGAGGTTCTGGTGTACTTGGACCTTCCAATACATACTCACCGAGAAGAGCCAGAATCAATGTTGTGGTTAAGAATGTCACTGCTCCCAGAGTCCTTTGATTACTCCCCTTTCTCCATAATCAGTCAACAAAAATAAATACTGACTTAGCAGGTATATTTCGATTGCATTTTTCCAACCCATGTTGGAATGTAGGTCAGCATGTTTCTCCTGGAGCCACGTACCTTAAGCAAGGAGTTGGCTAGAAACTCTCTTGACTTCTCCACACGTGGATCAGTCTGTGTGCAAGTGAGATGTGTGTTCGTAGACAGCCTTCGGTTGTGCTTTCCCCGAAGTACGCCATGTTATGCTGGGGTAAATGTGATACAATCAAGATCCTTTGGGGGATGAATAGAGTTGCGGTATAATCACACGCTATGCACAGAAGAAAGTTGTTAGAATCTATCAGCTTTGAGAATTAGAAGTAGACAGAGGAGGGATGTTTTTGTTTTATTATTGTGGTGAACGCCTTGACTCTAAATTTGGGTTACAACACCAAACTTCAGGACATTTCAAGTAATTGCGTGAATGTTAGAATGGCTAAGTCAGCCCTTTGAGAGAAAGGGTTTCTTAGTAGTAAAGTTGATGTTGCTTTAAAAAAGAAGGAAGTATGCAGTTTCCAGTTGAGGAAAACAGGATTCTCCAGTTCTGTGATTTAACATGGTTTAAGAATACTGTTAATATGGTTTCAGAATACTGGGGAGAAGGAAATGTTTAAATAACTAGGGGATTTTTTTAATTAACTTTTCTAAAGCTTAAGTTTTTCATGATAGCATATAATAATAGCTGGCAACTCTAAAACTGGTAACTTGGTTATACAGATTTTTACCTTCAGAGGACACGTGCTTCTTTGTTATTTTGATGTAGCTCATCTTTACACTTTACAAGGTATCTCTCATAACTCAGGGGCGGGATAATACTGTCCTTGCCTGTGATTATAGCAATAATTGCACCTCGTGTCTCTGCCTCTTTTCTCTGCTTCTGCTATCACCTTTTTTTCCCCTTGTTGGCACAGAGTCTTAATGATTTGCACTCCTACTGCAAAAGGTGCGTGTTTAACTTAATTTTTTACCTAAATTTTTTTTCAAGTGTTTTGAAACTTTCTAAACCAAACCTTTTCCTTCCTTTGGTTTAGAACACATGTGTACTGTGGTGTATTTTGACGACTGCATGTCAATACATCAGTGCAAGATCTCTTGCGAGTCCATGGGAGCATCCAAATACCGATGGTTTCACAACGCCTGCTGTGAGTGTATTGGGCCAGAATGCATCGACTATGGCAGTAAAACTGTAAAATGCATGAACTGCATGTTTTGAAGCAGGAAAATTGTAACATAGTAATACGGAGGCCAAAGTAATCTCTCTCAGTTAAAGAGATGGGGATTGGAAATACTGCATTCTGGTGGAATACCTACGGGTTGCAACTAAATGGAGCTGGCTTGAGAAAAGATGTATAAAATTTGAAATCATTCTTTTTCTTTTTTAATTCATGTAAGCAAGGCTAAGTAGTAGAGTTTCAGCCATTATGTTTTAAGTTTATTTTTCTTTATTTCTGCTCAGATGGTACAGCCGTGCTCATACTTGCTGTTCTGATTGTTTTGCTTTAATTTGAATGTATTGACTATATTGTATCTAGTAGTTTAGGGAAACCGTAATAATATGGTAAAAAGATTCCCGTCATCTAAGTTTGACAAATAATCAAGTGGATACTGTGTTTTGTTTTGTTTTATTATTACCTTCCAGGTTTTGAGCTTAGCCTTCTGTTGTGAAAAGGATATTTGGGAAAAAAACCAAAAAATTAATTCTTTCAGTTCATTCTTTCTCTTCAAGTTCAAAACATGGGCTGTCATGGATAAAATCCTAACTTCTTAGAAGGGCAGTCCAGCAAAACACTACATATGGAACACTTTCCCTCTAAATTTCATCTGCCTCATTCTCATAAGTACATTTAATGCAATTACTGCATGAAAAAAAAAAAAATCAGTCTTCTCTTAGATACCAAAATAAAGCTGTTAAGTGCAGTTGCATGCCCCTCCTTGTGCACTTTTCTCTAGGGTTGCTTAATCCTTGAACATTCAGTCCAGTAAAGGAAACATGAAAGGTGGTTATGAATCAAAAGACTAAGTGCATAAAGAAGAATGAACCAACATGAACTAGCAAGTGCCACGGAGTTATCAGTTGAGCAGCTGGCAGCAGGCCCATATCACATTTAGTAGTTTGCTGTGAATATTTATTCCAAACCCTACTTTTATTTTTTTTCTCGTGAAAAGTTGTCACTGACGAAGGGAAGATGTGTCCTCAAAGGCAGAACTAGGATGTTATGAGTATAGAGCGTTCTGTCCATTTTTCTAGGTAAAGTTTTAATATGCTGACTGTTACAGGGCAATTGTTACGACCCTATTAGGTCTCCATTGATAATGGTACTAAGTACAAGAATAAAGTATGAATAGTTAGTGATCAGCTTTTGGTATTTATAATGATGTTGGTTTTAGCTCCTTAATTTTTTTTTACACATATGCATATATGTATATGTATGAAAATTGTTGATTATTCATGTTTTTGCCACTAGCGTCGGTGTAGGCAGATTAAACTGTCTTCGCTCACATCTGTCTGTACCAGGTACAAAGGAACGCAGTCATTTTAAACTTCTTTTATTTGAAAAGATTTCCTGAGTGGTTTTTTTTCATTTTCCTGATACAGCTCTCTGAATAAGATGAAATGAAAATATCCTACTTTTGTGAAATAATTTTGCTTTTTTCAGTCTCTCTTTCAGCTATACAGAAGTACTTGAAAGATGATTGTTTTGTTTATTGTTCTGAACTAGTGGCTAAGGAAATATATTCCTACTTTAAACTTGGGACTAAGTGGAAAACAAAATCATAGATACGAATAGAAAAACTTAGCTTATAATGAAGGAGTTGTTCTTCCCTTGTTTGACAATATCTTATGTTATCTTTTATTCTACATGAGTTTCTTTAAAATGAACGAAGAGGAAGAATATGTAAGAGTAGCTTTGACTACTTGCTTTTAGCTGGAGGATGATGTAGCATTCTTGATCAAAATAGAAAGCATACAGTAAGTGTGCCTACAGATCCTACTTAAGATTTTGCAGTGTTAGACGACTTGAAACAACTGAAATAAAATCATAGTTCAAAATCTTCTTGGGGAAAAAACAGGGCTGGTGTTTCTGGATAGGAGCCTGCTGCCATGGATCTGTGACACAATATTCATTTACATCATTATGATTTCACTATGATGTCAAGTCAAAGGAATAGCGTGGGTGGATAACTGGAGGGTAGAAGAGACTCTTCTAATAAATGTCCAGGAAAAATTGTGGGGAAACAGCTTCAAAATTTGATAACTTTGTGTAATGGGCCTGAAAGTAGGTAGTGAGGATGCACACTTTCTGAGGCTTGCCTTATTTTTGTAATTCTCGATGCTGTTTAGAGTTTGCTGTAAGCGTTGTATGTATGCAAACGTCATACAGCAACATCAAACGTATTTTATTATTACGAGTGTTTTAAGAGGTATTTTAATAAAAAGACATTGGTCTATGTGGTTTCCTTCTCATGATTTTCTCAGAGCAAAAGTTACTAGGAAGCATATTATAAAAGGACCATTGTTACTGTTCTGGACTGATAGAATAACACAGAGAATTTTTACCTTTTTATAGTAGTCTCTTCCGAATCTAAAATTGTCGTCGGCTCTTAATAGTTTTTCCTTCAGATAAATCAGTAAAGAAGAACTTGCTTAATAGTGAAAAAGATTTTTCTGAGAGGAATTAATCATTTTGGACGGTTGTGCATTTAGTCCTAATTCATGTTGCAAGGAAAATCGTAAGTTATTTTTGGGGCTCTTATTGTGCTTAGGCCTGGAGATGAGCAAACCATCACCTGCATATGCGCTTTAAATAACTTAAGGACATGCTTAAAAAACTTTCAGCTAGAATCTTATCTAAGTAAAGCATTGGTCAGTTTTTTATCACTATCCTTCCTGACACAATTGGAAATCACTAAACGTAAAGGGAAGCAAAAAAGGGAGTGCCTGTAATAGGGAATTACACAAATCTCTGCAGTCTGTTGGGGTTCTGTCTGAGAAGGGGTTGAATGCCTTTTGTTATTCTTTCCCTAAAAGTAGAGAAATACATAAAAAGTTCTAGTTCCTTCACCTTTGCATTCTGAAAACTTCAGAAATGCATGTCATTCTGGAAATAGTGATGTAATACAAAAGGGAATTAACTCAGTTGTCACTGTAGAATGAAATCAGAGGCATAGAAGACAGCCTAGGACAGCACCTGGCCCTCCCAGCAGGCTGCTGTGACAACATGATGGGAACTGGAGGGAACTACAGGCAATTCCTCTAGTTGCAGGCCGTCCTGCCCTTCTTGCCATTAAGACTGAAGCCATACTGATCAGAGGATGATGAGATCTCTAGCAGAAGTACAAAGCAGAGTGCAGTGTAGACTCTTTTTTCAGCTGCTGTGAATTAGAACACCTTTAGGACAGGTTCTTTGTTAAGGCCTAGGAGGAAAAGAAGAAAAGTCACCTTTCCTGGAACACTAGTTGCTGGGCTAAGTCTTCACAGACGGCAGCATGAAATTGGAAATAGAGAGACCTTAATGCAATCGATGCATCTCAGGCATGCTTTCTCTAACTCCTAGGATCAGCCTTTTGGCTGATTCACACTGATGTACCTCACTGGCTGCTCCCAAAATTATACCAAGGTACAACAGCAGAGGTAGGCTATAGTGCCTGTATTTTGATTCTGTGAGCCCAGAAACAATGCCACTGCACATCAGAGAAAGTGTACTAAGGGATTCTGAAGTTCCTGTCAGTCTTTGTCAGGGCATAACAGTTCTTTGAGGATGTGAGCTTTGTAAATCTGGAAACTCACCTTCCTGACGCTTTTTTGCAGCTGTCGTACTGAAGTGTTTTTTCTCACAGGCACTTGTTGCTCCCAGATTTCAGAAGAACCGATGCCCTGCAGAGAGGGTGAGTGAGTGATATGGTCATAATGTGACATTGATTTCATGGGATTTCTTAGGCTTCCTAGCATGCTTTTAATAAATCCAGTAGATTTTATATCTGGTATTTCAAAAATGGTTATGAGGGCACCTGCTCATATTTCTAATAACAGCCACTAGTTCATTCAGCGACTGGCCTGCTCACAGTCACTTCCTGTTGTTTTTTTCTGGACGCGTTACTATGTTAAGAGGTGTGCCAAAACTGATAACCTGATAAGAGGCGAGGCTGCCACAGTTCCAGGTTCCCATGTCCAGCCAGCAGCAAGGCTGAGCACATGTTCCCAGTAGGCATACACGTAAACACACGTATACAACACATGCACACAGCCGGCCACAGTGACCAACACAGACAGAAGCACTCAGCAGTTACACGAATGGCACCAACAGCCTCATCCTGTTCCCTGCTTCAGGATGAAGGTCCATTATGGGAAATCTATATACATATACACATAGTATGGATTCTGCAGTAGCTGGCCTTGGATGCTCATTCTGCCTAGTAACTGGTCCTGGCTCCCAGGTGTCCCCAGTTGCTGGCACCTGGGCAGGTCAAGGCCCTCAACCCCACTCGCACACACCAACACCTGCACAGGCACACTCACATGCTCCAGATCCTCTTGGTAATTGGCCTTAGATGCTCAGTCAAGCCTGTAGCTGGCCCTGGATCCTCTTGTTTCTAGTTGCCATACAAATGGGTCTATCAATCAACCCCCGGACCTGCTGTCTCCCCAGTAGTTGACTTGGACATCCTGGTGCCTCCGGTAGCCAACTCGCAGTTCCTCTGGTTTCTGTCTGCCTTCCCAAGCCACTTACCCTGCCACCGGCTAGTCCGGCTTGACGTTGGCTCACAATCACACGCCAACGTGCAGACCCACACCATATGCACACGCTCCGGTGTCTGAAGTGTGGCACTCGAGAGACACGCAGCCCCTGTGACTCGTGGCCCCGCTGTGGTGGCACTCAGGCCTCCATGCACACACTGAATAGAGCCCCCTCACACAGGAAGAGAGCTAGAAATAGAATTTATGGAGCAGACAGGACAGAGTGGTGGTGAGGCACAGGGCATGGCCAGACAAGCGTAGTGCAACCTGTTTGCACCTGTCCAGCCCCTTTTATCTCCTTATCCCACTATTTTCCCACACTTGTTCCTCCCCAAACCACTTTGATCCCTCCTTCTCCCCTCCTGTGGTCCTCCTCCTAAACATCATATAGGAATTTTTGTACAACCCCTAGACAGTCCTCCCTGCAGGCCATACCGAGTCCCACGCCCCCAGCAGACGCTCTCTCTCACAGAGCTGCTCCTCATGGTTAAGGGTCCCCCTGGCCCCAGGGCTCCTTTCTCTGACTGGTTTATTGTGATTCCCCCACCTGCCATCGTGCCTCAGTGCTCTTTCGTGCTTGCGTCAACAAGTCTTTTATCACATAACCTAACATATTAGTGATTATAATGTCTATTGGGGTTTAAAAAAAAAAAAAAAAAAAAAAAAAAGCTTGTCCTGAGATTTCCCACTAGGTGCGACAGTGTTGATGGATGAGTTCTTGGCGTGATCTGTTTGACCAAGTACTATGTAGTTAAAGTATACTTAGAAACAAGACATTGGAAGGAACAAAGTCTTTTTCAAACAAATCTAGCTAAGAAGGCTGCCAAGGTCCAGTTTTTTAATATCCTTTCACTGCATATGTCTTTTTAAATTTTCTTCTTACAACAAAGATCTGCGAATAGTGTGATTCCGTAGTGCTAATTGGAGTTGTAAAGGCAGAGCTCAGTATAGCGAACTGATTTTTTATCATATCGCTCTTCTGGCTCTGTTCTCTCCTGTTATGTGATACTTCCTATGAATAACTTAGCTTTTTGAAGATTTTAACTAATCTATTTCTTCTGCACTTTCCTTGGTGTATTCAAGCTGTCATTGTTTTGCATGCATGTTTTCATATGTGGCCGGCCAGTGTCTTTCATCAGCTATACCTCTTTATGACTGCTGTGTATTTCTTTATGGCTGATGAGAATTAAGCAGTGTGTCTACCTGTGGTTTGCCCACCAGGGTAGACAATTTAATAGAATCTAATGTGCTAAAGTTATCACAGAATAGTACAGCCCATTTAGACTCCCATCTCTCAAAGGGTTTTGAGTGAACACTTCTCATCGTGTCCTCTCCCCATTCAAAAGAAGTTGCTGTGCAGACAGGAGTGAAAGAAAGAGAGGGCCATAGGGGGAGCAGGCCCTTCTTCTTTCCAGTTCTGCCACACACAGACTTTCCTCATCTTTATGGAAACAAGTCTTCCATTATGATATCCTCTCAATTCAAATATGTGCTTGGTCAACAAAGGAAAGTTGGAGGTGTCTATAATAAAATGACTGTGCTCCCTTTGGCCTTTAGTCATGAAGTTGAATTGATCTCTGGAAGATATCTATTATTTACCACTTCATACATAGCTCTTTCAGTTTTATGAGCAAGAAGGACAGTGCTCAGTGTCATAGGGAGTCCATCTGTGGTACCAGCAGATGTAACTACATGGACTAAAGGAGGTTTTTTTTTAACTTTGAGTAAACCTGGAAGTTGAGATATTAAAATGGTTTCTCAGGCACTATTTCAGACTGCCAAATAGAAGATGTACCCACTATCTTTCACTAATAAAAAGACAAACTTAACCCAAAACTGGCTTTCTTGAAGCAGTCACAGCTTACACAGCTCTGCTTTTTTTCCTTTTTTTCTAAAATGCTTTCTAGACCACCACTCCATTATTATTTTGTAACATTTATGAGGCTCAGGTACAGAAGCAAGACTGAATTTCAAAGCAGAGAGTTTGTCATCTTAGAATCCTTGCTTGACTTTGTCCTTAAAACAGCAAGAATTTATGAAGAGTGAATGTAAGGAGGTGTAGGGCGTAAGAATGTGTCTCAGTCTGCGTAAGCAGGCCTCGGACCACAATGAGGTTTCTGAAGTTTAAAATTACCCAATTGTATTTCATATGGCAGCAAGCTGGTCCAGTACTGCACACAATTACTTGTTTGTTTTCAGCAAAAAATGGAGGAAGATTCATTCTCTGTTTATCAGCTGATGGGCCTAGTGTTTGTGAGCTTATGTTAACAACAGCCTCTGATACTACTTACTCTTTGGAGTTGAGAGCCTCTAGTGACTATCACTTCAAGTGGAGACCCTTACAGGCAATCATCTCAAATTACTATAGATGTTACTAAAGAAACCATTCCCTCCTTTTGCCAAAAATAATACAGCCTTTGTGTAACAAAAACCATTAGCTGTGATGTTAAGTTAAATAAAACAGTAAGTACTTGCCTTTAAACTGTTCCTTCTGGGAGGGAGGAGGGAAACTGAGAGTTGCATGATTATGTAATATGCTGTGGAGACAATATCTCTGTGCTCCAACACTAATCAGAGTGTTTACAACCCTCCCTTTTGTATTTTCTACTGAATAGCACAAATTCCTGTGGGGGACCTTTTACATTACCACAGAAGGTTGCACAAAGAACCCATTTGACAAGGACTAAGGAGCATTGAATCTCAAGTGAATAAACGAAGCAGGTGGCACACTGCCACAGTATTAATGTGTCCAATAGCTTAGGGATTATGTTTGAGGCTGTGGGAATGAACTGGTCTGCTTCTTACTGGAACAAATTCCCTTGTTGATTAGGAATCCTGAAAAGGATTCAAGATATGCAGGTGCTTAACATAATCAGAAACTTGTATGGTAAGAGACAAAGAATACAAAATTCTTTTAATATCACTATAAACAGGATGCGAGTTGAGCTGGAGATGTGTTTCTTGGCACAGATCACCTCCTCGAGTCACAGAGTATTTCTCCAATTTCTTGTATGCCACAAAGACAAACTGGTAATGATGCAAGCTCAAATCTGTTGCACAAGATGAAGCCAAAGTAGATGGCTGCTCTCTTTTGCATTGTAAACATGGAAGTCGATAGCAATGTTATTGAGAAAGCAGGCTGGATGTAAACAGCTACAGAGCTGTGTCAGCTCTTGCATTTGTGTTCCGTGTCTTTCAACGTTTGTTGACTTTCCACTGTTAAAAATTTTAAGGGGTTTATCTCACAACAGGTTTAGTCGTAGACTACTTGATGAATCGTTCCCAATGCTTATGTTTCTCGTAAAACTGCTCAAAGAAGCAGATTTTTGTTCCTGTCTGGTTAGGGCGCCTTCGGTGAACTTTATGAAGTTTTTCCGTCATTGAAACAAGAGTGCTGAAGGGGTCACTCCGGGGACCCCCTTCAGCGGTGCTCCACTCAGCCCTTGGCCCCAAAGTGCCTCGCTGCCTGCAGCTGGGACCAGCTCCCCTCGCACCCCGGTCGCAGGGCTTCCAGGTGAACCTCGGCCTTCCGCCTCCCTCCCAGGACGCCACCGGCTGCTTGCCAGAGGAGCTCTCTCCCCCGGCAGGGCCCACAGCTGCCGCAGGCCAGGGTCCTGCACCACAGAGCACGGCAGCCCCCACGACCGACGAGGGCCGGAAAGCCATCGAGGCAGGAGCCTCTTGTGCCCCCGCAACAGCCTGCGCTCCCTCAGCGCAGCGCTCGCGGGAGTTGAAGAACGAGCGAGGCCGACAGCACGGCCGCGCCTCGAACCTCGAAGCCGCCTAACACGCGGCTGCCGCCTTCCACCCCGCGAGGTCGCTGGGAGTTGTAGTCCGACGCCCGCAAAGCGACCGGCTACCCCTTCCCCTGGGTTCCGCCGAGGGAACTACAATACCCGGCAAGCCCCGCCCGCCCGGGGGAAGCGCGGCAGGGGAGGGACATGACGGGCGTCTCCTTCCCTGCCCCGTCTCGTCTCCCCGCCCTCCTATTGCGCGTGCGCAGAGCGCCTCTTCCGGGGTGGTGTCCCCGCGCGGGCCCGGCGCCCTTCCCCCAACGCTACAGCGCACGCGCCCTACTTCTCCCCCCCCCCCCCCGCGCTGGCTCCCCCCGCCTCCGGCCTGGGCAGCTTTGCGCCTGCGCGAGCCTCTGCCCCGCGCCGCGGAGGAGGTGGCGGCGGCGGCGCATGCGCGCTGGGGAAGCTCGCGCCGCTGCTGAGCCGTCCTTGCGGGCCGGGCGGCGGAGGCGGAATGGGGCACGAGGCGGGGCCCCGCGCGTGAGGCCGAGGCGGAGCCGCCGCGCCGGCGAGCCGGACCCCGACGGTTAGTGCTCCGATGGGGGGAGGGAAGGGGGGCGGAGGCGGGAGCCTCCAGCCCGGCCGCCTTCGTTTCCCGGTGAAGGGCGAGGAGGAAGCCACTTCCGGGCTGGTGGGGGGATAACGAGTGGCGGGGAGCCTGCCCCCGCCCCCGGCAACGGCCGCCCGGGGGGGGAGGGAGGGGCAGCCTCAAGGCCTCCCCAGCCGGCAGGCGCCCCGGGTGAGGGGCGGCGGGGTCGCCGGCTCTTCCCTGCCCGCAGACGCCGCCTTCTCACCTGGCCGGTCCGGAGGGCAGCAGCGTGGGCTGCGCTGCCCGAGGAGCCGTCCCCGCCGGCGGGGGGAGGGAGGGGTGGTCGGTCCCCGGCTGGGGGCTTCCCCCTTGAGAGCTCTGGGGTAAGGCGGCTGAGCTGCTGGGCGTGCGTGCCCCAGTGGAGGAGCGGGGTAGTGCTGGGGACGGAGACCATGTGTCCCAGCCCTGTCTTGTCTCCTGTCTTACTGCTCAGGAGAGGGATCTGGTCCTTAGGCTTTCTCTGATGACATTCTTTTCGCTCGTGTCCTTAATGAGAATGAGCATTGTGCATCCCTGGGTGGATGTCAGGCTCCTCCTGTGCCGTATTTTCTTATTACCTTAATCTCATGCTCCAAAGCATGTGTCAGATTTGCTGTCGCTCAGGCTGAGATTAGAGGTGTTCTAGGTTACATCCTCGGTTTCTATGAGTTTTTTTTTTTTATTATTATTCATTTACCTTCAGCTGGAGGTTACATCTTTAAAAGTAGAAAACTCTTACTCTCATTGACATCATTATAGTTTTGCACCTAGTATGCTCAGCAAGGTCCAAGCATGCTGTGTTTGCTTGCCTCATGATGTTGTTTAGAAAATGTGTACATCATGTACCATTGCATCATACATGAGTAAAAAAGTAGCTCTTCCCTTAAGCGCTTAAGTATCTTAAGACAAACCATAATGAAAATACCAAGAAACCACAGTGATAATTTGAAAGTATCTCTTCCCGAGAATGTTTTGGTTTCAGTTTGTTTTCTGTTGTCCCTAAGGTTTATGGTCATCCTCAACGAAGAATAACAATCAGGAATAACTGGCTAGGACCTTTTTACAAGTTGCATAAAATAGATGGATTTGTGCAAGTCTTTTGTTCCAGTATAGCAAAACAGCAATATTTGCCTTCTCACATCTATTTCTCACCTGGAAAGCTCTTGAAGCACCTACTATTGTAAATGTTCAACATCGCTGTAATGCAGTGTAATTCAAGGGTGATATTAAGGCTATGTTTGGTCTGATTGTAGATAGATATGACTTTATTACCAAATTTTAAAGAGTCCATTTGATTTCATTTTTGATATAATTTGAAATGTTGCATGCAACTTCTGATGAATGATGCCATACAACAACTTATAATTCATTTTGATATAGTCCTATGCAATCAGTGTGGCACGTACTCGTGGAGGGCTCTTTTCTGCAGAGGAGTAAAAAGTGGGGAAGAAAAGCTTCCGAACAGTTATGTTTTTGAATGTTTATTACTTCGAGGTGTTTGAAATGTGCTGAAAATATGCTGTAATATTGTAGGTAATTATGTCCATAGTAGGGTGTTTATTATGGAAGAGCAGGGAACTGTAAGTTTCCTGTTCTAGGGATCTCTTCTCTATCACTCTGGGAAAATAATTTCTGTTCTTTAGTTTTGCTGTATCTGAAATGGAAATAGAAGATTGGAATAGCTGCTTCAGACTTTTAAGAATTCAACTGCAATTCTGGCATCATTCTTTCTTAATTAAATGTGGTTTTTTTCTTTGTGGGGCTGGAGGATTTTGTTTTGGGGTGTTTTTTTATTTGTTGTTTGTAAAATTTTCACTTGTAAAACCACTGGTGCAGTTGTACTTAGATGCAGTAGAAAGATTTCTTGTATCGCGTAGCTTATTTCCCTCCCTGTATGTGCATGTCCATACTGGAATATGTTGTCTTTGTATTGCAATAACTGTATTATCGCTTCAGTGCTGTATTGCTTAGTTCTGTAGGTGTAGTTAAAGCAAAAGTGATGTGCATGTGTACTGTATGTTAACACTTTAGGATTGTGATCTTAGTCGTATCTTCTAGGCACTTCCCTAGTATGATTTGTCTGTATTTTCTTACAACAAAGGCTTAGATGTTTTCTGAGTAAACAGTGCTGTTTCTGACAAGCTATTTCAGACTGATATGAACAACGCTGCCGTGTAAAAATACGGACAAATGCAAACTTATTTTCCTTCTTTAAAAGTTGATGTCATGTAACTGGTATCTAAATGTCAAAATATAGTATGACTTATTTCTTCATTTAACTGTATGGTTAGTATAACCTACTAAGCTTTACTCTGGACTAATGCGTCTAAGAATATTTTGAACCAGTGAATCACTCGCTACCCTTAAAACTAGCCGTGGTTCACCATGTGCCTACTTCAGACTTTCACCTGAAGAATCCATCAGTTGTTCTGTTCACCGGTACCTTGGACACCATAGTTCGGAAATCGTTGATCAAAAAGAGAAGATCCTGCCTTTGGGCTGGATATAGCCTGGGGGAGTCCTGCACTTAGGCTGCATCGCCCAACTGGATGGTGTTGAAAGATGATTACTGTCCAAATAGCAGTTCTCTCCCGCCTGCCGTGGCCCAAACCAGAAAGGTGAGCGTGCAGGTTGCTTTTGGAAAAAGGAAGGGTATGACTCTTTTCCCTTCCCTGCATATCCTCCCCCTGGCAGCCCATCAACCCTGTTGAGCATGGCTTCAGCAAATACACAGTTAGTTGAAGCTGTGAGGGGACTATGGAGTGAAAGAGCCCTCCAGCACGCCTTCATCTCGTACGTTGAGTAGCACCACCACCACCACCACCACGCACGCTTTTCTTTAGGCTGTAGTAGATGGGCACATACCGCAGAAGCTAGTTGAAAGGAGGGGGTGGCAGTTTACATGGAGAAGTTGCTAGAAAGGGCTATGGGGAGCAATATATATAATTGCTTAAGTGAGGGTAGGACTGGTGATCCAGTCAAAGCGTAGTTTATGGTGTTCTCACTAGGTAGTGTACTAGGCAAAATTGTTTTATGTAGGATTCATAAAGAAAGTATTGTGACAGTTTTTGAACTGGTAGGGAAAAAATTGCAGAAAAGATTATAATAATTAAAGTATAGTGGCTTCAGTGCTTTAGATATTTTGTTAGGAAGATCAAAAAAGTTAATACCTGTATAAAATATGGCTGAACAAAAACACTTGAGAAATGTAATTCACGTTCTTGGTTTCATTTATTATTACTTGTGCAATGAAAAGGGGGAAGGCATATTTTTCTTGCCTAACCTATGAATTTCAAGTAGGTATGGGAGACTGACATCTCCTAATTCAAAAATGTGAGATGGTAATGTTTAAGAGCTGTCAGTTCACCACCTACTAGTAGTGAACTACTTTGGTAAGTAAAGAAGACATGTTTAAATAGAGGACGTGGTTTGGTATTTTTTCCTTATGTTGCTTAGATAACACTGAGCAAACAAAAATACAGATAGTAAGCGTTTATATTCTTCAGCAATTCCCAGTTTGTTCCAGAAGCATCTTAACATAATACACTGAATAAAAAATAAGCAACTAATAGTCTAATAAAAGAGTGCTCACCAAATAATAGTTATGTCGATCTGAATAAGTGTAGGGAGCTATTTAACAGCTTGAATGGATGACTATGGTATACATCCCAGTTAAAAAAGAGGTTAGTAGAGACAATGTTATATTGAGTTTTAAATAATCAAATTCAGTGTTGCTGCTTTTTATGTGCAGAATTAAATCAGGTAACGGTTCTGATATAATAATGATTGAAAAAAGTGATTTAAGTCGCTGCATCCTCACTGGCCTGCCCCTAATAATTACCATTAATCGTCTGTCTTTTTGTTTTAAGTGCTGAGAAAACGAGAAAGAAATGCAGACCCTAAGCAATCAATTCCAGTAGGAGAGTTCTTAAAAAGTAGGATTAGAGTTTTTACTGTTACAGATGAATTTATGGTGTGACCCTGTAGGCAATCCTTGGCTTGCTTCTATCCAGGTCACTGCCTTTCCTGGAGGAAACAGGGGATGGTTTAATGATTCTCACCAAGTACAACCCAATGCAAAGTACAAAGCTGAGGAAGACAATGTATGTGTGTGTAGAGATGCACTATTGTATCTGCTGGGGAATGTGCTTTTGCCTAACTGTAGTTGCTGACCTCTACTTCAAAGGGGCAGCTTTGGCACTAGTAGCAGCAGATTTCTCCTTTCCACACTGCCTTCCCTATTATCTTTCTTGCTCACAAGATGTTGAGCTTTTTTAGACTGGCTATTTTAGTCTCTGGAGACATAAAAGGAAAGAAAGGGAAGAGTGATGGCTGCTTGCATGAGGTGGGAAGAGGCCAGATGGCTGTTACAGAGGAAGCATGAGGAGTAAGTCTGTGCCAAGGTTTGAAATTCTGAATCAGAATGCAAGTTTGAACCAAACTGGAAATTATTGTAAGTAGAATAAATTTAGTTTTAAGGTGACTGTTTTATAGATAAGATGTGAATAACTGTTCGCTCAAGTCAGTTCATATATGAACATAAATATAAACATATGAACATGTGTTCATAAACATAAGCAGTTCATATAAAATACAGGAAGGTTTCACTTTTGTCCTCTATAATATGAAATCTCTCGTGTTTCTGTGTATATGATCTAGGTTAAGTCAGCGTATGAAGCTTGCTACCTCTTTCACAGTTTCAGTGGGATCACTGGGCTTTTGTATAGAGAATAATTGAGCTTCTTGCTAGAAGAAAGACATCCGGTGGGAAGGAATTCATCGGACTGCACATAGTCCTGTGGTGCTACCAGGCCTTGAGCTGGATAAATGTTTTTTTTTTAAAAACACAATATATTACAGTAGTACTGTTTACTGTGGAAAAAGAGCTATCACAATGACAAAAAATTACCGCTTCCCTTTTTCACAAAAATTGAATTAAGACTTCTGGAAGAACTTCAGTTCTCTTTAAAACCATACCTAACTTTTTAGAATAGGAGTTACACATAAGAGCAAGAAACTGTAATTTTATGTCTCTTGCTGTAATCGTTCTTGTGAACTTTAACATTTAACTTATCCTTGTAATTAGACTGATTGCTTTTTTTAACAGTTCTAGCCCACCCATATGTGTTTTTAAATATGAACATCTCCACTCAAAAAACAGAAATTTGTGGTATGCTACAGTGAAAAAAATTTTTCACTGGCTGTTATTAGCATAAATTCTGTTGAATGGAAATTGAAAATTCTAAAATTAAACACTCCAGCAATGAAGCTCTCGTTTCATGGTGTTAGTAGAGTTTTTCCATCGTATTACTTTGGAAATCCATAGTTCCTGCTTATTTTTTCCTTTTTGCAATACGGTACTTTTAATTATTATTGAGTATCTTTGTTTAAGAAAGCTTGATGAAAGACAATTTAGTTGTCAGACATTTTCCTATATTTGTAATAATCCAACTCCAATATATTTTAATATTGTGAACCAGCTGATATACAGGCATAATGCCAGTCTTTACAAAATCTGAAATATCTTGTTTTAACTGGACATGAGAAAAAGGTATTCTTTTGTTTGCTCCCTTACTCTTCTAAAAAATTTTTGGTAGTGGTTGCTTGAGAAGTGATACTATAATTTTAAGATAGGCTAAAGAGCTCTTCATGAATATTATTATTTTCTTTTTAATTTATTGAATAGACCAAAAATATAAGATCTTACAGAAGAAACATCCAATGGAATAGATTTACCCAGAAACTCTTTGGATTATTTCAGCCTAGTGATTTCAACTTTTCTTGTTCTTTAGATGTTTTAATCTTTACAATTTGTTTAGGTGTTGTACTACTGTAAGCTAACATCAGATAGGATGATCTTTCACAGAAGAAGGGTGATGCTTCTGAAATTTTAATCCTGAAAATTTGAGTTTGTAGTTCTCCAAAATTCATATAACCCAAACCCTGCAATCAAGTGGTTTTCATCTGTCTTATTTTGAAAATGATTTAGAAGTTGTTGGGGGAAATGAAGTGCAACTTTCAAAATGAAAGAGGAAGTGTTGAATATACAGAGTTCTTATTTTGTTGTCGGTGTGGTTCAGTAAATTAATGCAACTCTCACACTGAGATGTGGATTCAGATCAAAGTTCCTTGACAAAGTGAATTGGGACAGCTAATTTTTTGGAAGTAACTATATCGCAAATGTCTTAGACTATGCCAAGATTTGTATTCTCTACCAAAAAAAAAAAAAAACACCCTGAGAAGTTTTAATGTCGTTACCTGTAATATTCCTTTTGCATGTTGACAGTTTTGTGAGGACCTGATGTTAATTTTTCTATTGTGGTTTGACTTTATCTTAGGTTGCGAGTTCTTTATGAATGCTTTTTCAGTCTGACTTTGAACGCATCTAAAACATACGGAAGCATATGTCATAGAAGTTTGCAGTTAGTGTGTATCATTACAACAGTCAGATTATCTTGCCAGCAGGCTGGCCAACCTGGCAAAGAGGGCTTTAAACTAGGAATGACAGGAGAGGGAGAGAACGATCAACAGTCAAATAAGGAAGTAATGGATGGTGTTGGCCGGGGGGCCAAACTCTCCTCAGTGGTGCCCAGCGACAGGACGAGAAGCAATGGGCAGAGGCTGAAACACTGGACACTTCACCTGAACACGAGAAAACACTGTTTTGCTGTGAGGATGTTTGAACGTTGGAAGAGGCTGCCCAGAGAGGCTGTGGAGTCTCCATCCTTGGAGCTATTCAGAACCTGCCTGGACAGGGTCCTGGGCAACCTGCTCTAGCTGAGCCTGCTTGAGCAGGGGCTGTTGGACCAAATGGTCTTCAGAGGTGCCTTCCATCCCCAACTGTTTTGCATCTCTGCTTTTGTTACAGAGGCGTGTTTTTAACATTTAATTACACTGATACCTGGGTTATTCCTGGAATCATTCATGTGTCTAGAACAAAACTATTTTGTTCTAGATATTCTAGGGCTTCTGTTAAATTAATTGCACTAATTTTGTTAAAAACAGCTTGACTCTCCTTGTGTAGACAAGGCTGCAAAACAGATTTGGGAATGGTAGTCAAAACTTGCTGGGTCCTGTGATGTCCAGTACTGAGCTTTTTGGCCACAGGCAGATCATACACAGTTTTAATGTCTATCTGTGTTATTATTTCATTTGTTTTTATTATTTTAGTAATTAAATTGATAAAAGTAATTGTTGTGCATTTCATAGCATATGGATGGGTTTTTTTCTAATGATGTTTTGCTTTGAAGCCATAAGATTACCAAAAATTGCTGCATTGGGCTACATGATGACTTAAAGCTTGATTTGGGAAATGTACGTGAACTTAATCTGAAATTCTTAAGATATTTATACATTTTTTGTAGAAAGCTGATGTTTCACATAAATTTCCTTGTAAGGCTGTGTTGCGATGTAAATTGGCATAAGGTTAAATATTGTGAACTTCTGGTTGTTTGTAGGGTACTGCTGCTATATCAGTTCATCACTTGTTAAATGATACCCAAATCCTTCCAAAGTAAGCATCATACACTTTTTGTCCATCTTTAGTTTTATTTCTTTTGTTAGGAAATGAAATAGCAACCAAAAGTACCTCAGCTTAATGCTTTCTCTCCAAACTTTGTTTCCAAGTTCTTCCTCGCAACCTTTCTACTAGGAAGTCCCAGCCTCCTTTTTCTGTCTGTGAAGGTTAAGTGAATTCTACACGGTAACTTAAGATGTAGAATTCTTTTACTTATATTATCTTTAATGTGAGGAAAAACAAACAACCTCAAATCAGACATACAAGCTGTATAAAACTCTACTTATCTTTTGCTGACGCAGAACATTCTTGATAAGTAATGGAAATAGAATTGAAGGGGGAAATCAGTAGGGTCAGTACATAATGTAACTGAGTAATCCTCTTGTGCTTCCCCTGAAAAAGCCTCTGTTGACCACAGAGGGTGGATTCCGTACTTTCTAGCCGTTCACTATAGAGGAAAACTGTGCAGACCAGCTGCTACCCTGAAGCTGGGTGGTGCAACACCTTGCCTTGTGTATTTGTGAATGTTTTCAGTGTTCGCATTCAAGAAGCTTGCAACATCTCTGCCCTGGAGGTGGTAGTGTTCATCATAATTAATAATCTACTGAGCTTATATATATTTAAATGAACTTTCCCTCTGGGTATAGAGCGAATCTGGGGCAGAGGTGGAAAACAGAATTTATGATTCCCAATTCTGGGGAAAAAAAACCTAAAATTTACAAAAAGGCTAAGTTCTTCGTGTAGTCTTGATGAAGATTTGCCATTGATGTTAATGGAAATATGCCTGAGCAGAGGAGATCATACAGTCTTATTATTGTATGCAGCTCATAGACCATAGTCAAAAGAGTTTTACTTTTGTGTAGCATGATTTTGACAGACATCTGTATCTCTGCCAGCAGATTCCATTGGTACAGACATAGCTTGGACCAATAAAAAAAATTATTTTGTTAACGTGGCTCAAACCAGACCTCCAAATGAAATGAGCTTTACCAGAAAAAAATTCTTTTTGTGACTAAAACTGCATCTACAAGAAGATTTTGCTAAAAGTGCTGTGCTGGAAGTTCAGAAAAGTCATGCTCTTATCCATTTTAGTTAAGTTGGGAGAACATTTGCGTGGAGACCCAAACTACAATGGATTTTACTCAGTACACACTTGATAAAAGCTCCTATATAGTATCAAGTTACCATTAGTGGTTATTGACCTAGAAAAAAAACTCAAGAGTTTCACTTTCTGCCTTCACCAGGCATTTTATCTGCAGCATCTCCATTTTTGGCTGTGGCACAATTATTAAAAAAATAATTAAGAAAATATTAGAGGAGCTGTTGTACAGTAACCAGTCTTCCTAGATCACAGTCTTTCTTTACTATTCCGTTGTTACTGTGGAATGGGTTTCATTTCAGCCACCATAGTTTTGTTTTAATTTAACAAAATATTCCCTGAAAGTTGGATGTGATTTGCCTGTGCTGCAATGGATCACACAGGGTTTTAAACTTGAAAAAGTCATATATTGAAAATGATCATCTGTGTCATATGTAACACTATGAAGAGATCCAAGCAAAGCTGTTTTTAGTTTCGCCATATGTTACAGAATTATCTGTTCAAATCGCAGCTTGTGATTCATACAGCTCTTCATCTGCATTCAATGCATAGTGGCAAAAATTGAATGTAAAGCTCAAGAAGCTTAACTTTTCACAATTTTAACTGTAAAGGCTTGTGTAGCATTATTTGTATTTTCAGAAAATGCTAACTTCTTTGGATCATAATGCCTTAGAATCAGATTTTCTTTGACTTTGGTAAAATAAACTAAATTGCTAATATTGATCTCCCAGCTAAAGGGTTATGAAGTGACTTTCATGAAATGGACTTAATGCTGTGTGAAAATTCTCTAAATAAAATAAGGATCAAAGTTCAGCCACTTCAGTGAAGAAGTATGCCACTCCTGGTTGTTTTTTTGATATCCAGTATGCAAGACAATATCTCAATAAAGCATTAAAAAGAGACACTGTCTGAATTCAGCGTACCAGTACTTCCGGCGGGGTATTCCACTCTTTGTCGTTTCCTCCACATAATCAGCAGATTTACTTAGTTGACATAGTATTGGTAGGCTTCACCTGTACTAAGTTGAATGTGTTATTGTGTAGTAGCAAATGGCTTTTAAAGGACAAATCAACAGATGAAAATTAAGGGTTGTTTGCAGGGGGACATACCCATTCTGGTCTCATTGTGATTAGCATAGATCAGAAAAACGTTGATAATGCAGTGGCACTGGGCTTCTGCTTGTACAGGTAAACTTGAGTGTCTGCTCAAGGTATCCATACAACTTGAGCTCTTTCTGCTGGCAGGAGCCTCAGCATGTCCCGCTGCATCTTTACTGCTGCTCTTGCTTGTGCCAAGCAAAATAATGCTATCACGGGTACGCCAGTGTGTTATTACATTACTTATTTCTGGTGTGCAGACATGTCCCAACTTTGTTACCAGGGTTAAAGCCAAAACATGGATTGTGTAGTGTCTTTAATATTTGCTGTTTACACTTTGGAATATCTTAGTATGTCTTTGGAACAGTTTACCATGTGTTAGCTAATTCACTCTTTAAAAAAAAAAAAAAGAAGAAAAGAAAAAGAAAAAGGCCTTAAATCCTAGGCTATACATAGCCTTAGATTTTTTGAATTGGGTGACAGAACTGAATGTGCAGAGTTCTAGCCTCCTTGGAAAACTAGCTTCTGTTCTTTTGTTTTGTGACCTATCATGTTCAATCTGGAGAAGTTTTTGAAAAAATATCAGAAATGCACAACACTAGTAAAATATTTGATGGCAAATCCGTTGTCTTATATTCTGCATACGAACGCACTGCGGTGATTATAACTTGCTTTTTGAATAGAGCTTCTAGTAAGTTCAGCTTAACCAGTCATGTTTTTGGAGGAGGGGTGATTTTTTTGTTTTTAACTGACTCCACTAAATGGACTGGTATTTTCAAGTTGGCTGAGCTTTAATTTGAGGGACTGAGGTGTGAACGTATGATAATTACATCTAATGTCATTATTAATGTATCATCATCTACTGTAATTATTGAAATCTCTATGATAAGGGGAATTTGTCAATAAATAGGCTCTGCTCAGCAACTGATAAGAGTATAAAAAATAGATTAATTTATGTGATCATCAGCAGATATATGACTTGCTGCAGTCCTTTGGTGACCAGGGATTAGAGATCCTTTCTGAAATGTGATGGTGTAAATTTTGTATATAGTTCCAGGGGGGAAAAAAAAGTACGCTTATAGCAATTAATAAAAAGTAAACTGCACACAGCATTATGTTACATTTTCCTCCCTTCCTCTATTAAGTGGCTTGAGTAAAAATTGCTCTTCTGCTGCGCAAGTGTTAGTACTGGCACAAGGGTAACGGTGGGAATTTGGGGAGGTGAAAGGAGGAGAGAGACAGGATTGCCATACAAGGATTGTTTCCAAAGCCAATCTAAGCAAGGAGGAATACTATAAAAGTTATACATTGTGGTGTTTTTCAGAACTATAGAAGCATTTGATAAATTTGCAGCACACTTCATGTTATTAGTTTTGCTCTCGACCCTTTAGCCTTTATCAAAAGTTAACCTTATTTTCATTTGGCCTGAAAGTTGCCAGGTTTAGTTTCTTAGGCTGATATTTAAAAACAGAAACAAAAAACATTAACCAAATACTTCTGACTGTTTCTGAGAATAAAGATAACAGGAAAAAAGTTTCTTTTCTGTAATACGAATATTTAAAGCAGGCAAACATTTTTAATGCTGTCCACATTTTAGAGTGGAAATCTAAATTTTGCAGCGATGACCTCCCAGGTTTCCTTGCTTCTGTGTGGACCATAATTTTCAGAAGCCTTAATTAGGAGTAAGTGTGGGAGTAATAGGAGGTGGCAAGGTAAAAAAAGGACTTGGGAAACAAGGACCAGCCCTAGAGTGAGATTAGATAAGGCACTGAGTATGGAGAAGAAGAAGGGTAAAACTGGAGTTGTGTAGGTCTAGATGCTGGATATCTGAATGGTCAGCAGCAGGTTGTGAGAGAGAAGAGGTACAGTTCTGATTAGGGCTACCAAGATGATTAGAGGGCTGGAGCACCTCTCCTAGGAAGAAAGACTGCAAGAGCTGGGCCTGTTCAGCCTGGAGAAGAGAAGACTGAGAGGCGATCTCATCAACGTGTACAAGTATCTGAAGGGGGAGTGTCAAGAGGATGAGGCCAGCCTCTTCTCCGTGGTGCCCAGCAACAGGACAAGAGGCCACGGGCAGAAACTGAACCACAGGAAGTTCCATCTGAACCTGAGAAAGAACTTCTTTCCTGTGAGGGTGACTGAGCATTGGAACAGGTTGCCCAGAGGGGTAGTGGAGCCTCCTTCCCTGGAGATATTCAAAAGCCGTCTGGATGTGATCCTGGGCAATATGCTCTAGGTGACCCTGCTTGAGGAGGGCGGTTGGACGAGATGATCTCCAGAGGTCCCTTCCAACCTAAACGATTCTGTGATTCTGTGATATACTGAACTGCATGAAGCCACGTGGGAGAAGGGAATAAAAGGCTGGTGGAGAAGGACTGAACCTGGGAAGCAGTTGGACTAGACCTGTGGCATGGAAAACTAGTTAGTTGGGCCCATCTGAGTTAGAATAGTGGAGGCATTGCTATCCAGGTTACTTTGTGGTAGCAAGAACATCAGAGCTAGGGGCAGTTTGCGCAGAGGGGTAGAATGAGAAAATGCTGAGCGGTAGACCAGCACTTGCCCAAGAAGTGTGAAGAATAAGAAGTGATCCTCTGAGTGGGGAGTCACAATTGTGGTGCAGGTAGCTTGCTAGTCAGGATAATCCTGCAAAAGTGTGGCCTGGTAACAGTAGCCGCCCGTGTCATGATGCTGTGTCCATACCTTCTGCTTGTAACTTCACTAGAGTCATGCAGTGTAAAGCCATTACATGACAGTCTTTCCAGGTGTTAGTTTTTTAGATGTTTACAAGAATGCCTTTTATATATGTGTTTGTGATCAAAATATAACGTACCATTTTAAAACTGCTTCCGTAACAGTTGGTTTAACTGGGGAAGACGGGGCTTTAACACGTGGAAGGGACTTGCTGAAATATCCTTGAAGGATGAGAATGAGCATGGGAGCCAGGCGTGACGTAGTTTGTCTGTCCTCTATGTATCGTTGCGTTCATTATCTTATCATAAAGACTTGTGCTTAGACTCTTTTTCCAAGATACCTGTTTTAGCCTGTACTGGAGCAGATAATTACATGTAAACTATCACAGTGTGCCTTACCAGAGAAGTAGGATGCTGGGGCAAAACAGGTAGTGTGACAGCATAGATTCACCTCGCTCTCAGACAGTACAGGAAGCTGAGTCACAGATGGGACAGGAGCTTTTCCTCTGCCATTTCAAGTATGCTCTCTCTAGAGCAAAGCACTTAACTCTTTCCATGAGTCCAAGATTTAGTTCCCAGTGCTTCCCCCAAGACTGTCTATTGAAAACATATCCAAAAAATTACTGCCTGGTGGTGGTCTGCAAAATGTTGATCACCTGAGAGAACTCTCTTGCCTGAACTGAACTCAACTGAAAAGTAGATGCTACCACATGTATGGAGGTTTTATCGTAATGCAATTAACAGATGACCTTGTTTCTGGTGCTTCTAAAGTGTTTCAGATGTTATTTTTTAAGATTGGGTCTCTTATTGAATGAATTAATGAACAGCGGCGATACCCTTGATAAAAGGGAGTAACTTGGATACTGCTAATTATGCTGAACTCGGGCTGGATCCTGCAACAGATATGGATGTGGTCTATAACTCACTGATGGCAAGAGCTAAGTATACATTAGTTTTGTATATTTGTGTATCACTGCCTCTGAGGTGGTACAGACTCTCAGAACAGAACTGGAAATACTTTGGATGATACTGTAATCATGGCAGACTTTCTCCATCTAAAGATAAGTGGGAGCACGCTTAATTCTGTTACTTGTAGAGCTGATCTGTTGCTGGCGTTTTTTTGGAAAAATGTACAGCTTGCTCCTACGTGACTTGAGTTGATCTGATTGCCCGCTCTCTTTTAAGGTAATTTTTAACATTCTTATAGCATCATGTATCTTGCAAAATACAAGTTTTGGGAGCTGGATCCTGTAATTTATATTTTATTCTCTTCATCCAAAAAATATTGTAAAAGCCCTCCTTGAGGCTTTAATTATTGCTATTTATAGAGAGTGCATGACTCACAAGGGAGTTACTTAATGCTCTGTTTATGCCACTACTCTGACTTGTGAAATTGTAAACTTGCTTTACCTGTCTACATGATGCACTTCCCATTTCTGTCTACTTCCATGGCCATGTTGCCTTATGAAAGAAAGAAAAGGGCACTGCTTGTGCACCTGGGTACTGCTTGTTAAATAAAATAGATGGCCTCTGATGTTACTCTGCTGTTCGACTGCATGTAATTGAAGCAACAAGGCAGAGTTGCAGTTTAAGAAATGTTTGAGCAAAAGCAGTGTTTTTTTTATTAAGCTTCTTCAGTACATTGTGAAAATGGCATCATTTTTTTCAAAAGGCAGTTTAAACTGTTGTATTTTATTGCACTAATAAAACCTCAGCACAGTTTGATGGGTAAAACAAATGGTTTGTTAGTTTTAAGTTTGTAGAAGCTGTTTATTCTGTAAGCTGTTGCTGTAGTTGACAGGCAGCAGTAACTTTAAGACGATTAAGTATGGCCTTACTTATCAATGCGCTGGTCTCTTAGAAGGACCATGGTTTTAATGGCTCACACGCTGAATAGTAATAGTCTGGACTAGATGCAGAATGTATACTTGTCTCAGACTTGTATGCACTGGCAAATGACTTCTTCCCAGCTCTGTTTTCTCATCTTTGAGTCATCTTTTTAGCCATTTCAGGAGTTGTATGAAAGACTACCACTGTTTCTGAAGTGCTTTGACATCTTCAGACCGCAAGTGATAGTTTGTGTTCTGTCCTCTTCTGGTGCACTACTTTGCAAGAGTGAGCTGTGCTTATTACTAGGATAATTCCTTTTTCTTCTTGCATGTCTAGATCTTGGGACTGATTGCCTGACACCGTGGAACACTGCTGTGTTCTGGATCTTGATTTTTGTGTGCTTATCATACAGTAGGCTCTGATACCTGAGTGAGTGCTCCCACTCTGCCTCCATCCTTTATTGCTGACTACTTGGGACTGTTACTGCTGTAACGTGGACTTTCAGAGCGTGCCTGTTTGTGGGGAGATGAAGTGATCTGGGGACACCCACGGTGCCTCAGGTGTGGTCTTGCATAATTCTCGTTGCAGAAGAACTCCTAGTGTCTTTCATTCTGCACAGCACTTTTACAGAACGGCATCAGTGCATGCAGTCACCTGTTTTAATTTGCTTCTGCTGTTGTAATTGATTAGAAGGCACAAAGTCACAGACTTAGTGCAAAATGGAAATGATGGAGCCTTCTGTACTGACTACAAAAGAGCTGTTTGGTCTTTCAAACTGTGCCTTATTTTCAATGTGTTAACGCCAATTTTTATGACATGTTGTAATAAGTGAGGTCTATTAAGGTTGCCTGGCATGTCTCTCTATATCTTCATTTTTTTACAGCTTTGTCAAAGCTTGGCTCTTTAAAATTAATTTGTACTTGCCAGGTACATAGCTTAGGCTGAGTTTTTGAGGGAAGAGTTCAGCTATTTTTAAGAATGAGACTAGGAAGAGTACGTTATTTTGGCCGTGTTAGTTCTGCAGGCGTCTTCCTCTCCTCATGCCCCGTTCTTATGCTTGGTGAACGGACTTGAAAGGCAGTGGTGATGGCTAGCATGAGTTTTTGCATTAAGAATGTACCTTTTGCCTTCTGTGTTTACAGCCTCTTCTAATTCAGCCTTTCTTTGGGCGATAGAAGAAAGGTCACAATTCAGGTGTTCAGTGAAGGCTTTTTTTTATTTTTCGCATTCAGTTATTTTGAAGGTTCAAATCTGCTGAACAGGAGGAATGTTCCAGAAAATGTGTTTTGCGGGGTACTGAAGAGAATAGCTAGGTCTGTGCTGAGAGAAGCTCTCTTGAGCTCATGAGAGCTCATGCAACAACATTCTTGGCTTTTGTAGAAACAAAAATATCGAGAGAACAAGAACTGGTGAGAGCTGAGGAGTCTGCTGTTGGTAGGAAGGTAAGGAAGATGACAACTTGTGACGCTAGGGAGAGACTGAGAGCTAGCGGGCGAAATGTGGACAAGGTGAGAAGATGAGGTGCAGTTAACAATGAGGAATCAAATGACTGCAGCAGGAGAAGAATGTCTAGGAGAAAACTGGAACTAATTAGGAGGAAAAGAAGAGGGGAGAGCTGTTTCTGGTAAGCAAGCAATGTGCAGCAGAAGAGTGGGAACCAACTGAATAAAGGAACACAGGGAGGGGGGAGAACGAGACTGAGCAAGGAATTTGGGTCACAGGCCGGCACAGGTGAAGAATGAGCGTTGTGTGTGACATACTGATGATGAAAAGGAGAAACAGACCAAGACAGAAACTGTGGGAGTACTTTACTGGATGGCAAAGAAACTGAAACTTGAAATTATGGAGAAAATAATTAGAACGAGATGAAATGTAGAGAGATTGAACTGGTGTGCAGTGCCACCAAACAACTGAGCTACCCAGAGAGGGAGGTCACTTTCCTGACATCATGATTCAACCCCTTTTTTGCTTTCCATCTCTAGCGCTTGTTGAACTCTTCCGGGAGCCAGTTCAGCAGCAGAAACCTGTCGGAGCGGGTGGCAAATTTAATCAGCTCACGAAGGCAGTGAGAGTCACCTGCTGGAACCAGGGATGAGGACTAGCTCTGTGTGTATATGTTAATAGGGGGAATAGCGTGGCTTTTCCTCATGTGGGGGATCTCCATGCGATCTCTTGAATCTGACCGATTAGAACAGTATAGTCAAGAGAACAGTTTTGGAGCAAAGAGCCTGCTAGGGAAGAGAGATGGGACTGAAACAGGAACAGGTTGGGAAAAGGTGAGGTCAAGTCTGAGAGACTGATGGGGAGAAAAGCTCTAGAATTTGGCAGAAGAATCTGCCAGTTAGAAATGTTCCTTCTCAAAATGTTGAGAGGATCCACAATTTTTCAATCTCACCATACCTTGCTGACAGCAAGTATTTGTAAAAGCCAGAGGAAAGGTACACATTTGTATGGCAATAACGCATTATCATCCATTAGTAGGAGTGGAAGAGATGTTTGTGATAGGCCTTAAGGCTCTGATTCTGCTGATGATCCTTGATATAATTTGAACATGATGGAATTTCTGTTTTATTTAAAGGCCTAGGAAATTATGCACACAGAAAATAGTGAAAAAATGTTTATTAAAGCTGTAATATAAATAGAAATTATGAAATGTGACTGCAATCTTAATCTGTTCCATTTACAAATACGCACTATTACCATCTTCACTTTTTCGTAGCATCTCTACTCCAGTCAGAATAAAGAATGAACAGTGATCAATTAAAAGATAATCATGAATATTTTGTTTCTCATTCTCTGACTTACTGTATACTATTCAGTTTCTGATTTGAATAACTTAATTTCCATAAGCACTTTGTAATTGATCTTGTGCAGTGAGAGACTGTTTCAAATGCACATGAATTTTTCACTGCGTTCGACATACAGGGAATTGAAGGATCAGAGTTTAGCACTAATAATCATTAAAAGAAGATCCTGCTGAAGTGGATACAAATGTAAAATTATTAACCTGGGAAAATACAAATCCATATCATGCTCTTCAGTATCCTGCAAATCAGGCCCCCGGAATTCAGTGACTGAGTAAAACACTGTTAAACAACATTGTGTAATGTGGTAAGGGATTTGACTGGCTTCATCCCAGGAGAGCTCTGGCAGAGGCAAGGATGTAGGTTCTCGTTTTCCAGGGTGACGTTTCTGTGCCTTTACAATGGCGTTACCCTTTCCCTCTCTTTCTCTTACCCGTCTTGCTCACCCTAGACACAGGCTGATTTATAGGTGTGGTCCATCCTGTTCTCAGAAAATATTCATATGTAATATTTTTAATTTCATTCCGTGAATTACTGTTGAAGTACTCTCTACAGTTTTACAGCTTTTGGTAGATTTTGGTGATGTTTGTTTGTTTGTTTCTTTGTTTTGTGTATGTGTGAGAACGGGGAGGGGTTAAATGAAAAGAGTTGGTGGGAAATAATTTTACATATCATTCTAATGTTCAGGTAAGATGCAACAGCGTTGCCAATCTGTGTCATTGCTAATATTGAATGTGCTTCTAGATGGAAAATTTTGACCCTTTTTGATATCTATAAGCCTGCAACTTTAGACACCTGTGCATTTGTATTAAAAATGTATTGTTTCAGGACACCAGTCAGTTGTTTAAAAACAATTTCAAATTAGTATAACAGTGCAGTATTTTATATCCATAACAAATAAAACAAAATAAATTCCAAATAAGCATAACCAAAAAAAAACCAAAAAAAAACTACCTCACAGGGAATAGCTATGTTCCATATTAATACTGTTCTCTTTTAGACTGTTTTTGGATAAGAATTTATAGTCCAGTTTGTGTGCTAGATCAGGAGTTCCAGCTAAGCCAGTATGTATTTTTAATTTCTCTGAATGAGTTTTTATAAAATATTGACTATCTGAGTTTGCTTAGCTTAGCTAAGAGTTGACTTTTTTGGGGGGGGGGGGAATTGTAATCCATACATCAACATTAAATAGCAAGAGTTCCAGAGAGGACTGCAGAGTGCATAGGCTAGTACAGAAGACAGAGTTATTCTCTCCAGGCATATTTTTGTCATAACTAAAATTCTTGCAGACATAGGTTTGCTGTGGCTTTTGTGTGTAATATTACGTTTATAAATCTTTTTTTTTTTTTTTTTTAAGCCGTGGTTACACAGTGACCTTGGTCACATCAAATCAGCAGTGCAGTGCACCTTCCCCCAGCACTCAGCCTTCCTTGTGCTTGCTCTGACACTTGTATGACCGTATAGTGGGCCAGATTACAGAGCAGATCTAGCTTAAAACAAACAAACAAAATCATTTTTCCTTGTGTTTGTCTTCCAGTAGCTCAGTTTCCTTTCAGCAGCAGCACAGACTTTTAAGTTGGATTAAATTTACCATATAACCAAGACTTGAGCTGTCATCCAAGTATTCCAGTGGGTATAAAAATGGCTTTTTCTTTTCCTGGAGTTTGCTCTATTTTTGTTTCTGTTCCTTCCCTTGACAGAAGGGCTCATATCTGAGTGACTATTTAGACAGAAGAGGCCGAGTCCAGCAAAGCTATTTCCATAGGTATGAAGTCCCATATGGCATATCTGTTCCTGTAGAATTTCTGAAATTTATCTGGGCTGGGAAGAGTTCTTGCTTTGCTAACAAGCTCCGCTGCTGCGAATTTATAAATTGGCTTTCTTCAGTAGTTTTCATCTGAGATTTTTTTTTTTAATTTATTTATTTATTGCCATAACTCCCTAGTGAACAATGTACCTGTATCTGAGTGCAGCTGACCTAGTATAGCCTTTCCAAATGTGAAGTTGTGGTTGTTTTATACCGGAAAAATTTAATCGTTCAATTTCTACATTCTTCAGTTTGCATGAGCATGAATAGAAGATGAATTTGACTTTAGGAGTCTTCTTTTCTTACTGCAACAGGGTAGGCAAGTCCTTATTTGCATCTGTAAAATATGCTTGGGAAAGAAGAACATGAGCTTTGCGTTAAATGCAGTGCTCGCAAATACTCTGAGCTTCCAGAAGAGCCTATTTTACGTGGAAAATTTAGAGTTGGCTTGTTTGCCTGCTAGGACTTGAGCAGAAATTCTAGTCACTTAGTTTAAACGAAATGTTGATTTTTATTATAAGCATTAATAATTAGTATGCAGACTCCTGAATTGTATAAGAATTATTTTAAATGTTAAAATGTTATGGTACTTAATGTATAATATTTTAAACAGCATAAAGTAGAGAAGGTTAAAATTGACAGTTCTCTTAGTGCGTTAGTATTGCAAGATTATGGCTTAGGAATTAATGGACAGATTCTGCAAGTATGAAACATACTGTTCAATTTTTTAAATTCTGTGGGGTGTTTTTTTTCTGCTGCAGGTGTAATGGACAGGTAGCAGAAGATTTCACTTTGATATCAGGGAATCAGAATGACTGAGTGCTTCCTGCCTCCCACTAGCAGCCCCAGTGAACACCGTCGGGTAGAACACAGTGGGGGTCTTGCTCGTACTCCCAGCTCTGAAGAAATCAGTCCTACGAAATTCCCTGGATTGTACCGCACTGGTGAGCCTTCACCACCTCATGACAGCTTGCATGAGCCTCCAGATATAGTATCTGATGATGAAAAGGAGCATGGGAAGAAGAAAGGAAAATTTAAGAAGAAGGAAAAGAGAAGTAAGTTGGCAGTTTCTCATATTTCATTCTCACACTTGCTCTTGTAGTCACACTCTCTTGCACACTCTCTCATGCGCTGTCTCAACTCTATAGGATGTCCAGTGCTTTTTTTTTTTTTTTTTTTTAAATGTTAACCTATTTAGGTGTGAAAGAAGTGAGCTTATACAAACAGACTTTGTGCAATACCTGTTTCTCTTCCAAAAATCCTAAACAAAAAAAAAATTTGTTTTTTGTTTCTCAGATAACAGGTGCCAAGCACATGCCCAGAATTACTAATAAGCATGCTTATCCAAAGTCTTAAATAGTGCTTGGGCAATTGTCTGGCGTGGAGTTCTTCTTATCCCATTATCTATTCATATTCTCCTTGGAGATTTCCAAGTGTGTTTCCAAATGAAGGCTCTGTGATATTTTAACTGGCATGCTAACTAAAAAAAAAAAACCTGAACGTTTGACCTGGTTTTTATACTTTTAAATTAGAAAGAGTAGATTTTAACAAATTTAACTCTTTTCCTTTGCATCTCCTGTACTCATATAGTTTGTCATTGTATACCACCTCACGTTTTTATGTGCACCCTGCGCCAGTATTTGAGGGGAAATAAAATCTTATGATTTTTTTTTTTCCCTCTTTACTTTCTTGGTTAAGTATAATCACAAAGTTTCTTCCAGCAGTGCCTAAGTAGTATTATAGAGTCCAGAAATGTGCAAGCCAGCGTCAGGATCTGAATTACAAGAACTGACAGATTAAATGTTGGGAGAAAGTAAAGCTTTGACTATAGAATCCATTCTCTGTCAGTGTCTTGGCATCTAAAATTGAAGTTTTCATTTAAGCAAAGTACTACCGCCACCCCTATCCAAAACCACAAAAGAAAAATCTTACTTCCAGCCTTTACACTTGTACAAGAAATTCTGGAAACATGAAATAGGTTTTGTTCAATATAGTCTTCCTACATCTTCTGAACAAAGCACCCAGAAACGCTGAGATGATACCAAGTGCTCTTGGCATCAAAAAGATCCTAACTGTCTCAAGTCTGTGAAACCTAAATATCACAGCCTGAATGTCAGTGCTTCTTCTTACTGATATTTGTTTTAACAAAATTTCAAAATAATGTTCATGTTCCATAATTCCTGTCTCTCTGGAGGCTGGAAGTTCTGGATGCCATTATACCTTGCTGCATGCTCACCTACATGAGAAATTTGCTTAAAAAAATGAGATAGTACATGATATTCTGGCTTGTTAGAATGCACATTGTGTCTGTTTGTAATAGGCATGCACGTATTTAAATAAATAATTACTCCTTATATATTTGCTGCTGCTGCACTATTTTTAATCAAACCAGTTTCCTGGAATCCAGGAATTATGTTGATTCTACCACAGTTTAGGCGTGTTGTTAAAAGACTGTGTGCCTAGTGGTTACCATAACTCAAAAATATTTTAACCTTCACTTAAAACCTATATGAATTTCAAATATTGGTTTTGAGAAGATGCATTCCTCATTTTATTTTTCTCATGTAAATACCTTTAATGCAGAATATTGAATAGATTTGACTGATGATGAAATTTCTAGATTCTTTGGATGGTTTTAAATACAAGCCATTAGTTGTGTTTTTTTTCTCTTTGCAAATCAACTTTCTGTTAGAACTGTGGATGAGATGCCTTTAAATTTAGTATTGTTAGAGGTCAGCATTATGCATAGTATGGGTTTCTTTGTGGTACAGTTCTGCATGTCTTATGGTGATAACCTCACTGAAGGCTGAAGAGGAAAAATGCTTCTTCAGCAAATATGCATAGTGCTGTGCGCATTAACACTGTAACTACTTCTGCAAGAGATGACAACACGTTTTATGGCTGATAAAAAGCAATTGTGTTATTTAGAAGAAGTTTTAAAGGTATGAAGTAAATTCCCAGAAGAAGAAAATGCAAAACATTGGAAGACTCAAATTGTTTCTTGTAGCTGTAATGTGAAAATTGTTCTTAGCCCTACTAGAAGTATGCCATATAAATGCCAGTCGAACATAAGAGTAAGTTAAATAGGAAGCTTTCAGTATCCTCATGTGCGATCTAAATATGGACATTCCTGTAAATATACCCAGAGCAAACATTTTACTTATGTTAATGAACAAGAGTTCTTTAGAGTTGCTTAACACAGTTAAGAGTTCCCCTTCCAGCCTTTTCTTTTGTTATTCCTTCCATACTTTTGATTATCTTCTGTTTATTTTAAATTCTATACCATGTGTTCAGATTATTTATTTTCACCAGCAGCCTTTCTGGCCACGTGCCACCACCTGCCATGATCACGTAATTTGGGGTTTAAACAAATATCACTGAACATTTCAGTGAGAAAAAGATAACTATTGACATTAAATTATAACCGAGTGAATGTTTCTGGAGCTTAAAATGTTAGCAAATTAATGACAGTGTTATCCAAACTCTCCTAAAATAGTATGTAACTTTAATACTACAAAAGTCTTTGGGTATTTTGAGAATACTGCAAATACAGACTTCAGAGGTGCTTGGAGACACAGGGTACGTGGAGAGGGATAAATAGCCCAAAATTTCTCAAGTTAACTTTTCAGGTAAATCTTATTTACATAAATGATGTATTCTTAGCGTCAGCATTATTGTTTATTTTAAGAAAGCGTTTTTGTATGCTAGCAAGGGATTTTTTTTTCTTATGTGGCTAGTATGATGATTTGATATTTTTCATGTTAATAGCAATAACCGAATACTGCAAAGCAGTTATCCTGGGAGAACGTAAATGAAATACTAAAAATTTGGTGGGAATGATAAGAAATTAAATGGAGTATTGGTTTTCATGTGCAGTATCAACTGCTGAAAGAAACAGTTTCAGCCTCTCTCTTCTATACCCTCTGCTCCTCTGTGATAGTATGAGTGTTCATGAGCTGCAGTGAGTTAGATTAGGAGACTTGTTTAGGCTACAGTTAATTTTTTTTTTTACTGAAATAGATTTAACTCAGATCTTTCCCTGTGATTCAAAAAAACACATGTCTATGCAAGAACTTGGAATGTGGCCGTGTGCGAGCAAAAGCAGATTTTTTGAATCGGTAATGGTTCATGCGAGACTATAACCGGGTAATTGGTTTTTTGGTTTGGTTTTTGTGTGTTTGCGGGGGGGCGGTGTTTTTGTGTTAAGTTTAACCTCCTGTCAGTAATCACCTCTTGGTAAAGTCATAAAACATGTGGTTCCTTACAGAAGATGAAGATTGTAGGAAATTGTTCGAAAGAAAAAGCGATTATATTTAGCAGAATTTCTGTAGGAGATCAATTTTAGATAGGGAGTCTGTATGTTGCGTATCTCTCACTCATTTTACTTCTGAGCTTGGTACCACTGGACAGGGTGAGTTCAATATGCAGTTAGGATATTCTATTTATAATCCATTTTCCTTGTTTAATTCTTATGTGGAAAATGGAGGATTAGTTGAACTGTAAGCTGAACTACCTTGTAAAAAGATAACGGTGTCATAGGTACAGACTCTTCTGAATTTTCCAGGAAATATTTTTGACAACTGTATTCCCATTGTTTGGGGCTTTCTTGCATATATTCTCATTGAGCTGAGAGAATATGGTTAATATTATTCCTATGGTTAATTTGGGACTCCAGTAGAATCCTAAACCTGCTCTAAACAATCTTTGATCCCCAAATATATGTTAAGCTTTATCTTCTTCCCTGGGTTGCTATCTTGGCTGGAGTTCTAGCGATCTGCAACTCTTTCCTGCTAGCTACCATCAGGTAGGAGATAGGAGCCTGTTCTTTTTCATCATCTTTTCTACTTCTTCAGCATCTTAAGGGATTTTTCTGCAAAATAATTTCTGCTCAGGAGTGCATCATCCATATGGACTTCTGGCAACCATGTAAAAGCTGTAATAGTACCCCCAATTGTCCTGGATAGAACAATGAAATTATACGTTGTCTCCATGCTTACGAAGGATCCTTTCCGTTTCTGTATAAAGTGCTGATGAAGGTGGTCACTACAATAGTGGTGGATACTAGATCTCTGTCGAGGGAGATCTGTTGGAAATTGTACTGAGGCCATTCTCATCTTGCACAATAACCAAATAGGTGCTATTGCAAACAAAACTTTATTTTTTTACTGATCTAGAGCGTGAAGAAGCTCTGAATAAATTTACTTTTTAGCTTTTGATAAATTTACTTTTTTCTGTATATATTCAGGATGTTTGTATTCCAGTATATTACATCGCTGGCGAAAGCAGTAACAGTAATTTCGTTACCGACAGTATAGTTACGTCTGAAGAAAATCAGGCTATTGTAGAAGGGACATGTGAGAGATTCTCTGTGAATCTGAGAGTAGTGTATATTCCTAAACTTTGCTGAATTACATTACTGAGACAAATTAAAATAGTCTGGGTTTGTATTTAACTTGCTACTTCATGTCTTCACATGAAGTCAAGAAATACCAGTTTCAGGAACACATGCTATTGCTGGTATTGCATTACCAAAGAGCTAGAAAGGCAGGAGGACGATTTGTGTTGCAACGCTGAGTGTTGAGACATGTAACACAGGTGCTTTGTTTATTGGTGGAATCAAACTCCAAGCTTAGGTCCCCTGTATGTGACTCACAGAGAACATGCCAGTACTATACGTAGTAAACAAACAAAAAAAAAACAATAAAAAACCTCACTTCTTTAGATAGTGAGCTGTTAAAAGCTGGGCAATAGGAAATGTTGAGGACATTGTTTTGTACTCTGTGTGCTGAAGATTTAGCTTTCACTTCAGAAACTGCACCTATGAACCCTGTCTTAAAACTCAGTGCCAGACCCGTCTCATTCTCACAAGGCGTAATGGTAACGTATGCTCCTCTTTTTGCTCCATAGCTGGTGCATCAGCAGTACTTTCCATATAAGAGTAAAGTGTGGATCCTTAGTTTATACTTTGCAGGAGGTTTCCCTACCCATTTCCAATTTTAAGTTACAAAAAGAGTGAGCGTGGTATAGCCAGTAAACTGGGAGGACAGAGACCTGGTTGCCGGCTGATCTCGCGTTAAAGTTTGCATTTTTATTTTAAAAATTCACTTGGGCAGGGGTAATGCTGAACTCGCTCCATTCTTCCATGAAAGTGCATGTGTTTGGCAATCTTAGGGAAGAGTCCAGGATGGGAAAGACGAACAAGATCTTTAACCTGTAAGAATTACAGCCTAGAATCTCATCCGTGATGCTTTCTCTTATAATCTAAGTAATGAGCTGATTTTCCACCACCCAAAACTATTCAGTAAGAAACAGCACTTGACTGTCGATGTGCTGCTTCATTCAGGCAGAGGCGCTGACTGATTGTCAGTAACGGAAGAGTGTAAAAGGAGCCGTATAACGGGGGCATCATGTTAAAAAGCAAGAGCTTGTTATCCACTGGGTTGGGGGGCCTAGGCTGTGCAAATTATACCTAAAATCTCTTCTTTGAACGGGTTTCAGGCTTACTTTCCTTATAAGGAGTATTGTGTATGTAAGATCACAATTCGTTGTCTCGGAAGTTGTGTTGGTTTGTACGTCGCTGGGTTTGTGCCTTTTTTTTTTTTTTTTTTTAAATCCACCTCTAAAGTTTTCCTTGTTCTTGCCTGAAGGATAGGCAGGACTAGCTGCAGAGGTGTAATTAATACACCTCTGTATTGTGGTGTAATGTGTTTTAGACAACACTTGGTATTTTGCAGCTGGAACAGCATACTCTGACCATGGACTTGTTTCAAGCTCTCACATAGGTTTTTTGAGACAAATACACAACGTTATTGACAGGTATTGTGCTAGTGTTACTGAAGTTGTCTTACTCCCTTAACGGAAAGTAAGTTTGCTTTTCTTTTTTTTCCTTTTTTTTTTTCCCTGCCTTCCACTTTTTTTTACTCCCTTAATGGAAAAGTAAATTTGCTTGGGCTTTTTCACCTTTTTGGCATTTTTATTTGAGGCTGAAACTTCATTAACTTCATGATTGCCTTAAATTTTGTAACATTTTGGGAAGGGATTGGGCAATTAAGGGATTGAAATTTAGTTTATTCTTACTGGGACTTTGTTAGAGATGTTTGTATGTAGCAGATGATCCTTAACAGCAACTCTTATACTGTTGATTACAGGAACATAGAAGTTGCCAGACAGTTGTTTTTATTTTACAGTTCCTTGACTATTAAATGGGAAAATAGCCCGTAAGATGGACATTGTCACGATGAGTAAGTATACGGCATACTAGATGTTTAGATCATTCAGGAGATGTGTGGCTTATTTTTGATGTGAATATGCAACTTTGAATTAATCCTTGTCCACTTAACTCTGTAATAACTTAAGAGAACCTTCTGAAGACTCAGGCAGGCACTTGAGTTTTAATTCATGTTACTTCTTCCCTCCCCCTTCTTTTTCTCTCCTAGCTACAAAATAGATATATAAACTAAATAAACTTACATCTGTCCTCCTTTGTCTGGTAGCGGAAGGTTATGCTGCCTTTCAAGAGGACAGTTCTGGTGATGAAGCTGAAAGTCCTTCCAAGTTGAAGCGGTCCAAGGGAATACATGTCTTCAAGAAACCCAGCTTTTCCAAAAAAAAGGAAAAGGATTTTAAAATAAAAGAGAAACCCAAAGATGAAAAACACAAGGAAGACAAACACAAGGAAGACAAACATAAAGAGAAGAAGTCAAAAGACTTAACTGCAGCAGATGTTGTAAAACAGTGGAAAGAGAAGAAGAAAAAGAAAAAGCCAATTCAGGAGACAGAGATACCTCAAGTGGATGTTCCAAGTCATAGACCTGTGTTTGGCATTCCTTTGGCTGATGCAGTAGACAGGACCATGATGTATGATGGCATCCGCCTGCCAGCAGTTTTCCGTGAATGTATAGATTACGTAGAGAAGTATGGCATGAAATGTGAAGGCATCTACAGAGTTTCAGGTATTCTGAGCACACTGAGGTGCAGGTTTCTAAGAATTATACTTGGAATTTTCTTACTGTTTTATCACTTTCGACACATGCAGCCACGTAAAGCTGCATTAATTTTAATTACCTAAAAGATAATCAAGTAGCTAAATTTAAGCAAACCCATGAGTCTGGAATTCCAGAGAACTTGCTGATATGGTGGTACTCTTCAATGGCAATAAAAATATATTTATTTTAGCCTTTTGTGGTAGGACGATAACTATGTATAAAGTGTGCTGGTATGGCCAGCTTGTATCTTCTGCGTTAGCAAAGTGGTGCTGGCTGATGGGCAAAGCAGAGCTGAGAAATAGCCATTTGTTACTTGAGCTTCCCACCAAGCTGCTTTTTCCATCCACTTCCATTGTATAATATTCTTCTTAAAAATTCTTTGAGCAAATTAAATAATGTGCAGAAAACACAAGCTTCGATATTAAAGCCTAGCAACACCAGGATAATTAACCATGGTTAGTTGTGTAACACAAGCTTACATAATACGTTTGTGCATTTATAAAACATCAGTTTTAGTTATATTAAAAAAAGCAATTGTTATATTTGTGAACTCCACCTGCAGTATAACTTGTCTGAGTACTTCTGTACGTATGGTGAAGGGAGCCAGAACAAGTGAGAAAAGGAATGTGAGGAAAAGCATTTGAAACGAGTTATTACCTAGCACTGTAAAACAGTACTTCAGACAATTTTGAAGGCTTCATTAAGGTCTTTTTTCACTATTGATCTGCATGGTATTTGTTAGGGATGCATAAATGTGGTAACAGTTAAAGCAGTTTCTCAACCTTGCATATTGGAACATTCTGGTTGCGTATTTTTTTCAGTACGCGCTTTAGGAATTTTGATGGAGGAAGGTTTGTTTCCCATAACGCATTTTTCATGTTTGCGCTTTCTAGATGTTCCAGTGCAATAGCACCCTCTTGTGTGTATAAAATTGCTTGCATTGAGGGCTCAAAAAGACAACTGCAGTAGCTTAACAAGCTCCAGTGCACCAGCAGATGTGTGATGGCTAACTTGTCTAGACTTCACTAAATGCAGCTGAGCCCATTTTACCTTCCATTTACTGTGGGCTAAGAGTTACACCCAGCTTTGCTTATTGTGTCTGATCCAAGCTGTGGCAGTACATTAAGCGAGTGTTACTCGAGTGGGTATTTGAGCTTTAAGAACATTGTTGGATGATCTGAATGTCAGTGAGTTATAAAAACACCTTACAGAAAACATGAGCTGTGTTGTAAACATGCCTTTAGTCATACAGTGCCTCAAATAATCTTGTGTGAAATGTCTCACTGAGGATAGCCAGTTGGAAATCTGGAAAATAAAAAGTATGGTTTTTTGGTTTAACGAAGGAAGGTTGTTATATGTACAACTTGTTGCACAACATTCATTGTTGATAATAAAATATTTCCTTGCTCAGATCGGGGCTGTATAATTGAACAACCTCAAAGAAGTTGAATGCAGATACGCGATTGATCTTACGTTCCCCTATCCTCCCTCACCCTATTTTAGGTTCTTAGATGTAAGGGAATGCTGGCTGCAATTCTTTTCCGAAGTGCAATATTTTTGCCTCACAGTAGTAGCTAATGCTTTGAGAAGCAGTGAGCCTGTAATTTTGAGTAATGATTCTGACTTTGTCACATTTGGATAACCTTTAAAAGGTCTTCCTCAGTTAGTTTGCTTTGTAAGGAGAGATGAAAGAAATGCATCTCAGACAGAAAGTTTAAATATAGTTCTTATAGATTTACAGTTCAAGATTTCTCTTAATTCTTCATCTACATATTTTAAGGAATAAAATCAAAAGTTGATGAGCTAAAAGCAGCTTATGATCGAGAAGAATCTCCCAACCTGGAAGAATATGAGCCCAATACAGTAGCCAGCTTGCTGAAACAGTATCTGCGAGAACTGCCTGAAAATTTGCTTACCAAAGAGCTAATGCCCCGCTTTGAAGATGCTTGTGGAAAGAGCACAGAAGCTGAGAAAGTTCAGGAGTGCCAGAGGTTGCTGAAAGAGTTGCCAGAGTGTAACCATCTCCTAATTTCTTGGTTGATTGTGCACATGGATCATGTTATTGCAAAAGAACTGGAAACAAAAATGAACATCCAGAATATTTCTATAGTGCTCAGCCCTACTGTCCAGGTATGTGCACCACACAGCAAGCGTTAGAGCAGAACTTCAGTCCGAGAAAGACTTGTACACAGGTATTCTCTTGCAGGTGTGAATCAGAAATTTTCTTACAAGGTTAAGCTCAATTACAGCTTCTCTTTACTCCTCAGAAGCTTAAAATGATGGGAAAGGGGGAACAAGAGGCTTTCTGAATGTGAGCTTCCATAACATTTGTCTGATATTTGGGTTTCAAATGCAGTTTAGTTATGAAAGCATTGCAAAGATTGCTGCCAGGGTGTTAATTCTATTGTAAACAGCAGTTAAAATTAATAATGAATTCAGCTAATAATTGTTGCAGATACACAATATCCATGTGTTTGTGATTCATTGATAAGTTAGTGAAGATTGTATTGTTGCCTAACTTCCATATCGAGCCAATGAACCCTCGACTGCAAACAGATGGTCTTGGTGCAGACTTGGCCGTAATGGCTCTGGTGGCTGCAGTCAAACTGCTGGGGAAACCAACTGACTTAGTTTTCTAGTAAGATTTTTCATTTCTGGAGTAATTTCTTAACGAGCATCTTGGAAAACTTTAATTTAAACACATTTCAGAATTAGTCCAATGCATAATGGAAACATAGTGCTGGGTGTGGATTTTCTTCTAAGGCTTTACTTTATAATTAATTGTCTAAGTGAAAACCCAGTAGCAAAAGGGTTGGGTATTATTATTTTGCTGGGCCAGTCCCTTTATCGCTAAGAAAAGAAGCAATATTGAATTTTTACATTCAATTAATGTAGAACAATGCAGGCCCAATCACGTTCTGTTGTTTAAGTTGATTTTAGCAAGCAGGTGGTGAGAGAACTCTAACCCTTCTCTTAGGATAAACTTTTGAATGGCAATGGAGGATACAGCATCAAAATAAATATTTGCTTCTGTCTCATGTTAAAACAAGGAATTACAGCAGCAGATCCTTTCAAACTATTTGTTCTCCTGTTTTAAATCATCTGAGAGAGAAGCAGTGGAAAATATTTACAGTTTTTGGCAGGGAGAGAAGAAGGTAGCCAGCAACCAGGCATAAGCTCAGTATGGTCAGTGTTCCCTTCTCGCTTGTAGCTATCACTGGCTACCTTTACGCGAGTAAAAAGGGAGATCTAATACATTTCTCTGTCTACCATTGATAGAAATAATTGCTATCGTGCAAGGCATGTGATAATTTTGAATTTAGCGTGAAAATGCCGCAGAGGTACAGACATGGAAGACAGCTAAGTGAACATATGGTGATTTATTGAAGCCAGTACAGGGTCATTTGAAATACCATTTTTAAAACAAATTTCAGTCTCTTTGGACAAACTAACATGACTACTACTCATAGAGGGGCATACTAGAGCCTCTTTCCTTTCTAGAGAAAGATATGATCTTAGGCTGTGCACCATAATACCCAGAAGATTATGTAAATCATTCTCTTAACCAGTATTTTGTCTGTCCTTTCTTTGCAGATCAGCAACCGTGTCCTGTATGTATTTTTTACACATGTTCAAGAGTTCTTTGGGAATGTGACCCTAAAGCAAGTGACAAAACCTCTTCGCTGGTCAAATATGGCAACAATGCCAGCACTTCCAGAAACACAAGAAAGCATTAAAGAAGAAATTAGACGACAGGTTCGTGATTACTTCAGTATTCTTCTTTCTATTCATCTTTGCCCTGTTTTTTATATAGTCAGTGGCAAATTTTCATAAGCTTGTTGCATGATTTGTGTATAACATTGTGAGCAGTGGTATTCTTGCCCGTTTCATGTGTGGAAGGATATTTTATGGTCTTGCGAAGATGAATATAGCCACATCTTTTCTGAATTGCTTTGCTTAATACCTAGAATTTTTTAAGGTGAGGGGGAAGATAGGGAGAACATGTTTAAGAATGTGGTTTCTTTAATATCCCTCTTTAGCTAGTTCTCGATCATGTGCTGAGTTTACGTTAACACTTGGTTTTGATTGACATGTAAGGCTTTGAAAAATAGAATTCCAAACCTGTTGCCACGAAGCCAAAAATTTTTAGTGCTTTTTGGTTCGTGATTTTTTTTTTCCCGTCTGCCCCTTCTGATATACTAAAGACCTGTTTTACTTCTGTCTTAAAGTTGCCATATCAGCCTTTAGCACAGATACAGGATTTCTCTGTTGTTGTGAGAACCCTTTAATAATACAGCGCTGCTGTAGCACCTGCATGATACTTCACTCTTAGCAGCCAGTATTAAGAGCAATTGCTTGGGCATCCTTCTGGCTTCTCCCCTAACCTTCTAAGCAGAGAATTAGGGGGAGAGATCTGGCAAAATATGTTGTTTTCGAAATAGGAACAAATCTCTGAAATTCAATTTAAGAGTTAGGTAACTTGCTCAACAGAAACTGCCTTTGTCCTTGGGGAGAGATACTCCCTCTTAATCTGCTGGGTAGAAGGAGAAGAAAGGATGCAAAAAAGATCTCATCAAAAAGTCAGTTCTAGCATGTTGGCTAGTGCTAATGCTGTCTGCACTAAGCTTTAATACAGTCTGTGTTTTTCTGTTTTGTTCTCCTTTATCTTAAAGTAGATGGTTTCTTGGTGAACTTGAAATAGTGGTAAGTTTAGATAAACCTTTTCAAAACATGCTTATTCCCTTTTCTCATTGTACAGCTTGTAGCATATGCTCTTAATAGTTCCTACAGTTATTCATGAAACTTTATATATGCACTAAGAATTAACTTGAAAATGGAAATTTCATAACCTAAGCAGAACCTGCTATAGTTGCAATGACTTGCAACTTCAGAGAGCTGAAAAACAGCACAACAAAGCAGCTCTGTATATGTTACCATTATACAAAGACTGCATCACTTAGCAGGCTGTTACTTTGAGGGGTTTCAGTGGAAAGTGGATTTAGAACAGATTAATGCAGTGTAAGAAAACAGCGTTGACACCTGGTCTGATTCTAACCTAAGCAAGCTAACCCTAGCAGCTGATAGCAGATGTACATGGGAGAGGGCAGACGTAGCATTACCTCCCAGTAAGCTGTCCCAGCCCACTGCAGCTTAGATTTGCTGAGCCCAGTGGTAGCATCTGTTTTTTGAGTCTGCTTTCCGTGTTGTTTTTTAATTACTTATGATCACTTTGTGCTTTTTCTTTTCTTCACTTCTTCAAGTTTATCTAATCACTATTTAAAATCACGCAGACGTTTTTTCAGTTACATCATCCTCTGACAGTGAATTTCACAGCTTAAACAGAAGGGAAGTAGCAATGTGTTGTATGGAGTAATAAAAATCTCCTAAATGATTCAGTTTGACCCTAAGCCCCTCTGGTGCAAGAGGCAGTGCACAGTCAGTCATACCACTTTACCTTCTTAATGCTATGTGCAGTTTACACTGTAAATAGTGCTGAGAGTCCTGGTGGGTGGGTGATGGGGGCAAAGGGGAGGGAAAACCAAATAAGCTGCAGAGGGAGTTCGCTTCTCTGTCTCTGCTTACAGAGAGAGATGACAGCGAGCGCAAAGATCAGGTCAGAATAAGGGAGGGCTAGAAGAATGCAGAAGTTCAGCATCTGCAGGGAGAGGGGACTTGGGGAGAGGGAGGCCACATGATATGTCTTTTTTTCTTCTGCAAGTAATTGTATATGAGCAAATTTCAGATATAAAACAAACTGGCAAAAACCACCTAATATTAAGATTCTGAGATTCAGTTACATTTGAGAAGTAAACCTTAATGGTTTAGCTGGAAAGAATTTAAAGAGTAAAGCAGTTTTTTAGAAAAGAGGATAGACTTGGGATTTCTGCCAGAGAAATGTATGATGTAAGAAGGAATTAATGAAACTACTTTGAGCACTCATGCCGAGGACTGTGATTTATGGGTTAGGTCTTAAAATGGAATATAGGTGAAACGTGATAGTGGAGGAGAATAACTTATGAAAAAATTATCCTAGACTATCAATGGAAGAAAGATTTAAATAAGGAAGACTGAATAATTTAGAACTCCTTAAGACTGGATGATAGCATTGCAAAGCTATTTTCTTTAAAAAAAAAAAAAAAAAATCCCTGAACATCGTCTGGAGCAGTCCAGATATCTTTGACCACAGAAGATGAATCAATTATTTTTAAAGTCGGGAAAATTAACTGAGTGTACAATCATTGCAGTGACTATGATCTCTTTGGCAACATTTCTAGGAGTTCCTACTGAACTGTTTACACCGAGACTTGCAGGCAGGGATAAAAGACTTATCCAAAGAAGAGAGACTCTGGGAAGTGCAGAGAATTTTAACAGCTCTTAAAAGGAAACTAAGAGAAGCTAAGAGACAGGTGGGTAGCTTTCTATTTATTGACCAAACATCTAAATCACAGATGAAACTTAAGTAGGGATATTTTTAACTGCAGCAGTTCTTTCCAAAGTTTTATGACCATAGGTTATTCGCTGTTTACCCCTGTTTCTTTTGGAGCATCATTCAGCCTTATTGTTTAATCTTATAATTGAAAATACCATCAAGGTGAGATGATTCTACAATCACAGATTGGAGACTATTTTTCTGATGTTCATAGTTTGCAATGAGTATTTTATGGGTTACAGTTTGCATTTAGAAAGGACAGGTGTTGCTGTGGAATTTTATCATCACTTCCTAGCTGTGGATTCAAGTTTTCATTCTGCTCTGTGTGTTTTAGCTTGCAAACACTAAAGAAAAAACATGTAAAATTGACTCTAGAAAGCATTTTTAATAATCTTTGGTATTATTTTAAGTAACTCTCCAGTTAGAGAGCTGTGAAAGAATGGAAATGCATGTTTAGGGGAAAATGGGAAAGGAATGACTTCAGATAGCTCTCTGTCAACTGCAAATACTTCAATTTTGCTGTTCCATTTATTTCCCAGATATACAGATAGATATATGTATTTAATATTGCTTTGAATGCTTCTGTGGGTTCAATAGGAAAAGAGTCATTTGACCACTACTGTTTTGGAATGTAAGTTCTGTCTCCTGTGCTCGTAGCCAGGATGGTGTTCTTCAGGTAGAGCAGGTAACTTCCAGCTACGGAATGGAATAGTCTTATTACTATTCCTACAACCTGGAACATAACAGATGAACGTTCCCTACTTTGTGACGGTGCAAAGTCAATGCAGTTAGATCAAACCACCTTTTTATATCTCTTTACTGCATATTTTGTCAGCTTAAGAGTGTCTGAGGAGCACTCACATTATCTGTTTATCTGGCTCTCCTTAGGTATAGCAAGATCTTGAGGCTCTAGCTGTTTGCAAAACAAAATGTATGATTAAAAGCTTAGTGTTTTACAGAGCATATATTTGTTACATGCTTAAAACAGTGTGTTTTGCAATAACAGAATGAGTAACTGCAAGGCTCAAAAGCGAACAGACTTCAACTGCGTTTTTTTAAACTGTCACATATCTGAGAAAGGTGGGCAAGCAATGGATATAGCATTCCAGTATTTTATTTTGCAGGCCTTGAAATTAAAAACAGACTTGCCTGTAAACTTTCAAGATAACTGAGACAGTGATTCTTCTAAATGTGAAAAGAAAATACATTCCAAGTTGTTGTGTTTTTTTTTTTTTTTTTACAGTAAATTAAAATGACTGGGGAGGCTGGCCTTTTAAAGTTGTACTCTTTCTCTGGCAGGAGTGTGAAACAAAGATCGCACAAGAAATTGCTAGCCTTTCAAAGGAGGATGTCTCCAAAGAAGAAATGAATGAGAATGAAGAAGTTATAAATATTCTGCTTGCACAGGTAGATGGCAAGCATTTATCTGTCTGCTATCTTATTTTCTTGTTCCATCTCTTTCAGAATCATTAAACACACTTCTGTTCTTTACAATACAGTGAGAAACTGAAAGCTTATAGGGTTCTCTCTCTGTCCACAAAAATTAAGGCTTTATTTTAATGGTAGATAAAGTAGGGAAAGAATGGCTTACTGCAGGAGTGAACCTAAAGGGTGGTAGACTGTTAACAGCAGAAAGGAGACAGTGCGCAACAAAAATACAGAACCTTTCCTGTTAATTAAACATATGTAGAAAGCACTTGCAAATCTCGCCAGTTTTAATAAATATTACTTATTTTCCCGCTGATCATAGGAAGTATGGGCAGCTATTTTGGCTTTTCTGCCTTCCTTCACTTCCCTCAGTAGCACTGATCTTCTCTCCACAGCATTTGTTCCCCCCTATGCCTCTTAAAGACGTATTTCAGAATTCAGTTTTTCTAGCTGTTTTTCTAGTTATCCAGAGCTTTCCCTATGATTTAAGAAGTAGGCAGCCAAACATGCCAGAATTTGATGGGTCGTCTCCACAACTATTCAGTAAAATGATCATCTGAGGATTCAGAGAAGACATTGTTGGTTTCGAAGTTATATTTGCTTTGAGGTTTTGATGAATCAGAGTTGAAAGAAGGCGCGCCATCCACTTCTACTGAAAGTATTTTGGAGAGCCGCGTTATCTCATTGCTTCTCAGGGCACGGCATTACAGAGTAATCCTTGTATGTTCCTTGTAGGCCATAAAGTTGAGGCTTTTTTTAGGTGAACTAATTGATCATTGCAGGAGAATGAGATTTTAACAGAACAAGAAGAACTGCTGGCCATGGAGCAGTTTCTGCGGAGACAGATTGCCTCTGAGAAAGAAGAAATAGATCGCCTTCGAGCAGAAATAGCTGAAATACAAAGGTAAAAGGGAGCCTGCCCACATCAGATCCCCAACCAGGCGAGCAATCTTTGATTAAAAATAAATACGTATTCTTCTGAAACAATACTCAAAACTACACTTCAAAGATAACCCTGTGAGCATTAGCATATTTGAAAGCCTGTTCCTTGTATTGAAATCTCAAAAACTTTGCACCTTTGAAGCTATTTCTTTGCTAGTATAACAACAGAAATATGATCTAAGTAGACTCTGTGCACCAAAATAATGCCCATAGGAAATCATTCATTTATTAAATTAAGCTTTTAAAGCAAAGTCCGGTTTTTGTTTTAAAACTGTTGGAGATTGTTCAGTAGACAAAAGTTAACTGTTTTACTCTGCTACAATTCTGGCAAACATGAGGAGGTGTTTTAAACTGCTGGCATTGCTCTTTCAGTCGCCAGCAGCATGGTCGAAGTGAAACTGAGGAATACTCTTCTGAGAGTGAAACTGAGAGTGAAGATGAGGAGGAGCTGCAAGTCATCTTGGAAGATTTGCAGAGGCAGAATGAGGAACTGGAGGTAAGATTTGAATCCTAGCATTAACTGGAGTTCCCCCTTAACTGCTTACTTGATTTAGTCTTTTCAGAGGTTCTGCACGTGTGCAGACTGATTGATTTACTCCTGTTTTGCCTTGCCATGAAACTCTCTGCAGGGCTCTGAGGAATTGGTTTCCGATGCAGCGGACCCAGGGAGGCGGGGGAACAAAGGTGTGGGTTAGGATGTGCATCACGTGTTGTCCTTCTAAAACAAAGGCAGTTATTTGTACAACTGCAGCTCTTCACATCCTTTGGAACTGCACACTCTCTGAACACCTTGGAGTTCTTTGACTCCACAAGGGAAAATTAAATATTGCAAAAAACCTGATGAGGTCTGCTCTCGTTGGGCATGAGGCATGAGTCTCCACTGTGTGAAGAGCTGCTGGAAAGGACCAATAGTGATGTCTTTCCATTGCGGTGGTGTTACTAGCTCACCTTCTGAAGGGGATTTATTACTCTCATAGTATGTCATAACCATTCTTTCCATATGGTGAATTAGAAAAAGATGCAAGTTCAGGTGGATATAGTGGGTCCTCGAACCAGACTGACAAAATACCAGAGCAGAGCTGATTTTTACATGAAGAGTTTGAGTGCTTAGATCTCGATTTAAATATAATAAACTGTGCTTCGGCATTTACTGGCAAGTCTTGTTCTCTTTTATTTCTGGTGAAAAAACCTAGGCATGGAAAGGGTAGAAAGCCTTAACCAAAAATTTTAATTTCTGTTCTTAGCCACAGACTCCAAAAGTCATTAAAACACAGGGCTAGTGGACAGTACAGCAAGGACTGGACATACGCAAAGAAAGTCTGTGTCCAAGACAAAAGAACACAGAGCCTTCTTGTTACCAGACCTCCCTAACCTTGCTTCCTGAATGAAATGAAAGGAGTTTTTTGTTAAATAAAATTTGTAATTCACAGGAATTCCACACAGTTAGATGAAGCAAGTTCAGCAGTGATTTTTAAATGCAAAGTTTCAGTGAAGTCAGTGCTGGATACCTACACAAGGAGGGCAAGAGTATTCATTTTTATAGCTGCTTTTTTGATGGCTACAGCTTTAAAGTCTCTGATCACTATAAACCACCTATTCCACCTAAGAGGGTAGATTATTTTTTCTATGCATTCTGTTTTTAAATCACTGTTATGTGTAGGTGCACATTTCCTTCTGGGTTAGCAGCAGAGCTTTGTTACTGTGCAATGCTTAATGGTCCCCTAGCTACAGGAATTACTTCTAAGAAGGAGCACTGACATTTGTTTTTCCTTACTTAAAAGATAAAGAACAATCACCTGAACCAAGCGATTCATGAGGAGCGAGAGGCCATCATTGAACTGAGAGTACAGCTTCGACTATTGCAGCGAGCTAAATCGGAACAGCAGGTGCAGGAAGAGGAAGAGCCAGAAAAACGCGGGGGTGTTTCTCAGCAGCAAAGAGACAGTGTCCTAGAGACAAAAGCAGCCAAAGAGCAGCCAAAAGCAAGCAAGGAGCAGCAAGTCAAGCCATCACCAAGTAAAGACAGGAAAGAAACTCCAATTTGATCAGGCTCCTTGGGTATTTATAAAACCAACTGAACTGTGCAAATTACTGTAATTTTATTCAAACTGCACAAATTATTGCTGGCTGTGTACATTATGTAAAGAAAATTTTCTTTTAAGCCCTGGAGACTTTGTCTCTTTAATACTTCTGGCTTCTGCTCATCAGAGTCAGATGAGTTTGGAGCGACCAGAAGAGATTTCCAGCTAGTACTGATTATTTCAAGACTGGTTTCCTTCAGGTGATTGATTAAAATAATTCAGTAACAGTCTTATTTTAAACCAAAACCATTATTTGCATTCATTGGAGCAGAATTGGAAGATCTCATTTTCAATAAATAAACAAAAACCCACCCACACTTACTAATTATTTGCCTTGTGAATCTATTCATTCTCATTCACGTTATTTCTGCTTACCTAGTCACTTCTTGCTTGTGCCTTTGATACCTTTCTGATGCAGATTATATACAAGGGAGCTTTAAATTTATTTTGGTTTGGCTAAAACGGTGGGAGACTGTGGGGTATCGCGTTTACCTAACAAATGCCCTCAACTTCATTTTTGTTCTAAGATGTACTGAATAAATGTAAAACTTGACAGATGTTATTTATGTCTCTGTATGATGGAAATGTTCATCAGGAGCTCTTAATGTCTTTTAGCAATGTAGATAACCCATTTGCTCATTTATAAAACAACCATCATCATGGCTGTAGAAGATATGCTCTGTTCATACAGCCAACAGCCTCCTCTTAATCCATTTTAAATGTTTCAGTCCCTCTGAGTAAGCCACTGACTGATGCTTTAGTCAGTGATGGGGATGGGTTATGTTGCTTAAGATAGATAGCTCTGCCTGACCAAGCAATATACTATTTCCATCTACAGAAATGCAAGTCACTTGTGCTTTCCAAATAAACCTGAAGAACGATGCCAACTGGAGGTAGTGGGGGGGGGGGGGAGGGGGGGGTTCAGCAATAGACTTTTTTTTCTTTTGTTTAAAAAAAAAAAAAGTGGGACTTGCTTTTTGGTTTGGCTATTTTACTGCTTCTAGCAATCAAAAGCCTCCATCCAAGCTGGCATTTAAGGGCCATTTAATGTTTCAAATACATTCATGAGACTTGTCACATGATACATAGACAGTAACTCCACAGGGTGCATATAGGCTTCTTATTTTTTAATCTGGATATTTATTTTTCAGCACCTGTTGGATGCAGTTGTATTCTTTATCTATCTACCTATTGCACTGTTGTGAATCATTGGCCATGATTTGATTTTGTACAAATAATGCTTTGATATGTTATAGAAAACAGCATAGTATTTTTTTAAAATTTGGAAAAATTTATAAAGACAGAAAATGTGATCAGATGACAAATGTAAACTGTAAAACATTCTCCCATGCCTTCGTTACATACATTTTATATTTGCTGGCAATATTTAAACTTTTTTGTTTAATTCACACTAATTCCTATCAAATTGTCATGGATTTTTCTAATGTTCTTCAAACAAATCTCTTAATATTGGTTAACTTTTATTTTGTTAGGATTGTATTTATCAAGCAAATAAATTCAACAGCCATTTGAAGTAGTTTCTAATTTGTCTACCTGCAGTTGAGATGTTTATACCAGAAATGACGCTATGAATTTTAGCTCTCCTACAGAAAAGAAGTCTGCAATTGACTTTCATAAAAAGCTTCTCTTAGTCAGCCGAAAATCGGTTTTAACTGATCAAAGACCATAAAGTCTTTATTTCCCTATAACAACTAGAAATTTCAGTTGTAACGGTTTAAAAAAAAAAATTTATTCACATTTTTATTACTTGCAACATATGAACACAGGTCTTTCTCCCGCAAACTGTAAGAAAGCACTTGAAGTGTGCATCACTAGTGAGATGTCTGAAATGAAAGCTGAATTGCTGCTTCTGCAGTAACATAGCAATTGCAATTGGAAGCTTGAAACACCAAAGGGAGAGATGTTTATTTGAAATCTTCTTTTAAAACAAATTATAGCCCCAGTGAGAAATGCACTTACTTACTGAAAAACGTCATTATTGATAAAAGTCCTTTAAAGCCTGTGGTTAAAAGCACACGCGCAGGCCATCTGCTAGGAGCACTGTGCTTACCTTTCCTGTGCGCTGAAAGTGGGAGGCTGGTCCTGGTGCAGGGGTTCAGGCAGGAGCGAGGCCCCAATTCCTGCTCAGAGCCCTGGTTAAAACATCCCCCAGGCTCTGTGTGGGGGCAGGGGGCTGCCCAGGCTGCTGCCCTGCTGCATGGAGGGGACCAGGGCAGAGCCCCTGCTCCTGTTGCCCCTGCTCAAGGCATGACGACCCTCAAGAAGTGCGGGGTGGGGGGGTGCTGCCAGCAAGTCTGGTGGTGGCAGCAGCACTACCAGAAAGTCATCTGATGATAGTCCTCGTAGGGAAAAAGCCATGCTAGCAGCAGTGATTTCTGAAGTCTGCCTGCAGTAAGGCAAATTAGCTGAAGAACAACTCTGTAGGTTAGATCTGATTTTGTTTTTTACTAAATCAGATGATAGTAAATAAAATAGAATGGTCTGTGTTGTTCAGACCACTTCGTCAGCTTCCTTATCATTTCAGAGTGCCTTACAATAAAACTAACGTGCAGTGCTACAACGATCACCTCCCAAGGGAACACCACCACCTGGTCATGTAAGCAAATGCCGGTAGAATAGGCCAGCTTCATGACATCTATACAAGCAAAAGTCTTGGCTAGACCACAGCTCCAAGTCAGACAGCCTTCCTCCTATTACCAAATTACTGTGAACTCATTTAAACGGGCTTAGAGTATGACTGTTTTTCCAATAAGGAAAAGCAGGGCTTGTATTTACTGACTGCCTTAGGAGAACCTGCTGACAAAATAGCAGACAGACTTACTTACTTAAACCTTCATGAAATCAATAAACAAGACTGCAAAGTCAGGTCTGGTAGTCTGGATTTAATCAATTTTTGTGTGGGTGTGATAATGATGTGGCTTATTTGCTTTCATCCTGTGAATGTTTCCATAGAGCATTACTTCAGAAAAAGTTAGTCTTAACAAAATGGTTGGGGGGGGGGAGGGGAAGGCCCATTACGCCCCTTATCTATTTTAATAGTCCTTTTGAACCTGTGTCTAGAACAGGTGTTCTTTTGTTTGTTTGTTTGTTTGTTTGTTTTTTTCCTTTCAAATCAGTCATTTACAAACCAAAAAGGAGCAGTCTCCACACCAAGTTTCTAGTGCTGGTTCAGCTTCAGTCTCACCAAAAACAAAAGGCCCCTGACTTCTGGTAGAATTCATTGTCACAAAATTTTCTATTCCAAAAGTTTCCTCTCCAGTGCAGCAAGTTAATTTGAAAGTAAGTTCTGCAGTACATGTGTAACACTATCTTAAGACAGACATCGGGGTACTGGGAATTCATAATCCTTTATTGCTGAAAAAGAAGCTTCCACTTTCATCTACTAACCCCAGTATTAGTATTGGGGCCATGTATTTTGAGTGCCTTGTTCCTTCAGGCTAATGAGCTAAGTTTAATTTTTGAAGTCTGCATCCTGGAGCTGAGAACTTTATATCTGACCCCCTAAGATTTTATCTTTAAAATAAAAAATAATAATAATAAATCCTCAACTTGAACCAGCTGCTAAAAAGAGGTTTGCTCAAGCCTAATCAGAGGCACAGAGTAGTTGGGGTTGGAAGGCACCTCTGAAGACCATTTGGTCCAACAGCCCCTGCTCAAGCAGGCTCAGCTAGAGCAGGTTGCCCAGGACCCTGTCCAGGCAGGTTCTGAATAGCTCCAAGGATGGAGACTCCACAGCCTCTCTGGGCAGCCTCTTCCAACGTTCAAACATCCTCACAGCAAAACAGTGTTTTCTCGTGTTCAGGTGAAGTGTCCAGTGTTTCAGCCTCTGCCCATTGCTTCTCGTCCTGTCGCTGGGCACCACTGAGGAGAGTTTGGCCCCCCATCCTCTCTATGCACCCCATCACGTATTTATCCACAAGGACAAGATTCCCCCCGAGCCCTTCTCTTCTCCAGGCTGAACACTCTCAGCTCTCCCAGCCTCTTCTTGATGCTCCAGTCCTTTAATCATCTGCGCGGCCCTTTAGCTGTACTCACTCCAGTAGGTGCATGTCTCCCTTGTCCTGGGCAGCCCAGCACTGGACCCAGCACTCCAGACATGGTATCACCAGGGCCACATAAAGAGGAAGGATCATCTCCCTCCACCTGCTGGGCACACTCTGCTTAATGCAGCCCAGGGTGCTGCTGGCCCCTTTGTCACAAGGGCACAGTGTTGGCTCATGGTCAACTTGTCTACCAGCACCAGCATCCCTCCCCCCCCCCCCCCGACTCTTCTCTGCAAAGCTGCTCTCCAGCTGGTCAGCCCCCAGGTGTATTGATGCATAGGGCTATTCCACTCCCCTTTGGTGAACTTCATGAGGTTCCTCTCTGCTCATCTCTCCAGCCTGTCAAGGTCCCGCTGAATAGCAGCACAGGCCTCTGGTGTATCAGCCACTCCCCATTTTTTACTGTCTGCAAAATTAATGAAGATGTTAAAAACTACTGGCCCCAGTATTGACCCCTGGGGGGATAGCATTAGTGACTGGCCTCCTGCTGGACTTTGTGCCACTGATCACAACCCTCAGCCCAACAGTTCAGCCAGTTTTCAGTCTACCTCACTGACTAACCTAGGTCGTCCTTTATCAGCTTGTCTATGAGGATTTCATTATTAGAGAGAGTGTCACAACCCTTACTATAGCCAAGGTAAACAATATCCACTGCTCTCCCTTCATCCACTAAGCCAGTCACCTCATCAGAGAAGGCTGTCAGGTTGGTTAAGCACAATTTCCCTTTCCCCTTAACTTCATGCTGACTTCTCCCAATCACCAATATGTCCTTCACGTGTCTGGAAACTGTATTTAGGATTAGTTGCTCCATCACTTTCCCAGGGATCAAGGTAGGGCTGACTGGCCTCTAGTTTGAAGATCCTCCTTGCCCTCCCTGAGGACAGAGGTGACATTTGCTCTCTCCCAGTCCTCAGGGATGACCTTTCAAAAATGATCGAGAGGGGCTTCATAACGACATCAGTCAGCTCCCTCAGCACTTGTGGTGCAGCCCGTCAAGGCCCATGGACTTGTGTGTGTCCAGTTTGTTTAAGCACCCCCTAACCCAGTCCTCCCCTACCAAGGGGAAGTCTTCATTGCTCCAGACTTCCCCTCTGGTCTCAGGGGCTTGGGATGCGTAAAGGCTGGTCTTATCAGTAAACAATGAGATGAAGGAGGCATTCAGTATCTCTGCCTTTTTTGCGTCATCTGTCACCAGGGCCCCTGCCCCATTTAGCAGCAGGCCTACATTTTCCCTGGCCTTCCTTTTGCTGCCAATGCATTTGCAGAAGCCTCTCTTGTTGCCTGCCACGCCCCTTGCCATTACCAACTCCAGATGGGCTTTAGATTTCCTAACGCCATCCCTGCTTGGACAGTATCTCCATATTCCTCCTAGGTCACTTGTCCCTGCTTCCACCTCTTGTATGCTTCCTTTTTATGTTTTAGTCAGGAGCTCCTTGTTCATCCAGGCAGGCCTTCTGCTGCCTTCACTTGACTTCCTGCTTGCTGGGATGGACCATTCTTCAGCTTGGAAGAGGTGATCCTTGAATATCGGCCAGCTCTCTTGGACCCCTCTTCTATCCAAGGCCATACACCATGGCATTCTTATAAGCAGGTCCCTGAACAGGCAGCAGTCAGCTCTCCTTAAATCCAGGGTTGTGATCCTGCCTTTACCCTGCTCCCTCTCCGTAGGATGCTGAACTCCACCATCTCATGTTAGCTACAATCAAGGCTGCCCCGACCTTCACATCTCCAACCAGTCCGTCCTTGTTTATACTTTCGAGGTCCAGCAGAGCACGTCTCCTCAGTGGCTCCTTGATCACCAGTGTCAGGAACTTGTCACCAATGCACTCCAGAAACCTCCTGGATTGCTTGCGCCCTGCTGTGTTGTCCCTCCAGCAGGTATCAGGGTGGTTAAAGTCCCCCAAGAGGACCAGGGCCTGTGAACATGAAAGTTTCTTCCAACTGTCTGTGGAAAGCCTCATCCACTTCTTCCCAACCAGGCGGTCTATAGCAGACACCCATTATAATGTCACCCCTGCTGCGCCGCCTGCTAATCCTGACCCATGAGCTCTCAGCTGGCCCCTCACCTGTCCCCAGGCAGAGCTCCAGGCATTCCTGCTGCTCTCTCACATGAACGGCAGCTCCCCCTCCTCACCCCACAGTGTGTCCTTCCTAAAGAGCCTGTACCCAGCCATCATAGCATTACACTCGTGTGAATTGTCCCACCACATCTCCGTAACCCCAAAGAGATCACAGCCCTGTAACTGCACACAGACTTTCAATTCTTCCTGTTTGTTCCTCGTGCTGCCTGCGTTGGTTTGTCAAGCTTTTCATTTTTCAGCATGCAGCTCTGACTCATTGCAGTGCTTCATCTGCAAAGGGAAAAACGGTCCCAACCAGATCAAGTACAGCTTATAACAGCCCAAGTTCTCCACACTGTTCTTCAAAACATACTCTGACAGCAGAAGCCAGTGGCATCATGTTCCCTTCTGCATCAAGGCTATCAGTCCTTTCTGTATCAAAGACACAAGGCTCAGCCTCACTAGCACATCCTTGGGCCAAGATCCTGGCTGCTTCTGCATCTCCTATCATCAACTCCAACAAGCAAAACAATACCCTGTGAGAACAGACCCCTGAAACTCTCCATGGCTTGGGCTGAGCATTGGCACTTTCACTGCTGACCCTCTTGGGCACAATGTGTTAAAACTCACCAGTGATGCTTTTAACCCCTACTGATGCCCAGTCCAAGCGTTCAGACGCAGATTTGGTCTGGAGTTTCTTGTATTGCTTGCGGTCTATCACAACCAAATGAGCAAGGAAGTCTGCCAAGTCTCAAAGGCTTGTGTTGCAAAGCATGAGATTTTAAACACGATAAACTTACTGCCTAAGCTAGCTCTATGGCTCTCATGCATCAAGGGGTAACAGCAGCTGATAGCATTCCTACAACTTGTAATAACAGTTGCTGGAACAGGGGCGACCTGCGGGACAGAGAATGGCAAATGTCAGGGAAAAAAACAAGGTCACTTCATCCTAAAACTTTTAAGGCTGCTCTTCAAGTCATTTTGACTTGGCAACTGACTTTCTCTACATGCCAAATGGCACTCCACTATCCCACCACCCTCCTACCAAATACTCCCCACAAGGCTACACTTGGAAGCAGTGTAAAACCAACCTAATTTCTTCCCCCCTTAAGAGAGCAGGCAGTGAGGCCGCGCCAAGCACCCTTGTACCTAGGCAGTACTTGCGTCCCTGCTCCTCTACAACCTCTCACATCAAGGCTCCTCCATCCTCACAAGCAGGAACGTGCAGAGGCTTGAGTGGACTGGAGTCCCACTCGAATGGGGCGAGAATGAGGGCTCGGCACTGCGAACTGGGGCTTGGCGGAGCGGGCCGTCCCTCCCCAAACCCTCTTCCCTGTCGGACTGCCAGACGAGGAGCTCCTGAGAGGAATCGCAATGCTGCCTCCTTGCCCTTAGCCTCAAGCTCCCTTTCGGGGTGGAAAGGAGCTGGCAGCACAGCCCTGCTCAGCTACAGCTTGGCAGATGATTCAGAAAGTTGTCAGTGCAGATACTGTGATTTCACAGATGGGAATATTACATCCAAGATTTCCATATCAAGGAACTCAATTTGCTCGTAAGGAAGATGTCTGTCTGACAGTCCTGGTAGCTCTTGTTGCTGTATTCTCCTGTATACAGAACCTCATCCTTGCTTTGTGAGCCACTTGCCATTTCATCACACTGTGGGGCCAAGTGGTATATATGAGTAGGAAGTCTTTACTGATAGTACTGCTTACAGGAACCAAAATTGTTAAGCACACAAACCCAAAAGATGACAAAAAAAATCTCAGTCAAGAGACCAGAAGAGACTATCACAACACAAATAAACGGTAGGAGAGAGATGGCTTAATTTTTGTTTGAGTCTGTGCTGCCGTCTTACTCGAGTCGAGTTTGTCTGGGTTCTTTCTTGTATAGAATACCTGAACTGACTAAAAATAGCTCACATTTCTTTTGATATTCAAACTGCATCTCTCTCCTGCTCTGAGTGGCTATGTTATGGAAAAATGCAAAGCAGCATGCTCAGTGCTCTTCACTTTTCACAGTCGTGATTCAAAACCACCTGCAGCTAATCCCTTTAAAATATTTTTACATACAGAGATATTTCTACACTTCTGTTTAAATGGGTCATGGTATTTAAAATGGACTATTTATCATGGTTGGAGGGCTGTAAGATGTGTAAACAACTGTTTACTTATCTTTGCTAACTCACTATGTATTAATCAGTTAGATGTAGTCCAACCAATACAGCAACTGAACCCTAAAGCATCTCCATTACTGTCTACTCTCAATTTATTTATTTTTTCTAATCTAAACTGTGTTAAGTAAAACTAAAAGCCACAGTCTGAAAGCACTGGGGGGGAAAAAAAAAAGGACATCGTGCACATTTTCAATGAGCTTTGCTGTCATATTTTTAAAGCAATCTATTAGCATACCTTGACCCTACATATAAAGAAAAGATCACTTACCTGAAACACGCTTTTCGTGCTGTCTGAATGCCAGCATAAATAGGAACACAAGCTTTTCCCCATCAGTATCAGAGGGGAGAACTGACACGAGAAAAGAAGCGGAAAAAAGTATCAGCTTTTGTCCAGCTGCCAGTCTCAGATTGCTCTTCCCATCCTAACAAGTTAGAAAGGCTGAAACCTGGTCAGAAAATATGACCATTAAACAAAAATTTCCACATCCAACGACTGCAAAACAAATGGAAACCTCGCCTATGGGAAGAAAGCTGATCAAAAGTTAAGAGCACAGCTGAACCACAGGACAGATTTTGCTATTCCCTCTTCTCAGCTCATTGACTACTAATTCAAACCAGCCATCTCCAAACTCTGCTCTCAGATACACAGTGCAGAAGAAAGGGGGCGAGAGGTAACATACGAGAACCACACACTTGCACAAATAATTGAGGGGGGCATGATCTTTTGAGCCAACAAAAAAAACCATCACAACCAGACTTTTACCTGTGCAACAGAGCTGCCTTTTCTCTTGCTGGGGTTACCAAAGCCGTGCAAACATCTATTTCAGTCAGGCTGAAATTAGCCTTCTGTTCTGCAGTCCTAATGAAAGTAGAATCACATCCACAGGGCCAGGAGCTTATGCAACAACCATATGGGGCATTCAAAACAGGAGAAAAAAAAATTTCAAGTGTCAAGTCTTGTCTAGGTTAAAAACAAATCATCCTTCGTAAGGTTCCACACATTTGCCAGTTTTATTGGCATGAAATCTGCAAAAAAAAAAAAAAAAAACAGTGGGGTGAGGAAATGGCCCTACCAAATCCTTATGGGTCTCTGAGGAAGAAACAACATTAGACAGACTCGCTGCAAATGGCAGCAACCAGGAGAAAGGCAGACAGTGCTGTAACCAGGACACGGGAAAAAAAGAATTTCCCATGGAGAAACTCCAAGAGGAGTTAGTCAAGGGATTAAAATGAAAATAAGGAAAATTGTTAGAAAAAGACTAATCTGACATTTTACTAAGGAGAGAGGGGTAGATACTGCTTTTGGGAAACCGTTGATAATTCAAGGAGCTACCTTACATTCTGTCTGAGAAATCCTGGCTGACAAAGGAAAACTAGAGGCACAGCTTGAATCTTGAGGGGAGACACACACACGAGGCAATATGCTCTGTGTCATTCCCAGACACTGCCCCCCCAAAGAAAAAAAAAACACGTTATTTTTTCACCGCTAAGAACAGAGAGCTGCATTTCCCCAAACCCCATTTACTTACAGACATTCTAGGTTCAGGCTTGGATTACTGACACTGCTGATGTTGCCTGCATGAGAAAACCCCCAATCAGATTTAAGTAAAAGAGGCTCTGTCCCTCAGGCTGTAGATCAAATGATCTTGGGCAATTCTGAGAATAAAGCAAGTCTTTCCTTCCCTTTCACTTCTTGGGAATCTCCAAAAGCAGCAGAAATGAGGCGGCAAATAAACGACATGCTGGATGAGAGAGAAAGGAGAAAGATAGCTTTTTCTTGCACTTTCTCTGCAGCTGATCTTGCTTTGTTACAAGTCAGGGCAATTAAGGCGCTCTGGAATCGACAACACTCGATCATCCTCAGGAAAAGCCAGGATCCTGGGTAAACGCTATCAGTGAGCTTTGTCACGGCGCCAACAGAAGCAGAAGAGCAGACACAGCAGAATGCAGTTTCTGGATTTGAGGGCCCAAATGGCAAACCCCAAGTGGCCTCCCAGCAGTGACTGACATATGCAGACCTTAAGCTACCTGTTACTGACAGAAGCCCTCTCAAATCCATGGTCCTACAACAGCATTAAAGAAATACAGAATGGAGAAAAATAAAGCACCAGGAAGATGAGTCTCAGTTTTCAATTTAAAAGGTACCTTACCCCTAAATACTAGAAAACGTCTAAAGAGATCACATATAGTGTTTCATTTTACTGGATTAGTGTTACCAGTAACAGAATTAGGCTGGGACATGACAACTCAGTGAAAGTTGTTTATTCTGGACTCCAAATGCTAGGAATTCATTTAAAAACCCAATATTCCATGAATAATGCACTCCATTCACAATTTGAAGAACATCTGAAGCATTCTCCAGTTCAGACAGCTGATCCAAATCACCTCAAAAATTACACACACGAACCAACAACAAGCGTCATTACAGTGACAAAGAACAGACAAGAAGGGATTTATGTACCCTCAAAAAAAATGCAGAAATTGATGGGACTTCAATGCATTTTTCTAAAAGAGGAATCATCTGGCCTGGGAGAGGACCAGTTACTTTCAGCTGATCACTGTATGGCAGCAGGGAGAGCTCAGAAATCCCTCTGCCTGAAGAGCACACTGCTTCCTGACAATCTGGTGTCACCCAGCACACTACCAGTGAACTAGTCTTCTGGGATTTGCAGAATAGAATATTGTTACCCATACTACAGAAAGTTCTGAACCAGGCATACAGTTGCAGTTTCCAATTTTGAGTCAATTTTGATAAGAAAAGGGACAAGCGAGGGGGAAAAAACAAAAAACAAACAAAAAAAATCCCTCAAACCCCCGCCCCTCGCCAAACCTCGAGGCAGACAGGGATGACTCAGTTTTTTAACCACCTCCATGGCCAGGCACAGGAGTATCAACAGCTGGTGTTTGGGGAGCACATAGCAACACCCTATTTACTACAGAAGAAACTACAAAATAATCTGTTTTCCCAAGAAAACAGAGAGGAAAGAGACACCCGCCTGAGGCTGAACTGTCAGGGTATCGGCCACCTGACTGACAAATGAAAGATTTCTGCAGAAATACATCAAGGAGAAGTTGCCATAGCCATTTCTAACTCCTCAGGAAAATAAGCTTCACACACTTCAGTTTCCACAGGTTGCAGAAAGGTGACATAGGCAAGCTGCCCCTGGAAGACACAGAAGTGGACACTGTATCAGTCACTTTAAATGAGAGGAAAACAAAAGTGTTCAAAGGACTAAACATAGCTTAAGGGCAGTCTGAGCTCACAGTTTCCTGTAAATCTGGATTGAGGCCGACATTCAGATTCACTTCAGCAAAGATGCCATTTCAAACTGGAGCGACAGGTTCCCAAGCACAACAACAGGGATTCTTGAAGAGAATCTAGCAAAATCTCAATTGCACGACCAAAGCATATCTCTGCTGCAGTATATTCCATCTCAAAACACAAAACTCCGCACAATCATTAAGCAATTCCCCCCCACCCCACCATCCATACTGGTCAAGCATAAAGAACCAAAAAAGAAAAGGACACTTAGATTTCAAATACTTTTTTAATGTCTTAAAAAGGTCACAAGATTTCTTTCAGTCTTATTAATAAATTTTATTTGGACAAGTAGAGAACAACTTGTATCACAACAGCTTTAAACAACATGATTAAAGACTGCAGCACTCCAAGGAGGCTCACAGATATGTACAGTATAGGAAGAAAAAAGTTGCACCTCAGAGCCGATCATGATCAAGTTAAAAATACCTGACTTAAAGTACATGTGCTAATAAATTTCCTTTAGGTCATGACCAGCATGAAAATAATTAGGACACAGGTACTCAGCAAAGTTTTCTGCTAATGGATACAGCAATATGCTGCATTTAAGGATTAAAATCAAATTCTAGTTTAGTGTTAGCACTGAGCCCTTAAGAGAAATCCAAATTTCTACTTTTCCCCATTTACACACACCAAAGCTATTCCCACTTAAGGGTGTGCCCAGCTGCACACAAATCAAGTCCTTGAATGATAAAAACTTTTAGCGCTAATACTGGAGGTCTTACATCCTGGTATAAATTTGCCTTTCTGGTTATTCCATCTATCGGTTGCTACAGAAAATACTTGCTAAGTTAACTCCTCAGGAGAAACACAATGCAGGTCTCTGGAAATCACATCCTTTCTACAATGAAAATGATCTGCCAATTCAAGTTTCATTTGTTCAGGAAGACAGAAGATTTAAGGCTTCGGTGGCAAAAATAATCCTCTGAGCAATGTTTTTCTAAAGTCAAGATGACATAGGTAACGTTTACTTTTTCTTGACTTAAAATCCCTGGTTATCAGGTTTAGATAACATCCACCTGTTAAGTCTGGCAAGAAATCTCTCCTTCCGAAGAGGCTGTCCTAGATCATCCATTTTAGGAGCATTTGAGGATAGTTTGTTTTAATTTTTAATTATAGCAACATTCAGGAACTTTTTAGTAAGTTGATGAAGCAGTGCTCATGGCATCATCTGCAATTTTGGTACTGGCAGGATGTATGCTTGCAAAATACTTGACATCACTGTCGTCATCCATTTGTAGCGCCATAATTGTTTGCTCCACAGCTTCTTGATGAGAGTTGGCAGAATTTAGAAAATATTCTGTAAGAGAAAAATGGAAGAGACTTACGGGAAGAAAAAATAGCAGCTACTTCAACGCAAACCTCAGCATGCTCTCGTAGGTTTCAAAATCTCAGGAGACCACACATTGCACATGTATGGTTAAACCAGAACGTTTGAGCAGGCACGCAATACACTTCTGAATATACCCACAAAATTCACTTTACAAAAATCACTGCATGTTTCAGATGATAAGGGCATAGTTGCTCTAATAGTGCTAGTAGAGTACAAGATTTCTGCACTCCTTCAGTGTAAAAGACTCCACAAGCAAGGAGGAAAAAATATCCCTGCAAGAGACTCGGAAGGAGCATGTGTATATTTGGGATGGAGGAAAGGTATCACAAACCCATGGATGTGCCGTTCCATTCTGCTAGCAGGCTTGCCAAATAATTATCCAGCAATAAAATGAGGGTAACGTGAAAGAAGAACGGAAGAAGTCCCAACTTCTGACAACTATTCATGAACTACATGACACAAGTTGTATAACAACAGCGTAACTACAAACAGACTGTGGGAAAGGTAAATGATTCTCTGCAGTTTAACAAATTCTGAACTTATTTTTTAAATCTATCTTTCATAATCTATCCACCACCCCTAATCATACACACAACCTCTTGGAGGCAAGGACCGTATCAAAAGCTTGCAGAAAGGCAATGCAAAATGGAGCTGGACCATCCAGGCGGGGAACACAAAACAAAGCCGACGACAAACAAAATACCAATACTACACGACAACAGCAATAATATTAAGGGCCTTGACACAGTCAACAGAGGATAACAAATTACTGCGCATCAGCTGATCCACGGTAATTGTCTACAGGTTTACTCAGGGCCTCCAGCATATACAAGGCAGCTATTGATAATCTACCTCTGAGTTGGCATTCTTCGCACTGTCGAGTATTTTAATCATTTTGCATTTTTCTTCACACTATTTCTACACTTCCAAAAATTTTCTGTGCTAGAAACAGCAGTCTCAAGTCAGTATACGTTTCTGAGGAAGAAAGTCGCCAGAACTTAAAAAGGTATTCCAAGTGTGGGCACACTTCACTTGTTTACAAAATGGCATATTTGTAATGGTATTTTCCGTGACAGTGCTTTGGCATCTGAGCTCTGCTGACTTTTCTGGCATCTGCTAGGCGGTGGGAATGCTTTCCTAAGCAAAGCCTGCGATTTGAAAAAAGCAGCATGTCTAATTCCCCTGTAGAGTCTCTAGAGAAACCTTCTTACTGCCACCATAAAATATTAAAACAAACAAACAAACAAACAAACAGCAGCAGTCTCTTTTCCCCAGTGAGAAAATAGATGCTGGATTTGTACGGAAGGATTTTTCCTCTCTATCCTTATGACGCACAGCATCGACCAAGCTCTTTTTTTTTTAAACCAAACAAAGGGCATTGCTCAAACACTGCCCAGTTGCTAGTTATTTCATTCATGCTTTCTGTGCCATGATAATCCCTATAAACTAGTTCATACAGGGGAAATGGTGCAAGAAAAACAGGCTGGCATAGGAGGAAGAACTCATATATACCCAGTGTTACAGAACAGCGGCTCTGACACCAGCAGCAAGCTTCCTGGTTTTATATCAGCCAGGGTAACACCCCCACACCACAGAGACTGCAAAAGCAAGAGTGACCCACATCGGCTGCTCTTTCTTTTTTTCCCAGCTGACTACAGGAAAGGAGAAAGACAGAAAATAACTAACAAAGATGATGCACAATCAGCCCGTTGCAACTATTTCTGACCACTAACCTTTCTCTAAAAGGGTTTGCTTTAACGTTTTTGCAAGCAGCACTCGAACATTTGGAACCCTATCAGATGCCAAGTGCAATAAGTGTGGCAACAGATGCACTGCAAACTGGTCCATGGGCAAGCAGTCATCTTCACTGATAGTCTGGCAAGAAGAGAGAAGCAATTTCGTTAGATTTCAGCACAGAGAGGATAAAATCCCAACAGATACCGGAGCAACAGCTGGAAGACCTTATTACCTTCACAGAATAAATACAGTATCTAGCATCAACAAAGTTTTGAAATATGGTACAATACTTTCGAACATGAAGTCATACATGATGAAGCAAAACAGGTCTGAAAAAATGCAGACTCAGTTAGAAACCTGTATTATTTTGCATAAGATCTAACAGCTTCTTAAGTTCTTATCACTGTAGCATTTGATAACAAGGAAGAAAAATAAAAGACCTTCCCAACACTTATATAAAGATCGATTTAGTCTTTGTTGTAACTAGGTATCAGGTTAAGACAAGAACGTTTATCCTAACAAACACCCACAGTAGCCATACGTTTCTCTAAATAAGCTCAAAGCTCACATTTATCTAAATACTTCAGAGTTCAAACTGTCTCACTTGGGCAACTGTCCTGTTGGTTCCCAGTCTGCTCCTCTGCTACGGTCTCCAAATTTGACCACTCCCCTACCGCACTAGCTAGTTTCAACTCTTCTGTTTATTTTTCCGAGAATACTTTCTTTCAGAAAAAGCTGTGTTAGCTGGCTAACGAGGTATAGGCAACTTCCAGCACTTGATTTTTAAAGGATCACCCAAAATAGTAACAAGCAGCTGCTGCAGCATGTTGTCTCATTAACACGAAAATCTCACTTCATGCTGAGTCACAACTCAGGCATCATTGGGATTATTTTATTATGTGCGTGTTTTACGTTCAGAGCCAGTTCTGACAACCTGAAGTTAATACGCTAAACTGCAGATTCACGCAAAAGTGCTAGGCGATTAGTTGATTAACCAGCCATCAGAACCATGTCTAGTAATGGTATCTACTCCCAAGTAAGCAGATAGATTTATTTTGCAGCATCTCCATGCAAGCTCAACTATAGAGCAACACTGAAGAAAATAGGCTATGAATTCTATCCCCTGGGCAAGAAGTTCTTAAATATTCATGAAAAAAGTATCGACAGCTAAAGAGCTCCAGCTGCTCGTCTTCCCTGCCAATAAAAAAAAACAGATGAACAAAATGACTTTTTACCTGGCAGATAAAGACAAAAGTTTGCCGACCGGACCATTTGCGGCATCTACAGAACTTTTCAACAAGTTCATCCATGAGGTCTACCACAAAAGTTGACGTTGAAGCCATATACAACTTTTTTACCATTTCGCTAACCTGTAAAAAAAAAAAAAATGGGAAGAGATAAATATATAAAAATTACTTCTGACTGCCACGCCCTGAAGTTTGAAATTTACTTAGATTGCTTTTCATTGATATTCATTACCAGCTTGTAAGAAATCCAACGGACAGAAGACACTTTGTCTGCACACAGGCTGAAAGCAATAGGCCGCAAGTAGTCATAGATGTCTCTGGCACTGTAGAGCTCTAAAAGCAAGATGAGCTGCCTAAAAGATAGAAGACAAAGCACAGAGCACATGAGAAATATGACAAAAGTAATCTTTAACTGTGAAAACGATAATTTATATGGCCTCACTTGCTGTGCAACACAATATGGCCATAATAAAGTTACTGAAGAGTAAAATGATCATCTTCAGCACCACCAGTTCCACCATGGATCACCTGTAGGTTTTAAATTGCCACTGACCCACGTAATGACGAAATGCTGAAAGATCTCAAAGAATGAGGTATCTGGGAAAGAGGCAGGGGAACCAACATTGCATTTACAAGAGAGAGACCCTGATAAAACATGCATGCAGCACAGCAATCCAGCTGAATGACACTGTGGCTTGCACGTGCATTCTCGTAACGGATACAGACATCTCGCACATGTCTACAAAGCGCTTCTAAGCGACTGTGGAGACTTATCAAAATACGGATACTTTTTTACTCTACAACCCCCAGGGTCTTTTCAGCAGAGCTGCTCCCCAGGTAGTCAGTCCCCAGCCTGTTTCATTGCCAGAGGCTCGCTCTTTCCATGTGCCGGACTCGGCATCTGTCACTCACTGGATTTTGTAAGGCCCCTGAGGGCATCAGCTGGTCCCCTCCATTTGGCGTCATCAGCAACCCTGATGACAGCGCACGCCGTTAACTCCTCCCTGTCATTGGTGAAGGTATTAAACTGGAGAGGTTCCAGGACAGACGCCTGTGGTACACCACTTACGACTAGACTCCAGGTAGAGCAAAACCCATTAACAACCACTAGCCGAACCCAACCATCCAGCTACTCTTTTTTATCCGTCTAGTTTCCAGCCATTCAGATCATAATGTCCTAACCTGGATATAAGAACACAGTGAGAGCATCAAAAGCCTTACTAAAGCGAAGATAAATGACATTAACAGCTCTCGTCCCGTCCACAGATTCAGTTACATCATCATAAAAGGCAGTCAGGCTATTCAGACATGATTTTCTCTTGGTAAATTCATGCTGACTGTTTTCATGAAGGAGTCCTCCTCTTTCATGTGCCCAGAAATAGCTTTCAAGAGGGCCTGCTCCATCATGTCTCCAGGGATGGAAGTGAGGCTGATGAAAGTGCAGTTCCACCTGATTGTCCTTCTGGCCTTTTTTTTTTTTTTTTTAAAGACAGGTACAATGTTTGCCTTTTTCTTGTTGCCAGTGACCCGCCCTAATATCCACAACCTTTCAAAGGTGATAGAGAATGGCCTTGCTATTACATGAGCCAACTCTCTCGGCACTCTCAGTTGCAGCCTTCCTGGTCTGATGAATTTACATGGGTTGAGTTCTCTCAAGTAATCCCTCAGCTGTTCCTCAATCACCCTTGAACTTTGCCTCCAAGCACAGAGACACAGGAGCAACTGTCAGTGAAGAAAGACTGAGGCAAAGGAGGTACCAAGTACTCACTAAATCACCAGCCCTATTCAGCAGTGGTCCCACATGTTGCTTGTTTATTCTTCTGTTGTTAATGTTGCAGTAGCTACATCTTGATACCCTTGCAAGACTCAGCTCTAGTTGAGCTTTGCCTTTCCTAATATTATGCTACATGCCTGAGCACTGAGCCCAAGCATTTCTAAATTTCCCCTGTCTAGCCAGTCCCCACTTCTACCTCTTATATAATGCCTTTTGGTATTCAAGTTGTCATGAGTTCCCTGTGTAGTCAAGCCAGGCTCTTGATATGTCTACATGTTTTTCTGAATATCAAGATGGACCACTCTTTTGCTTGGAGAACGCTGTCCTTAAAGACCTGTCAGCCTTCCTGAGCAGCTTCATCCTTTCCCTGTGATCTAACCTACCAGTTCCATGAAAAAGCCAAAGTCTGCTCGCATGAAATCTAAGGTCTATATTCTGCTACTTACCTTCTTCACACTTCTCAGAATCCTGATCTCCTCTATTTCATGAATGCAGCAGCCTGTTCATCAGACTCAGCAACTTGAATTCAAATTGCTAAAACACTTCTACTAACTTGAAAGGGAACTGGATGTGGTCCTTTCTTATGGCAGCTTCTTTTTTTATAGAAGGTAATGTTTTCAACATATGGTGATGGAAAAGACATTCTAGTCCCAACTGTTACAAGTGATATACAATCACGGGGAATTTTGAAACGAGGAAGACAAATGGAGAAGGATAAGGATAATCCACTAATGAAAAACAAAACGAAGAATGTCATTGTAAGACATTTGCTTTACGATTTTAACGTTTTAAAATGCCCACAAGAAAAACAAACACCCAGGCAGCCACTTACTCAGCCAGCTCCGCACGGAAACGCCAGTTCCTGCTGTTATCCGTCACTAGGAATTCCTGGAGCTGATAAAGATATTCTCGTCTTTTGTCAAGATGAAGAAGCTGTAACAGTAAGCATAAAGAAATGTAAGTTACAAACAATAAGCAGATGGAACAAGAGGTTTAAAAGACAATCAGTGAAAAGCTTGTTTTGATTCAAAAAATAATCTTTAGCAATAGTTCTGCTTTTCTGGGCTAAACTGTACCATGCTTAAGTCAATGAGTCATATATAATGACATTGTGTGAGTACACAAGGTACTACTGTAGGCAAAAATCTAACTCTTTTCCTACTTTTTCCTCTGGGAGACAATAAGGATAAGCAGTAAAGCTAGAACCAGTTTTAAAGGTTTTATGATTTGTATGCTTCAGCTCCAAAAAGGAAACAGTTATAGAAAAATTTCTAAAAAGTCAGAAAAGAAAATTGCTACCAAGAGGTTAGAGCCATCAAAAAACTTAATACAAACCGCTGGCACCCATACATATAATACATATGCACAGACCAGGTTCTTCAGAGAAAAGAAAGAATCAGCAACACGAATCTCCTGCAAAAGATACTCCAGTATTCAACAGATATTTTTATGCAGTCTAAAAAGTGTTATACTGGTGTTACGTTAAAAAGCAAGTGTAAACAAAGAAATGAAGCAAAATAGACAATTTAACTGGGCCAAAGTTGAACACAGACATACCTTCAGAAAGTCATGCAAGTGTTTAAGCACACCTATCCTGACTTCATCCAGGTCTTTTAAAAAGCCATTGAAGACAGGAACCAAATCTCCAGCTGTGAGTTGGTCTCCGAGGATCACAGCAAGTTCATGTATAGAAAATGCTAACGTCCGCCGAACTTTCCACTGTAAAAAAAAAAAATATATATATATATATATACACACATACACGCACACACACACTTTTTTATTAATGAATCATCCCAAGAGCTCTATTTTCATTTGAGAGTTAGTATCCATCAGACTCTGAGAGCTCCAGCACTTACAATTCCATTTAATAGTTATCCCCCATGTATTGGTGTGTCCCATGTAATGATTTAAATTAAGTATTAAAAAAAAAAAAATAGAGAGGGAAAAAAAAAAAATCAGGAGAAACTATGACCTTTGAGCCGTCCGTTAATTTGTTCCACCAGAATATCTAGGAACTAGGCAAATAAACGTAACAAAGATACTTAACTTGCCATGTTCAGGAAAGAAAAATAGTATTCCTGATAACAGTACTTTTGTACTCTTTGCCTCACATTCTTCTTGGGTAATTTAGTCCCATACTGCTATGCTATCACTCATTTAATTTACAAAATAGAACAAGAAAAATAAATTCCATTATACTTCAGCTGGAATCTTTTGACTTCCCTAATAGGTAAAGTTTCATGCATAGAGTGCTGAGCAGTCCGTGACCAGTAGAGCTATTTTGGCCCTAACTTGACGAAGCACTGTTTTAATGGATTAACTATTTAAATTAAGTCCTTTTTAAAAATAAAATTGCATCTCTTCTTTAACCAGCACTTTCCAATTAGCATGGGTTCCGTTTCTTCACCTGGTTTGGTGACTCAGTTTTAATTCAGGTTAGACTGGTGGTAAACTCAGGACCGTTTTAAATATGGACTAATTTATTTTTACTTATGTTTTAATTTATTATTTGGTTATTTTTAATGGCTGCAAAACATTTTGGAAAATATGAGCAATAAGCATGTATAAAATTACTCACTACATATCACTGAGAACTGCTGCTCTGACACAGCAGCAGCAAGTTCAAGAGAGGTGAAGTAGTCTGAGAACGCTTACAAAAGAAAGCATCTCCGAAAAAGGAAGACATGGAGGACTGGAAACAACTACGAACCAACAGTGAACTGCGCAAAACTGCCTCCTTACCACCTGACAACAAGAAAAACACTGCTATTTCTAGTATTTGTTTTTAAAACAGCAATGCTGCATTGTGATAGTGATGTTACTCCCCCTTATGACTAACTGGATACAGCATCAAAAGGCCACCAGGGCTCGGCGTGAGGCTGACTCACGGAGCACCAGACATGCCTGCGGGCGCACATGTCTGCTCACGCACAGCAGCACAGCCTGAATTCCCGTACCTGTGAGAATCCCAAGCACTGCCACAACATCTCAAGGGAGCAGAGGAGATCAGAGACCTCTCCTCACACTCCCACCAGAAAACCACCTCCACGCATGCACTCAAATCAACCTCCCGCACTTGCTTGCTACCTCAGCACCACACACTCCCAGCTTCCTCCAAGACAATGTGTCATTCATAGTGTGAACAACTAACATCAGCAACAGAAAACTGCCCCTAAAAAACAGAGCAACCCAACACCCAGTGTACCAACACATCAACATGAAAGTTCACGGATTATTCACTGTCGAATTTTTTGAGCTAAAGTCCAGCATACCTGCATGTCAGATGCCAGCGTCTCATAGGTGTCTTTCAAACAGTGCCAATTCTGTCTGCCCAACGTAAGTGCCACACCTGGTAGGCTGTAGGCACAGTGCTTCGCAATCTCAGTATCAACTGTTTGTGCGCGAGATGGATCGGTCATTGACAAATATTGATCCAACAAGGCTTGAGGTACAACATCCTATAGCAAAAAGGGTAGCGTTTACACTATTTTCAGTAAATCCTCATAGAGACTGTTAACATTTCAGGACGCACAGTCAGAATAACATTTTTTCCCCACAGCTATGGAATATTATTTAACTGAATTATCTTGACAAGACATCCATCAAAAGCTCCACCAGTAAAAGAAATGACGACATTTGGGGGCTATCTGAAAATACACAGACAGAACAGATGAGTGGATGGATCACTGTCTACTTAAGCAGACCAAGAAATTAAGAGATTACCATCTACTTTTCTACAAACATTCAGACTCACAGGCTGTGTAAACTGGGCACAAAGTTTGCCCGCGTTAACTCATCCATAAAATGAGTATAACTGCAAATGACAAGACTCGCTCAAAAAAAATCATTTAACTAGTCTTTCCAAAATCCTGTCTTTTGGAGGAGGGGAGAGAAGAAAGTCAAATTAAAACGTCTTGGGGAAGGAGGCTGGGGCGAGGACACAGAATATATAAGGTGTTCAATACTGCTTTCAAATTCCCTAAATAGTCAATAGAGGGGAAAAGGCTTCTCCAGGGACAAAGAGATCTAGTGAAGATCAACCCTTCCCTCCACTGAAAAAATAAAACTTCTAAAATAAAACGATGTGAATACCTCTGTGTTGACTTTTAACACTTTCTTTGCTTCAGCTGTCGTCAGTTTTTATCTCAGGCACTAACTCTCCTCAGTGGGGTGCGCAAGAACATTTCCCTAACACACAGCTGCTGAATAGCACAGCTCACACGAGCAGCAAGAGGGACTGGCATTAGGGTGGTTCAGGGTGGCATAGTGAATGCTGAACTAAGCAAAACCAAAAAAACTGTATACATATTTTTTAAATAGGTTGAGTTTAATGAAACATACCTCCACACCTTTCCTTTAAAAGGTTGGGAAGGGGGTGGGAGCAGTTCCACTCAAAATATTCAAGAAAATATCCTGTTTCTTCAGTAATGCTAATTTCAATTACAGGATCGTTTCCACAGAGAATTAAACCCAATAAAACCAGAGCCTGGAAGTCTAGGATAGTTGTTCTCATGTCAAAAAAATGCTGTCCTCTCTTATACACAATAAAAGAAGCAGCTGCTGAATTATCTCTAGAAACACTGAAGATAGTATTTTAGAGAGGCCTACTCAAGAGGTTTTCTGCATTGTACAGAAAATACATTGCATCAAAAATGATCGGATGAAATGTGTAAAAGTTTTCCCACATATAAAAAATAATCCTGCTTCTGTGATTGATGTAGGAAAAACAAGAGTCACTGTCATTTACCTGTACTTTGGATTTTCTTTCTTCTTCAGGGCTGAAACTACTATTGGTGCTCAAATCTGAATCATTATGAATATAGTGAAGAGTGGAATCCATATTCTACTCAAGAGAAAGGAAAAAAAAAAGTCACGTAAGATACACTCAAGGATTAAACACAAGACAAACATCAACATCACAAAGTGCTGCCCTCACCTCAGGGTCTTTTCCTTAGATTAAAAGGACACATGTTTTAATATCAAATACATTTTTGCTATAGCCCCAAATCAAAAGGCCTGTTAGATAAATCTTTCTGTTTCAAATTTAAAACAAAGGCTCCTCTTAGTCTGGGCAATTGTGATTCTTATGGAATGAAAATCACCATAGGAGATGAGCACCTTTGAGACTATGTTCAGAAAACACAACTAACATATGGACCACATTGCTTCCTCCCTGGAGGAAAAATGAGAAAACATCTGCAGTGGATTTAGTCAAATTTGTTGCTCTGCAATTGTGCTAGACAAGGTCAAAACAAAGCACTTTAGAGTGGAAACTGATGAGACTTATGCTGTTGCTCCTTTACTGAAGGTGATTGTCCCATAGTCTCCTCTGCAGATGGGTTTCACCCGATTATGGAGAGCCCTAGTGGGCCATAGCTGTTGACAACACTCTTGGCCTCTCTCAGCAATGTTTTTTGTTTGTTTTTTAGTTTTAGCAATCATTCAAGCATCCTGGGTACACATCTGGGCCCCAAAGATAAAGACCAAGATTTGTTTCAGATCTCTACAGAGCAACATAGCTGTTCAATACACTGTGATACACCGTGTTGCTTAAGGGGATGCAATGTCACTTCCTGTACCAGTGGAGTTTCCCAGATACAATGGGCATTACATAATCAACTGTGAATTTCAAAAAGTACGTGACGAATTTTGAGAAGTACATCAGGTTGCTGTCTGGCAGAACAGGTCTAAGGTCTTTGCCAGAGATGATCCAAAGCACCTATCCACAAATGCTGCAGGGTGAGCTCTCAGGCTCAACGTGAACTTTGAGAATGATCCTACTCTACTGACTGCGCAGATTAGTTTGACAACGACTGTTTCAAGCACAAAAAACTATGAACTTCTAGAAAAAGGCCTCTAGGATCCCCTCTGTCTTGCTTGGTTTAACTTCAGACAGTTACTCTCTCCTCTTCCACGAACTGCTTTCATCTAAGCACTGCGTTGTAATTTTAGTCACTGAGCTGTAATTACATGTGATAAAGAAGAGGTAGAGCTGTGAGGCAAATGCATATGGCGGGCACTGCAGTCTGAGTCACCTGCCTGCCTTATCTAGCAGCAGCAAGGTAGTGTCAAAGAGCTAGAGAAAGAACAGAACCTCATGTGACTCTGTAACTGAATGTGTCCAGCCGATACGACTCAACCTATAAAACCTACAGAGGCTTTGAAAATATCGCTGCGGGATTTTGGTTTGCCAAACTTCTTCACTCTTTTATCTACTCAATCTTTTTCAGAAATCTATGAAAGAGAATTTCAGCATTCTCAGAGAGTCACCAGATTCAACCTCTTTCAGATCAAGAAATTATGAGGCAGCTAACACAAAACAGCCACGGCCCTTTCAGTGAGTTGCCCAGGTGTAAGGGTCTAGAGGTTAGCGATCCATTCTGCTACATAAGAAAGGAAGAGACCATCTCACACACTCTCTGCTACCCTGGCTCTAAAAGACTAGCAGCTAAAAAAAGCTAAAAATAATACTTTATTGACTGAAGTAAGTTGAGCAACTAAATATGCAGAAGGGTGACACAGACGGTAGCATTTTCACTCAGCCACTTTTAAAGTCAAAAACGCATTCCAAAAGGAAAAGCTTCAGTACAAAGGGACTGCCACATCAGTCAGTATTTAAGTCATGCAGAATCTGTACACCTGCAGCTCAAGTTCAATCTGTACCTCTTCCATTTAACATGCACAAACCAAAGTGAGCATTACAGAAAACCAGGACATAAACATTTAGCAGGAGGGTTTAGTCTGAAATTTTTTTTGTGTACCAAACTGGCAAACAACCACTTCTGAGATGCAAATTCTGTATCACTACCTACTAATCTTTTACGCAAGGTTTCCTTTAGCTGCGGTGTATCAGAGCTCTGTGCTCCAAAGAGACCTCTGTTCTGTGCCACAGGGCGCACACACAGCCCAGGGGCACCAGAACAACTGACACTGGTACCTCCTGACAGCCAAGGGAGGTGGCCAAAACACAGAGAGAAGAGGGCAGTCTCAGGGGTCCACATTTGAGGCAGTCTCCTGCTGGCTTCCACCCTCATACTTAGAGGGAGGTACTTCCTCCAGAGAGATGGGCTGATTTTACTCCAGTGTCCTTTTTCTTTCTTTTCTTTCGCTTCTCCCCCTACCTCCAACCAAAAAAAAAAACAACAAAAGAAAAAATAAAAACAAAGAAAAAAAAACTGAGTTCTCCCTTGCCAGTTCCCACTCTATGAAAAAACTGCCATTCTTCAATTTTCTTTTTTTTTGGTCAAGCCTTGTAGAGAGCATATAACTTTAAGAAAAAACAAGACAGGCCGTTCTTGAGGAAGAAAAACAGCTACCTTCATCCTCAGCAAACAAGCTTCATCTATGTACTAGAGCCATATCTGTTCATTTTATTCCAGCAGGTATTTTCATTTACAGAGAGAATGCTCTCTTTAACAAGCAGCATTAACTCCTTCAGGAGCCTACACAGCTGCAGAAGAGCAAGCAGAATTTGATTTTGCTTTATGATATGTGCACAGAATTGTGAGGGCTGCTTTCAAACATAAAATACTCTAGCCTAATTCTTCTAAAGCATCCAGTATCCGTATCGACTCTTTGCTACACTGAGAATTAAAAAGCACCTGCGAAAATCATAGCAGTCTTTTCTGCTAGGGGCAGCAGTCTACTTGCTCAACAGATCACAGTTTGGTTTTCAAATTCTAGGTCACCTCTATGACATCCTTTCACTTGTAAAATGAGGACTTGATTCAGTGCCAGTAACAATCTGCCAGTTGGTTGTTTGTTAAGAGCATGTCTTTAAAGAGTAAAACCTACACCTATAAAGAAAGAATGTAAACCAGAAACAGGATAGCTTCTTTAGCTTTCTGTTGGCATCATATTCTGTGAAGAAATAAAATGCAGGAACAGATCCCTCTGAATAAATACCTACCACCTCCCTCACCGCCCCCCAAAAACAGAAAAAGGACAAAGGATTCATTTACACTATCATTTTGAAGGTTAGAATTAGCAAGAAGTGATGACTGATGCTATGTTAAAGAAATATAACAAGCACTGTATCTGGGTGTTGTTGGGATTTTGGCAGGGGGGGAGGAGGGGACAGAAGGTTGCTTTTTTTTTTTTTTTAAAAATACATTTGTAATGTTAAATTACGATTTTGTGTATAAACAGCAGTATCCAAGTAACCGTCACATTTCTCCACCACCAAACACTTTTGGGTTATAAGGTGGCCACACAGCTTAGGTGAAACACTGAAAATGACTGATCCTCAGTCATTTTTAATTTTAAGAGGATTGAAAAAAGCCTCCACAGGACTAATGTCAACTCCTAGACTTCTCAGAGACACGTGCCCTTATCAAGTTTGCACCTCAAAATACTAACTCTATATGTATGTGTGTCTATATAAAAGCTATATAGGCAACAGGGTGCAAACATATTCCTTGCTGTGGTTTTACAGAACGTAAATTTGGGAATCACTGCTTTCTACATAACTTTCAATACCACCAAAGCTTACGGCACTACATGCAGTGAATAGAGTGGGTTTCATCTAACACACAGCAGAGAACAGAAAATAAGAACACCAAATGCCACAGACTTGTGACGGGGAGGAAGGGGCAGAGCTGAAGGAATAAGTGCAACAAACTTTAGTGCTAGAATCCACCTTCCCTTTCCACAGTCTGCCCAACAACATAGGTCACAAGCCCCGAACTCCTTCTACGAAGGCCAGTAAGCTACTGTAAAACCCTTCCACCGGGAACACAGTACCTCTTTCTCCAGAAGGGGAAAAAAAAGGGGTGGGAAGGGTGGGAGACTGGGGTGGGAGGAAGGGGTTTGCTTGTTATTAATAGGGCTCTGTTTTAAAGTAAGGCAATTTCATAGTAATAAATTGTAGTAGCACTAAAATGTCTTAAAACATGATAGTCACAACAGAGGTTTCAACAGAAACAATTTCAAGAATTTGCACAGGCAAGCACAGAACAAAAACATCCAACATAAGTCATTTTATTTTAGTAGTTAATGCTGCAATTCCAGGCAACAAAACTGAATATCACGCTAGCCAAAAGTAGGAAGCATTTGGCTGCAATTATTGCAGAAACACAGAATACACCTCTATTACTGGAGTCCTGAAAATCTACATTAAAAAAAAAAAAAAAAATCTAGCACAAAACTTTCTTCTTACCTCAACAGTGTCACCAATTAAAGGCACAATATCACCCAGGATAGGTTTAAAATTCTGTTGGTCTTTGACGCTTAGTTCACTCTGCGAGTCTGTTCCCTTGCCAATGCCGACTGTTGTCTCTTCTTGAGGATCCAAACTGGATGCTCTGAGTGCAGCAGACAACACCTCCACTTGTGCTGCACGTGAAAGAGAAAAACACAAGAGGCTGAACAGCAACAAACTTTTTGTCAAGCCACAAATCAACTTTCAGAAGTTGACTAATCAGATGAAGAACTGAGCGGCAGCAAATTTAGCAGTACTGGTTATTAGTAAATCCCACAACTGGGACAACTAGCACAAAAGGAAGGCAGACTCAAGGTTTGCTCCTTTCTGAGGTGCTCAACAACACTGCAGTTCAGCGGAACGTTGTCCTTAAGGCAGGAGACCCAGAAGTGTAAGAGATTGCTTTTGTGGCAGGATCAGTTCTTTAAGAATCTGGACACATTAATGGTACAAACAGTCTACGGAATCGAACACATGAACACTAACTTACTGACATGGTCTTCTGCAGGAGCAGAGGGAAGAGAGTGAAGGGAAAAATAATTCCAGTAAAGGCTGAGAATAGAGCCTTATTCATACAGAAAGGAGCTGGAAATTTCAGTTCTTGGAGGATGCATCTATGTATCTCTCTCTCTTTACGGCCATTAAACCTTTTCATAGCACCTCTAAAGCAAGATTTATGCAGGAAGGTCCTAGATCCCAGTAACTTTTTTTATGCAAGATACTTTATACTCCTTGCACCCTCCACAGGAATAACGAAGCCTGCACTGTTTAATCTCTTCTTACTCATCAAAAGAAAGAACTAGTACTTCATGCTCTGCTCTGCCATCCACTTTCTTGAAAAAGGTCCAACAGTTTTGAGACTGCTTTGCCTTCCATCCCTCTGCTTCCTGCTAATTAAAAAAAAAAAAAGCTGTGTTGAGCAATTTTGCTTGGGTGTAGCCTGACCTAAGCAGATCAGGTATCAGAGGCAATCTTTAGCTGCAAGCAGCACAGAGTTTAGTGCAAACTGATTTACTCTGCCTCTTTCCTTCTCCACTTCTTTTCAAGAAGGTAAGGAGAAGTAATTTTCTGACCCATATGATTTCACCAGTCACCCAGAAGCTCTGCTCCCCACAGACAAATGGCTTTTCCAAGGTTTCTTAAATGTTAAATTGTGAAATCAAATGACAAACCATGTATTTGCATTTTTAATCTCACTTTGCCACACTCAGTCACGGAATGCGAATGTCACCCTCTAGCCTTTTTGATGGAGTTACTAACAAGAATGAGATGAAGAAAAAGGGGGGAGGTTGCTCAAAGCTGGACTAATTTGTAGACAGAAGAAACAGATATGCAATGCATTCATTACAATAAGCAAAATTATAATTCAGCACAATCCTAGCTACTAAACAATCACAAAACACACTGCAGGTTAACTGGTCTCTAAGTGGGGTCTGATGAACAGAAGTAAAGATGAATGTTTTCAACATGCAAGGCTAGCTCCATAACTGTGTCAAATTTCTAATGAAATACCTGAAAGTTTCCCTGCTGTAAAATTCCTGTAATTCACCTCAGCAGGAAAAGCCTACAGCAAATAGGTAACCTTAAAAACAAAACTAGTATCATAATAATACTTCTACCATAAAATGAATCATTACTTTAGAAAATACAATTTAGTTTAAACTTATATCCATAAACCACATTAACGATTAAAATTTTAGGAATTTTACAGTACAGTTCGCAAGATTAACAAAAACTTGCTGTGACCTCACTATTTGAGTGTTACTTTACTGAGAAGAATAAACCTTGAACTTTCAGGTATAAGAGAATTAGTAAGATCAAAATTAGTAAATTTCTGCAAAATTGAAAAGTTAGAAAAAAAAAAACAAAAACACACACGCCAAAACCATGCAAAATAGATGGTCATTTCAGACCACCTACTAGGGTAAGAAATGGTAACCCAGATTTCCAGTTTATTTTTTTAGAGAAATGAAACAAGAAACTTAAACTGAACATTGGGGAGATGACTTTCATGAAAGACATCATCATGAAAGTACACTCCTTTAATTTGCAGTTAAAGGTCAAGAAAAAGTCTTACCCTGAATTGAAATTGCGTGTTGCTTCAACACTGAATATGTATTTACTGAAAAATCCACACAGAGCTCTAGTAATAGTACTGAAGATATTTACAGTAGTAAGTGGGAATTTTCAATACGTGTTGCCCCAAGGCATGCCTCACTGTCAGCTTGCACACCTTCAACAGGCCCGCTCGGAGGCTTTCTCGTCTTAATGGGATGGAGCCCACATGTACCCCGATTCCCTCTGTCTGCCCTAAGGGAGATATGACACAAAAATGCACTTCCTCAGTTTCTTGTCAACTCTACAATCCCAAGACTGGGGGATAAAGGACAGGAGAGGCAAAACTCCCAAGGATATCACTTACTGGCAAACGCCTTCTTACTTCAAACGTTCCTCCAAAGGTCCTGTCATTAATCGTAACTCCAAAGTAGTCATTCAGCAAAAGATGATGGCCTAAAGTCCTTAGATACCTTAAAGTCCTAGTCAAAATGCCATATACACAGTCAGTGTGCATGCGCGCAGCTCTGGATGGCTGCCCTGAAGATATAAAACTCAAGACAGTGTCCTGATGAGCTGTAATCACCACCCCAGGCTCAGGTGCCAGGGCACATCCCCCGCATGATCCCATCATACACAGATACAGCCGAAGATCTGTGCTGACACTCTCCTCACCACGGTTGCTTCTGCTCTCTTTTCCCCTTCCAGGGAGCCTCCCTACAGCCATAAAACAGGCAACGTTTTCCACAAGTACTTTAAAAGTACAAGCAAAAGGGCAAGGCTCCCCTTTCACCCAGGATACACAGAGATCCACTAGAATTCTTGGGAGGCAAGGCTTTTGGAGGAAGACTAGAAGGAGATTTGCTAACTAGCTTCCACAACTGACTTCAGTAAAAACTTGAGCTTAAAGGTGGGTAAAATACAGACCTCTTGTACTGCACTGGTAAGATAAGGTCAATGCTTACTAGATCTCAAACCACGTTAACTCTTTTTTCCTCTGCCTTCTGTTTCAGGTGAGAAGCGTTCTTCAGCAAGGAATCATTCACTCTATTGCCTACTGTACTTGCATCCTAAAATAACAGGCATAACTTCTAAATTTAAAAATATACCTTTTCTGGCCTTACTAATCTCCTGGTCCTCCGGGAAAAATTACTTTCAGGCTGAATTAATTGATACAGTGATGCAAGTATGTACTGAAACATAACCTGAAGCACCCAACCAATAAGGATCTTGAGTTCCTTCAAGACTATTCTAGTAAACAAGACATTGAAATAAGGAGCTTCCTTCTCCCTTTCTCCTCACCTACTATTTCATTAACAATGTATTTTAGACTGTTAGTGCAGGCAGAGCCAGTAGCCTAACATATAAACTTCCTAACCTAACATATAAATCCCTCTAATAAGAGAATGGCATCAATCCATTTTAAATTCAATTTTTTGTGTCTCTGGTAAACCACACATTTGGGCTGTTTTTTCCATGTTACATCTCCATTTGGCAAAGCAGGCTGTAACTGGCATACGCAACAGCCCCACAAACCTGCAAGTCAACCTCTCCCTCCAATAATAGGAAAAGTTGACACTCCACAATTTAAGACTCCCTATGCAGAACATAAGGAGATAAAGAAAGCTGAAGAAAGTGTCCTTGGAAGCATAAAGAAAGAAACAGCTGGGGAAAGAAAAGCAACCACTGAAGTAAGTGGAGACAGCAGCCACCTCAAAAGAGTTGGAAAAAATTTAAAAGGTGACCAGAATAAAGAACCTGCGAAATTTTAAACGAGCTGGCACTTCAAAGAAACGTACAGGTTTCCATCTCCCAGTTTATGAGACCATCAGGATGTCTGGCCAATGGACCGGAAAGGTCCTATTAACATGGATTATATACCACTGCTTAACTTTGCACAGCTTGTATAGCTCTGCTACCCAAAAGAGCTTGTCTGCTAGAACACAGGCTCTCTTCCTCTTGGTTGCTGACTGCTGAATTGCCCATTACTCGGATTTATCACTTTGGCAACAAGCCAGTTCTGGAAATAAGGCCTCAGGGTAAAGATTTTAGGGAGTAAGATCCAGTTAAAGCCGTTCACCCCTTTCTGAGAATGAGATAATGGAAAAAAAAAAAAAAAAGTTCTGTGAAGGTTTGCTGGTCACCTAAAAAAAAAAAAAAAGTATTTGCCAGAAACCTCATCAGACTCCGTGCCTTAGACCAGGGATTTGAAATTTGAAAGGGAGACTGGAAGGTGTACTGCACAAAGACAACAAACACTCGAATTACAAACTTTCCAAAATTATCCAAACAAACAAAGCCCAAAACACAGTTCTATATACGCAGACAGTAACCCGTGTTTGGCAGCCACACATCTGGAAGACTGGAGTATGCACTGAACGGACTATACTCCAGGCTGCACAAGCTCAACTGCTCCTTCCCATTGCCACGGTCTGCTGAAGTATCCCCTGGGCATCTACCTAGCTATCCATTTCTGCTATCTATCTGGATCTACAGCTATCTTTCTGTATCTTCCTCTCCCTGTATCTATATCCCCTAGCTATCAGTTCTTAATAATTCCCACTGTCAGGGACTGGGTATGAAACCAGCTGGCAAAATGGAAATCAACCACCTCTGCTGATTGCTCCACAAAGGAAATGAGCTCATTACCATCACCAGCTATTCTAGAGTCAAGTAATAAAAATTCAGACTTATCTAAAGAACCTTTAAAAGCCCTGCCAATGACCCGGACCAACATGGTCTCACACAAGGATTTTTTGTCTTCAATTCAGAAAATATTTTTGAAAACAAAACACATTAAGATAAGGATGCTGAAGTTGCGAAATCAAATCGTGAGAAGCTAAGAAAGGCAAGAATTAAGTTCATCTGAGCAACTTAACCTTACTGACACGTGCACAGTGTCATACGCTACAGTCTCATTCCCAAGCTCCACCTTCGACAACTCACCCCGACTTCATTTTGTGGTCGCTCTAGGAAGTTTGCCCCATTTGCTATAGAAATCAGAAGACCTGTAGCCACAGGAGCTCTGCAGCAGGGCAGGCCGCCTCTGCTCACCTATCACAGAGAACACTGTACCATCTGCCCCTGTCCTGTGGCTGGGAAAGCAGCAATGGAGGCAGGGGCACAGCAGAAGAAAAAGGAATCAGGAAGGAGACAGCAAACCAAAAGAAAGTAAGTGCAGAAAAAAGGTCAGAGGGTTTCTTTTAAAAAAAAAAAAAAAAAAAGGGGGGGGGGGGGGAAGGACACCTGAGAGAATTCCCAGCTCAGTCTTACCTCACTGTCAAGAGCCAGCAAGCTCACAGCATAAAGCCTGCAAAAACGTAGTGGCTAGTCTCAGAGGCAAAAAACCCCCCCCCCAACACCATTCATTACACAAATTCATTACAAGCAGTCAACAACACAACAGCCTTCTCAACGGGTATCCGATATAAGCGGCTTGGGACCAGGGCTGTTTGGCAAACGCTTGCAAGAGCGAGTAAGCTCGAGCTGTGAAATTAATAAGTTTTATAAAATTGCTATGTACACTGAAAAGAACAAATTAGATTTTGTACTGAATATTTATATCATCAGTTTGCAACAACAGTTTTAGATGATAAAGCTGGAAGTATAGTTCCTGGTACTGTCATGAGCAGAGAGGCAGACATTCCAGATCATCCCCAGAAGGAGCTGACCTCCCACTCGTCAGCAAGCACGGAGCGCAAAGTCCAACACTTAGGCATTAAGTGAGCTACCTACAAAATAAAGTCTGCATAGCCACCACTTCTGTGTGCGCTTTAGTATTTCAGACAAGCATGCAAATTAATGCACTCATTTTATCAGTTTTGTTCTCAATTTCTTTTTGCCTTATTCCACTTTGTATAAAATGAAAATAGTAGCACCACCAAATCAAAACAGGCATGTTACAAAGTCCCTGCTTCTGAAGTACTCAGATAGAATAATGAAAGCATAGCCAAGGGGAAAAAAACTGAAACAGGTAGTTAGGCATTCAGTACAGGGTTTAGAAGGTGTGTGTTACATAAGGCTTCAGTACACAGTCTTAGCAAAGTAAATGGTTTTGAAGGGAAAGTAAAGATAACTGAGTAACTAAGACCATCCCCACCCCCACCCCCCACTCCAAAACCAAACTAAACGGCACTAGCAAACCTTTCAAACCTTTCCTAACTTGTGAGCACTTGGAACTCATGGGGTTGACAAGCTAGTAACAGCTTTCTTGAACTGCAATGCATGCATTAGTCGATAACAGCACAGAGAATCTCTTTACATCCACTCAAAGAGCAGCAAAATAACCGCTCTGAAACAAAACATTGACACATACACATGACACAAACAACCACATAACACAGGACAGCTCTGGATGTACAAACACTAACCTACATAAATCTTCAAAAAACAAAAAACCTTTAAGATGTGTTTTGTAACTGGATAGAATAAGGTTTTATAGACAAATCTGAACAGCAATGGCAGTTTTAACAGTGTGCTTCAGAGATGGGTTTTTTGAATATTGAGATCACTAGCAAAGCTGACATTTTTTTTTCTTACTTCTTTCCTTTGGGAGAAAGAGGGCTCAAAGCACTCTTAAAGCAAAAAAAGCTTCCCCTGCTGACTTTACAATGGATTAACTGGAAGCAGCCCACTATGGATCTCGGAGACGTTTTTAGCATATCACCCAAACGACAGACTAGAGATAAGATCAAAGCAGTATCATTTTATTCTAAAATGTCTGTTTTTCTACCCTCCACCTCCATTTTTCTTTTCTACTTTTTCTGCTACAAAAGTTTGCTTTCTCCTATGGATTCTCCAGCTCCAGAATAACACAGCTCTCTTCCTTAGCGGTAACTCAGACTTTGTGTCTGTCACCCTTGAGCTCGATGTGCCTTAGGACTTATTCAGCATACGAGTGACGAGAGAAACAGATCTCTAGTAGGTACAAGTGAAACAGTCAAGTCATTTTAGCCCAGGAGACGTCTCTGAGGTATTCCTCCATCAGCTAGTCAGACTTAAGCCCTTCTCCACCCTTCAAGGGTTTTTGAAATGGAAGATGTGAGTTCACTTCAAGAACTCAATTCACAGCTTGACCCAGACTTACTCATGACACACTTAAGCAGACAACATGAGACTGAAATAATAAAAGTCTTCTAGAAAAATGGAAAAGACTAGTTAATTAACAATAAAATGGATAATTCATAAAATGAAACACACACACATCATGCTTTGATATTCAGAAAAAAAAAATCTGCCTTCCTGCTTTGCACGTTCACTAACAAAAAATGCCTGATCCACAGCTTATACCATTGAACCACCTATTTGATTATACTGTCAAAATAGGCAGCCAGAAGTTTACACACTAAAGACTGCACTGTATGTGCACCCAGTTTATAGAAGGACTCATACTACCTTTAAACTGCTTTGCCAAAATACAAGTCCCCTTTTGGTTCATCACCACTTTTCCCCAATTAAGTCAAAGCAAATACAATCTCTTTGAGGACCAGGAGAAAGTACTTTCTCTGACTGCTGTTAAGAAAGCCAAAGGTTAAAGCCCAAACTGCTAAAGCAACATATGTGCATCTCCAAATACGAGAAATGTTTCAGTATCTTTACTATACCTTTAACATCTGGATCATCTATATGGGGCTCCAAATTTTCTATCATTTCTTCCAACTCTTTCCTTGTTGCCATGGGAATGTTTGGGGACACTGGTATAGTGAGCTCCTGAACCTCTCTATTGAGTATTTTCTCCGAAGTCTGCTGAAGCTCCAAGTCAATATCTATTTCAGGAAGTGGAGTCCTCCAGAAATGGAAAGAGTTATACAGCTCCTGCTCTGAAAGAGAGGTTTCTTGTGAACTCAGCCCAGCTTCCCGCAGTCCTGCTGTACAGTGGTGACAACTTCGCTTGTTCTCATCGGCCATTTTCCCACAAGATTCTGAAGACAAAGTACAATGAAAAGATGACTCAGTCTGGAAATCACTTTCCCTCTGGGAGTTTTTTGACATTGCATTCCGATCTTCCATGGCATTTTCAAGTTCTGGTGCAAATTCGTCATTACTGACACATGAAGACAGATCGTCTATCCTATTATGCTCATCCTCTGTTGTGACTTCCTCTGCAGTCCTGATCTGTTCACTGTTGAGTACCAAAGCAAACAGACTATTTAGAAGACAAACACTGTGCAAACATAGATGCTCACGAAAATTCATACTCATGCTATCAGCTTGTTCTTTATGGAACGAGACTTACAGCACAGCAAGATAAATAAGGTATCCTAAATTACTAAATAGTCCTGTATTTTTAGTAAGTCTCTGAAGATTCCCAGTAGTCCTTTTAGTAAGGCAACAGGTTCCAGGCTTTTTTTCTTTTTTGTTTACCAAGACAGTCAATTCCTATAGGAAAGTTGACTTTCTTAACCTGCGGTTCATACACAAGAAAAATAAGAAATCCACAACTTTAGCAAATTTCTTACCTATTTTCCTGTGCAGAAACATGATCCTCTGGGTTTTTACCGTCTTCTTCTTTAAAATACTGGCCACTGCTGGATGGGTTAGCAAAAGTTGATATGAAAGGCCCCAGAGACTGAAAGGCAGCTTGACGGACCTAGTGGAAAGGGTCCCAGAAAAAAAAAAAAAAAAAAAAACCTATAAATACTGCTGTCCTACAGGACACAAATAACTGCTACTAGGAGTTAGAAGGGTCACGGGTCTACTGAGGAAAGCAACAGCAGAGACTTTTGACTGGAAACACTCAACCAGCTGTATACATAAAGGACTAAGTGAAAAGCTTTAAGCTGGGAAAGAGCACGCGTACTAAGAGTTAAATCACAGGTCACAATCAAAGAAATCAAAGCCATTTAACAGCAAAAGCCGGTAATTTTGGAACGTCACTGGAAGATCTTAACAATTTGGAAGGAAAAATTATGGTGTGGTGAACAGACATTTCACTATCATGAATTTGACTCATAGATTTTGCATTTCTTTCCCTTTCTCATGTGGTTACTTCCTTCATTTGCTCTGCCTTTCTCCACCAGTTTACTCCCCCCTTCCTTGCCCATCATGTCATCTATCTCCATTTCTATTATTTGATTAATTCTGCTGGATTATGCATGTAGGCATGCATTAATAGGCATTCATTAATTCTGCATGTCTTTCCAGGATCTAAGAGCTCAAACGCTCCTGTGCGGCAAGACCCCCTTCCGGGCTCTGGGAAGTAGTCTGCTCGCTAATAAATTTAACAACATTTGAAGGGTAGATTTTCAAGACAAGGAAAGGAGGTGGTAGACAGCCTAAAGAAATATAAATAAATCACATTTAATTTCCACTTCTTTTGATGACTTCTAGTAATGTTAAGTAACAGGCAATTCTTTAGCTAAAAAAAAGCTGTCCCAGTGACATAGTTTTTTGTTTTGTTTTTTTTTTAATATGCAACAATGAGAACATGAGGAAATCCTTCTGCACTTTGACAAACCAATCACTCTGAGAAGAATCTTGCATTGGGTACATGAAACAAGTTACGTTATCCATACCTATGGGAAAGAGTTCTATATGTAGTACCACAGTAAAGTCCTTATGCTACAACAGCTATTTAAGAAATAAAAAACAATTCTTACCCATCGTGAAGGATCGCTAATTAAATTAATAAAAAGCGTTGACAATTTTGTCCGCCGGACTTCTTGTGATGTTGCACAAGAAACTGCCATGAAGCATTCAGCACAGGCTTTCCGAACTCCCCACACATTATCAGAACAGAGCTGGAAAAACCTTGGCAGCTGTTCAGAACACAGTGAGTAAGTTTGCAAGTCTTAACAGGTAGTACGTGTTCCAAAGCAAGTTCTTTTCTCACGTTCATTTCCTTCATCAAGTTTGCTGCTCTCATAGTCACAAATATATTAGTTTAACATTTACAGAACAAAGAATAAACATCCAACAGCGCCACCCTTTTAATTAGTTGTCCTCATATAACTTACAGATAGACAAGAAGGTGTCTGAAGAACAGCCAGAAAATAACCATTTTCTCACCTGATCTACGTCAAGAAAAAAAACTCCAAAAACATCCCTAAATCCAGAAAACCTACAATAAGGCAAATTCTCCTCCTCTTTACACCATTCTTTTAAAGCAGATAGCATTAAAAGAGACACAAATACAAGCAATACAAGTGCATTAACATTTTACCCATCAAAGGCCACTTGAGATTTTATAAGATTCCCACTGAAATGCAAGAGAAGAGCATCTTCAAAAAGAAGGAAAAACCTTTCTTTTCATTAGTAGAGCTAACAGTCTTTTTAATCACCTGTTCTGTAATGCAGGATCTGAACTGCATGGAGGAATAGGGGAAAGAAACATCCCATTTGGTGCACGAGAAACAGGTTTTAATGGAGTAGTGGTTTTACTAGTAAAATAAGCATTCTGAACATAGTCAGTGCTTGGGTCTTTTGGAAATATCGGTAAGAACAAAATGGTGAACAGAAGGCAAGTGAGGCAGTCAAGGCAAGCAGGTCATCACATGGTTGCCCTCATTTCCAACAGGCAATGTGGTAATATGCAAGCAATATAATGACTGTTACTACAGCCCTGTTTTCAGTTACTGATGTTCAGCTGTTGGTACTTTCTGCAGTGAAGTTTTCTGGATTTTGCTTCCGATTACAGAAAGCATTTGCGTTGCAAAATTAAGTTTTATCTAAAGCCACTCAGCTTTTCTTTATAGCCTAAGAAAAGCAGAAAAAACCCACTTCCTGTTGCAGAAAGAGACAACCAACATTTTTATTAACAGCCCAGTCAAATGTTATTATTTTGCCATAAATAATATTTTTTCCATAGTCTAATCGCACCCCTCCACAAAGTTCAATCCAAATTATATCACTACGAAGAGGGTATTTGTGTGTGTGGGGGGGGGGGGGGGGGAGAAAAAAATCAACTTACATCCCTAATCAAGAACCATAGCAGATGTGAATCAGGGCTATGGCAAAGATACTCCAGCACCAAATGGCCTGAATCACACAGTAACTAGGGAAAAATGCTGCAAATGGAAGAAAATAAAGAGATGCCTTGAAGGTCAGACTAGGCCCACTTAGGCCAGTACCACATCTACAGGAGGCTGCAGAGCCTCGTGTCAAGCTGTGCCTGCATTACGCTCTCTCTAGCCAAGGCTCCCAATAACTCATAGTACTAACTCATCACCCTCCTTTGGCCCTGGGCAAGCTTGCCATTCAAATCACCAAGAGGAAAAAACTTGAAAAGGGATCTCAGAGACTGTCAAGATTTCTGTTCCCCAGTCCTGTCATGCCTCCACGCCCATCAATATCCACCGGTTCCTTGGACGCACTGAGGGCGCGGAGCGCACTTTTAAGAATCCTCTGCTCACTGCCCCATCTGGTTCCCTGATTTTTTCATTTTGAGTCCACAGCTCTTCCCCTTTATTTCATTTATTATCATCCAGATTCACTTATTTTCTCTTTCTTTTCCTTTTGTGCCCTTCTCCTCCTTCCCAGAGAGGGCTATGAGGCTTTGTTAGAGTTGGCAGACCTAACCTTAAAAGACGAAATCAAGAAATCAACAAACATCACCATTAAGAGATACCATTTAAAGAGACCACAGGAGCCTGGCCACTCCCAGAAGCCTATTCCCATGATACTCCTCCAGTAGCCACAATCCTTCACTGTGTTACAAACATCAGAAGACACATTCCTGCCTACTGCCTTTAATCTCTCTCTACTGTTCTGCTGTCCGTTAATTTGCCTACTATCATTCTCAACCTGCCCATACTCTCTGCCTCCACAACCTTAAGTATTTTATTTGTTTTCATCCACTCTCCTAGCTCCAGGATTAAGTACCCACTCGCTCCAGTTTGTGTGACTTGGTGAGTAAGAGTTCTGCATTCACTTTAATCACCTTCAAGATTTTGTAAGCCTCAGTTGTAACCTCACTTTAGCCTTCTCTCCAAATTGAAGAGTCCCAGCATTTTTGTCTCTCCTTATTAGGAGAATGTAGCAATTCCCTATCATTTTAACTGCCTTTCTCGGATCTTGTCCGGCTCCATTACTGACTTGTATTAAAAAAAGAATCCTGTTAAGAAATGACTTACCAGCATTTCTTCAGTGGCTTGCTGCCCAACCACACTGCAGATATCTCCAAAATTGGCTGCACATACCTTACAGAGAAAAAGCAAGAAATCAACCACCAAGATTACAGTTTAACTAGAGCAAAGTCAAAGGAGAATATAAACAGCTTTTAAAGCCAAATAAAAGTTTTTGGTGCTAACTCAGGATCAGATACTTCCCTATTCCATCAATCTCTATGGTTAAGAAACTAAAAATTATTTTCATCTTTTAATGCTTAATCAACCATTTTTTAATCATGAAAGAACCACCCCAACAGCTAGGTGAAAGGAAAGGAGCATAAGAACATTAAAAGTGCTGTCAAATGAAATAGCACAAATATTTAAAAGTAATAAGCTATGCAACGGCACAGTGAAACCACAACACACAACACCGAAATTCCGTGATGGCGTATTAGTTTATTTCATCTTAATGAACCTCTTTAATTATATCTACACACAGTGCTACGAGCTCAAGTAGCTGATAGTGTATCAGTTACAGGTGGTGCACATTTTCATAGCTACCTGAACAGTCATAGGGACAAGCAGCTTTTTTTTTTTTTTTTAATAATAAAAGCAGGGATACAGAATAAAACTCGGCATCAAATATAAAATCTGGAAATCCGAGCTACAAAGAAGCCCCACAGCTTTCACTTTACAGTTGGCTCAGATGATAACCAAGAGGAAAAAATCATTCTAGACAAATCAAGTTTTAAGTTGGTGACGCTCCTTTCACAGATGATGTGAACCAGATGATGATAATTCATACCTTACGAACATGAAACATTCTGCAGTCACAGCACATCTCACAAAATCTAGGAAGAACAAGTCTTTCCGTGATGTCCTTTCCCACCATGGAGGCCATTTTGCACATTATCTAATGGCAAGATAAACACTATTTAGGAATGCCTACACAATACAGTGTCATGTCAGTTTTACAGAGGATTTTTATATTTGCTTTTCATTCCTATATACATTAATTTTATTGAAAACTGCGAAAAATATCCCCAAAATCCAGATTTTAGTTGAAAAGGTTGGGTTGCTTGTGTAAAAAGCATTTATTTCTTTTCACTCTCCCACTGCCACAATGCAACACAGTTTGCAAGGTCAATGGTCTTCACCAAGCAAACTAAATCAGAATCCTAACTAACGGAGATAACTGAGCTTACAGAAATATCATATATTTCCAAATAGACTTAGAAGTATCAACAAATAACCAAGTACAACATTCTCTCATGACCCCAACACTTAAGGAATTGTTTCTTGACAATTAACAAAAAATTAATGACAATGAAAATGGTCGAGTTACTTCTACAGCTTCTGTATGACTTTAAATTTATTAGCACTTATCATTACCCATCTACAATTCCCTAACATAAAATTACTGAAAAAGTGTATTATACCTAAGAAAGTGAAAGCTTTTACTTCTAACCGCTCTTTCATTCTGATTTTTACTAACACCTTTTTTTAAAAAGGAGGTAATTGAATATAATTTTATAACACTATCAGTCACACTGGTAGAACTATTTAAATTTATTTTCCTATGATAATAAATGATCATTTTCTAACCGCTAAAAAACAATGAACATGGGTAAAACAATTTCCGCTTCAAATTTGATCTTCTTATGTACTTTTACATCTATAAGCTTCTTTGAGAAAGTACGACAAATTTAGTGCCAGTGCAATAGTGTCCAGTCTGCTTGTTGTTTACAAGCAGAGACACTTTATGAAAGAAAAATATTAGTGAGCCTCCCCTCCCTCACCCACAATTCACCTAGCATAAAACCATCCATGTAAACTGCAAAATTCAAGGGGAACATAAGGAAGCACATCATCTCTGGCATTTCTCTTTTATAAATTAACTCATTAATTTGCTTACTATTTTAATTCCATGCATAAGAACTTTTTTAATTACCAAAGCTGTATCTAAGGCAAACAGCTGAGTTAGTCAACTTAGCTGCTTATTACTTTTTCCCAATACAACATTAAAGGAAAAAAAAAAAAAATCAATAAAGAGAGAACAGATACAAAGCAAAGACAAATAAAGGTCAAGCTTTAAGGATTTTCCACTGATGGAAATTTTCCATGCATGCAATTTAAATCCCCGTATAATAAACAAACAAGCAAAAAACAATAAGCTAACAACAGCACATGCTTCTTAAGTCAATAAAATTAATCTCTTGTGCTGTCTTGTCCAGGTGGGTTTTTTTCAGGTGGGTTTTTTTTTTTTTTTCTCTCTCCAGGGCAAACATATGCCATTTAACTCAAATCCAGCCTTGACTGAACGTAAGACAGCATGGAAAACTTACAGATTAGTTATGGATAGTAATATAAATTTTTTTTCTCTAACACCACATTGAGGTGATTCTTGGAGACACCTAAGCATCACTGCGTTCAAACAAATTTCAGACTGTGTAATTTGGCATCACTATTACTTACAGCCACAGCTTCTGTCTTCACATCATCATTACTGTCTGGAGCTGTCAGTTCTATCAGAACAGGACATACTTTGGTCTCCACATCGTATCTCTCTATGAGTTCTTGCTCCAGTAGAACTAGCAATGCTGCCTGGCTTGTTTTTCTTACCTATCATAAAAAGACAAAATTGGACCAAGGATTTTAAGGAGACTTGGGAAGGGATGGGAGGAAAAGAAATACGTATCCTAGCATTTTGAAGCTGTACCTATACGCTGCTACGCACCTACGCTAATGGCATTGAGAGAGAGTGCACATACGCTCTTAAAGCGCTCTTTCCAAACATTTCATATTTGAAACAAAAAACATCAGATTAAGGAACATGTGCATACTGTAAACTAATGCAATGCTATTATAAAAGCGTCCGCCTACATACTTCCTAAAAGACAGGACAGCAATGCCAAGAAAAAGCCGTCATGGAAAAGCTAATGCAGTACATAAAGAAAAGTAACACAGCTAATGGGGAGTAACACATTTCTATGGAACATGAGTTTTAGCAAACAAGCCCTCTTTTTCTGAGATAACGGAGTCTGACTGACAAGAATTAACCGCATTTCAAATCTATTTTACCTCCTGAAAGACTATTTGGCTCAGTCCTACCTGACAAAAAAACTACACAAAAACGAGGTAACCATTTTTAATTGGCTTTGTACGTGGCTAACTATTACCTCTAAAAAAGTAAGGCACAGAGGTAAAAATTATTCAGTAGGATTGTTTCTACAGGGATTAGTCCTTAACGTTATCCATCATCTGCATACCTAGCACCTACAAATGCAAGGTCATGTATCTGCTGATCACGTGGAAGAAATTCCAAAAGTGATTGGTAGAAGTTTGCATCTGATTCAGAAATTGGTGGAGTTATGGAGAATGATCTATGTAATTTGAGAATACGGGCTTATTTGTACTACATGAACCTATCACTGACAAATCTAGGTCATGCATCCTGGAAGAAAAAAACATTACATAAGATGAGGGACTAGATGATATCCTGCAATGCAGTAACTTTGAAAAGACATTCTGAAACCACTGTTTATAAGCAAATAAGCCAAATGAGCTATGAAGTGTCAACAGTGGTTAAGAGGCTGAACAGAATAACTGAATCTGTAAGCAACATACCAAGCACAAGTATGGTTGTTACATTACACATGAATTAGCAAAACCACTACTAGAAAAATACGCCTGGGTTTGGTACCTGTTCTTAAATATTGAAAAGCTGGAAAGCGGTAAGAAGAAAAGTGACTCAAATTCAGAGGCCTAAAATACATATCCTTCAAGTAACGTACCACCTAGGATTAATCTACTCTGTAATCACTGAAATGACTTGCAGAAGCCTAGATAAAGCTTCAGGTGAGCTAATTCAGACATGCAGAGACACAACCCATACAAACCTCAGTGCAAAGTGAGCTTTCAAAACAGAAGTTATTAGACCAATATACAAATAACTGTGTATGTAATGGCCTTAGAAAAATGGAACTATACCAAGAAGTGAGGGTTTTTTGTAGCTACTGTCCCTTTTTTTTTTTTTAAAACATAGAAAGTAAAATATGTAAGTTCAGAAAAATAACTGTGTATGATTTTGTCCAGAAAGACTAAATACCAGATAAAAGCCTCGAAACCAGTACAGATCATATTATTAAAAAAAATTCCAACTGTTTTCAGCTAAGTTTAGAGTGCAATGTATTTCAAGTCATTCAAAACCTTATTTACTCCAAAATATTAAACACTTGTATCATCCTAAATTATTCAGGCTGAAAAGTGCATACGAGGTATTTTCAACTAGTTATTTAATAAACTGTTTCTAAAAGACACTTACCTGGTTATTCTGGTCTGCAAGGTACCGTACTACAATAGGCAGTAAGTACTTGGAAAAAGCGTACGGGATTGAAGGTCTATTTTCTTGACAAAACATAGCAATATGAGGCACCTGTTCCATCAATTCTGCCCGCACTGTTGGCTCTGTGACAGTCAAAAAAAAAAACACAAATAAACAAACAAAAAAATCCACACACTATAGATGTTAACAAGTACACTGCCAGAATAAACTTTTTACAGTCCTGTACATACAAACCCTGTTCTGAAGTTTTTATGTTGGCATGTTTATGTTGAGTTTCATTTTGATAGGAACCACACCTTTCTACAAAATCAAGTAAAAGTACATTATATACTGCTGAACGGCTACAAAAGACTGAATCCACACTCACGGTAAAAATGAAAAAAGGTATAGAAGAGCAAGCCATCAGGAATTATGAGCATCAGAATCTCTCTTCAAACTCCCTACACCCCCTGCCAACTTCCAAGTAGGTAATTACCTACTTCCTACTTCTGCTAAGCAGAAGGCCAACCCAACGCTGATACTACTCTGAGAAGAAAAGAGCCGAGGAGGCTCCTCGCCACAGCCTCTCGTGTGGGAAAGATTCCACTAAGCAGAACAGCCAGCCACAACACACATCATCCTTCCCATTCTTTGTTTTTTTAAAGCTATTGATGTTTTTGTTAGATGGAAACAGTCATGTATCTTTCTAGTAGCTTCTGGAAAACCTCTTAAGGTTTTTTATTCATCGCAAAGTTGGTGAAAATTGGTTTAAAGTGACAACTTAGGCTTGACGTCAACAAAAAAAGATAAAGCAAGCTCCACACTTTGTGTAGTCTCTTCACTGAGGACAATAAAACAGGACACAGCATACAAAGTAATAAAATACGTAAGGGCTCCATTTCTTTGGCTACATGCTTAATTTTGTTACAGAAAAACATACAAAAATGTTCTGTGAAGTTTAGCAATTGCTGACAAAGTCCAAAATAAAAGATGAAGTCCCAGATAAATCACTTAATGAATAGGCTGGCTGTTGACACTACCGAAAAAGAAAAGTCTCCTAGACTACTAGCAGTAGTTTTTCAAACGTACTAGTAGTACATTTTCCAAAAAATGTAGTCAGAGAATCAAAAGTTATTCTCTTCAGTCCAATTTTCTAATGATCAGCCCAATTTTCTAAGGAGAGCTTGTAGCACCCCTTACTGTTAAAGTTGCCTGGTACTTCCTATTATAAAAACTCATCTTTCACGTGCCTATAAAACATTGCCAAAACAGCCAATACAACACAAGATACTAGAGCTAGAGTTCTGCCTTAGCACGAGGTTTCCTTAAGAGAAAAAAAATTAACTGAAGTAGATGAGATCTCTGAACTAAAGCTGGTAAACCAGCTATTTTCCTCTTACGCTAAATTCTGGTCCTCCTATATGGCAAGGCCTAGTTTCTTCACTTTTGGAAGAACAGCTTGAAACGCGACAGGGAGGGAGTACTTTTGCATCAGGAAGGTGCTGCTTCCATCTGTGTGAAAACTTGCCCAAAGGTGGCTAAGCTAAAAGGCCCTGAAACACCCTCTGTTTCCACCTGCCCAGTACCTGACAGAGGTTACAGCAGCTACAAGTTGAAGACTCCTTCCTTGCTGAGCATGTTTTGGGATCGAGAAAGCCATCACCACTGTGGACAGAATATACACAGCCCCTCTCCCAAGAACATCTCACTTGAATACGCTGCAGATGAACCTAAGAGCGACTGAGGAGGTGCTATTCCAGTGCTCCCAGGCTAGGCTGAACACCTCCCGCTCCAGCCAGGAGCAAAAAACAATGCGCATACACAACAGGCAGGCTTCTTGCAACTCCCTTCCTAGTACCCAGGCAAATCAACAGAGGAAAAGCGTCCAATTCAAAGCCAGAAAACACAAAGGCTAGAAAAGCAGGTGTTGAAGCACAGCTGTGAAGAGAAAGAGCATAACCAGGAAGGGGCAGGCTGGACAAGGAGGGAGGGAAGGCTGAGAGGCAAATGACAATGAAATAAGATCCACAGCTAAAGGGAAGGAAGACTGGAACTTGCTGGACCAGAAACCGAAAGCAGGGCCCAATGCCAGGGCTGCAGGGACTCGCTTCCATCTTTCCCATAAGTCTGCTATTTCAAGACTTGCCCAGGACGCGATCTGAGGGTGCAGCAGGCTTGTGTCACAACATGTACCACTAGGATCTCTTTCTCACTTCTTAGGACCCCTGCCTCATTCCCTACAGAAGGTGGAAGACACTGCTATCTACTGAGAAGGGGAGGCGGGGATGGCAGAAGAGAGAAAGAGAGCAAGAGTGAGCACGAGCGAGAAAGACAGCGCAAGCGCGAGCCAGAGAGAGAGCCCGAGCGGAAGAGAGCGAGCAAGCGAGCACACAAGCGAAAGTGAGTGACAAGTTTGGCCCAGGCTACATGCTTGGCAGCAGTGCTTCTTAAATGGTTTCTGAACTTGCTTCTGGCCATTCCCATCCTCCCAAACCCAAAACTTGCAGTGGTCCTTTCCATTATGCCAATGCAACTGTTTGTGCAGCCAGTTAGCAAACCATATCCAAGAACTGATCAGGCTGATACAGCTCTTGCCTCACCACAGCAGCATGAGAACTGGTTCTTAAATTGGTTCCTCTGTGCAATCACACATTTCTGTCAAGTAGCAGAACTCTCTGATGGTAGAAGCAAGCAAGTGATGGTAAGAGGGAGCAGGGACTACTTATTTACTTATTCTGATAGTACCATTAAAATAGAGTGAAAGAAGTAAAACACGGCTGGGTAGGAAACCTGATCTGTTCCTTTGCAAGGGGGGAAGTGATGTAAAAATGCTTAAACCAAACTCTCCACAGAGTGAGTAATTGCACACTACTCATTTTGTTGGCTTCCTAATCTCAAAACTCTATGCCTTCACTGCTGAGAAGAGTGCTCACGAGTGCCATCAAACACAACAGTAGCTCTGTACTCAGCTTATCAAGAGCTATGTATAAAGCTTCACAGTCCCGGTACTCAAAACGGACAGATGGCTTTGACCCTGATATCTCCACATTAATAAAGCAATAGCAACACTCCCTTTCCCCAAACCAGCTAGATTTGCAGTGAAAAAAAATCCATGAATGCATTTAGTTATGAAGCACACCATTAAGATAGCAACAACTATCAAAAACATAAGATAGTTTTGTCTTCAGAACAGAGTTCATCTATTATGCATCAGTTAAGAGAGCAGCCGCACTGCAAGACAATACAGAAGAGCTGCTCACATTAAGCAAGAACCCTGCTTCCTGAGCTCCTAAGCACAAATGGGACCATGCAATCCAAGACTTGTAAAATTCACGCTCAGGAACAAATTAAGACAGTGAAGGCCTCCGAGTTCTTACATATCCTAGCTTTTAAGAACATGGAAACTCTGCAGTCTTGGTAAAGTCAATTAAAAACAAACACACGTTGTACGTGTAACTGGCTGTGTAGTGCATCACCATATTTCATTATCAAAAAAGCACTTGTGCTGTTCTGGGGAATTACTGCTGCTACTCAAGAATCTGAACTTTAAGTTTCCCAGTTTAGGTAAGAGCTCAGTTCTTCCAAATACTGAGGCATACATTCAAGCACGTACTGAACAGAGCCTAATCTTATGGTCCGACAGGGTTACAATAGAGCAGGTTTTTTGCATTATGTCTCCTAAACACCCAAGCAACAATGCCAAATACTTTCACTAAAGATACAGGCCTCTCTCATTGCCTTCATTCATTCCTCAGCTTCCTCTTCAGCTCAGAAGTTCAGCAGCTCTAATATAGATTCCAGCAGGCTTCAGTACATGACAGTGCTTGCCATTCCAGTTTAAATTTTTATGTTCTTTTTAATCAGATCTACGGCTTAGTCATCAACACAGGGAATGGACTGTCAAAGTATCCGCTAAAATTATTACATACAGTTACTTGAAGCATAAGCTCATCCAACTGGGGAACACATCTGTATTATACATTTTTGCACCGCACAATACAGTTGGGACCAGGCTTTCACACAATATAAACAAAATTTGGGTGGAGAATCTCACTTCACAGCATGATTAGAAGTTTCTATTTTAGGCACTCTGGAAAATTACTGTGTACGATTACGTTCTCCACAACATTTGCTCGTAGCAGTATTTTTCCATCTTGGCAGAGGATGTATTTTTAAATACTCTTCTTTTCAGATTTTATCTCCTGAATGTGCAAGTCTGTGCCTAGAAGTAGAAGGCTACTAGAAAGAAACTGCAATTTGTCAAAAATAAAAAGTTTTAAACAAATCAGAAGCAGCCACACTTTCATATTTATTTTCCTCATTTAAAAACACTTTATTTCTTTCTATCATGTATCCTCTAGACACAGAATTACTGATTTGAGTTTTAGAAATTAAGCAAAACTAAGAATGATAAAACAAAATGAAAACAGACTTCCAGTTCTCCTCTTTGTGAAATAAATTTGAAAAGAAATTCCCAGAATAAAATGATAAAGTTCTACCTCCTTCAGTCTCCCGATCACCTGAAACCAATCATTTCTTCCAGCATCTCAAGAACCTGGGCAGACTTTGGTCTGCATATGTCAACTTTCTGTTTTTACTTTTCACTAACCATCATATAAACCAATAACCCAAACTGACTCCACAAGTGCTGGAAGTCATTAACTGCTCTTTCCCCACCAATTAAAAGTATTTTTATTTTCCCTAAAATTTGATATAATCTCTCTTATAAGCACACATATCAACACATTTATTTAGCCGGTCACGCACAAACACTTAGATTTCCTGTGCGCGTGCACGTGCGACTGCGTGCACATGTAATGTTTATTTCAGCCCTGTGGAGGCATCAATTCTCACTGTATTCTGTTTCTGCAATGTTGAACCACCTGGAAGCACCACAGTTAGCTGTATACTGGAAACGAAAGGGGGATTACTGCAGAGCTGCACAAAATAATACCAGCTAATTACTCCAGAACAGTTATTCGTAAATGAAGTGATTACTCCAGAGCCAAGTACTCACAACTATAGAATTATTTCACAATAGCTTACTCTGCAACACATACAGTGTTTGGAAGAAATTCTGCACAGCTTTCATTATCCTCAAATGGCCATTCTGGAATACAAGCAGCACTCTATTTCCCTTACATTTGCGAGGGTCTGTAAGGTTCTTGCGTTGTAAAAACATGCATGAATAGTAACTAATGGTGGTGTTAATTCTACTTTAACTGATAACTTTGCTGAATGTTTTAAGAACATCTGAATGTTAATTTTGTTCTTGTTAAGGGGCTATGAAGGGTTAAGAATAAGGAGTAAATAGATGAATGCATAGCTTTGCATTTACACTTCCATTATTACAAAAATACTGTATTTTGGTGAAACATAAATGAAAATATTGATTTATATGCATTACAGATAAACAAGCACTATAGGAAACTCTCATGCTGACTGACACCCCCGAGCCCCCACTAGACATGCCTATTTCTGCATTCAGCCTGAATAAAAAGTCTACAGCATACTGCAGACCACAATCAGTCAAGCAGCATGGCGACAGTGCTGGATTAGCAAGTTTCTCTTAAATTGGCTGGTATTTGCATGGTCAAAGATAAAGCCTAAATAAAATAAATTCCACAGTTTATCTGTTAAAAATTTATCTCCTTCTTTCCCATATACCATTTTCTCTTCCCCTCTTTTCCTCTAGGGTCGTCATCTTTTTCCCTTTCAATTTCTCTCATTTCCTGTTTCATCTGTCCCTGCAACTATCCTACTTCTTTTGTAGACAGAAGTAAAATCTGGACAAGTGAAAATTTAAAAATACACTGTAATCAGAGCCTGTCCCTTTTAGCATAGGAGTCCATCAAACAGAGTAGTCTTCGTGCGCTCCTTCAGTAGTCAAAGTTTTTTTTTCCATATAACTAGCCAGAAATGGATTTCCATAGTGACTGGCAGATCAAGAAGTGAAACAGAGAATAACTAGTTAGAGGCGGGGGAAATTTGCCATCAGTCACTAACCGGAAGCATGGGGAGACAAAGAAGGGTCACATCTCCCAGAGGAAACAATTCATAATGTAGCTGGAGGTGGGTGAAACATTGAAGATAGAGCAAAAATCAGATGGAGCTCCTGGCTGCCGGGAACAGGACATATTAGCGTCCCCATTAGTATTACTTAAACATGAAGTTTTTCTTAAATGGAACACTGTAGTATGTGTTACTGGACAAGTACTGTTAGTACCTTTCACTATACCAACAGCCGTGATTGAAATGGTGCGACTAACATACATTGAACACACTACTAAGTAATTAAGGCTGTGAGACTATCCACATTAAATCTCATTGCACAGCCTCAAAACTTACTGATTAGTCTAATTTTTTTTAATTTGTTTTGCAAACTGTATTCACTACTGATTCTATGTGGGGAAAAAAAAAAAAAAAAAAAAAAAAGACTACTTTTCATCCAGAAAATCTTCTAGTAGGCTATACATTCAAGTAAATAAGCACTGGTCTTCCAGGAAGTCACTTTCTTTTTATCCATCATTTCTTTAGAAAAAATACTTACATGTATCTATTCTACAGGACACTAAAATACCACATATCTTTTAGAAACGAATATACAGTCAATCCTACTAAAAGAACTCCCACAAAATAAAATTTAAAGCTGCTGGTGCCCATTTCTGAAAGCACACTGAGCAAAATTCCAATGTTTCAGCTCTGGCTGAGGAGAAGAAAGAGATAAGAATACCTGTGCACATAGGGATAAAGCCCTATATCATCGCATAAGCCAGACATAAGTTGGTGCGCAAAAAAATAATTTGGACAATACTAAATTATACAGGTGAAAGAAAAGACTAGGTGCCTTATTCAAGCTCACAGAAGTCTGTGGCTAGGTTAGATCATCTAGTCTAGGAAGATACTTGAGAATGAAGGCGGCCTATTGTTTCACTACAAACATAACCTTTTAAATACTGACAAAGATTCCTGGGGGTTAAATTAACTTTTGCCAGGCACTGAGCCTCTACGGGTTCAAAGATACCTTAAAAACACTTAACTTAAAAGCCACACTTAAATCCCTGAAGAAGCAGAAAAATTAAAAAGCAATTAAATAGGAGATTCAAAAAAATCAATACAACGTATCACTTTCTTTAAGACAGCTGTAACTATCGAAGAGAACTCATTAACAAAGATGGTACAGAAGCCCAGAGTTTGGAAGGACTGAAAAAATCCCAAACCCCACAACAAAATCATAGACCGAGCAGTAACACCCAACCTCAGCAATGAAAACAAACACTGAAAAGAACAAACCCTCCAAACAACTGAGATTTGGAGAAGAGGTTTCTTTGGAAGCAAGGGGGTAGGGAGAAGCTCATTATTTCTCAACTGCCACAGAGGAGCTAGCGAGCTATGAGAAACAGCTATTACTTGCTGCAGATCGCAGCAGAGTATGATACTGGAGCAACACAATTCCTGTGTTCCCTCAGTACCTCAAAATTGGCAGTATTGTCTTGGGAGTATCTCCTCTTTAACACCATCTGAGGCGAGTACTTTTTCAATAAACATGTATTAGTCAGCTTAAGGCTGCAAAATCGCATGAGAGAACGTGACCTGGCATTATAGTCCCGTTCATTAGAAAGCATCCAGAATGCTTCGCGTCCTGTCTGGAGGGGACCTACTTCATACAATTTTTATGTGTAATTACATACATGGTTTGCACATTACACCATTGCAATTAACTGTCTGTCCACGTGCAACCCACACACTGGCTGCTGAGAAAGATGCTAAAACATCACATAGTATTTCTTTGTATATACAATACTCGATTTCTTTTCCCCCTCACAAAGAAACCTCCATAAATCAGTGAAATCAATAAAAGATGCCTGGAAGAGTCCAAGATGCATCCCATCAAAAGCTATTCTTTGACAATTTCTTGTCACACTTTTTTAAAAAAATAATTTCAGGGTTGATTCTTGCCTTTGTCATGATGCCTTAAAAAAATTAAGTCACGGCTAGGCAGTTGGCATGTCAAGATTCGTGTAAATCGCGCCAAGCATAAGATTAAGAATAAATATGGTAATTGTTTTAGTGAGACTGAAATTCTCTTGCACTCAAACACAGAAATGGGTGTCTCATTGGAGTCCCAACTGATAAATAAATCTGAAAGCATGCTTCTTTTTCAAGCAGAGACCTTGCCTGAAAAACATCAGCCCCGCTACAGGACTTCAGAAGTTGCAAGGCATCCATAAGACAGAGGGCTGCTTAGACAACGTCAGGACAGCGTTATTTCTTGTTGACTGTTGTATCTGTATTTTAGATAGCAGCAGCAGTGGATACTGTGTATCCCACATTCATTTTTCAGTTCAAACCTCATATTCCCAATACTGCTAAGAAAAGTCTCACCTTCTTTGACTTGACAAGGAGATGCAAAATATCCCAAAAAGTTAAAAAAAAAAAAAGTATAAGAGCAATGAGTATCACCCATTAAAAATGAGAAGGCTTGTACATAGTTTAGTCTGACTTCCCAAAAATTCACGCTAATGGATTTTGTTTATTCATGCTTTCAAACACAAAAGTTTGACTCCAAGACGGTTCTAACTATACAGACACTCGGCTTTGACCAAGCAAGTCAAAATGAACAAGTAATTTTACAAGCTCTCCCCCCTGCCAAATTTAGTCATTTTAAGTCCTACAGAGTGAGCTTAAAAAAACAACCCTAAACGGAAAAAAAAGCATCAGGTTAAGAGAAAAATAGAAAACAATTCTAGTAATAGCAATCTTCAAACAAACCAACCAACCAATCACTCCCCCACCACTGCCCTGTAGTTTGAATATTAGCCAAGCACATGTATGTGAGAAAGATACAAAGCACATCTAGTTCCCTAATGAATTTTCATATCGTTTAAGACCTAAGGATTATTCTAATTACCTATCTTATAGAAACAGGCTAAGTCCAGTACTGCAACTGCTCCAGGCATGAAACCCACAGTTAAGTCTGCAGAAATTTAATTCATGGGGCAGCTGCAGAATCTAGTGCTACTAGTTTGGCAGATCTGAGACAACTTCTATAATGCAGGAAAAGCCTGAAATGTTGCTTTTACTGACGCTGAGAAAATATCAACCCTGACTAACAAGGGTGGAGTACATTTTTAAAGGAAATGAATTGAATTTAGCTCAGCTCTTGGTTTTCATTCCCTTTCTACCTAAACAAACTTCAGTTTGACACACTCAGCTGGTCACAAAAAAAACCCCTATAGCTACAAAGTTACTGCACAAGACCATTTTCTCCTGGATATACCTGCCCTATTTTCAGAACTCAAAATAAACTTCTGAAAGTTTGTGATGATCAACACTGTCTTAACCAAAAAAAAAAAAAAAACCACACATAAACCAACGCTGTATATATGTATAGATTCTAAAAATCAGAGCTTAGCCAGGAAAGTGCTCTAGAGACAGTGGCATGCCACTGTTTTTGGTTAAAAACACAATTTTAAATGAACAGTGATTTTTTTCTTTGAAAGAAATCTTGGAGATGTACTCAAAACAACTACATAATGTTTACATGTTATTTTTCCTAGCTAAACAAGGACATTTGCTTACCAAAACAAAAAAAAAAACAAAATGTGTATTTTAAATGAAGACAGCAGGTTCTTACAGAATACTTTTTTTATCCTTGCAAAGCATTATGCCTTGCAATTCTGGATGAAGGGGAAAAAAATTAAAAGACCTTAAAAGAAGAAATAAATTTTCTTCTTATACAAGATTTAATATAAATTTCTCTTACTCTCCACAGCATTCCTACAATGACAAAAAAACCGAAATTTAGATCTTCTCCAATGTTTTGCTGCTAAAGCCTCTTTTCTTCCTTTTGGTACTTCAATAGTATCAGCACTGGGTTCTCAAATTCAAGCCCTTCAACTCTTTGAAGAGTCTCTTCAGCCTAGAATTTTGTTGCAGCTCTATCCGCACAATTTTCCCACCTTTCTCTCATACTTTTTTCTTTTTCTTTTAAGCACTCTCTCTTGTCTTTCACATTTATTTCACATTCCTCTTCTATTTTTACCTTTTATCCCAAATACCCAGTGGTCTCAAAACATTCATGAGTTAAAAACCTCGCTCTCCCTACAAACCCCTCCCAGTCATCACTTAAATATATCTGCACCTTTTCTACCAGTTCCTCCTGTCTCTTTTTCCATAAGCAAATGTGAAGAGAAACACTGGTCCCACAGCTGGGACCGATCTTGAATGCTGCCTAAAAGGGATCAGTCTTTAACAACTTCAGCATTCAAATTCTAATTCAAGTTTCAAACTCAAAACTAATGGGAATTCTGCATGATTCTTTCTGAGGCAAGAAATTCATCTTTATTTACAAATTGTAAAGTAATCACACAGATTTGCTGATCAGCCAAATAAGTACATAGTAAAAAAATCTATTCAAAAACGCACCGATATAAAGTTCTAATCCTGTATTTTGAAGGGGCTTAAAGTTGTTGAGGAAAAAAGCAAGGAAAAAAAAAACCATCTTTGGGGGGGATGATTTAGGGAAAGGGAATTTTACAGCATTTTATTGCATTTTGTAAGAAACCTATGCTGCACATGAAAGAAGGTGAGAGATCCAAGTTCAGGAACACCGATTTTTCCTCATTAACTCAACAACATGGTTAACACTACCTACCTGAATCATCAGCTAGTCTGCTGATTCTCTCCAACACAGCAATACAATCTCTCTCATCATCACTGACTTCCTTCAAAGTGTCGAGCAAACTTCGAGCCACCATTTGCCTAGTTTACAAGAAAGATTAAAAAACAGCATTATTTGTGTCCAGAAACACATCTAAATCAAAAAGTCACGCAATCATACAAGTTTCTTAAACCAAACAGTAAAATTTTACATAGGTTCATTTTTAACTCAGTAACTTTAGTTAGTACTGCTTTAGGAATACTTAATTTTGATGTTCAGCATAATTCTAAAGAACTATTAACTTCAAATGTAACATTAAAAGTAGCCCTTCAGTTTACAAGGATAATGGAAACCAGCCACAAAGCTAACAAATGGTAATTACTTGTCGAGTGAACACACACGAGCCGAATGTTGGACTCCTAACTTGATTCATACAAAGTAAGGCAACATCACTATTGTCAGGACAGTTTTAAATAGAATTATGAGCTTATTTTCACAAATGAAAGTATGAGCACTCAAGCTGAAGATTTCCAAACCAATGATGACATTCGAAAGCTATACTTCATTCAAATGCTATACAGAGAAACGTGCACACACTGTAAAAATAAACAGAACACACGCACAAGCATGTGCGATTCTTGGGACACATATAAAGCAAAGTAGCAAATGAAAATTAATTAAACGTGAAACAAGTCAGGGTCGCTCCATTTACAACTGCCAAGTCATGAGAAATTTTTCTAAGGGTTAACTTGTCAATGACAAGATACAATCCAATTTGGATTTTTGTCCTGCTACTGTTGCAGCCTTTGGCTTGAATTCATACCTATCAGCTACCTGGGGAGTCCTTAACATTACGTTTTTAAACAACACAGCCGACAACATGTGTCAGCCAACCTTCCTTCTCAAAAACAGCTTGCAATGGCACATGGCTGTCTCTTTAATGCCATTTTTCACCCTTTTGAGCAATGTGGGTGGAGCACTCACTCACTAGTTCAAAGAGCTATCAGGATTACCACAACAGTTGAATGGATCAAGAAACACTGTCCAACACACTGCTAACTCTTCTGCTGCCCTTGAGCAATTTATCAAAATGCCGAAGCAGCACAGGACAAGCGTCAGATATTTCCAGAACCGATTGATGGAATTACTGTCAGGAGGTAGCCTAGATATAACACTGTTGACAAACAGAAAGGCAGTAAGCAACAGCAGATACATAAACTCTCCCACAGAGTTTGAGGACAAACGAGGAACGTGAAAGACTGCCATGAAATGATAACAAACAGATGGTTACATTCCTGGTGTATAGGACACCTTGCGAGCTCTACAGTTCCATGTGACCGGAGAAGTCTACTGACATTTCACGAATGCCCAAAATTAAACAGACTTTTAAATGTTCTCAAAGTGGAAATCAGTAATTTACATGTTTCACATGTGAAACAAGCTGCAAAAACTCTTTGCAGAACAAATTTCCCTTTCCTCATTCTACTCAACTTTCACCTTGGTAAAAAATGCAACACTTCTAGACAGAGAACTTGATTTTCAGTTTGAAGTTCAGCTAGGGAAACAAACTGTGTGACGCACTAACCTAGAAGAAGAGTTGAGTTGGTCTTTTGAAAGGGCTGGACTCCTCTGAAAAGAGAAGAGGAACTGATGAAGTGTATTTCATATGCCAGCCTGCCTGGATGCATGTCTCTCATACAGATCAAATACAATTTTGGAAACAGAGAGAGAGAGAGAGAGAGAGAGAGAGAGAGAGAGAGGTCAGTTGACCCGCTGAGTTGGAAGTTTGAGACCACTGATGCAGACACAACAATCTTGACCAGAGAACGGATGTGAGCAAATCTAGCTATAAGAGGTGTTCACCAACTCCTTGCACAATTGAACTGGAACAAACCACCCAGATATTACTGTAAGCTGGCCCTGGAGACAGAACTGACTTCTAGAATAATATGCTTCAAATTAAATATATTGCCTATTTCCTTTTATCCTGGTGACTCCACAAGAGCTGCAAATCATATTAGGCTAACCACCTCAAGCACCTCTTCTATTTCAGATACAGCTTTCTTGCCACTTTCTATTCTTGGGAATTTCCCACTGGAAACACACTCCTTATACAGCATATGACAAGACAATATCCAAGCTGTCTGGTGCAATGACTGAGTCTGGATATCTACTCGACATTTGCACTCAGAATATTCTACCTGTTAAGTCAGGGATGGATGGACATCCAAGTATGAAAACAGTCACAGTGAATAAGGAACCTCAACAATAGCCAGCACTACATCTTATCTGGCTCATGCGGACTCTGGAATGGACCCCTACCATGCTGGGCATTTTAAAAAGACTCAGCACCATGAAGAGCCTTGTTAGCAGTATCCTGACCTGTGGCGGCTGGATCCCACTGAGTGTCTTTGGTACTTCCTCTGAGATGTGAAATGGCTACGCAGAAATATACACCATGCAAGAGACCACAAAAGCTTCTGCTCAAAAGAAGGAGACGAAAACATAAGTCATATATCTACTTCACATATGGTTTATCTACTAAATCCACTCAAAGCTAGGAAGGGACATTCACTTTTTTCCCTGTACTGAAGATAAATAATGCCTCTCACACGTACCCCAGTGGTACTCCTCTTCGGCAGTTAAAGGAATCAACGCATCCAATTTTGCTTTCGGCAGGTTCTTGTAAAAGCACTACAGTAGAAAGGTAACAGGGCAAGCTAGGCTCATTTGTAGAAAACACAACGGGATAACTAGACAGTGATGACAGGTAATCTCTAACTACGCCTATCCTGCATTCTGGGAGATGAAGTCCACTTGTGTCCTCTAAACACTATGGGCTCTGATCTAGTTCTCCCACTATCCCCAACAATCTTTCAAAATTCTTTGCGTGCCTCCAACGTGCAAACATAGGACACAGAAGAGAACCTACCTTGCACTTGCCACAGACTGAGAGCTAGCATTTAAGCAAAAAATGAGGAATGACTTTGGGACTGCAAGCTCATGCTTGAACACGCTCTGCTTACTGGAGAGCAGAGAGTAAGCAAGTCTCCCTGGTGCCCTGTCTAGCAGTCTGATGTTTCTCATGCAAGCACTGGTGGTCTAGCCACAAAATGCATACTACAGAGGACTGCAATAAAATACCGATGCACAGTAGCATACAAGGCTAGTGGTAGCCTGCCCAGGAACTGAGAGATGAGTACCAGCATTTGTGTAAGTGTAAGAGAGCTCTGAAGGATGAGCTGCCTGGTCTAGACACAGACACAGGAGGGAAAAAAAAAAAAAAAAAATCAAGTGAACTTACTTCATGCTCAAGAAAGGCAAGAAGATACACGTGACAGGAAAAGGGACGAAAAGATTTCCTCTGGGGATAATGCCAACATGTGCAGTACTTTGCCTGCTTTAATCTCCAGAGTGTTTTCTAACAGGGAATAAGACTTCTCCAAGTACACATATGACAGAAATGACTCCATCAACATTAATGACAACGTCAGTGGTTTCCCACTGGCACAAATCTGTTACCTGTACATTGCTCTCGGTTATCAAGCCATGAGCTGAGGCTAGGCTTAATGATTTCCTGCCCTTCCTTTCTTGCTTCCAGCAAGGGTTTGTGCAGTGCTTGCCCCTCACCTCATACCAAGTTCCTGTCTTCATTGCTCCAAACAGAGCTACGTCTTTTCTCCCATTCAATGAGATCTGGCACCTGACTCCTCCAGGTCCAAACACGCTTTCGCTAGCTGCTCTGGCAAGTGAAACTTGCAACTACTTAAACATTAAACAGGTGACTAGCCAAAGAAAGAGCACGGACTGAAGGCTGGAGCGTAGCATGCAGCAGAAACACTTTAGCTATTATATGCAGACGTGGAAGATAATTAGCAACATTCAGGTTCATCTGTTCAAGTTTTCATGAGCAAGCATGGAGAGAGTTTGTTCAAAGCTAGAAAACTGAGGGACTCGCAGTTAGGTTACGTTAAAGGCACCACTTCATCGCTGTCAGCAGCAGGAGAAAAGGGGGACAGATTATAAACACCCTACCTTTATGTCCACATGCAGGGTACAGATATTTCAAAGACTCCCCACATAAGGACATAATTGGGATTTACAATGATATACTCGGAGAAGAGCTATAAATACCTTTGCTTTGCTCATGCAAACTCCTTTTATACACTGACCTTATTTGGAATCTGTACTGAGGCTTCTGAAAGGCCTAACTACAGCGTACCAGAGGTCTCCCACTTACCATTATTAACTCTTTAATAAATCTCTACTATACAGTATAAAAGGCACAGAGTTCATTTGTACAGGAGGTGCATTTAGCAAGCATACAAAAGAGAGAGAGAGAATGAAATAAGACATTAATTTTTCTTTTCATATTTAAGCATAAGTTCCAAATCAAGATTTGAAGACTTTTCAAAATTATATGAGCATTATTAGTAGTAGCTTAGCTTGGCACTTTTTTCCCCCCAAATAATCTCAGAACATGTTCTCAATCTACTCCCAATTTCAAAGCAAACATCTCTGTACCTTTCTTAAAAGAACAGCTAAATGGACATAGAGGTTCATGCCCTCTTAGCCTTTGTAAATATAAGGAGTATTTTTGAAGTGGGAAAATTAGACATTTAATAGTTCAGCTTATACTAATATGATTTTAACATACATTTCTAAGGTACACTTTATCTATTTCATGAAATTTAAACTCGAATAATTGTTATTTAGTATGCATGTGTCTATCATTTTGTGTGCAAAAATATGTTTGGGGGTTTTGTTTCATTTCTACTGAATTTATTCTCTGACATACAGTGGGGTGAGGGAGACTGGACGACTGGAAGGGACAAAATAGAAAAGAGGAGCAAGAAACTAATTTATCCTACAACAGCAAGTTCTTTGACAAATATAGTCAGAATTAATTCCATTACAGCTTCATCTGCATCACTTTGGCATGAGTTTGGCATTTTCTTATTGTCAGTGTCCACCAAACATCCAAAAAAGGGGAGGTTTACACTGGGCTAAGCTGCATAGACTGAAGGAAAGGGAGCGGGGTGAAAAAAGGGCAGCTGAGGAAGACAAGTTCTGAATCAATTTGTTGGCTATAATATGATCATACTTACATGAAAAATGAGGCACAGTATTTTCTTAACCTTTAGGAAGGTCTTGATACGAGTATCAACATCCCACCAAACATACTGCCTTAGAGAAGTTGTTGATACGCAGTGCAGCACAGAAGGATGAAAACAGCATCCTCCTGTTACAGTGGGGGTACTTCCTGCATGCAAGTCCTAGTTGTCAACTATAGGGTAAAAATGGTGGCCCTGTCCCTGCTCAACAGAGTTGAGAAAAGGAAGGGCTTGCAGCATGGTCCTGAGACACGGATCTCTAAAAATTCATCATTACCTTTAATTCCTCAAAAAGAAACTGATTCCTCACTTCCTAAAAAGCCTCATTCCATCACAGAGTATAGATTCTGAAGATATATAGATTAGATCCAATACATCTTCAGTAACTGCTGAGTGCTGCTCTGTCAGTACTTCAAAGTTCAACTGTTTCAAAAAATAGCAGGTATTTTTCAGAGAATAGCAGACAATTAGAAAGCATCCTGAAACATCTGACAGTCACCATGGTCAATACTGGCACTTAGATGAGCCTCTTTCTGCAGAAGAGTATGCCTATAGGATGGGAGACAGTTACAGGGTTTCCAAATCTGTCCCCACTCAGTCACAGGAAGTACGCTGTGCTTCTGATAAAAGAAAGGAAGGAATAAGCTCTCTCATAGCTGAAAATGCTACAAAGTTTGTCCCACCTTTGGAAGGCTCCACTAAGTTTTCCAACAACAGAACTCTTCTAAAACTCCCTTACAAGTAATATTCTTCTCTATGGGGAAACCAAAGAAGTACTTCAGAACAGGAAGAAGCATGGATACAAGATGGTAACTTAAAAATATCTATATTCATAGCCAGGACTGATCATACTGAAGGATGCGAGTCTGCCACGATCTGCTTTGTTTTGAAGGGAAAGGGCAGTCACAATTCCTTAAAAAGTAGGCTGATCAAAAGCAAGGGCCTGCCGCTAAGAAACTATCTCCCTTTTCAGGCAGATCTATTGGTAAGTGCTGTACACTTCTGAGCCTTCTTAATGAGGAACAGAAGCAGGTTAATGGCAAGAAAGTCAAGGAAAATTCAGAGGATTATTCCAATGAGAAGGGGAGGTAAAAAAAAACAAAACTATGCTCCAATCCGCACCAGCAATTGGTTTCTAAAGCAAATAACAAAAAGGGTGTTTTTGTTATCCTCATCCACGTCATGCATGCACGTGAGTGCTGCCAGACACAAGGAGACCCTGCTTTTCAGGGCGAAGGCCTCGGCTCTCTACTATGCATCTTCTCTTGCTGCAATATGACATCGGATTATTAAGGCATGTGATAGACATGCTTCTCAAATCTGTTTTGGAGGTTGTCTTTTCAGTTCATTAATAAAACATAACCGTAGCCATACTTGCCTTGGTTTTCAGATGCAAGAAGGATCATCTGCCATAACATTTGTCAGGTTCCCTTCCAGTCTCAAAGACTAAGACAACATCTGTGGTGCTTGATCAACAACACTTAAACAGTGAGAATGGAAACAACATGCCCAAATTGGCACACAGCAACTCCTCCCAGCAAGCTTTAGTAGCTTTTAGTGGAAAGCTACTGAAGGTTTCCCTGCCTCACTCTTTCTTCACCCTATCAAAAACCATACATGTGTAAATAAGGAAGAAATTCCTCTTTGCGAGTTCAAGTCTCATCTGGTAATATTTCTTAGGATGCAGACATAGTTCGAGTTTCATCTCAGAGCAACAGGCTTTGACCTCCAGACGCCAGCTAAGCTGGAGTGTTCAAGGAACCCACTCAAAGGCAACTAGGATTCTGTGTTAATTGTTTAAAAAAAAAAAAAAAAACAGTTTCACTGTAATCATTCACTATAATCGTGTACTACAAATGTGATAATGTGCTAAAGAAATACGAAACATATGCAGATGACTTACCAGATAGAGAAAATGAAAACAGAAACACATGCAAAAAGAAAGAATACATAAATGAAATATAAAGTTTATTTCAAAGAACACTAAAAGGGAATTCATCCATTTAATTAAAGTAAAATAAATAAATATATAAAATCTTACTCTGATTTACCCAGATTCAACAATCATGTTTCAAGGGTATGAACATATACAAATTGAAACTTTTATATGAATGCAGCTTCAAGGTAAGGGAAATGTGGTTTTATTATCTCAATCATAATATAATCTTGAATCTACATATACATAATTGGGGAATATCATTTTAATCTAAAAAGACATAAAGTAAACTACACTTAATCTGTTTCTTCTGAACTCATGCCTATGAAAAACTCCAATTCATCTCTGTCTAGCAAACATCTCTCTGATATTTCCTCAGACTAATTAATACTAAATTGATATAAGATGCCTAGAATAGTTGCCTTCAGATTCAACTACTACTCACAGTCTTATCACTAATGGTTATCTCATACTACTTCCTATATTATCTTGTGCTAAATAATACACCTAGGCCTACAAAGAGATCTAGAATTAAAGAACAGGTCTACAGAGGCAAGAAAAACAAACAGGGAAAACTCTAGTTACCCCACCCATTTTCCCCTGCAGAAAAACACAGGCAAGCACAGGGCACACGAAGCTGGACGCTGTCATCAACAGGATTTCAAGTGTATACATGCCCCACACCCCATGTGATCCACATTGATAGACTCAGGCAGTTTTTTCTTAGATGGGCAAGTAAAATATTATGAGCAACATTCTTGTTCAACGTTCAAGTCACACCACTTGAGATTCTCAGAAATTTGTTCTCCTTACAGGTTTTTATTACATAATCGTCACAAATCAAATACTCACAAGCCTGAAGGCTCTATCCTCTTCCCTCCCGCCCCAGGAAATCTCAAAAAACCCAGCCCCCTCCAGGTTGGCAAATTGCTGATTTCACCTCAAATCATAAAATAATACAAACTTTGGATTTCAGGAAAACGGTTGAATCAATCATTTCAGAACTAAGTTATACATACACATTTACGCAGGCTGTAAAAGAAACCATTCTAAAATTGTTAGCTTTAGTTCAATCGGAATAAAAACAGAGTGGCCTTGCAAAACTTACGGCTAAATCATTACAGAATTATGGCCACGCGAACAAAATGAATAGGCTAATCTACAGTGTGCTTTTTTATAGACCTCCTAGATTAAGAATCCAACATAAAAGTAAGCATACTTTCTGAAAGTACCTGGAGCCCAAGCCAAACTACGTTAAACCTCAACAATACTTAAGGTGTTTCTGTGATTTTGTAACTATTTACAGTTACAATTAAAATAAATTTTGGTTTTAAATAGCTCCATTCTCTTGCACTGTGTGTGCGTGTCTGTGTGTGTCTGTGTGGTGTTCTACAATACCTGCGCTTCTAAATGAAGCGACTAGCTCAGTGGCATCACAGAAATACAAAATGGAAAGCCTAAACTAAAACATTAACAGGACAAGGTAAGACTTTCCTGTTCACATGTCTTTTGTTTTCAATAACCAGAAGCAGCTACACCTGTCTATAGACAACAGTCAAACTGTTGTCTATAGATTAGGATGAACGTGCAGAATACTTGGGTTCCTCTGGCAAGCTACAGCGCTGTTCATTATTTTCTCCTGACCTTTCATTAAATATTTTCCTAATGTCACTTTCCACACGGTTTTATGGATAAAGTTAACAATTATCTACTAGCCCTGGGTCAACAGAAATGGATGTGTCCATAAAAAACTAACAGGTTATGGTCCATTTCAAGAAAAAGTTTGAGTCCTGAACTGCAGTTACTTAACAGGTAAGCAATTTTTTTTTTTTTGTTAGCATGAATATTTTGTTCTCTGTAAGTAGAGGGTGCATCAGCAAGCAGAAGGAGGAGTGGGAACTGAAGAATTTTGTAAATTTTTTTTAATTATTTGTATTCATGCAAATTAACTTGAGTCCGATTTGAATCCGATGAATAGTTTGCACACTGTTCTCCAGAGAAGACATTTAAAAAGCATACCTGTTAAATATGTTCTCACTTGCAGCGTACTTGTCCAGTCTTCCCAAAGGCGTCAACATTTCATCTTGTGAGACAAAGTCCAGGGCTGAAGGTATAATAATCACATCAGACTCTGAGCTGTAGTCATCCACACCAACTATCAGAGACATCAGAAATATTCCTTATAATCACAATAGTTTAACACTAAAATGATGTCTGTTGTTGGTTTGAGATACAGAAGCCTAGGCAAGGCCCTGTTTACAATGTACTTACTAAATACTGCACTACATCTCCTCTGATCATTTCCCCTAGCTTCCCCTGACCACCATCAAGCCTTTTTTTATACAAGAGCGATTGTCTGTAAATTGGACTACGTATCTTTCCAGTCATTTTCTCTAGATTCCCAAATACAATGTTTGATTAAACATCCGAGGCTCGTGACGTTTTTGTCTGTAAAAGGCAAATGACTAAGCTAACTTTAAAGTCAGCTTTTTGAAGACACTCGCGCTAAAATCACAGCTGCAATTAACCCACAGATAAAAATTTAATATAACATTCTCTAACAGAATAAATAGGAAGTTTAAAAAAATCTAAACAAAAGCACACAAAACATAAGTTCAAATGTGCGTTGTTACATCCGACTATCAAATAGAATAGGTACGATTCACCTATTACATACTCAGTAATTACACAAACCCATACATAAATAAGCAACTTCATATGAACAGACACCTTTACGTAAAACCATAACATTGTGGAAAAGGGCTCCATCCCACCCCTGCATAGTTGTTTGAAGGATGAAGACTTGAACTACCACCTTTGTTAGCTTCCACTTGCCCTCTAGTCTGCTTGACAAATGCAATCACTTACTTGCAAAAACTTGCAATTACAATCACTCATTTGCAAGAATTATTTCAGGTCATCTGGCTTTCCTCCTGAAAACACAACACTACAGTACTGTACAACTGTTCTTCAGTCACATTTCTCTGAAAAGCCTTTTGAAAACTGGCAAACAGGTAAGAGTCCGATATTGAATTTTGAAACATAAGATCCATGGAGGAAAGAAAAGATTATTCTCTTCTCACCTTCCATACAATTATACTATATTATGTAAACTGGTAATCAGACATATTGTATCATTTTCTTCAATATTCAACATTCAATGCAGGCAAGCAGATACAATTTTCTAACTTCTTCCTTACCATGCTTCAAATGTGAAATTGTATACATCCAGCTTCTCTAAAAGAGTACTGTTTTCAGACCTAAACTGAGTTAATAGCATTCCTTTACCTACAAAGTAATTTTCTCATTTTCTAACTGGAGAACGAGTGGACATCGTGTAATTTGCCATAAATAAATCCTATCCTTGGAGGAGGGTTCAAATTCTGCAGTTGTTGGTAGTACATGAAATTCTTGAGATAAATCAAAGAGGCGAGAGGCAAAAGAGCACGGCACGCTGACAGAAGGGCGTAAGAAGAATCTGGGAGCTAGGGGAAAGGAAGATGAAGTGTATCAGCAGCTGGGAGAGTCAAAGTAGGTGGAACAGCAGCTGGGGGACAGAAACTGGTGCTCTTGGAGATGTTTAGAGGATAATAAATGGGGGGAGCGGGGGCAGGAAGGCTCAAGAGAAGGTCAGCTGCATAACCCAGTATTGCAGCACAAAGGGGAAGCACTTAGCAACCTGCTGTTTACACAACTGTTTGAACTTGTGTTTGCCCAGACCTGAGGAGACCGTCACACAATTTTTTTTTCCTCTCCTTCAAGAATCAATTTTATTTTCACAGGAAGAGGATGGGGGAGGGTAAAGATCACTCATCATGCAAATCAGGATTTTATGCCAAGTAAGTTAACAAGAAATAGGCTACTTCCTTTCACAGGCCTTTAATTCAATCCATCAATTGATTTGAAACTGATCTCAATCAATCTGAAATTTATTTTTCTTTGTCTCTAAGTATGCCACGTTAGTATGCACCTTTCTTACACACAGAAATCTTATTGTTGGGTGTGAGATCCTAGTTTCTGAAGGCTGATATGCTTCAAAAGCCAGTGAACACATTCATACAGCATCCATATGTGATGGAAGTTGCACATGAGTACTCCTCATTTCAGGAAATGGATTGCGTTAACTTAAGTTTTATGATACCACAATAACTGTATCTTGCAGAAGGCAATTAAACCATTGCACTTGGATCTATTTCTAAACTGCAGAACTTCAATACAATTAAATGCGCCACAATGAATTGCATGGGGTGAAAAAGGTTCAACGAATTTAATTCTATGACAGGGTCTAAATCCTATTTTAAAATCTGTAAATCAGACTATACACTTAAAAGCATAAACTGAGGAAACTATGTCAAAATGTAGTCCCTGACACAGTAATTGCTATTTAGCTATCATTCAGTATTCCCAATGACATTGAATGCATCAATAAAAAAAATATGCTGACCATTATACCAACCACCACTAGTTTTTCCTCTTTTGGTTTTTCCTCCTCTATTTCTCTACTCCTAACCTCAACTTTGTGTTGAATGTTCCTTTTTTTGTTTATTTTGTGTCTCTATTCATTACTGTATAATACTCCTATAGTGGTCCAACTGAAGATGCCATCTTAAGACACTGCAGAACGTCATGATTTCATGTATGCTCAATATGTGCCTGAACGCACAAACTCACACTGAAGTTGGCTGGCTAGCTGACGCCTTTGATTTAGTTAACTGAATGTTGCGATAATTCTTGCCTTGTAAAACCAGGTAAGTCAACCAAACTGCTAAGTCTACTTTATATTAGATTTAATATCACAGTGATAAAAAACATGAGTAGCTGCTTACAATTTACCTGTTCCAGGTCTCACACTGGTTCAATTAGAAAATGAGCCAGTATGGACTTGGCTCTGCTGTATGTGTGCATCAGAAAACTAAGTTTAGCACTGCAGGAAGCTTGACTTGCCAGTCACGGATGCTGAGCAGTATTTATTACTTAAATAATCACAGCATCTGAGGTCTTAGTTACAGAAGAGATTAAAATGATGCTGCCATTTGAATAAAAGCAACACAAATATCAACAGGGAAGAGAGGGGTGATAAAAATATATTAATCTGTACATGAACATTTTATAATTCCAGAAAGTACTATTACACAGTGATGTCACACATTTTAGTTTCACTTTCAACATCAATACACTGATCTAAGCTGAAGGGAGCATTAGCCCAGTAGAATTCCCACACTAATAAAATCCCTCAGGCAGCTATTTGTCTTTAACTTGCCCCAAACATGACTCACCAATAGTCTGACCCCTTCTCATCCAAAACGTGTCACAAGCATATTTTATGTTACTCAATAAACCTAGTCAGTCCTGATACTCCCTATACTTCAAGGTTATTCCAAGACAGCTAGCACTCAAAACAAGACAAGCAAAGCATGTTAGCAAACATTAATTAAAGTATTGCCTCTCCAGCCCTCTCTGCTTTCCACTTAGCCTTGAGTGCTCAAATCTGAGTACCACAGTACTTTTCGTGCTGTAAGTTTTACAAAGGAACAAATGCAAAAACACCTCTGAATTAAGACGTGGCTTGTTTAGTGGACACTTTACAAACGCGAACGTCCAGATTCATTCTCGTTTCAGAATGTAGACCAAGCAACGGGGCTACACGTTACTTTTCTCTCCCGTTGCAGAAAAACTTTAGGTCGCTTCCTGTAGTTCCTGTCCTTCTTCAAACCTGTACAAGTCAGTCAGGACCAAATGCTCAGAAGGTATTAAAGCTCACAGAACATCACCGAAACTAACGCTAGTTCAGTGCCCAGGTATTCATAGTCTGGGCTTACATTTTCACGTCAACATGCAGAAGAAGAAGAGTTAAGAAACCAGGAGTTTCTGTAAAACTGTCCTATCCTGTACATTCAAAGTAACTAGTGGTGGTGGGATGAGGAACAATAACAGAGTAACAGTGCAAAAAGTAATCACAATACCACTATTTTCAGCCCACATAAGCACCAAAGTAGGATAAAATGAAGAAATGCATTAATTTACCTAGATTGCTTGTGTTTGTACTGAGTAGTTTGCAATTTTCTCTTCAAAAGTCTACACTACTACCACTGCACACAAGCACCACAGCATAACAAAATAAGCACCAGACTGGTAGTTAAATTTCATTTCAACATCTGATTCTACCACTGACCTTTGATCACAAGCCAGGTCATTTCTTCTCTCTGCACCTTCGTTTTCCTGTTCGGTCATTTGTCCGTCTTGACTATTTTTAGTACAAGTTCTTCAGGGTTCCCCATCTCTCTTGCATCTGTTCCATACGGTACCAAGAATATGTTCACACACATGCATCCCTCCTTAAATTCTCCTGTGTTCTATTGCACAGATGCAACAATGACTTGCCACCGTTATTAACTAACGTGGACCATACAGCCATCTGCTGAGACAGACTATGCAGAGAGGCACTCAGTCAACGAGGGACCAGCCCAGTTGAGAAGTCATACAGCAACAAAGCACAAGTCCATCTAAAACTCAAGCTACCTAAAAAACGACAGCCTACAAGACAATTTTCAAGTGAGCTAATTTTTATACTACATATCTCATCTTTACAGTATCTTTCAAAAAAGCTTGATCAGATTGCGTCTTTGCCACAAAGGAGCACAAGATCACGTTTGCAAAAATAATTACAATCTTTCTTTTGCTTAATAATACATGAGCGACTCTCACACCATAGACTGTTTGGTAGCGAGGCTAGACATACACTTTTTTGAGTTCTTCTGTATCTGTTACGGGCTCCGTGGCATTCATTTTAATGAGCAATTTTTCATTTATCAAAATCAAGCAACAAATAACTTTAAAGATTCAAGATCTCCACCTAGCATTAAGTTCCCTCATTTTATCTTCTGCATTTCCAAAGCATTCTCAAGACGTATTAAGAAATCTCTACAACAATTGCTACAGGTAAGTCCGAATAAAAAGTAGTCCGTTTTAGGACTAGTTTTTATTCAACTGCAGCATAGGCTATTTGTTACACTCTACAATGACTGCTGCAATAAGGACGTCCAGGTTAATACAGCACTCCAATGCAGAAAGGACCTATTTTTGTTTTGCTGCTCGAGCAAGGAATTTTTCAGTTTAATTCTAAAATGAAAATAGTAGCTCTACGAGTGCAAACATTTGATTTCGTATCCCAACATAATAGCAGCAAGTTTTGTTCTAAATTACCATCCTCTATGTTACGAAAGAATAAATTCACCCTGCATTCAGATTTCTTTAGAACATAAGCAGCCTTCTCAGCCCTTCAATGTTGTAAACACATTATTTTTCATCTCATTTTCTGCAAGAGATGATGTCATTCTGCATCGTGATATTCTGCAATGGGAAATCCACGGCAGCAACAATAAAATTTTTAGTAAAGCATGGAAACTAAACATCTGTATTTGTCCACAGTTAGAAATTCCTTACTCTTGCTCTTTTGCTGTGCCCTGTATCCCACCTCCAGTTCAGCAGAGTGACATCACAGGCCAAAGCATCAGTCATGCTACGTCAGCTTCATTTACTACCACAAGTTTACTGCACTGCTTCAATAACATTAGCCAAACACTATAACAATGACAGATATATACATATTACAAACTATGTTTGCAATACTGAGTTCCACCACCTTGTCTGCCTGATCCAGGCAATCAATCGCTGGCGATTACAGACCCCACTGTCAGAAAGTAAGAGGTGATTTTTCCAAGACGCATTTAAAATCTACTATCTCTATTTTTCTGCTGTAGTCCGAGAGCAAAAATGCAAATGAGATGCCACAAGTTTACCTTGATAAGGGTGAATGTTTATGGTGAAAACTGCAACTCTGAACAACGTACGATTCTGCTCGTCAAAAGCACTGGACAGGTAAAGAGAAGTATACAAAGGATCAGTAAGCGATAACCGCAGATTCCAGACTGGCCAGCATATTAGCACAAGTAAGGACCACACTTCCTTTTCTCTGCCTCTTCTCACAAATTCCCCCTTTAAACAGGGAGCACTGTCCTGACTAGTAAGTCACATCTGCATGTGCAAACTTCTTTGCCCGCATTCAAAATTTCATGGGTTTTTTTTGGTGGGGGGGGGAGAAGGTAGGGAAGAAAAAGCAGGAGCAAGGAAGAACACAAGAAGAGGGAAATGCAAGCCAGCCCTGATGCAAAGTTGCGTGCTAACAACTGAGCTTACCACATTAGACCCTGTGCAGTACTTTCATAGCAGAACTTGCTAACGGCTTGAAGCACAGATAGAGCAAATCCATTAAAATAAAGCTTGGGTATAGGTTTTACTGTGGGAGGAGTGGGTAAAGGAAAGATGCAGGACTCAAAATCTGTAGTTATTTACACACAGGCCTTACACAAGTATGGCACAGCAAATCTAAATGAGCACTAGACCAAACATAACGTAGACTAAGAGAACACTTTCATTTAGCAAAAGCTTTAAATAGAAAAAAAATGCAGTTATAAAGCATGCCAAAGGAACTGCATTTCTCATCCAAACATCAGAGGAAACAAGGGGTGATACCAGATCCTTTAAGCAACAAGGATAGGTGTAGCTACAGATACATCTGTCTCTTCAAGGCATACACAAGCAGCACTGAAAAGTTCCGATTTGCTCTGAAAGAAAGGAAAACTTGTTCCACCTCATATTGTTCACTAGCTATTAATTTGCACAACAGTGGAACGTACATTCCACCGGTTAATGGTCTGATCTGCAGCAAAACCTGCTCCAAAGGAAATTGAAACAAAGAGAAGGACATCCAAGCTACCAGTTAAAACAATCAACAATTTATATTTTGTCCACCAATTTCCTGTTGGGAGCATGTCACACCCATCACCATGGTATCCAAGTCCCCTGCTATTTAAGTCCCCTTCGCTTATCCTTTCCAAACAACTGCATACAGTTAAGAATCCTGGAACAAGGCTGGGACCAGGTAAAAGTCAGATAATGCTAGCAGGAAGTAGTCTAAGGTTGTTGGGTTTTTTTCCTCCTCGGGAAGTTCCCTGCAGACAAAGGTATCCACCCTCAAACTGTGGAGCACTGTTGCTTCTTTTTGATTGCCCTACGACTACTTGAGCATTTTGCAGCTTTATGCCGAGAATCCTACTTCCATCTTCAACTGAGACGTTCTGCCCAGTCCTGCTGCAACGGAACCCGCGCATTCACAGAACTGGGAGCAGCACTCGAGTTTTGCCCCAACTCAGCATCTGTTCTACGCAAAAACATCAAGTTCCAATTACCCATGCTTTGAACTTCAAATAACTGGGAGGGAGAGTATTATGAAGTAAGCAGTTGAAGCTCAGATGCTTCAAGGGCTTGCGCTAGCTTTGCAACGGTGATGTGACACCCTGGGTTACAGCTCATCAGCTACTTAACCCAACTGTTCTACTTCATTCACGCGCGCTTACTTTTGATCAAGTCTGGCTAGCCGTAGTGCAGTATCTGAAATACGCTTACTTGGGCTAGAAGCTGCAGAGGAGACAAGCTCTGTGACCAGCAAAGCCATAATCTATAAAATACAGTTTTGCAAATATAAAATCATTTTCCATTTCCCAACTGCCTCTCTCCTCTTAAATCCCAGATAATAGTCTTCAAATTGTGCTTGACAGCATTCCAAGGCCTTGGTGGGACATGTCCTAGTGTTTCCTGAGCATTCAGAGGGGAAAATTCGTAGTGCAACTCTTCACGCTTTTCCTGTTTGTGTTAAAAGTGTAAAGTGTAAAACTAGGAGAATATTGAAAAGTAAAGAATGCATTGGATTCACTCTTTAAAAAAAAAAGTAAGAACAGCCATGGGCATCAATTTCAGAATTATTTAATGTAGGGTTTTGTCAATACAGCATACATACATGCACATACAAGTATCCCTACAGACTAATCAAGCTATTTATCCCGCAGGCTAGGGAGGAAGGAAAAGGTGGTCATTCTTACATTCAAATTCTCAGAGCCATTCAGATACTATGGCAACAAGACATAAAAACACCTAAGCAGACTTGTTCATCAGAAAAAATAGTTCAAGAGTCTGTGTTATCATCCGTATAGAATGTCACTTTCATAAATTAATATCTCTAGTTTTTACAAAAATTATATGAGAATAATTCATATTTATTGTACCATTTGCCTTTCATTTTTGTTTACCTTTAAAATAATAATTATTACCAAAAAATCATCAGTACTCTCAACTCTCAGTGTAGTTGCTCTGCTGTTGCAAATGGCAAATAAAAAAAACTCTACTTCACAAAAGTATTTTGATGCCTCTTTTGACCCACGCCATAGGACCAGATCTTAACACACCATTGGCAGAAAAGAAAAAATGCACCATCTCAGTCAAGCAGACAAAGAAGCCCTGATGTTTTGGGTTCCTTTGGGGGCAGCTGTCCCTGGCTCGCTCTTTCCAAAGACAGAACTGTTACTCCAGCTGTCACAGCAGAAGATATCACTGCATCCAGTTCTGCTGCTGCTACAAGTCGTTTCTTCAGCTACTACTCTTAACACGAAAACTTTCTGCCCACACAGAGGGAAAGTCATAGCAGCAAAAGACATACAGGAAAGTGAGACATTTTATCTCCAACATGCTGCAGTCTGCCACCTCCACAATAGGTCAGCAGGCAGAAACGACTGCATGAACATCAAGGTTTCCACCTTAAATCTCAAGATTTTGAGAACTTCCATGTCTTTCCTGACTCCTTCCCTCCTCCTTTTTTGAGCTTCTTCTCCAAATGGGGAAAGAAAGGTAGAAGAGGGAGAATCCCTGTAGCCCTAGGCAAAAATTAGGGAACAAAAAAGAAAAAAAAAGAAAGAGAAAGGGGGAGCTGGCAACCTTACCTGAGGATTCTCACCAGAGACAACACCACAAAAGGTAGTTGGTAAAAAGCATATTTCCACATCAGAAGTGATGCTACTGGCCTTGGAAAGCAGAAACCCTGGAAAATTACCACCTCTTCAATCCTCTGCTAGGTGTAATGGAGGAAAAAATGTGCAGCTGCATGAGGAAGGTTCATTAGCCTATGTCAAATCAAGCACAACCCTTTTCTCGCATCACCTCCTTGTCTCTAGCATCCTAGGAGGTCGCTCGAGAAAGAGACTAACCATTATCCACCTGAGACCACTAAAACCAGAATTCCATGGGGAAACAGCTATCCACCTGAGTCTCCTAGTTTCTTTGAGGGAGAGTCACCATATTAAAAAGACAAATAAATGAACTGAAGAGTCAGGAGAATTAAAATGTTATCTCTAGGGAAAACAACAGACTTAACAAGTATGCTTCATTAGCATTAAAAACTGATTATTAGATTCCCAAACGAACAGAATCACAGTCACACTAGAGACCTGATTCTGAGCACTACAGAAAGGCTGCCAATAATTTGTGTTAATATTTCTGCAATGCAGACATTAAATATTGCATGCTACTGAAATATCAACCCAGGAACTCAGACCATCTTAGTGCTCTCTCACCAGAGAGAAAAGTCTCTGCTGGGACTAAGAGATCAGGCATTCTAATGTCATGTCAAAAGTTTAATTACACTAAAAGCCAGAAACAAATCTAAGAAGTGATCAGATTTGCAGTCCATACGTAACAATAAATAGCATAAAAAATGTGGTAATTTCTGTTCTGTGGTAAAGCAGTACGAAGGAACAAAGGAACTACAAAACAAAAGCTCCTGATATTACTATGCACAGCTGCTGGAGAGGTAAGGTGAGTTTTAACATATAAAACACACGTTATCCTAGTACACAATGCCTAATTCACTGCAAGAGAACAAGAGCCAAAACACAGCATCAAACTGTAACTGTGATTTGACACCACAGGGAAATACAGAAAACAAAAGAAACTAAAACTTTTAACTTTCAGTATTATGAAAAATTAACTTTGAAAATTAAATTGATATTAAGCATTTCAAATGAAAATTAGCTTCTATTTGAAAGGATTCTTATGTACTACACAAAATATAATAGAAAAATTTAATTAAAAGCATTCAACCAACACAAACTCACTGCTAGTGCTGGATGATTTTCTGAGTAACTGAGACAAGACCGTTTCACCAATGTCAAATCAGCTTTTGACATCTGCAGATGCGCAAAGACTATTTTCTTCGACTCAGCTAAATAACTGGTTGACTCAGAGCTGAGAAGCCTACTGGGAAGAAAGGCTAGAAAGGCCTGTCCTCCTTTTCCAATCAAAGGAAGAGAACTACGCACTAAAAAATGCTAAGCGCTAAAAGCTGCTATATTATATTCGCTCTAATTTTCAAGTCTTTAGAACTATTTGTTTACTCCATTAGAAAAATACACACCAGTAACACCATCTTTGTTAAATGCAAAAAATACCTTACTGTTAAACTGTTATGATATGGAAAATAGGGTTTATATATATATATATATATATATAAAATGTAGCTCATTTAACAGTTATAAACTAGAACTATCTAAAAGATGCTTAGATAGTAAAATACGGCTTTCTGCATCTTTAATTAAAACACCTGAACACTAAGTGCACAGAAAAAGATAAACGCTCTCACCATTTTCTGACACGATAAGTAGTAAAGCTTCAGAATCTGAAGAGATCTAGGTTAAGCTAGATAATTGCCAAAACATGTATGTTACTTCACAACTATCAGAGGACTGTATTTAAATACAGCTGCCAGTTATCTGTGAGAATAAGTTTTTCTTCAAAAAGTAAGTACAAATGCAAAACAAGATTGAAAACAATTATTAAATCAAAATTGCTTTCCTCTGCTGGTTTAAATCACAATTAAAATTCTGACTTAAATAAAGCTACCCTGTTTTACAATCTGGATTCTAATTACAGATAACTCCATTTTTCAGCATACTCATCCTACACACGTCAATGGACAGACAGAAGCATCACGGTAGGTTTGACTGCATCTCTCTGTACTGACCAGTTCAACCTTCAGAAACATCCCCGGGGAAGAAACCTCTTTAGGAAGAGCCATAAAGAACATTTTATTTGCCAGCAGAAACATTTAATTCTGCCTTTTTTCCCCTGTTGACTTTTCAATCATCTTTGTTGCTTATTTTCTGTTTTGTTCTCTGTTTAGCTTAGACAGCTACATCATTCTATTTTGAGTTTGTATTCACAAGATACATATAAAAGCCACATTTGCATTTATTTCTTTTCATTTACTGTTCAAGATTTCAGACAGAAAATCAAGGAAGCCAGTTAGTCCAAAGAGAGCTATGGGTAACCGTACAGCTGAAAGAGAATTGCTACCTTATTTTGTATAGTAGCCAGAAAGGGTGAAAATTCAGCCTGGAAGCCTACAGAAGACTCCACATCCCATTGCCAACAGGAACTTTTTCCCCATTTTTTCAGTTTTTTCCTTAATGGCTATCATGAAAAGACTGTTAGGTTCACCTTTACACAGATGAAATGCAATTATATGTTTCTAATTTTGCAGAGTAGTTAATAATAAAGTTGCATTTCACAATAAAAACTTAACTTTTAAGACCTGGATTTCTTTTGTAATTTTCTCTATGTTCAACCAGGATACATTCCCTGCAGATGTTTTTACTTCAAACTTCTGAACAAGGAAAAACCACTGGCTGAATACAGGAGAAAGAATTTGTTTAATCACTGTCATAGCTTTTAACATCACCAGCTAACTCTACAGAAGCAAAATATTATCTAAAACTAAGGTACTGAAAAACCACGTGCCAAGCTATGCAACTACGGAAAGGAACGGTCCAGGAAATATACCATCGGGTGTAAAGCATGCGTTCACCTGAAAAAAATTAGAGCTTTCTAACGGTTACCAAGCAACCAAGAACAGAAAATAATATGGAGCTTTCAAAATAGAAATGCAAACCACAGAGAAAATGAATTATTTAAACTCAATCCAGCTAGTTTATCAACCACTCTTTGAAAGCCTTTCTTATGAAAGCTCCTGTTTAATCTCTGGCCCCTTAAATAAACAAACAAAAATGTGAATTGCAAATCCATGTTTTCCCCTTACATTCTGAATATCTCCTATTATTCCAGAAGTAGATTTACTAATCTCTTTTGAAATCTAGAAATGTTTCATTTAAGCTAAACATTTATCAAATTTTCTTTGGGAAAAAGGCAAATTTTCTTCTACAGGCAACTATTAAAACACTACTCCAAAGATACAATAGTTTACATATATAATAAGATGAATTAGTATCCAATGAGTAGGCAAAATAAATAAGAGGCACAAACTGCAAACTTGTTGGGCAAACTGTCGACTGAACTCCAACTTTCAAGTAAAACGCTTGAGAGGTCCAAGACAAAAATCATTAAAAAGCTCTTCTTAGCTTTATATAGCTATAAAGATGCATAGATACTTGGTTTATAGATAGATTGGTTTATAGATACTTTCAGCAGCAACCGCATATTGCTGTTTCTCCTCAACTCCAGAACTTTCTCCTACTGCTTTAGAACATGACCAATAAAAGGTATCTATTAGTTACCTTAGTGATTCACATCCTTCTTTTATTTTCAATTACGCTTTTATTGTGTTGGAAAACAGTAGACCACATTATGAATTATTATCATTACCAGAAAAACCTATTCTGTGATTCAGAATCAAACCCGGACTCATCAACAAGCTACTGAAAAATGCCTAGTCCAGTAAAATGTTCTGAGCTGTACGCCTAACCAGCGGTCCAGTTTCAGATGTCCAATCCAGATCTTCACATATTCAGCTAGTTTTAACCGCTCCTGCCTTTCTCTCCAGTGTAGTTTGCAGATGAGATGTTTTTATTGTTGCTGCTTGATACCCAGTCAATTAAAAAACACAAAGATTTACTGAAAATCTATGCCAGCCAGTCTATCTCATCTCAGTCTTTTCTTATAATTCATACTATCTTACATTTACATAATTTCTAAGTTATACCACTTGGACTACAGGTATGCCCACGCTTCCTTTTCCTTGCTTGTCCTTACTATAGCTTAGCACATCTAATAGCAAGACCACAGCTGGCAGAACTGCACACGCATAAAAGCTGCCTGCACTTCCAGTGTCCTCACAAGTACATTCTACTACTTCCGGAATACGTCTCAAAACCAGTTTCTAACTCCAATGCTGAAAACAGTAGCTTTCAAACGTACAACAGAGAGGTACTGTAGGCTGGGGTTTCAGGCCTGGGAAAGCCAGGCAAAAATTGCAGCGTTTGTCGTTTTTTTTGAAACTGCCTATTTCACATGTGCAAACATGAAATGTAATCCTAAATAATGCATCAACTGGGAAAGCTTTCATAAATTGCATAAGACCTGTTGTACATAGATACAAAGCATGACTATTTCAAAGAAGTGTAAGAAATAACGCTATCGACTACATACATACAGTCTCTTCAGTCTGTGTTATTTTTCTTTAGCTCATGTCCACCTCTCGAAAACAAAATCACATAAAATTCAAAACTGTAGAAGACATCAGGTGTGACCAAATTATGTCCAGACAGCACATGCTGTTTCATGCAGATTCCTGCTTTCTCTAAAAATAATACACTTAAGTAATGAGCTATTCACTTTTATCTACTTCCATCAGAACCTCACTAATTTTTTATGAGGCTTCAAATTTTTAGATTTCTATGGCTGCTGCCTTCAAAATGCTCTCATCTGAACTGAGTCATATCTCCATGCATATATAATTTCTTCCTTTTTAAAGGCAAGACTGCAACATTCAAGCCACCTCCAGGAACCCAAGGATTACAAATCATCTCTCTAAAGACTATAATCATTTCTTACTTCAACTACTGTCTTACAGTCAAGAAAAAAAAAAATCACAGTCTAAGTGGAAATTAAAAAAAGACATACATTCTTAAAAGTGTGACACTTTTCTAAAAGTCCTCACCTAATCACAAAGTTTTCAAACAGCTACACTACCAATCTGATTTTCAAGCAATCAGAACTGGGTGGCGAGGGGGAGGAGAGTCTTACAAAAAGGCTCTCTCTTTGTGCAAGGCAATACACAACATAAAAAGAAATAGAACAAATTTTAATCAGTTCACAAAACAGAAGACAACTAAGATGTTTCCAGTTAACTTCTGGAAAGTGTAAATAACATTCCCAGAAGCATTTAAGCCAAGAAAGCTTTTACTGCTGCAATCTAGTCCTTGTGAAGGCTGCACAGTAGACAAAGTACCTTCAGACAGTGACAAGGGTCTGCAAACCTACAGCAGACCGCATAGCCGAAGCCTATGCTATGAATCACCTCAAGAAGAGCTGACGCCTCCATTTTCACTTTCTATATAAAATTCATCTGGCTTCCAAGTTCTTTTAACACTGACACTACCCATATACGTCCTTCTCACCTGCATTCACGTTGCACAGCCCTCACTTTCAACCTTCATACCTCTGAACTAGCACTTTGAACGGGAATCATGTACTGCAACTTGCCCCCCCCCCCGACGTAACACTTTCCCAAACATCGATTCTCCTTCTCCCCATCAGTTGCAAGAAGAAGGGGGCTGAGTGGGGGGGGGGGACACCAAAACAAAACAAACTCCACAGGCCTCAGGCTCGAGAGCACCCACCCGGCTCATTCCTCCTGAGAAGCTCCCCACGCAATTCAGGAGCGATGACCGCCCCCTCCCCACCCGCTCCCCCCCTTCCCCGCCTTAACGGCTGCCGCGCGAGGGACGCGGCCCTCGCGCGACGACCGTTAACGGCAGCTCCCCGGCGCGCCCGCCCAACGCAGCGCGTTTCCCTGCGGCCGCGTTAGCCCGCTTACAGCAGCCCCTCACTCCAGCCTGCCCCGCTCCGCAAGCCCCCACCGCCGCCGCCGCCAGGAAAAGCCCTGCTCAGCCCGGCCTTGCCCCCCGCACGCCCGGCTGGATTTTATGTACATAAGGAAGCGCGGAGCATGGCCTCCTCCTCCTCCTCCCACAATGCACCGTGGGCATTCACATTTGAAGCTACTTCCTCAACCGCAAAAAAGCCCCCGGCCCGTGGCCGCCCCAGCGCCCCCCGGCCCCACTCACAGCCGTCTATCTCCTCCTGCAGGTCCTCCTGGAGCAGCGACAGATCTGCGGGAGACACACAATGTGCCAACGCGCCCCGGCGCATTTCACCGCCGCCGCCCCCCGCGTGTCCCCACGCCCCCACTCACCCACCCACCCACGGGGCCCCGCCGCCCGCACGCGCCGGGGCCGCGCTTTGCACCCGCGCAGCCCGCCCGCCGCGCCCCCCCCTCCACCAGGGGAGGGGACCCCCACGCACGCACCTTACCGGCGCGCCCACGCGCGAGCCCGCCCCGCGGACCCCCTCCCCCGCCCCACCTTCGCATGCCAACCCCACCCCGGCGGCTCCCCACGCACGGACGGAGACACGGGGAGGGGGCGCCGCTGCGGGAAGCGCTTCCTAAACCGGGGCGGGGGAGAAGGAGGAGGGGAGAGGAGGGGGGAGGAGGGCTCTGGTGCCTCGCTAGGGAGGCGGCGTGTGTGGAAAGGGGGAGGATGGAAGGGGGGGGTGCTACCTACCCGCCATTTTGCTGTAGCCCCCACGGGGTGCCGGGCTACATTGAACCCGCTGCGGAGCGGCGAAGCGGGGCGGCGGCGGCGGGGGGGGGGGGCAGGCCCGGCGCGGCGGCGGCGGCGGCGGCGGCGGCGGCAGCGGCGGCGGCAGCGTCTCCCAGTGTCCCCGAGAGAGCGGCGCAAGGAGCGGGCGGGCGCAGGAAGGCGGGAGGAGGGGTCTGGGCTGGACACGCTGCCCCCGCCTCCGCCCGGCGGAGCCGCGCTCGCACCCGGCCTCGCCTCGCCTCGCCTCGCCTCCCCGCCCCTCGCACTGACTCACGCCCGGAGCCGCCCAGCCCTGCCCGCGGGCGCCGCGGCCGGGGCACAGCGGGGGGCCACCGCCTCCCGGCCGCCCCGCTCACCTGGCCGCGCCGCTGGCCCCAGCCCCGCCGCTGGCGGACCCCCCCCCCCCAGCCGCCCGCTCTGCCGGGGCCTGAGCCCGCTTGGCACTGACGCCGCTTCCCCTTGGCCCGGCCGGCTCCTTCCTAGCGTCTTCCCCCTCCCCTCCCACCCCCCGCCGCCTCTCAAAAGGCTCCGGCTCCCCCGCTCCGCACCGCCTGGCGTTGGTGCTGCCCCGGCTGCTGGCGGTGAAGCCAGGCGGCCCTGCCCTCGCCCGAGGGGTCCCCACTTCGGGCTTCGTGGGGTCACCCCGGCGAGAAGGGTCGCTGCGAAGCGGGCAGGCCGCAAAAGTCTGCGCCTTTGGGCTTTGTGGGGTCACCTGCCAGGTGTCCCGGCCACGAAAGTCCTCCCGCGAGCTTTTTAGTGCCACCCTGCAGAGAAGGGTCCCCACGAGGCGGCCGGGTCACAAAAGTCCCGGCTTTGGGGCTTTGTGAGGTCACCCTGCAGAGAACCGTCACCGCAAAGCGGCCGGGCCACCACCCGGACACCTCGGCCGGCTTAGCCAGCCGGCAACCTCCTGCCTGGCGCGTAACTCGCGTGGAGGCACCTCTACAGTTCGGCTGGTGAACCGGCCCTCCGAAACCGGGGGTGTTTTTGTCATTAATTGTACTTATTTTGATAGATTTTTCCACTGTAAATTGGAAGATTATAGAAGCTGGATAAAACAAATGCTCTAATTTGCAGCTACCCGTAGCACTTGCTAAAGAAAAGGACCGTTACCGAAACTGATGCTAACTGGGAGTCTTGAGTGTTCCACCATCTTTTTGTTATCTCTGTAATCATCTTTGGTGTTGTTAAGATATAGAATAGCAAAACAAGTTTTTTTTTGTCCATTTTATTCAGAAGGGATGCAATTTTAGTAGATCAATTTTTAACTCAACAGGGTTGACGTCATGTCTTGTAAGTAGTTTTTTAATACCGAACCATTGTTTTCATTTTATTTTGTGAATCACTTAAGGATTTAATCCCTATAGTAATTCCTTCTTTTTGCCATAGTGGCTGAAAATGTATAATCTTTCTTGAAACTGCACACATCCTTTTCCTTCCATTCCTGTAAGAACAAACTGCTTTCTTTCACAGCTGTTCAAACCTTAGAGAAATCACTAGGGCCCACTGGATGCAGATTATCCAGCATTTCTTTCATTCAAATATATAACCTTAAAAACTGAGTAAATCAAGTAAATTCACCATGACTACATGATATGGACCATGCTATTCTCTACCAGTGTAATTTAAGAGAAGACTCGGTAGAAATATTTGACATCACAAATAGCTGGCGATGCTGGATATGATAGCAATAGGCCTAGAACACAAAAATAAAGCATACTCAAAGAACAACTTTTTATTAGCTCCATTACTGTACATTACTTCCAGGAAGGTTTCTTTCTTCTCCACGTTACAGTCTTCACCATAATCAAGGCCTGGTTTTCTTCTTCTGAAGTCAGTAGCAATTGCCTAAAATGTATGCACTTGCTGTTCTTGAAGGAACCAAGGTTTTCCGTTCCTTTTTCCTACTCGTTACAAACAGGTAGTAATGCATACTAAATATAGATTACTATGGTCTGAGAGCATCAAAACTACCTTGACCATTTATGTAATAGAACAGGGTAAAATGATGAATGCAAGAGAGCATACTTGACATAATTTAACACCAATTTTGGGGTCTTCCTATGTGAATGGGGTATTCCTAAGTGGTGGTTAGTTCTTTGTTTGTAGGTGGGAATATGGATAGGGTCAGGGTGATTTACAAGACAAATTATAACTGCTCAGGAATTGCTTTTTTGTTTCTCCTACAAGTGAACTAGTAGACTGTTTTCCTCAGATGAAACTGGTCCTAGTACCATTGTTAGTAGTCAGCAGGAAAGGTCTCTTCCTATGCAAATAAAAATACTGAGGCAAAAACTTTGGCTCATACCGTGACACATACGTGGAGAAAAATCCCTTTTTTGGCTTCATGCCACCACACAAAACCAAATCCCACATAATGAATAAGTAACTAGATAGCCCTACTTCTAAACTTCCTGGCTTAAGGAGACCATAAATTCTATACCTTGATCTCCCCAGACACTATTTAAGGGCCTAACCTAAAGTTCAGGTTAATTGTCAGATTCCTACTGGTCACAAACAAGGCAAATAGAAACCTTCTAAGTATATTCTAAGAATACGCACTGATTCTCTCAGATAGTGTGATGAGCCGACTTTCATAAAATAATGTATCTAATTCTGAAAGAAAAATTTCATAAGAAACTTCTCATTTTATTAGCTGAAGCGTGTTAAGGATACTTTTGCACCTACCAAAATATTCTAGCCCATTTTGTGCTGGTGTTCTAATAATCTGTTTGACTACCCTTAAAGGCATTGGAAAATAAGAAATTTAAGGCATAGATAAACTCAAGTTTGAACGCTATATCCCAAGAAAAATACGCTCAAAGGATGGACGCCAAGGCTATGAATGAGAAGATACAAATGGAAGACACTGTGGCAAGAGTCTTCACGTGTGATAGAAGACATCTTTATTGCTATATATACGTGACTTATCTCAGAAAAGCCCATAGCAATTAACAAGATCCTTATAGTATTTATATAAAGTACTTCATAAATCTTTTCAAAACTACAAAAATGACCAAGTTAAACACAAGATACCTCATATCCACCTGAGTGTATTTGCAAAAAGTTATTCTGAAGTTGGGTTACTGACATTTCTTCAGTCAAAACTGCTGCAGGCATAAAGGCCTCAGGCTCGAGAACACTGCAGGCCCAAGAACTCACACGTGAAAATATCTTATTTGCTCTCCTTTGCTGTGAAGAAGTAAGTCTCCTTGTTTGATCAGAAAACAATGCCAGGCTTTCAATGACCGCAAGTTAACCCGCTTTGCGTTTCTCCCAGGCTTCCCTTCCTGTGTGGGAAGTCCTTCCCATAAATATCTGCAAAGCCATCTTGCTACCTTCCTTCAGATTCCTCCTCAAAAACTCTCTTTTCCTGTAAAGCCTACAAAAAACTTTTTTCAGGGTTAGACTTCTGGTGCACTGAGACAACTGCTCATCCTCTTGAGTAATACTGACTCATAGTTTTCTTGCCCTCCCCCGGGATTCTGTCTGCATACATCTGTTGTCTCTTGCTTTACGGTAAAACAATGAGTTGTCTACTTTATAGACCATCTTTTTGTTCTTTTTGTAGTGTCTAGCTCAAACTGGCCCATGACTGAAGCTCACAAGCATTAGACTATATATACCCACATAAACAAATGAGTACCTATAATACAAATGGACATATGTAAAAACCTGGAGGCTGAAGCCTGAAACATGTTAATTTTGCATTTGAAAATACATCATCTATTGGAGCATTTATGCTAAAAAGGGCTGTACATTGTAAAGCCTTCTCTTCCCTTCCCTTTCCTATTACCTGTTGTGCTTTTCTCTCCCCCAGTAAAAAATACCTGAGTTCTTTTTTTTTTTTTGACTCATCACTCGTGGATGACAAATTTTTTGATTGTGCACCACAGTTTTATTTAATTTCCCCATTTTCCTGAGTAAGAGCCTGAGCTGGTGATTATTTGTGAATATCAGAATGCAGCTGTCACTGCTCCAAGTGCAGGCCTCGCAGAAAGATTGTAAACAATATACATATTAGTAATTTTGCTGACTGCACGTGAATAGTTGTACCTGTTCAGGACTCTGCTGAGATACAGGATTTGATGGATCTAGGAGGCTTTTTGGTATGACAGCCATGAATGAATTAGTCTAAATTTGCTGACAAAGAACTTTGCTAACGTAAAGTTAAGTTTGCCTCGTGGGTATCTCATGTCATTGCAGGAAGTCAAGTTCAGTGATAATTAAACTTCTGAAAACTAGCACGTACAAAACTGAGGCACCTACTAATGCAACCTTAAGGCTGCACTGGGAGCTTGCAATGGCTACTGGCATTTATTTGTAGGCAAACCTATTGCATCAGTGGCATGAGATGGTAGCGGAGTTGTGTGTGGTCAAAAGAAAGAGAGGCGTGTTTATTACGAGGGAGCCCACAAGCCTCCTTTTGCTGCAGACACCATCAGTGGTAAATCCCCAGCTCCTTTGGCTGAGGGCACTGCTTGAGTGGGTCCTGTGAGGTATATGGTGGGCAACTTGAAAGTCTGCCTCTATATCTGATCTTGTAGGTGCGCAAGTGAAAGAGGACAAAGAATTAATGTACATGAAGTTGTTTCAGGGATCTGTGTCTCAGCGTTTGGGTGCAGCATACTCAACGGAAATGCACACACGCACACACACAGGGAATGCTCTTGCAGTACCACTCACCTGAACGCAGGTTTTCCTTTAACAGAGCTGTGCTACAGCCGTCAGCTGCTCTGTGTCAGGAATGATGTGTGTGGTCCTGCGTACGTATTGCATGGGAAGACTGAATCACTGCTCAAACAGGACAGAATTCAGGGTGGGCTGATGTGCCGTAGCTCTGGATTTCCTGGTTCTCGGAAGTCTATGTCCCACTGACATACTGGAAGAAAACGTGACAGGGCGACCACAAACTGAGAACCTTTTCCATGCTGAAATGCCTCTTGCAGATTTTGTTTTTAAATAGAGAGAAAAAGAAACAATGTCTGAACTTCGACTATTTCAAGAAATTACAGCCACCACATAGGTATGCACCTGGAACATTATTGTAGCTAGTCACTGGTATCCTCCCCTTTCATCCTCGATCTGTATGTCCTTTAGAAAGGAAATACATTCTTGTCTTGTAGGTAAAGAGAGAACAAGAGAAGCAAAGTGATGTGCATGTAACTGCTCATCAGGCCTGAGAGGGAAGAAGAAAATAGGGAAAAAAAAAATTCTGTGCTCTTTGTCACTGTCTGATGCCATTACATATCTGACAGGTAGCAATCTAATGCATGGATTCTAATGTGCCAACCCCGAGTTGTAAGCCAAGCGAGACCTTACATCCCTATTAGACTTGCCCTTGAGTCAGGCAGGTTTTCCAGCCTTTCCTCAGCCTCCCTTCCCCACCAAACCAGTCCTTACCTGGCAGCACCTAATCTGATTTTCAGATGAATATTATTTGCATTTCTTTACTACTTCATTTCCTGGTCTGCTGAGTTTAAATTTGCATCTCTCAAGGTCTGCCTAGATATTGGCTCAAATAATAGGCTCACACTCTTCCTTTTCAGAACCAGAGACTGGTTTTTCAGCTTCCAGTACATATCCCAGAGGGAAAAGTTGGACTGAATTACCACCTGCTTTCCCTGCTGGCAGTTTTCCCCCAACAGAAGTTTCACATCCTTCCAGCTAGTCCCCTCCTATGATCCTTCCTACTGTCCTCTGACTATAGGGTCTCGTTTCCTCTCAGTCCTCCATCCCAAACTCCTCTCAGCAAGCTTCTGTGTATGGCATTTCTAATTCTCTTTGCATAAACAGTTTTTCAACCTTCTTATTGGCTTCTTATACCCACATTGTGTCTCCCAAGTAAAAGAGAAACAAAGCCCAAGCCCTAGCAGAAGTGGCATCTGGCAACATGCCTACAGATCTTTTTCAGATTTTAGCTGGGCTTAGGTCAGGTTCAGCAGTGACTCTGTTTTGCAACCCATGTGAATGCTAGCTGGCTGGAAGTCTTCTTGGCCACCCTATTCAGGCAAAAACAGTGTAATCCATTTAGTCAGGGAGTACCGGGTACATGCCTAAACAGGCAACTAAGCTCTTTTTTTGCTGATCTGAAGGGTAGTAGGTGCCAGTGGGATGCATGTCAGGAGAATGATCGGTTTGAGCATGGCTTATTGTCCTGGTCTGTGCAATTGCTAGAATCTATCAACCTGAGAAATGCTAGGGTCGGGGAAGTCAAGGAGTTATATCCCCCAGATTCCTTTTTTAGAGAACCTCAGCATTTATAGGACGCACAATGAATTTCAAGGGAAGACAGTTACACGCATGTATTTTAGATCATTTGGAAGAGTCAGCCTTTAGCTGGGTGTGTCTACACAGTCTTTTGAGGACAGATACGAACTCATCCTACCTGTGCTCCAACTCAGTCAGCAACCGTGTCATTACAGTTCATGTTGCACTGAGCCCAGACAGATGTATGGACAGACAGTAGCATGACCTAAACCTCATTTCATTTGGAAAACACTCAAAATAAGCAAAACATAGCTGGGATCAGTCCCCCGAAGAAATAATTGAAATTGTTGTTCTTTTAAAAGTGGAGGCTGAGAATGTTCTAAAAGACCCAATTTGTGTGTTATTTTCAGCGTTAGAAAATGCGTAGCAGCTACAGACTACGAGCAAGGATTGTATAGCAGAGAAAACAAATCACCAAAAGCTACCAAAACCAAGAAGGAAAACTGAATGAGATATGCCAGTTTCCAAATAGAATTTTTCAGTTACTGAACTGGGAGGAAATCCAAAGAATGACGTGTTTTGTCAGAAATAAATGTACACACAACTGGAAGGGATACAAAGCAAGATAATAAAAACATGTATAATCTCTGAGAAAGCTGGCGATACAGTAAGAGTTATGAAATCTGACAAAATACAGAGCCAGATCATTTGTAATACCAAGTACCAAAAGTTTAAAGAACTGTCTGATCCAAAAATAGTTCCTTTGTTTAATTAAATTACCTAAGATGTTAAAGGACAATTACACTCTTAAAGCGATTCCTGGCTAGGCTCGTTGTCTCAATAATTTCCAGATCAACTTGCTTACTTGATATACAAATGACCGTTGCTGCTGCTGCTACTGCTTCTTCTTCTTCTTCCTCTTTTTACCATGATATAGAGCCTGAACCACTAGGAGCCTGTTTGTGTTATAAACGTGAGTTGTAATAGTTTTTAATTGTGGGAATATTTCAAGGATGCGAGATATACTTTTTACCAAGAGTGCATTAAGAAGCTTTACATTACTGCATTTTAACCTTTTCTTGGATTTGAGCACTGGCAAAATCTCAGGTTTGAAAGTGTTTGTTTAAAATGACATTTAATGTATGTAGACTGTAGCATTGCCAATAATCTCCTGAACTGAGTGAGTTTTATTGGGTGATTCATAAAGAAAGTCAGACAAAGTATGCACAGTGGTATTGGAATGTGGGTGGGATCAAAGGAATGGTTTAGTGGAATATGTTTGTCTCAGGAAATCTTTCTGGAAAAAGATGGATTAATCCCATGAGAATATCAGTATATTCTCAAGTATCATTTATTGCAGTGACCCCAGTGAAAATAACAAAGTGGCAAAGCAAAATAAGAAAGCTGCATCACTCACCCTCAGATATTCCATTGGCAAGGAGACTTCAGCCGGACTTGTTGGGAGCAAAGGGCGGGGGAATGAATAAAGCTAATAAAACTGACATTGATTTAAAGGGACACTGTCTGCAATTCCAACACAGAGAAAAATCTATTTAAAAAAAAAATCTGTTCTTTAGTAAAGTGGCTGTAACATTGTTAGCTAAAGAAAATTTGTTTATTAATTGAACATATATAAGCCTGCTGAGCTGGATTTGTTGTGATTGTACATTGGCATGCATATACCTCACATTCTCTGCACTGTGCACATCTCTTTTCAGGCAGCATTTGGAAAACCACAGTGTTAATTTTGTTTGAGGCTAAAGAGCTAGTTGTACTGAGAACAATGAGCTCTAAGACCGGGAGGCTAAGTCCTACTTAGAGGGTCTCATACGAGCATAAGCAATAGAGATTTCCTATGTCCAATTATTAAAAAAAAAACAAAACAAAACAGAAAACATTATCTTTATAAAAATTCTGTTTAAAGATAGTGTGTTTAATTTGTCTCTGACTCCTCATAGAGATTTCTGCCTCTCTTCTTCATACTGCTTGCTAAGGAGTAGGAACAGAGTAGTCTGCTCCGATGCCTGCTTTCTCCACATTGACCCACTCCTGGGGCATAGTCACCTCTGAAGGGGCAGGGCACGGCTGTGCTTTCCCACTGCACTGCAGTGCTGAGGGATGCAGCAGGCCGATCGACAGAGCAACTTCGCTTTTGTGTGCACCCAGAAGATGCATGGCACTAGCTGCCTCTGTGATGAAACCTTGTGAGGTAGGGCAGCCTACCAGAATAAAAGAAAAACCAGCAAAAGGAAGGCTGTGGATACCCTGTTCCATGAGGAAGAGTTTCATGGAGGAGAGGTAGCTTGCAAGAGTCACATTCCTCCAAAATGGGGACCGAATGGGACAAGGTGAACTCTACTGCTTACAGGAGCTAAGAGAAAGACAAGTCCTAACTGGAAAAGATTTAGTACAGAAAACAGTAATGGTTCAACATTTTCAGAGGGCTTCCTACGTTTGACTTGGAAAGGCAGTCTGCTGTTTTTAAAGACCTGGGTATAGGGAATTAATATTTCACAGACACTATCTTGTTCTCCGAGTTTCCTGTCGACTGAGTTATTTTATGGGTATGAATGCTACTAATCCATATGTTAATGGGTCAGCTCTAAATAATAGATTACATCCTTTCACTCAAATGTAGTTTAAGATTAGATTAGATTAAGTATACATGGAAGATTTTAGTTTGTACCTTGACTCAGCAAGAAATAGATGAGACAGAAGGTCATGCTTGCTGTTGTGTCCTCCACCTACACACTTAAAAATTAATCTGTGTAGTTATCAAGGCTGTCAAGTAACAAGACTTCAAGATATTAGGGATCTAAGAATAGATTAAAAGTACTTTCTCTTAGAAGGCTCTAGTTTATATACGTTACTCATCACATGATAACTTCTGGTAAGCAAACACAAAAGCATGCTGCGTACAGCATGCCAGTGCAAGTTAAAGGTGAGGCAGTGAACATTTGGCTTACGTTAAAAAAACCCAAGCCATTAGACCTATCTTGTTCCTTCGATCCAGAGATATGATTTTCATACAGATAGAGCTGGGAGTAGAATGTCTTGCTTTAAGATAGGCTTTACAGGTTCTTATCCTTAAAACTCTTTGCATCCTTGCTTCTTATACATTTAGCTCCTTAAATACCACTAACTCAGCATATGTACGTTGAGCATGATTACTTGTGTGTCTTTCTTCTTCCCTTGGGCTGGTTAAACAAACCAACCCTCAGTTTGAACTTGTTTTTCAGGATGACCAGCCCACAAATATTTCCACAGGTGCCCCTTCTGTTTCTAGATGTTTGCCTCAAAGTGATGCTTATGCTCTCACTGCTATGTTGGAATAAATCAGACTTTATGAACTTGCTGCTGGGAAAACACACCGAAACAGCTCTGCATTTTGACAGGAGTCTTAGAGCCTTACAAAGTGTAGTTTACTTTCCCTTCCTATAGAATAAAGCCAACTGTGAGTTCACTTCTTCACCATCCTCTGTGCAAACCATTCGGGACCCAGCTTCCCATGCCCCCTCTGTTATTTCCACAGGTCTGACTGCGTTGCTTGCCAGGTTGCTGTTTGGTATACAGCCACCAGCAAGCGCTACGACATAGAGCACTTAGATGCCCAGAAGGGAAGAAAAGTGCTCTCATTGTCTCTGTCCAAGCCAAATGGGATCTTTCCACCGAGGTGCAGTTCATTTGATCTTCTTCAGAAGGGGGACGAGAGTTGAGACATATGCCCAGAAGTTCAGTGAAAATAGTAGCTTGAACAGAATCTGAACTGCTCCCCGTCTGTGCTTCTCCCTTGCTGAAGACTGTGTGAACACCTGAACCAGGGAGCCAGGTACCCGCTGCCATTCCAACCACCTGGCTTGCTGGAAGGACTTGGCCTCAGTAGCACTATCTCAAACTCAGATTTCGTCCAAGAATAGGCTTTTTTTTTATATGCCCTAGCACCAAAACGAGGCTTCTGATTCCTTCCCCAGTTTTGACTGAATGATATTTTGGCTCCCTCAGAGTGTCAAAGCTTTAATAATATTCTAATCCGCTTTATCACCCTTCTGATATCATTATAAAGATTACGACTGTGGTAGCTTCTCTTGAAGGTTGTTCTTCAGACAGATCTTCATTTTGCTGTCTCCATTACTACAGATAGCTGGTGCCAGTTCTCCTTAAACTACACCTTCACAGGGGAGCTTTACAATTATTGCTGTGTTCTAGTCTCCTCAGTTCCTACAGCTTTTCTAACTGTGAGGGTGAGATGATGTGATTTCCTCATCCACTTGCTACTTGGTGAAGATATGTCTGTGTACCCTTAAAATGCAGGCTCAGTATAGAACTCTGCCTGGCATTTAACTGTCCTAAGCAATAGCATTTACAGCATACGGCAGGATCTTTGGACCTGATGCATCCACCACAGTTCAGTCATCTCTAAAGAAACCATCAAAAATTATATAAGGGGAGGATCAGAAATCTGGGCTGATAAAATACTCTGAATTGTACACATTTGAAATTTCGGCTCTTCCCTTAGCTGTTAGTTATGAGAGGGCAATTAGAACCTGTTGGTGTGCTCAGGACCCAAACAAGTTATTTTTAATTTGAAGAGATTAACAAATTCTTGCTCGCCATTAGAAAAAAAGTGTTGTTGATCAAATAATGCATTCCCTCTTTGCAGAATATTTCGTTACCAAACATTCAAAAACCTCCAGAACAAAGCATGTACCTCTAATCTATTCTTAGGTTTGAACAAATTCCACTATCTGTGTTGGAGGGAAATTCTAAAGTCCATAAACAGGCTAAACAACTACTGAAGTACATGGAAATTGGAACACGTATTAAACAAGGATTTGTCCCTAAGAAGAAAAATTCTGACATCATAGCAACAAATTTATAACCTGTGCCAGCATGGCTAGCGCTTTGCAAAACTGGAGGTTTCTAGTGGGGTTATTTTATCCTCATAAAGGACACAGACCCAAAAAAGAGGGTTGGGTTTGAAACAAACATCCTCCACGTTTCAGGACTGTTTAGACTAGTGGTAAGGAGACAAGAGGTCACACCCCAACCTCAGACTGAAACTCGGTCAAACCCACCAAAACTTTCTTCATTCCAGAAACAAACAAAAAAAAATTGTTGGGAACTCTACCTTTCATGCTGTCAGAGTTTTTTGGAATGGAGATAGACTTTTTACAGCAACTTCTTGATTAGATTTATTCTCTTGCTCTGAGATTTCTCTCTCAGATTTTCTTATTTACTGTTCAGATTGCAAAGAATCCATTCACTATAATGATGTGCAAGGTTGTATGAACCCAGCTGATTTCTGGTGATGGTGAATCAGGGCAAACCATTTTTTCTTTTTTTTTGTTTTTATTCAGCCTATTAAATCTTAACAACTAGGTCAAGTTGAGTTAATAAGATGTCTCCTCAGTCACCCCCTTTGCTTACACCAGAATTTTACCTTAACCTTTTCAGTCCCCTCACAACTGTTTATGATAAATATCCAGTTTCACCAATAATAAAAGCTAGGAGTGACACCACAGACTGGCTACAGGCATTCTATTCACCAGCTAAACTACTGTAACGCCAGGGTGGGCAAATGCAGGTAGCCTTTCCAATGTGAAAATTCTAATGTGAAACTTACTTTCAAGATCCCTTTTTGGGTCCTCTGTAAACAGAAGAAGCACCTATCCACATGCAGTCACTGCTTGAGAATTTTGTGAGCAAAATCAGTGTGAAGTGCAAATCTTCTTTGGCTGGCAGTACACACACACACTGGGCACATTTTAGACAAACCTGATGCCCACTTGGCAAGACATGAATTTCTGTCTGCATAAGAGCCCTGTTATCTCTACTTGGCAATATACACAGTAGGAGCCTGCTTACTTGACAATAAAACTTTGGCCTTAATATAATGCCCTTTTCATACTTTACACGGCTAAGCTTAATTAAAAGGAGGATTGTGGAAAATCCTTTCATTTGGCAGTAAACACAGGCTCCTTCACCCAATACAAAGCTAATGGGCAAAGTTAATCATTGGATACTGTACTATTCTGTATGAGAATACTGCACTGTGGAATATACTGCTAGACAGAAACAGCATTGCTATTCAGTAAATCCGGCTGTGATTTATAACGAGACCTTTACTGGGCTGCTCTTGCAATGAACTGGAAGGCAAGAAGGTATGGCTGCCCTGCTGCAAAGAGTTCCTGCGGTTTTAAAAGGCTTTCTGCCAGAAGTAAAGACATCTCTCAGATAATCTTTCCAATCAGACAGCATGTAGCCGATGAAGCTAATCTTTACATTCCCCTTTTCAGGCAGCGACTAACAAGTATCAGATACCTCAGAAGCATGAAAAGACAGGAGGAAACCAGTGTCAGCACTACAGAAAGTAAAAACTGAGACAATTCATGTTACCTTCATGGATTCACTCATGATTATCTATCACTCTGACGTTTCCAACTGTGCTCAAAATGGGCAGCCTGAGGAGGAGGTCTGCAAAATGAAACATGTTACAATAGCTACGGACACTACTGAAACTTAACCTTGAATGCCCACAGTTAATGAGAGTCCTATTTTGAATTGTGCATTGGCACATGAAATCACAGCAACCTTTTGTTTGAATTGCTGTTTGCACTATAAACACAGCAAGTCAATGCATATGTTTCGTATGAAATGAAACTTGAGAAAGAACTCAGCCAACATTGTTGGCTTATATAAGTATTTTTTAAAGATTCATATGGAAAAAGGGATTGCTAATTAGATATGTAACTTTCATCAGTAATTAATAATATGAATTCAGCCTACATAGGTTGGGGCTGAAACAGTTGGATAACTTTTGTTTGACTAAATGAAATACACTGGTGATTTTGATCTCAATAGAAAGACCTCTAACTTCATTCATTTGTGGTGATACATCAGTCCTGATGTCTGAACTTCAACAATTGTTACTAACTGGCAGATCTACTTTGCAACACAGACAAACAATCTGTCGGATGACTGAGTCCAGACTTCTGTTAATTCAAGTCATCTCAGGAACTTGTTCTTCCATTTATCAAGCTCTACCTTGAAACTAGTTTGCTTTTCATTTGTTGCCCTGGGAGCTGCCATTAGAAAACTTTTCCAAAGCCTCGGAAAGCTCTACTCCTAGCTACCAGTCTACCAGACCTTTAAGGCCAATTTAGGTCTCCTTTTTTATTAAGCCAAAATTTTTCCTTCAGTTAAAATAAGATTTTATCCTTTCGTTGTGCTTACTCACATAGAGTATTTGTAGAGTATTCTCAAATTGCATCTCAGCTTCTGTTTTTCAGGGCTCAGAAAGAAGCTCTTTTGATTCTCTCCATGTAGAACGGTTTCAGAGGATAAATGTGTTACTATCATCAGCTTGGGGCTACGGCACATCAGTTGCAGCAAAAGACAAAACTTTTATTACTTTTCACTAGCAATCCCCTATGATATCTGCCCTGTGGATTATCAGAGAACCAGTCTCTTAAATTTGACATTCTTTACAAACTGACATGCATTATGCCAGAAATCTTTCCTACCACATTAGGAACAGCACATCTGTTTTAGGTTCCATCAAGAAGCATACTGATAGGCTTTATACAAATAATCCCCAATCTTTTTGAAAGCAATAATGCTGCTTTTCAAAGTAATTGCCAGGAAACTGTAAATAGAAACCTGCAGAGGTTTACTTCCCTCCAATTTATTCCAACAGATTTTCCCTTAAAGAGAGAGTGACTGGACCGTATAAATGCCACAAACAAGGGATGCTAAAATATGAAGCAGCTCTACAATAAAATGAAGTAACAGGCAGTTGCAGATTCTCCTGGCTTTATTGGTGGAATCGGTGGGCGACGAAGGATCTGCTTTACTTTTTGCACACCAAATGAAGTGGAAAAACTCTACTGAAGTTAAAAACTTGCACTGGCTTAAGACATCTGACTGAAATCAGCATTGAGCCTTCAACTTCTGCCATGCTATTCCTGCACTTTCCTAGTTTTCATGTCCCTGGGCAGGGACATGGGCAGCCTTTTTCTAACCTTCTGAATAGTTAAATAAACAAACAAACAGAAAAGAACATCTTCCAGAAATTTAGCCATTTTGTAACCAGTGCATTTTGCACATGGTACAGAGCCTGAGCCAGAAGCTGCTCTTCCTGCCCTGCGAACTGCTTGCTCAGTGGCAGCTGCCTTCCTTTCAAGAGATTTTGGCAGTTCCTTGGGCAGACCCCAGTGAAATTTCTGTCGTAGCAGTCATGACTGTGCTGCACGTTCATGTCCTTGAGGGAGGCACACGCATGTTTCTCTGCCGGCAGCGAGGGGTTAACTTGCCTCCTTCCGTACATTGGGAATAAGAACTGGGATGGCTGGCGGCCCGCAGTAGGAGGGCCTGGGCTGAGCTGAGGAGGAGGGATAACATTTTTGTGCGAGGAAGATGCTTGCCAAGAAATCCAGAGGGAAAGCAGCAGTGAGAGAAAGGAAGTAACTCATCAGGTACTTGGGGCAGACAGCAGCAGTTTGGGGAGCTGAGCACACACCAGGGTCATGACGGGATCTAGCTCGGCGTATGTCGCTCACCAAAGAGAGAAAGCAGGTGGAAGAAGGCAGATGCTTCCTAAGCCTGGGAACCCCGCCAGCACCTCACAAGTATCCCATTTGCCTACCATATGGGCTAGATAAATACCGTTACACTTCTTTCAGAGAGGAAGAGACAGAGGGCGTAGGAAACTTTTTAATGTAGGATTACATTTTCTGCCAACACGAGCCCCAGAGGGGCAGGAACATGTGGCTAGGGACAAAGGACGGGATGGCAGCAGCCCCAGCTTCAATTTCCAGAAACTGTTGCAAAACCACATGGTGAGACAGAGCTTAGTAAAGTACCTAGCCTGAGGTTACATAGCAAGGCCATGTTGGAGGCATCAGTTTTCCTGATCTTGTGCCTCCTGGTCTTGTGCCTCTAACCAGAAGGCTGTTTTCCTTCCTTTCTAGTGCAGTTTGCTGGGCCTATTCAAAGGAAATCAGCAGTGTTACACTTACAGACCTAGGGTGAGTGAGAGGATAGTCCTGCTCCAGCAGGTTTTCCAGAACAGGAAATCAAAGTGAAGGATTCCTCAATGCTATTCTCCCATGGCAAGTAGGACTACTTTGAATTTCATGATGGAGACAGGCCTGAATAAACTTTCCAAATATCATAGTCAGAACACCTTGACCAGATCACATCTTGGTGGCTGAAGCCCGACTCTGAGGACCTAAATCTCTCACACTAAGGGTAGATTAGGAGTAATCACTCTTATTTTGAAGTTTGAAATTGGTGAAGCTGCACTCTTATAAAATTAGAATAAACTAAAGGATGATTTGGTTCCTGCAGTTTTTGAAAACTGAAGCAAATGATTTCTGAGGAGAGAGTGAATTACTTGAAAGTCCTGAGGGACTGCTACTGAAAAGTGGAACTGCTTGGAAATACCCAAAAGCGAAATACAGGGTAAAAAGAGGTGAGGTGAGACGTCGTTTCAAAACTTATATTTATTAATTCAGTTGCTATAAAAGGAAAAAAAGAAAACCTTTAGGATGCAAAGGGTTGTTTTCATTTGCTTTTAACCAGACATGTGAAAACACTGAAACATGACAAATTCCTCAAAAATGTTTTCCTGACCACAGCTTCTTGCATGCAGACAAATACAAGGATTATGCCAATTCCTGGAAGAAGGAACGTCATTAGCTTTTTTTAAAATACTTGAGCATATGTCTGTTTGTATTGTTTTTCTCACTTTTTTCTAATTTTTGTGGGTTTTTTTAGGGCCTCTCTGTTTTAGGCCAGTACAACGAGTTATTTTTCCTTCTGGTGTTTTTCCTTCCAGCCCATCAGACTTTTTGTCTGTACAAGTAAAATTGCCCTTTCTTGATACTAGCCCTCCTGCTGTTCAAGCCTGAGCAGTTTACACTGGGTCACCTTCATGTTACTGTTCTAAGCAATTTGATTGCTTGTAACTAGCTGCTTGAGGATCTGCTGTCTTCAGAAGTAAGCTTCTGAGGTATGTACTTGCAGTGCTTTTAGTGATGACTGCTGTTTCATCATGCATATTTTAGGAAAAGTTTCCACAGATAAGAAGAAATATGGAAATGTGAAATATGACTTGCTTTCCTCGACAGATTTCTCAGGCATTATTTTGTATTACGCTGGTACTGAATCAAGACAGCAATTCAGCACGTCCTGACGTGCGTTGAAGTTAGTGGGATGTGACACTATCTTGAAAATGGACAGGCTTAAGCAAGTGCTTTCCAGAATCGGAACTTTTATTGCGTGTTTGTGCATGGAGATGCATGGGAAAGTTAAGGCCCCTCAACTAAGGCTGTAAAGTCAATGCAACATATAATGAAGTACATTAAGCTGCTGTATGTATGGATACCATTTAGGAATAAAGCACCATTACATCATTGTAGCTTAATCTGAGTGCAGCTACAGACAAACCCTCCAGCTGTACTTGTGACACTGAGCAGCTTTGAACACAGCGCTCCTCTATCAGTCTCTTCTTGTAATCCTCAGCCTAGCATAACAGCATTCAAGCGTTTCTTACTGAAATTAGTTCACTTGGTATAGCATTTCATTTCTATACAACAAGCAAAAATTCCTAAAGTTCAAAATTGCAAAATCTGGAGCAAAGAAAAGGTGAGATTAGAGAACCAAAGGGATATTTGAAGGACATAGAAATGTTTTTTAAAAAAATCAATAATTAATTTATGCAAAAGATGATCCTGAACTGTAATACCGGCTGTGAATCGTAGTCCTTCAACACTGGAAAAGTTTGAATCAAGGTCACAGGAACAACATTTAACTCAGCCTTAAAAATGAAAGAGAAGATGGAATTGGATAGTGTAAAGCCTTAAAACTTTGCACCTCCTGTCCACTGTAGAAGTAATTCCCGGCTAAAATTTGGAGTTGCTTTGAATTAGTTGTGTTATGACTGCAAGGCTGTAATTGTCCCATGTTAGTGAGTGTATCCTCTTTGCTTATTGAAAGACTTTATTGTATAATCCATTCTTGTGGAAAGACAATGAGAAGACAGAATTCTAGCAATATTCTGCCAATATTGCAGAATATTGGAAACCTGTGATTGTTGTTTCTCTAAATTCTCCAAAAAACCCCACTTAATTAAATGCCAAGCATCTCTCTGATGAGCCTCTCCTTTTATCTCTATCTTCTGATACTCTCTTCTGACAAGCTGTGACGCTCCACTAAAAATGCTTTTGTGTTTTCCTCCTTGGGGATAGGAACTGCTCTGTTCCAAGCATTTCCTTGGCCTAGGGTTGGGGAGAGTTGGAAGAGTGCACGCGTTCTCCTCTGGCCTGTCAATGTGAGCGTAGGACATAATGTGGAACTAATTAATGACATAATGAACGCCACAAGAGTTTATTGTCAGGAAGCTCCTGTGACGTGGCAGTAATTTCATAATGACTAATCACGTTTGCCGTAATCATCCTTTAGCAATTCTACCTGTTTAAAATGATAAATTAGCCAAAAAAAAAAAAACCAAAACCAACCATGAGTAGAATGGATGGACTTAAAATACATGACAGACTCTTCTTTTCTGCTTTTTCAAGATTATAACATGCAACCGTTCTCCATAAACGCTAGGACTCTGGCTACAGAGAGCAGAGAAAAGCTGGAGCGGTTTATAATCCCTCTCACTGATTTCAGTGGACAGGTCCTGAAGTTAGTGGTAATGCACTATTTACCAGATTTCTTTATGTGTGGGATACAGCCCTATTGTCAACCCTAGAGTGGATATTTTAATTAAATGCAGCTATTTCGTACCGGGATTGCATAAAAGCAGAGTTACTCTTTTAGGTACAGAAATGCTTACTGCACATATAAAGTCAAAAAAAAAAAAAAGTTAAGATCGATTCAGATTGTTCACAAGCGAAACAGTTCAGATCCCACATCTCGACCAGCACTTGGTGTGTAGGACTAAGCAGACGTGTAGTCCCATGCCGGGTGCGGACCTCACCAATTATTTTTCTCACAGCGGCAGGTATTTACACCGTACCTCCCCGGTCACCAACCGGCTCGGCTGCCCCGTTTTAAGGGGCGGTTCAGAGCTGGGGGGCCGCTCCCTGACCCACTCGGGAATGAGCCCCTTCACTCCTGATGCCAAGAAGCCACCTGAACCCACCAACCTTCCTTCACCCCGGGGCCCCAGCGTGGCTGACCAAACCCACCCGGGGCCGCAGCCACGCGGCGCCCCGGCCTGGTGCCACCTTCGTGTCACTTCAACGAGTGAGCGGGCGGGCGGGCGGGAGCCGCGCGCCCAACGGCCGCCGCGAGCCCAACGGCCGCCGCGCGGCCCTCGCGCGCGCGCCCCGCCGGGAACCGCCCGCGGGCCGCTGGCGGGCGGGAAGCGCGGCGGCGAGGCGGGGCCGCGGCGGCGGCCGCGCGCATGTGACCGGCGGCGGCTCGGGCTCGGGCTCGGGCTCCGGGGGCGGCCCCGGCGGGGCAGTGCGGAGCGGAGAGGCGCGGCGCGGCGGGGGATGCGGAGCGGCTCGGCCCCACGCAGATGATGGCGATACGCGAGCTGAAAGTGTGTCTGCTTGGAGTGAGTAGCGGGCGGGGAAGGGGCCGCGGAGGGTCGCGCCCCGTTCCCCGCCGCGGCGGGGCCGCCCTGCTTGCGGCGGATGGCGGCGCCGGGCCGGGAGGCTTCCCCTTTCCTCTGCCTCCTCTACCCCCATCCCTCCGCGGTGAAGGGCTGCGGGAGAAGGGGAGGCGGGGGGGGGGGCGCCGCGCTGGAAAGAGGAAGCGGCTCCGCGCCCCACCGCGCTTCCCCACGGAGGCGCCCGCCTCTCCCTTCCGCCGGGCGCAGCGCCTGCCCGGCCCGCGGCTCTGCCCCGCCGGCGTCGGGGCTGACGGCGGCGGCCCGGGGTCGGGGCCGGGGCCGCCCGTCGCCGCGGTGAATTCCTCCGCGCCGAGACTTGGCAGAGGCAGCGCGCCGGCCTCCGGCAGCGGGGTGGGTGTGAGGGTTTGGGTGTCTTTGTTTGCTTGTTTTGCTTTGTAGTTTTTGGGGGTGGGGTTTTTTTTTTGGGGGGGGGGAACTTTTGCAGGACGGGCTGGGTCGCCGTCTCCCCGCGGGCGCGCACGCCGCGGGGAGCGGGGAGATGGTAGCGTCGGGGGGAGCCGCGGCCGAGCCTGCCGCCCTCCCCCCCGCCCCCAGCGGGCCGCCTCCCTCCCGTGTCGGAGCCCCGAAGGGTTTTTCGATCTTCTCACTCCCGCCTCCTCTTTGCGGGAGACTTGAAGTTTCTGTCACTTGTCCTGCCGGCTTAGCTGAACCAAGGCTGGCGTGGTGGGAGATGGAAAAGAAGGGAAAGCAGCAATCATAACTCCGTGTCTGTGCGAAGAGATGATTCCTCCTGTCTTCTCTCATACGCCTCAAGTTATCTGCTGTGTGCTTGGTTTGGTTACTTGCCTGCGTTCGTTAAAGCTTGGTTCAGCGAGCTCATTATTTTTGTTCTTTCCCTTTTTGGGTGTAATCGTTATGTGCGTTTAACATCTGGAGCAACAATGTGCTTAGCTTTGCAGTTTGGCTCCGCCTGCCCCCGTCTTTGCCCTGCTCAGAGGGAACTTCACATCAAAATGTGCTCATGGAATTGTTACAAGTACTGCTAGGAGAGCCCCATACAGATCCAGATCTTTTGATAGTTACTAGCAGGGCATGCCATTTATCAAATGTATCAAATAGACCAGGCATAAGTTACACAGCTTTTAGGCCCATATTGCCATTAAGTTTCAGAAAAGCTGTGTGATTGAAGGTGTTCTAGAGTAAATTCTCACTCATGGAGTATAACTGGATTGCAGATTTAAAAACCAAACAAATATAGACACTCCAGTTCCCTGTGCTGTGTGCTGACACTTACCCCAGCAGGAGTGGGTACTTTGCCCTGGAGTAAGAGCCAGGACGTGGTGCCAGGACACTGAAGAGTTCAACCCGAAGTATTTGGCAATGAACGTTCATCCTTTCTCAGTAAGAATTCCTGCCTTCAGCTTTTAAAATGGCACAGAGACAAAATAAATGTGGTTTAAACAAACCTGAGGAGTCTGTGGTAGAGTATGTGGATGCGCCTTTATTTTTTTCCCCAAGGAGAAAATCCCGTAATGTTCTAGAGATGAAATGTCTTGTGGAATGACATTCCTCTTGCCCATAATTTATTGCTGTTTTGTAACATTGAAAAGTACTGGAGGTTTTGCAGGGGAATTGTTTACTTGTTTTAAGACAGGAAGAGAAGCCCAGAAAGCAGCTCTGTGTTACTTGGAGTATGCCATTACTCAGTAGATTCTTTAAAATGATAGGGTGGCAGTGGAAACATTTAGGAAGATACAAGTGTCTGTAGTTGGTGAGAAGCCGTTCCTTCCTGAGTTTTAATAGGCTATAATCCTGGAGAACCGTCTACTTGTGATCATAGACATCCTACCATGGAGGCTGGCGTTCTGTTTTCCCAAAACGGCAGGGTCCATAATAGACAAATCACTTGTAAGCTTCAGCTTTCCAAAACAGGGCAACTGTGTACCTCTCTGTGTGAACAAGTGCAACCATTAATCTTCTGATCTGCCTAGAAGTTACATGGCAACCCTAAAATATGTTTTCAGATCTATCCAAAGGAATCTTAATACTTATCTTTTCAGTAGGTCCTGGACATAGTTCCCTAGATCTGTGCAACAGGGCAAGTTAATCTGTATTGTGTCTAATAGTTCCCCTAGTAATCAGTAAAGTCTGACACGCCCAAGTCCTGAGATGAATTCCTTGTCGGACAGGAAGCATTAAATTGGATTCTAACCTATGTATCTCTTCTCTTCTCAACAGAGCCTTAGATTGCATCCCTAAATCAGTTAGGAGGATCACAGTTCCGTTCTGTATCAGTTCCCCTGACAATCTACAGCCCTCAGCTGTGCAAAGGGCCTGGAACGTGTCTGTTTCTACCAGCTCAGAATTCCCTAGTGGGGAAGAATTTGCAGCTGGCGTAACACTGGCAAAGCCACCTTCTCCACAAGCCCCGGAGCCTTGCTCAGCTGTACAAGGTCTCATTGGGAGGGTGAGGAGAGAGGGGAATGGAGAAACCAGAGCTGTGCTCCATGCTGCCACTTTTCTACTAACCCATAAAACAGCTCTTATAAACTAGTCTAGTACTTCAGGGCCAGCACTTGGCCCGGAGCCATTGCGATAGAGATGGAGAATAAGTTATTGGCTCTTGGTTGTCTCCCACGCATTGCCCAGGTCATGCTGTAGCAGAAGAGAGAACCTGGCCCATAGTTCTGAACATAAATCTATCAAAACTGGGATTTGGGCATCCACGTTTCACTTTTTCCTCCTCAGAAGTAACTTGAGAGAAATTTGGAGCAGCCTCGAGTAGTGCACAACAAGGGGATAGACATGAGGTTTGTAAGTTTTGTGAAAGAAGCAAGAGAATGATGAGGGGGAATTTTGGGGCAACTCAAGCCTACGCATGAGTCAGTTTGGGAGCTAGGCTTTGTTGGTCATGGAGCTTTGTTCATGAATTTGGGAAGGTGATGTTCTTTGAGGAGAGATGGTTCCAGCTTGCTGGTGGGCCGGTAGGAACAGGATGCCTGGCTAATTGTTCAGCGCCTCACAGCACTAGGTGTAAGAGCTACAATTTGAATAGCCCTATTGAGCGTGTTGCCATGCAAGTGGCCTCAAGCCTGCTCCTAAACAGAGGTATGAAAGAGAGTTATCGCTGCTGGGCAGTGATGTATTTGCACGTGGAACATGTATTTGCGTTTACTAGGCTGAACTTAAGCATCTGCACAATGTCTTATCTTGTTACCCCAAATTCTTCTGATCTCTTACTCCAATCTGCTGTTTATTCACATTGGTTGCCTCTGTGTAGAGGCCACCTGCTTCTGGTACTGAGCAGGTTTTAGCTGCATCCAAATCTATGTGGTGAGATGGACTGCAGCTCCTCTGTGGCTTGCCTGACATTTCTGTCCTGAGTAGAAACTCTCTTGAGGGAGCGAAGGAGAGAGCGGCGAAGAGGGGCTGGTGTGTTCCTGAGCCTTCCTTCAGTGCTGAAATGTGGCAGGGGTGCACAGTGGGGAAGAGCTCCCTTGTTTTCTAATCTGGTGGTGGCTGCTGAGAGCCGTGTGCTAGTGACGTTTTCTTTTTGCAGGCAGTTACTCTGCCAAGTCCTGACATAATTGTGTGTGGCATCCACTGAAGAGACTGCCAGGTTTACAGCTGAGGCAAAGTTTCTTGTCTTTGCCACTTCCTGAGGAAACTGACTGTTCTTTGGAGCAACTTTAGGAGGTGGCTTACCGCCATCTCAAGAGACCGCCATTACTCCTTTCCTTTTGTTTTTGTTATTACATTTTTATGTTGTGACTGATCATCCTAGGATGATAGAAGTTAGGGTTGGAAGAGACTTCAGGAGATCATCCTTTGGCCCCAAACCTCCATCAACTCGTCTTAAAACTTTTCTGGTATATGTTTGTCTCACCTGTTCCTAAAAATCTTCCACTTCTCCACGGTGTTATGTTCCAAAGCCTAACTACTTTTACTGTAGAAAGTTTTTTCCAAACACAGAGCCTAAATCTTCCTTGCCTGAGACTCCAGTTCTTCACCCTCTTGTTTGTGTTTCCATTCTCTTGCCCATTAGAAGACACTTGCTGGCCTGTATTCTGTTAGCACATAGTCTTAAAATACTGCGAAGTTTGTGAGCCTAAATTTGTAAAACGAGTGAGGTTTTTCTCTATAGAGGAGAAGGAGATTTCCACAGGAGTTACTCCACAACTGAATCCCTGTTGCTATATATGGAGAACAGTCTATTGCCAATGTCAATGTATCGTACATCTCAGTGTGCAGTGTCTGCACATTCAGACTGGGGAATTGAGCTCAGAATTGTTTGATTATTTAAGGTGAATATGCACTGTGATTTTATTAAGAAGAAAATCTCTCCGGTGTTCCTATCTTCATATTATGATAATGGAAAGACCTGGATTCTGCTGGATGCAGAACAAAAAGCCTGTAGCAAAATCTGCCAGAACTTCTCAGTAACAAATTTAAGTGCTCACTGTTCTTTTTTAACTAGATGTTATACTGAACACATATGACTGAGAATCCTTAAGGTAGTTTTGGTGTTTATCAAAGACAACAATTTTATTTCTTTATTGACTTTAAAAACATTAGTTGTTATTAATGTGCCTCTTTGTGCCTCGATGCCCCAACCCACATAGGAGCGCTGCAGAAACAGACAACTGTTTCCCTAGGTGGGCTGTACCAGTTCAGGATCTTTCTTTAAGCTGAGTACATGCAAGGAAGGCACGCACATATCGACAATGTTATGGCCTACAATGGAACAAAAGGGACCCAAGTAGTGCAGAAGACTACGGCGGCCATGAAAGGAAAAAATTGTGCCTGTTAACTAAATGTTGTGCCTTGTAAGATTTTATTTACAAAATAGCAATTCAAGTGAAGAACGGAGACTATTTTCATGCTAATGGTCCATGACCATCTCTTGATTCATTTAAATGCATTTCATTGGTTTACTGTTTAAACAAGTAGCTCCTTCATGAGAGAAATTTCTGAATCACGACTTCCCATGGCTGTCTTGTGCTGTCCCTGGTGTCAAGTATCCGTTGTTGCAGCATTTCCATCAAAGGAGCCTTCATCTATGTCTCTTTCCTGGCCACTTATTTTTTTTTGCAGTGTAGGGAAAAGTATATCTTAGGACTTCGAGCCCTACCTCCAATCATGTTTAAAAGTGGACAGCAATTTTAAAAGTCTGTGCATGTACGGTTATTAGGCCGGCAGCCAGATGCACAGACAGTGTGATTACATTTCCTTGGGAAACCTGGTGAAAAATACTCTGAAGTTTGTAGTTGTGCATAAACACAGTGTCCGTATTACCTTGTCCCCTTTGCCATTCAGAAGAACAGTCTACCAGGATCCTGAAGAAGACTAGGACTGTGATTAGTTTATTTTGGGGAAAAGAATTGCTTAGAAAATCCAACAATCTAGCAAGTGAGAAATGCTTTTCCTCTTACATCAGCAAATAGTTGTGTTCAGAAGCCCAAATTAACCTTTTCCTTTTTGTTTACAAAATTTTTAAGTGGGTACAATCAAATTTCTGCGATGTAGACGTTAAATCTATATGTAAATAACTTATCATATACAGTCACAGAGGAACAGAATTCAGGTTTTCATATTGACCTTGCCTTTACTGCTTTCCTGAAATATTTCCAGCGCTTTTTTATTTATTCATATCTTCCAGAAGTTTTGGATGGAATGGTGTAGAAAACTGTCTTAGACCTGAAACAGCCTCCTAGGAAAAGATAAGTGTGGAAGCCAAAGTTTGCTTTCATCTACAACAACGCAACAAACTGAAGGCTCTTGAGTGGTTGTAAAACAGCAGTAGGCAGAACTTGAAACAGGTTTTCCTTTCAGTAGTTGTGAGACACCTGAGTGGGAAGCTGCTTATTATTAATAAACTAGGCAGAAAAATAATTGCACTTGGTTGTTGCCTGTTGGTGGGAAGACTAATAATCAGCTCCAGTCAACTGACAACCGACTCACAGCTCTGATCTGCTGATTATACTTATTTGTTGAAGGAGATGCTGCCGTCCAGCTTTGGCTATCATCCATAAATCATGGGCAGGCTGTAGCTGTACTGTCTGTCAAATTGTGTTTATGTATCTTTTGGTTATAGTGTTAACAAATTGCCTGTGTAGGTTTCCCCAACCCATTGCTTCTGTCCCTCTCTTTGATTTCTTAATATTGGCTGAAATACTACTTATTCTTGTTTCACAGTAATTCTGAGAAAAATCAATTCTCTTTTTACCAAAATAAGGAAGTGGAATCGGTAATAAACTCCATTTTCTGAACGCTGCCCAAAGTCAGTTCCAGCTTTACTTAGTAAATTTGCACTGATGCAGGCTGTGTGAAGCAGTCGGAAACTTTGCATATAAGAAGTTTATACCTGTGAAAAAAACAAAGGAAAAGAATTCCCTCTTATTGTGGTCAGATGATTCCTTTTAACTGGTTTTTAAAATCAGGCCAGATTCAAAGGCCATTTTTGTTAACATTTATAATATATTTTCTATGAATTTTATTGATAATAAGATTTTGTTTCTAAGGCAGTGGTTTACCTTATTGATAAGGTTTGTTGCAATGTAAGGAAGAGACAAATGTAACCTATATTAGCCAGGCCAGTCATAGACAAAGGCCTCTGGATATGCAGGGCCTTTGTATTTGAAAAGTGTTGATAAATTACAGCCCTGGCAAATTTTGCAAAAGTTAGGCTGTGTCTGAGCAAAGTACATGGATGTTGTAGCTCTTGTAAGTGTACTGGCCGGATAGACGTTGTTTCATGTATATGCAGACTATTCATCCTTTTCACATAGCCGTTACTGTATAGGTACTTAGAGTAGGGTTTTCATACTATATATGAGTTTGCAGTGTGCACATGAACCTTTGAAAATTAACACTGAAGTATACATTATATATATAGTATATAGTATTTTGATACAATCTCTTCCTTCGCATAATCAATTCATAGCAGTACCCTTAAAGATGTGGTCCTGCAGTTTCCACATTCATTGCATAAAGTGACTAAAAGTAATTTATAGTCTAATGAAAATTCCTTGTAGGCAGATGTTGCCTATTGTTCTTAGTGATAAAAGACCAGGTATTCAGCAACGTATTAGCTGAATGTACTTGCCTGTTTAGCCAGACAGCTCCTTGTAATTTGACATGGTAATTCCAGACCAATACCTGGAAAAAATGTTACAATGCTGCTCATTTGTAACTCCTGAAGAAGGGACTCCTTAATTAGAATTGAATTAAGACTTGAAGGCATATACCTTTTCCCAGAGGAACGTATTGGGATTGCAATTTGGGTGGCAGAGGGCAAGGAGGAATGGGGTAGAGATTCGCCTCTAGGGGACACCTATGCAAAAATGTTCCTTAAAACCTAGGGCGTCCTGGTAGCTGACATCGGACTGCCAGCTCTGCTGTACTTCAGATAGGTAGTGTGCTCTCCCCTCTTTGCCCTGCGTGGGCTCTAAGCAAAAGTATATGGACCTTCTTCTCTTTTATTCCAGTATTCTGCATCCTCTCTTTAAATGTACATGGAAAGAGGTGGGCAAAGCTTATGATTTTTTCCTCTCTGTCTTGCACAGCTAGCATCACAGTCTAGTCCTCAAAACCCATTTTTGACATGGTATTAATAAGCTAACATCTGCTTACAAATGGCAAATTGCTTGAGCAGGGGAGTTGGACTAGATGATCTCCAGAGGTCCCTTCCAACCTTGGCCATTTTGTGATTCTGTGAAATACTGCTTCTGGAGGGGAAAAAAAAAAAAAAAAGCTACCTTGTGGTATGTGAGGCCCAATAGCAACCTTCCCATCTCCATCCTTAGTTTTCAAGTTGCCCTGAGTAAGCTGGTCTGACCTCATAGCTCACCCTGCTTCAGCAGGAGGTGGAACTAGAGACCTCCAGAGATCCCTGCTGACCTGAATTTTCCTGTTTTCCTATCAAGTTCAAGGAAAAGATGGATGACTTTGATGTAAAGTGGATCTCCTACTGGAGGACAACATTTAAGGACCCCTTGTTTCTAAAACTAACTGCTTGATGAGAGGCGTTTACTTACAAAGAGGCTGCAACTACAGCTCAGGTCTAGCTGCTTTCCAGCAGCTGCTTTCTTTTCTTTTGCCTCGCTTGCGCTCCCTCTTCCAAATTCCGTTTACCCTCTTGTTAGGGCTCGAAGACCCTACCTGGGTGGACTGTTGTTGATCATGTATTTCCCCGTTGCATCCCACTTTGGATGAGATCTGTCTGTGCACCATTTTCTTCCTTTCCTACACTTTGGTTTTAAGGAGGAAGACAAAGGGCTGTGCTGAAAGGGAACACAGTAGGCTTTAGCACGTTTCCACTAGTGACCCCATCTTCTGTGCAGTTTGGATGCTGGGAAAAACAGAAAACAAGCTGTTCAGTGCAGGGGAACTTGTATTTTCTCAGCTTCACAAGGTCTAGTGATCAGGTCCCAACAGCTGCTGATATGGTGCTGTAGTTTGGAATCGTGGTTTTGATCTCATTGTCATCATCTCGGTCTGGATGTTTGGGGGTTCCTCTGCTTGGGTTATCCCCAGAATGACTTCTGGGGCCAGCCGAATGTCGAAGGCGATACCCTTTCCAGTGATACCCTCCAAAAGGACTGGGAAAGGTAATGGGGTACTGGGTGGGTTCCTCTAGTCCAGTGTACTGGATCCTGACATTGGAAGGAGCAAATTCCTTTTTGTCCTCACTAGACTAGGTAGTATGCCCTTCAAACGCTTCAGTCTTTTTCAGCACTAGGCTCTTTCTTTCAATAAGCTCATCTGTAAGCTGGGAGCATGAATGATCTTGCCTTCACTTAAACAATCTTTTGCTGTCTCAGAGCTGGAAGTGCTTACCCGTAACACAAGAACCTATTCCCTCTTCTGCTTCTTAGTTTCCAAATCTGTGCTGTGGATGCACAGTTTTCTGTATTCCTTGCAGTTTCTTTCTTTGATGGACTTCCCTTTGAAAGCTAATATAAACTAGTATTCAGCCTAGTCTTCTCCATGTAGTTTACATGGCCTGCTATTTGTAACTGCTTAGCCTACTAACCTTTAAATCAGATTTAAGCCATCTGCTTAGGCTCTTTTTTCCCCTCCACTTCCTTTGGTTAATTAGCTGCATTGTAAAATATTAAAAAAAAAAAAACACCCTTTCTCCATCCAGCACTAATCACACTGATTGGTTAGATCATCTCCAGCTTTTCAGAAAGGGCCAGAACAAGCCTTGAGCGCTCCACAGCTTGTAAGGGCTTGTCGGGCCTGCTGGCTTTACTTCACCTTTGCAGCCCATTGGCAGCTCGTATGAAAGGAATTATGTAGCCTCTCACCATAAGGTGCTTGAGTGCTGCCGTAGCACAGGGACTTCCAAAGTAAATGAACACAGAACAGTGTGTTATCCTCATGGAGTAGCATGTTCCGCCTACCTCACAGGCTGAATAATGGCACAAGGGGCAAGGCAGAAGAAAATTAGGGCCTAAATAAGGCTGGGTCTTGTGGGCTCTGTGTGTGTGTGTGTGTGTGTGTGTGTGTGTGTGTGTGTGTTTTAACTTCCACCTCAACTGAACTTGTAATACAGCAGGAAAGGTGAAATTTCTTCTCTCTTTTGAAACATTTTATGCACTCTTCCCATGACAACTTGCAATTTTGAACAGCAACATAAGAAAAAAATCCAAGCTTAAGAAAACAATCAGTGAACGTGGATAATGGGCCAGTTCATAACACAGCCTTACATAAGCAAATCGTAGTTTTAATTTACAGTCTCTAGCCTTGCAGCCACTATTGAAAGCTGAACAACAGTCAGTAGAACAAATGTTTTTTTATATCCATACAGCTATTTTTAAAGCTAAATGCTAGTGTGTGGTTTTTGTATTTCTTGGAGGATACAGTAGAACGGCTAGGGTTTTGCACTTTTTGTTTCAAACAGCTTAAGTACTTGCTTGGGAGATATGTGGAAGTATATGTTAGCTGTATGTGAAATCCAGCTACTAAACACTTTGTATCCCAGAGTTAATGTTTCTTCCTTTGTCAGCAGAGTGACAGGATGTTGCTGACGTCACTGAGTGTCCCAGTTGGCCTGGGCAGTCACTGCCACGCAAAACTGCAGGGGACTATACAAATTGTCAGAGCAATCTTTTAAAACGATAAGTATCAGCCTCTTGCATGAATTCATCTGTAATTAGGGTCTCTCTAAGGCGGATTTACGTTAAAACCTCTCTATGGAGCTGAAGTAGTAAGAAAAGGTTCCTAAAGAGGGTTTAATTCTGAATTCTTTCTGTTAATATTTTTGGCCTATTAAGTTTTATTTACTGCAGGACTAAGTAAGTGTAAATATGACCTAATAGTTCATTATCAAAGCTGTGTTTCAGAGTGCTGGGACAATCTAAAATCATTTGCATGTCCTCACATGCTCACTGGTGACGCATGTGTATGCTCTAATGTATCCCAGTATATCTGGGATCCATTGGAGCAGTTTTAGACTTCTCTGGTTTATGCTTAGCATGCTCATTTCTTGCTTGTGAGGCTGATATTGGGAATTCAGTGGCAGAAGAGGAATTCATAGGTATGTGGGCAAAATCTGCTGTGTGCCAGTGTAGAGAAGCTGTAGTAGGGGTTGCCAGGCTTTCAAAAGAATGAAGTGAAAATAGTCTCAGAAAGGACTTCCTTGAATGCTGTGGAGTTACACTAAGACTCAGCTTGGCTTTTGGAACTTCAATGCATTTTTAAGTACGTGACTTAGAGCTGGATTGGGGAGAACCACTTTATCCCTGTGGCTAGTAGTTTATGACTTAGAAGCATATTACACTTGAAAAATTGGAGGTGTTTTATCATATCTTTGCTATAGAAGCAAATATATATATATTTTTTGCATAAAATAGTCTTTGTTAATTTAAGAAAACTGTCATTGACTAACACAGACCACTTCCAGTGCATAAGGGCACACTTCCAGTTTGTGGCTGGATAAATCTGGTGGTTGGTTAATTCCTGGAGGGATCTGGGAAATGAAAGAGAACAGATTCCCTTTATTGAATAGGCAACCTGTTTTTTTCGCTGTATTTTTTCTTTTTTCAAAATGTGCTGAATATAAGTAGATCTGTTTTTAAGGGTCATAAAATCAACGCTTCCAATATATTTTGTTAAAGCTGGTATGAACAGGAAGCTTCCAACCACATAAGTTTAATTTAGGCCAGAAGCCTTTCATGGTGCACAATCCATGCTGACTTCAACTTTTGCAATACTACGCAGCTAATCATCCTTTAATCAGTTCTTGAGCATGCCACAAACAAGGTTTCTTCCTCTTTCTTATCCCTTAGGTCAGTTTTTTGTATATTTATGTATTTTATGATGTCACTATTGTGGACAATTCAAGGAAAATTGTACTGTATGTTTTCATCTTAATTTGCTTGAATGGCAATGAAGAAATTAAATGTTGCGTCCCACATTTAGTCTCTTTAACGGTTATAACTCCAGCAGCACGGTATAACTTGTACTGTTTAATTGTCTTCAGAATCAATTGTTCTGTCTTTTTTTTTTTTTTCCTCCTTCAGAGTATGCTTGTTAGCCTGCCTGGGCGTTAGACTGGCACCTGGAGCACATTTTAAGCAGTAAAAATGGCGGTTGTATAAATCCAGATAACATAAATGCTGATTTAAGATTATGTTACTGAAGCCCTAATTTGAGCAGAGTTCTTAAGCACATGCTTAATTCTAAGTACGTGGGTAATCCCTCTTCAGCGGTATGTCCGGGTACATAATTCGGCCTTTGCTGAATAGGCTAAATTTAATTCCAAGCTTAAAGCTAAGCATATACTTTAATACACTGTTGAATGCAGTGCTGTGTAGAGGACAAAGATAAAAAGTTCAGGTAAATTAGGTATTTAAGATAACAGAGCTCCTGAGTGGTTGCTGTCATTTAACACTGCAAGTAGATGAGGTAGCCCAGTTTTCCCTCTGCTTGGGTTTCAGGACCTGGTAGCCTTTCTGGAGACAGTGCTTCATTTGACTAGGTAATTTAATTTGATCCAGAATTCTGCGTGGCCGGGTTTGCCTTCTCCTTTAGGCCGATGAGTGGAAAGAGAGAGAGAAATAACACTTGGGACTTGTAGTATAACTAAAAAAAAAAAATAAAAGGACTTATTTTAAGGGTCCTACAGCCCAGAAACTGTTCCAGGAATAGCTTGAGTTAAGTGATGATTAGTAGAAAGATGTATGTAAAAGGCAGCATAGAGCAGACTTAGAAACAAAGTATTAAAGAAAGAGAATAATGGAGAAAGAGGAAGTGGAGAAGTGAAATGGAGAGACTCAGGTGGGAGGGAAAGAATTAGAAGAGTCATAGGGGACCGGTGGGAGAGATTGAGGAACACAGAAGGTAACGCCTGAGAAGGAGTAAGGGGAAGAGGGAAGTTGAAAGTAAGGAACAGAAAACCACACAAAGCAGAGCAGGAGAAGAAAAGGAGTAATATATTAAAAAATAAGGTGAGGTGAAAAAAAAATACCCCAACACTTCTCCCTTGATTTTAGTCTTCAGTTTCCTTTTTGCTTTTAAAGCTGTAACTTTGTGCAAGTTAGCTTTATTTTTTTCACATTTCAAAACATTTTTTGCTCCAACTGAACTTGCAGAAGTGTTGTTTATGTTGCGTTAAATTAAGCTATAACTTTTGACCACTCGAGAATGTTCTGTCATAGCTCTGCTAAATCAAAGGGAGCTTCTCGTAGGATTTTATGGGCCACTTGAGATCTTGTCCAGCATCCTGTCCCTGTCTTTCTGCCGTGGTCTGTGGTGTGTGGGGACTTTGGACTCAGTCCTGCAAAGATCTGAGCACTGTGGCTACAATCCCAATAGTTTTTGCAGAAAGGGAGTGCTCCATCCCTTGTGTGTGACTGTTTTCCTGCTTTGGAGAGGGAGATCAAATCCACTCTTCATCTAGCCGGGCCATTCTTCTCCCTTGAGTAGATATTTTTAGTTGTGCTGAAGTTCATGGTTTAGCATTGCCATTTGAAATGTTTCCCAATTCTAAATTGAGATTTGCAAAGTCCATATACTTTTGACTGTTGTTAGTGTGGATTCTGACTTCTGAGTGAAGAAGTGAAAAATTAGCCAGGTGTGTCAAAACTTTCTTCTGTGAGTCAGTTGTTCATATGCTTATTTCCTGGTTATTTCTGTCATAAAAAGAGGAAGATGCCCTTAAAAAAACAAAACAAAACAAAACTTTTCAGCCATTTAAAGGACTTTTCCCTTAAAAATGGAATTTCATAGCACTAGTGGTGCCCACTCTAGGAGGTGCTGAGTTTCTTTCCTGCTGAAATCCACAGGAGATGAAAATATTCAGGAAGTCAACTTCTTCAGGGCCTTATACTGATAATTTTGTCCGTTTATTATATTGACCTGTTCTGTGCAGAAGGTTTTACTCTCAGTAAATTCACAGCAGGGCATAGTAAATCCACAGACAAAATAACTCAACCCCAGGTTTTATTACCCTGTGCTTGCTATTATCTTTTCTGTTTAGTTGCATGGGTGACAGAGGGGAAAAAGGAACAGATGGATCCTTATATGACACTTTAAACTAAGTGGTGATAGTTTTTGAATTGGGGAGAACTTCAAATCCATAGGATACATGAGTGAAGAGGAGGTTATGAAATCATTAATCAAGGGAGCTGGAGTGTGGCCACATCTGGCCAGCTGAGAATCCCCCCAGCAGAGGGAAGTATTTGGCCAACTTAAAGCTGCTGCTGGAACTGATCTTTGTAGCTAGCTGGTGGTGTCCAGTATGTGAGGGGCAGGCGCAGAGGAAAGGGAGGGTATGGAAGCAAGAAAGAGTAGTTTGTCTCAGGTAGTCCTTAGCTGACATTTACCAGGGCTCCTCTAACTCAGAGCAAAGATCAGGAGCCATAATGCTGATTTCCATTTGTTAGGGGAAATGACTTTATATAGATACACCCTGAAACTGTGCCTTCTTCCTCTCTTGCCCTTTGGTGCAAGAGAGAAAGGATCAGTTTGGAGGGGTTTTTTTCTTCTTTTTTTTTCTCTAGAATTGCCTGGTGTTTCAGTTGACACTCAAGATATACATGGCTTTTTCCTTCCTCTTTTGGTATGAAATGCAATAATATGGTGCAGGTGAGCTAGTTACAGATTGGGGGAAGTGTCTGAACACTGAATTGAGTTGCTTACTGAGCTTGCACAAGCAAATTTGAAGGCAATTTAATCTTCTTACAAGTCTTTCAGGCAACACCTTGGCAATTTTTATATTACTAAAACAGTAAACTGAACACCGAGCACTGTTTCTTCAAATACTATACCTAGTTGATGTGCATATAGTTGATTGCGTAAGAATCACTTCTTTCTTTTAATGAGAGAAAATAACTCTGTATATCTGAGCTACATAAAGAAGTTTTGATCCAGACTGGGATTTGTGGGCACTCTGTAATGTAAAACTATAGTGTCTGGATTGGGATTATCAATTCCAGACCAACTGAAGGTTTTTGTATACCTTCTACATGGCGACAGGTGTGTGTTCAAATCCCCTCCCCCCCCCTTTTTTTTTAATTTAGTAAATGACACTAATGAGTCTGTATCTTAAAATTATGACCCTTGACAGAGACAGGGTGTTCTGTATAAACAGAAACTCGTATCAAGCAGCAACTTGTTTATACCAGCTTTGCTGCCAAAACTGTACTCAAAAACAAAATTTGTCAGGATGCTGTTTACTGAACTATGAAAGCCTCAGGTTATTTACGTATTTCGTCTGAAAATTGAGTTCAGTTTCTCTGATCACTGCATTGCGTGATGATGATAAACGATACTTAACCAGATTGTTATGCCAGTGTGCAATGCACTTGGCCTCTACAGATAACAGCCTACAATCAATACTCATTATCATTGAAAATGTGAGGTACAGTGACTTGTTTCTTCCTTACACATGTCCCTTCCTTACATGTTGCAAGTTCAGGGCCAATTATCTGAATTCTTAAGCAGTTATCATTCACACAAACTTTTACTGTATTTTTTTAATGGGAATTTATCTGGGTGAAACATAGTAGGTCAAGTGGGTTTTTGCGAATGCATGTGGGTAGGAAAAGGGTAGATATAGTGGGTAGGAAAAGGATGGAGCTGTATGAACATTAAAAGGTGACTGTCTTGGAAATTTGTCCATACACAACTGGTCAGAGTTTGTTTTAAATTAGATCTTGCTGTCAGTAAAATCTTGCCGGTATTTTTTTTATTTATTAAAATTTGCAAGTCCTGCTTAACTTTGGCTTTATTTAGCTCCTCCTTGGCGAAGTTTCACATTCTCAAGGGATCTGCACATTTCCTTGCACTGCTTAGTTGGGGAAGGGGATGAATAGTGACCACCACCCATCTGTGACACCAGACTAGGAATTTTCTTGTGGTAAGCTGTGACTCTCCTTTCTCTTCCTCATCTGAAAAATTAAGTAGTAGGAAATGATCGTAGTTAAGTGTCTGTGGTGATACTCAGATGGGAAATCAGCAAGATAGTAGCTAGGAGAGGTCATTAAGGTGAATTAGGACAGTAGGAGTGAAGAGATGAGAAAGCATATCACAGAGTGTGAGATAACACACTTTCTTATCAGGACATCTGGCACAGTAGATTTACTTGTCTGTCTGTTTTATGCCTTGGTCAACAGGGTCCTATGATTCAGAAATCAGTAGAGGGCAAGTAGAGAGACATGATTCTTGTTTGGGTGGTAATGGCTCTGTAAAATACAACAGCTGTATATCTCATAAACATGGGCAAAGGAAAATTCCTTTTGAGGTGTACAGCATTGTTGACACTTTGCAGATTTGGGGCTTCTTTATTTTCTTAGTGTGGTACCACAATCATTTATTGGTGGGATATGAGACGTACCTTCACAGCTGCCTCTGCTGCATGCCCATCGTTCATCATCACGAAACACTCCTGGGTGCTAACAGCAATGAGAAAAGTTCATGTTTGTCGGTGGCATGGGTCAGACATGCTTTGAAGGAAGCTGCTCCAGCAATCTTCGTCTCCTTACCGTCCCTGCCTCCTGTCTGTCCCGCCTGGCTAGTTCTTGCAGCTCTACCATTTAATTATCTTTGCCTCCTTACCCAGGCTCTTGGTTCCCAGCTCACTTGAGTAATTTATCCAGTGCTCTTTCTCCATTCCTCCTGTCCTGCTATGGCCAAGTTGTCACCTTTTCTTTTCCCTTTGTACCTGGAGTCACCAGGTGGTGCTGTTACACAGTTAAATGCCCTTCTTTGCATTGCAGTGCTGTGCAGCCTTTGGGAGAGCAGTTTTAGGCTGTTTAGTTTTGATGTAGTTTCTTTTGTGGGTAGCTGTGTCAAGTAGCAAAGGATTTTGCTCTCTGCTGTGGGTTTTGTCTTGAGTCAATTTTTGAAGCAAAGTTATTTGCTGTGAATTGTCAGACAAAGCATTCTCTGTTTGTATCGCAAAAAGGCAGGACTGCTTCTATGCGGTTTGTGACTATGCTGTTGTACTCAAAGGCTGCTTTACTGTAGTGTAAAGCGTAAATAAGTCTAAAGATGTCCTCAGACTTTGCACTGCTGGGTTCTCCCCAGGAATTTTCTTGCAGGTTCTTTGGCGTCTGTTTCCACTCGGGAGGAGAGGTCTGTGCGAGCCCACGTGTGTGCGCGCGTACGTGTGACTGCTACCTGAAAGGTGCTCCTCTTATTTCTCCAGTCATCCTCTCATCTTGCTAGAGTTAACTAGAACGATAGCACTTTATTTCCACCTGTTTTTTGTAAACATCATGCTCTTTTTTGAAACTGTAGAGGCTGAATAGCTGATGCCCCCAAAAGCCATAGTTTGAGACAGAGGAATGCAAATCAACACCAAGTTCCCATCTTCTTTTTCACCAGGCTAAGCACATTTTCCTCTGCAGCAGTCCCTACCGCATGCCTGTAAAGGGCTTACGAAATTGATTGATTGAGATTCTGCTCTTTGATCTCAATTTAAAATCTTAATTTCTCCTGGCAATTTAGCTACTGCTCTGAATTTGATATCTTGTGTGGAGAAGGGAAGGAAATGTGTAAGAAAAGATGCAGAGAATTAGCTAGAAATTTGACATGGGAAAATTGTTTGTTAATAATGCTAGAAAAACTGTTATTTCTCCAGTCCAGCCACATACTAGCATGGCAGTGTGCTTAGCTGCTGCTTTCTATAGTATGATGCAATGATTAAACATATAAATTAGAATTAGAGTATGGAGGGTTTTTTTGACTTAAGTGGATGAGCTTTAAAAAAATTGCAGAGCTGGGCATTCCAATGCTTTAAATCTACAGGCTGACTTAATTTATTATTATTATTATTTTAATAGTTCAATGTTGCTGTTCATGAGTTATGCTGAAGAAAAAGGAGCTGAGGTAGCTAGAGAATTGACCCCCAGGCCACGTTGTCTTCATCGACCACGTTTCTGTTTTGCCTCATTATTATTATTATTGTTTTCTATATGAGAGTTATTAAAAATAGCTTTGAAGGAAGCACCATTGTTTTTCCTTTTCCTTCTCAGTCCCCCTTTTCACAGATAAAGATTCCTTTTATTCCCATGCCAACTTTACAAAAATAGGGTTGGCAGGTTATAGAAGAGCAGCTGTGTACATAAGCTCTGGATGAGTCAGTGTGTAGCAGTCGTGTGGGCCGCTTCTTGGTTTCTCGGATAGTTCAGCTGACTGCTAATCCTGTCACCCAGTGCTACTACAATGTAAAACAAGGATTTGTTCCTTACTGCTGATCTAATGCCGTTTCAGTGGACTTTGTATTGAGGAAAGATAACTCTCTTTTTAACTGTCTGTGTCATTTTTCCAGCAAAGTCTCGCCTTCTGTCAAGGTGATAATGTTTTTTCTCTTGAGTCCCCACTTTTGGAGCAGTCTTTCTACATTTCAAATCTTTGGCTGAAGCTAGTGGAGTGAAGACAGTTCCAGCTAGCTGAGGAGAAGTTGATGAGTCCTGGTTTGTTATATCTAAATGCCAGGTGAGAGAGAACACTTGGGCAAATTCTTTCGAAAACCAAATGTTTGGGGAACAGAGGAGGGAAGGAAAGGAAGAGAGAGGAGCCAGTCTGCTCACCTTGAAGTTCTTCAAGTTGCAGCCATGACTGTCCATGCCTTCCACTCAGCGTGAAGAGCTTGAGTTTGGAGCCCTAGTTATGACAGCAGGATAATGCCAAATAATCTTAGAAGCACTCCAGGGAGGCTTTGGTTTTGTATGACTGTGTGTATACAAAGATACGATCGTTTCTAGGAACATTAGTTAATTGTTAACGTTAGCTACTGTACAGATATTATCTGTCTCGGTCCCATCTCTCCCATTTCTGGCCAAGCACAGCACTTTGATAGGGTGATAAATGGTTTAGGCCTTTGGGTTTGGTTTTGAAATTTCTGATTTGGTGAGGCAGTGGTGTTGGTTGGGGTCTCTGGGCATATTTCTGATACAAGAAGGTAGATGGAGAGATTTTAACTAACATTACAGTCCAGGAGTGGGGTGGAAGGGGTCGAAAATATTATTTCTTTGTCTTTGAGAAAGCAAAAGATACAGGAGATTATTAAAGAAAGTATATAAGAAGGTGTATTTGAAACTTGAGCATTTGGGTTTTCCGTCTTTAAAAGATTACTGGGCTAAGATCTGGTCGGATGCAGCGGCGAGAAACTGTCTCAATGAGTGTGGAGAGACCTGTTAACTATGAAGGAATCTACAAAATAGCAAAGCAAGTAAGACTGCATTTGCTGGCTCCAAGTACAGTAGATAGCAGAGAGGTTATCCGTGCCTGAGTTTAATTGCACAGTAGGATGTGTGCAGGATGCATGCGAAAGGAAGCCGCATGCTGAATAATCACATTGGCAAGGGAGCCAAAACCTGGCAGCAGATGTTTTGCTTCGATGGCTGTGTGGGAATAGGAGAGGTGCACAGGATTATGTAGACACATCCAGCTCGGAGGCAAAGCAGAGCTGGCGATCATTGTAAGCATTTTACTAACCAATGAGGACAAACAGAAAAGAAGTAGAAAGGATGAGTTGATACATTGTACGCTCAGAGGCCAGATATCTGCTTGCCAGGGCTTATTTCTACTTTTCTATTTTAAAATGGTTATTAGGAGTACACGGGTGATATTTGAGGTGCATGTAAATACCAAACCAATGAGCTCAGCATTTGACTATCTCTTAAGGCACTTAAGTTGCTCACTGTTACTGCAGTGGCTGCAGGCTTTACAACTGTCTCTACCTTAAATTCTCATAATGCTGTTGCAAGGTGAAATCAAGTAATTATTATTCTCATGTAACAGTTAGTGATTTCAGATTGATTGAGCCAAGTCCTGAGCTTATAATTTCTGTGCTAAATACGATCCTTGCAACACAAGGAGGGAAGGCTATCTTGTAATATAAGAAGACTGACCTGATTGGGGGTGGAAAAATGTCTTTGAGAACAAGCAATGCACTTCCTACTTGTAGAGAGAATTAGATGTAATCTAATTCTAGTGCACAACAGAGGAAAAAGCCTTATTTTGCAGCTAACTCATGCTGCACAGTACCATCTTTGGCCTGAAATTATGCTGGCAATTACAAGTGGCGTGTAGGATGTTTACTGTGGGGAAAGTTGACACAGATCATTCCAACTTTATAATATACTGACCTACTTAAAAGATGAGAAAAGATAGCAATAACAATGCATAACCTTGAGCTTAAAAGAAGGGTATATGACAAACAGAAATGTAGGCTGGAATGTTCTTGTATGGTTTACATGGAGAGATGGCCAAAAGAACAGCAGTGTTTTGTACTGAAGAAGTGAGAAACTGCAAAATAATTGTTCTCCCCCTAAAACATAGTTGCATCAACATCAGTGAGTTTCTGTTCGGATCCCGAGTAACTGAGTTCCAGGATTAAATGAGAGTGTTATGCGCTTTTGGCAAATCGCTTTCATTTAGGAAGGTGCGTGATAACACATTAGTAGTCCTGGAGGCCAGCTCTTGCCTCCAGTTCCTTGCTTTCAGAATTTGCTCTGCAACTGAGTGTCCCACAGACTATTGCAGTAATTGTCTATATCACTGTAAGACTGTATCTGATCCTGTCTGGAGCTCTTGTTGCAGAAGTACATGCTAGGCTTATGCAAGCTCTTCACCAGAGGTCCCAGGAGTAGTCATAAAGTCAAATGCCAGTTAAAGGTGGTGGTGATGGGGCAGAACTGGGGAGGAGGCTCTGTCATTTGGTAGAGAGACTGTCTGGGAGGTGGCTCCATAGCTGAAAAATCACGCTGCTCCTTTGGGAAGCAGGTGTGCCCATGGCCCAGTTCCATAACTCTGGGACATATGTCCAGCAAATCAACAGGAAAAGGATCTTCTCCAATAATCATGTTGTGCGTCCTGGATTTTTTTTTTCTCATTATACAGGGCTGTACAGAAAACTGGAATTTACAAAAATTCTCTGTCCTGAATGTGCTACATATTCTTTTGAGCACAGAAGCAAGGCTTCAGAGCACCTCAGCCTGCATTCCTCTAGTGCAGCCTAAAGTCTCAGGCAGCTTTACGAAGCAGCTGAGAGCCAAGGTGTCAATCTTAAGAGCTACTCTTGTATTTTCATCTGTGTGCTTATGCAGCGGTGGGGTTTGCTCACTTGATACATCTTACAGATGGAAAAACTGAATACAGCAAGAAGCTATTTGTTCTTCTTCCTAGCCACCATTGCTCATGAATAGCTACATTTTCACTGGGACAAGCCTGACACTTGGCAGATTCAGATGAGTCCCAGTGGTATGTCTGAACCTAGGTCTCCTGAAGGGTATTATTTCTCCTTACAGTAGTGTCTTCAGACAAGTAAGTGATACTCAAATACAGGGAAGGTCGTGTTTAAGGCTAGCAAAAGTTTATTGGGTATAATGATTCTTGGATTAAAATACTGCCCTTGGAAACTATGATCAGGAATCTGTTGTGCATAACTCTCCTTGTATGTTCATACAGTTGATAAAAATCCAAAGCAAGTTTCAGATGCTCTGCAAGCTGCCTGCCACAGCCTTACAGAGCAGCTGTAACTGGATTAGTAAGACATGGAAAATATTGCAATACTGCTTGCTTCTGATGGCCTGAATAATGATTAAAATGTAAATGGAGAGCATAGAGGACTAAAGCAAGCTGCAAATGACAAAGCTTCACAGTTTTTTTTTTTTTTTTGGTTTGTTTTTTGGATGATTTTTTAGTTTTTTGCCTCGTATTGGAAGTTAAAAGATAGTAGTATTCCTATACTCAGGCCTTACCATCTGCCTTTGGGTTAAGGATTGGCATGTCAGAAAGCAGCAAAGATGCAGACTAAATAGCTCAGTGCTGCATGCCAAACCTTGCATGAGGACATTCTTCCTATAGATTGGGCTTGACCAGAACTGAGCATACATTTCTGCAAAATCCCAGCAATACTTTATGGTGCAGGCTTAGCAATTTGTTTGATGGTAGCTAATAAAACGCTAACCATCTGGCAGTACTGCATGTGATTGAACTGCTATGAATTTTCAAATGCCATCAAAAGTCCTGCTGTGGATAATGGGTATGGGCCAGGCAGTTTGAACTATAAATCTAAATCTAAACCATGGCCAAACCTTACAGTGGAAAGAACAGTTATTTTAATATGCAGAAGCTAAACTGCCAAGTCAAAGCCAGCTGTATTATACAGCACTGCCTGGTAGAGCTACTAGAATGAAGTACTAGGCCTCTCCACGTTCACTTTTTTATTTATTTATTTATTTTTAAGTCTCATTGATTATTTTTCTTCTCCGGGAGTTTAATCTGTCTTTCTACCTCAGATTTGACTGGCCAGTTGCAGAGATTTTGAGGGCCTTTTTTGCAATTAAAATATCACGTGGTAAAGATAAAGGACAGTTTTCTCCTTTTTGGCAACTTCAGGCAATTAAAATGTTTTTATCTCTACATCTTAATTCCTTCAACAATGAAAATTCTGTGCTCTGCAAAGCAGGACCACTGCTTCTTGTCTGTCTTACCGTTGACAGGAATGAAATCGGCATAACAAAGAGGAGAATTTAGCTTGGGAAATCTTGAGCATAAACTGATTACTTTGTTACTTTTCAGTTAGTAATAAGCCAGCCAAGAGATTTGTCGAGTGCCATGAATATGTGCCTGGAAGCCAGGAATTGTTCCTTATTTCACATGCCAATTTCCTCTCTGAGCTGAGGTCACATTCTTTCCGTGAGAGTGATACAGCTTTTAACTGTACCCTTGCTCTGCATGTTTGATATAGCTTTTTTTTTTTCCTCTTTGTGTCTGGAGCTGATGACACAGGACAGCATTATTTCATTCAAAGGTGCATCGCGAGGATCAACAGTGGGCCAAATTTGACCACTGCTGTCTCTGGTGCATGTAAGAATTTATTGCACCCCTGGATGCTAACTTGACCTGCAGAAGCTTCAAAATAGTTTACTGGTATTGCCTTTTGCCTACAACCTGGGTTTTCATTAGCGTGAGCAGCCTTGTAATTCCAGCTGCATATGCGCTGAAGAAGGTACGCCGGGAGAGGCTATCTGGGGCATACCGTTAAATCAACCCTGATTACGTAGGTCGTGTTCTTGTTCTCTTGACCAGCGCTCCTTAGAGGAAGGGCTGAGCTGTCAAACGTTTGTGATGCCTTTGCAGTTAGGGTAGTTAGCAGGTGATCCTTTGGGGAGCCCCAGCACCAACTGGCTCTAAGGGACAGAGATATTTCCATTGTGAGGGTTTGAGGGTGCCATGCTGAGTTCAGTAGAAGCCTGATGAGGCCTGGAATAGGTTTTTTGCTTATAAAGAAAAGATAAAGAGTTGTCACTTTCAAGTATTGCTGATACTACTGTTGAAAAATAAGGTGTTTTTTCTGTTTTTTCTGAACCCTGAAAGTTAATAACCTCTGTGATCATTCTTTTTGTGATATATGAGTAACACGCGTTAAACCCAGGCAATTTTAATGAGACATCTGCCTGTAGATCTTGCCACAAATGAATCCTAGTGATACAAGAAATGCTTTAGAGGGAGAGATATTTTTAATTTTGTAAAATTTATACAGATTGAAATACTGTGGGTCAACTCCTAGCGTTGTCTAAGTCGACAGCAAAGCTCCTGCCCCTCCAAAGGAGCTATGTATTTTATCCATATGTTGTAGAGATCAGCTCTCCTTTACTTCTGCATGCAGATTTTTGTGGCATCCATCACCAGAGTATCTGAACTGCCTTTTAAAGCTGAAATGGGAAGTTAGTCATGAGATCTGTAGTGGTTACAAGCCAGATGTTCTTTTTCCTTCTTTTCACTTTGAAAGTGGGAGGACAGGAGGGAGTTTCTTCAGTATGTTTGTTCTTAGCATGCTGTTTCCTCTTGTGAAATACTGTATGGTAGTCTAGTTTTATTTGCATTTCCAAAACCCTCGAGTCATAAAAGGATTTTTGCATGGTTTATCTTATTTTACATATATTAAAGAAGCCCTGCTTGTTAACCCAGCATAGAAAGATACTGCATACTCAAGAATGAAATAGCTGCTGCAGCAATGTGCATAATTATAGGACCGCTGCTTAGTCATCAGTCACAATGTGTGTGGATTTTTTTTGTGAATTCAACATTTATTCCAATTTGGATGTAAAAATAATTTACATGAAGAGTTTAGTTTGCTCAGCACATTAGGCCTTGACCCATCTGAATCCATTAAAAGCTATTATAATAGCAAGGCGAAGTAATAGGTCCCTAATCAGGGACATGCTTACAGAGTAGTATAGTTCGATTGAATTTAGAAAAATGATTGCAGGACTGAGGCCTATAGTTATGCAAAGGTATAAATGAGACATCCAGATTTAAACTACAGAGCTGGATCTTCTTGCATTAGTTTTTTTCTGCCAACATGCACCCATCTGGAGAGGAGCGAGGAATATACCAATTGCCTATTTGTAATAAGAATATGTTTTGTTTTGTTTTTTGATATATTGTTCAAATTGAACTTATGTTTTTTCTTATCTTCCTCTATGCTGCTGCAAATTGACCGGAAGAAATCAGCATGTGAATTGTTGTTTACTTGCAAATTGGTTGCCAGTATCCTGTAATTCTGCTGACTTGAAATATAATCTCATCTTCTTTACAGTATTGTGAGCTGAGCAGAGCCAAATGGGTTGGTTCTCTGTGAGTAGGAACGTGGGTGCAAATGCTGCTTTTGTGGCGTGCTACTCTCCATTCTGGTGTTATTAAAATCCTCATACCTAAATCTGTGGATAAGGGATTTTAGAGGAATAGAGAGCGTGTTTCCAGGGTGAAAGGAACTGCTCATGCTTATATCGATTCCTTATATTTATCAAGAATGTCTATCTGTTTTGGATTAGCATATCCATTTTGCTGACCAGTGGGAGATTCTGAAACTGTGGCTACTTCTCGTGAGCTTACAGGCGTTCATTTATTTCTATTACATTTCTACTCCTTTCCTTCCTTCCCCACCCCATTTGCTTATCTTGGTACAATGCAGTTTGTAATTAATGTTCTGTAAGTGGGCTATGAGGCTTATGAAGAAGCAAGGAGAAAAGCAAAACGTGCAACTGGTCCCATGAATGACTCACCTGAACGTTCTTTTGATGGTATAAATGACTCAGTATACCTTTCTCACTCCATGCAAATATATCAAGAACATCTTCATTCAGAATAAATATTCTATACTTATTTTTTTCTTGCCCCTCCTTTCATGGAGTGATACACTCTTGATTATGATGTGCCAATTAGTATAGTGCTGAAACCCATGGATTTCCCATGGATAAGGATATTTCTGAAGAAGTACAGGATCTGCTTCTTGAAGTGCCACAGAATTCTTGAGTGCATATTCTCAGCTGCTGAAACTTGTCAAATCCATTCAGCTCAGTACTGCTGTGACCTTTTACATAAGCTGAATGTTTATTCCTTGGTCCATGTTTGATGTTGTATATATACCAACATGGAGAAAAACAAAAGAACCAGATTACAGGGTGAAAAAACAAAACAAAACAAAAATCTAATGAAATGCAGAACTTTAAAAACTGAAAAATAAGTCATCTGCATGTGTGAGTGTTACCCAGACACGTGGCTTGACAGATCTGTTATAATTCTTGACAAAAAAGGGACAAAACAAACACCCAATTTTCTCAAATCCAATGAGGAGGAGGATATCTGAAGAGAAGGACCAGATAGCAAAGGACAAAACATGACAGCAGGAATGCTTTCTGCAGCTTTAGTAAGAAGATTTAATTAAATGCATTGCTGTGAATCACAGAATCACAGCATCACCGAATGGCCAAGGTTGGAAGGGATCTGTGAAGATCGTCTAGTCCAACCCCCCTGCTCAAGTAGGGTCTTCTAGAGCACGTGGCACAGGATAGTGTCCAGGTGGGTTTTGAATATCTCCAGTGAAGGAGACTCCACTACCTCTCTGGGCAACCTGTTCCAATGCTCTGTCACCCTCACAGGAAAGTTGTTTTTCCTCATATTCAGACAGAACTTCCTGTGTTTCAGTTTCTGCCTGTTGCCTTTTGTCTTATCACTGGGCAGGACTGAGAAGAGTCTGGCCCCACCGTCTTGACACCCTCCCTTCAGATACTTGTAGACATTGATCAGATCGCCTCTCAGTCTTCTCTTCTCCAGGCTGAACAGGCCCAGCTCTCGCAGCCTTTCTTCATAGGGGAGGTGCTCCAGTCCCCTCATCATCTTTGTAGCCCTCTGCTGGACTCTCTCCAGCAGCGCCATGTCTCTCTTGTACTGGGGAGCCCAGAATTGGACATAGTACTCCAGGGGAGGCCTCCCCAGGGCTGAGGAGAGGGGCAGGATCACCTCCCTCCACCTGCTGGCAACACTCTGCCTAATGCACCCCAGGATCCCATTGGCCTTCTTGGCCACAGGGGCACACTGCTGGCTCATGTTTAACTTGTTGTCCACCAGCACTCCCAGGTCCCTCTCTGCAGAGCTGCTTTCCAGCAGGTCAACCCCCAGCCTGTACTGGTGCCTGGGGTTATTCCTCCCTAGGTGCAGGACCCTGCACTTGCCTTTGTTGAACTTCATGAGGTTCCTCTCCGCCCACCTCTCCAGCCTGTCCAGGTCCCTCTGACTGGCAGCACAGCCTTCTGGTGTGTCAGCCACTCCCCCCAGTTTAGTATCCTCAGCAAACTTGCTGAGGGTGCACTCTGTCCCTTCCTCCAGGTCATTGATGAATACATTGAACAAGACTGGACCCAGGACTGACCCCTGGGGGACACCACTAGCCACAGGCCTCCAACTTGACTCTGCGCCATTCACCACAACCCTCTGAGCTCGGCCATCCAGCCAGTTCTCAAGCCACCTCACCGTCCACTCGTCTAGCCCACACTTCCTGAGTTTCCCTAGGAGGATGTGATGGGAGACAGTGTCAAAAGCCTTGCTGAAGTCCAGAAAGACAACATCCACTGCTCTGCCCTCATCTGCCCAGCCAGTCATTCCATCAGAGAAGGCTATCAGATTGGTCAAGCATGATTTCCCTTTGGTGAATCCATGTTGACTACTCCCGATCACCTTCTTGTCCTCCAGATGCTTAGTGATGACCTCCAGGAGGAGCTGTTCCATCACCTTTCCCGGGATGGAGGTGAGGCTGACAGGCCTGTAGTTTCCTGGCTCCTCCTTCTTGCCCTTTTTGAAGACTGGCGTGACATTGGCTTTCTTCCAGTCCTCAGGCACCTCTCCTGTTCTCCAGGACCTTTCAAAGATGATGGAGAGTGGCCTAGCGATAACATCCGCCAGCTCCCTCAGCACTCGTGGGTGCATCCCATCGGGGCCCATGGATTTGTGGATGTCAAGTTTGCCCAAATGATCTCTAACCCGATCCTCCTCCACCAAGGCAGAGTCTTCCTTTCTCTGGCCTTCCTCTCTTGTCCCCAGAGTCTGGGATCCCTGAGGGCTGGCCTTAGCAGTGAAGACGGAAGCAAAGGCAGCATTCAGTAACTCTGCCTTCTCTGTCTCCTTTGTCACCAGGGTACCCACCCCATTCAGCAGCGGGCCCACATTTTCCCTAGACTTCCTTTTGCTCTTGATGTATTTGAAGAACCCCTTCTTGTTGTCCTTGACATCCCTTGCCAGATTTAATTCCAACTGGGCCTTAGCCTTCCTTGTCGCATCCCTGCACACTCTGACAACGTCCCTCTATTCCTCCCAAGTGGCCTGTCCCCTTTTCCACATTCTGTTTACTTCCTTCTTCTGCTGGAGTTTTGCCAGGAGTTCCTTGCTCATCCGTGCAGGTCTTCTGCCCACTTTACTGGACTTCTTACTCGTAGGGATGTACCTGTGTTGAGCCTGGAGAAATGACATCCGCCAGCTCCCTCAGCACTCGTGGGTGCATCCCATTGGGGCCCATGGACTTGTGGATGTCAGGTTTGCCCAAATGATCTCTAACCTGATCCTCCTCGACCAAGGGAAAGTCTTTCTTTCTCTAGACTTTCTCTCTTGTCTCTGGGGTCAGGAATTGGGGTCAGAGCTGGCCTTAGCAGTAAAGAGTAAAGTAAAGTAAAGCAGTGAAGTGGATGCCTTTTCTACTTCTTTGGATGCCTGTTCTACTTCTTTGAAGCAGCCATGCTTTCCTTGACTTCTGAGAGGTCTACCTGGAAGATACCTCCCTATTGTAAGTGAAAGATAGGGTCTGATTAGCAATATAAAATTTCTACTAGGTTTTCAAGTTGTTTTATAACATTCACACATCATGATTTGCTTTGCTTTCAGGCAGGTGGGTGTCTTACTTGATGGGTATAGGAACATGGACTGAAAATTGTCTGGATAGTTTTAATCTAGAGATAGAATAATAATTATTACTCTAAGAAGGAAGTTTTTTCTCTTTTATTTCCTTTGTGTGGTCTAATTATACTCTGGTAGCTGGCCTTTTAGTTCCTCAAGGCAATAAAACAGAAGCTGGGCGTGCATATTTCAACTGAACCCCTTCAGGTACTAAGTTAACTGGCTCCTGGAAAGCTCTTGCTACTGGCTGCAGTAGTGATAGTCCTAAAGACAGTAAGCCAGGTTCATTTCTGGTCCAGGTCCATTGATTTCACTGGAGTTATATATTCACAGGGGTAAATTTAGCCCACTAGATAGTTAAGCAATCACATGAGCGAAGTCTAAGATTGCCTCTACGTACCTAAGTTTGGCTGTACTTGGTGGGAGAGATGTTAGGGAAACAGAAACTTGTAAAGTTTGTTAACATTAGCGTGAAATGTTAGTAAGAGTCATGAACTGAAAGTTGAAGATGTAGGAGCTTGCAGAAAAATGCGCTATGCTTTAATCTTCACTTGTAGATGTCACATCCCTGCCGGACACCAAGATCCTCTTACTGAAGTGATTTAATTGCCGTTGCCCTTATTAGTGACTTATCAAAGGAGATGAAAAAGGTACAGGAGAGTAAGGCATCATCACAGGGATCAATATCTGGTTCTAAGTACTGTGTAGGAAACAGTGTCCCCACAACTCTCTTCCAGAGTGGTAGTTCTGGTTTTCTCCAGAATGTTTAAGTCCAACAAAATAATTAGATTCTCAGTTTCAGCACAGAGGACTTTTTAAAAAATGCACTGTGCCATTCTAGTCTAGTAATTGTACAGAGATATCAGCTGGAATTGATAATGAAGGCAAAATTTGGGAATAGCAAGAGGATGTGTTGCTGCTATTGACCAAAGGCTACTGGGCTGGTTTTAAATACTGTTACTCTTTTTGATCTTTGTGTATTGATTGAACATATAAACAACAGTCGGTGTAGTATGAGCATTTATTATGTCTTTTAAGCTGACTAAGGACTGTCTTGAATTAAATACGAGGGTTTAAATGATGATTTTCTAGTAAGTGTTGTATATAAAGACTGCTTGCAGTGGTGATACAGATTTGTGTAAACGTGGGGGAAGGAACTCTAAATACTACCTTTTCTTTTCTTTCACAGTTGAATAGAAGCTGCAAGATTGCAAAATGGTTTACAGGAAAGGCAAAGGCTTTTTTTTTTTTTCCTTCTCATATGTAATTACGTATGTAGAGTTATCAGCAAACTGTGCTCTCTTGCCTTGCCACTTTTTGAGAAATTTGTATAAATTAGTTCAACGTCTTAAAATGTGGAACGAATGGAACTTACAGATAGTCCTTATGATCAATTATGATGAAATTAATGGAAAACTTTCCAATGACTTGTTAATGACTTAGATTGGACCCTGGGCTTCCTTGTTAATGTCTTGGAAAGGTCGAGATTGATTTCCTTGCATCCTTTTTGTCTCTGAGGAGGCTCTTTGCAGTTCTATTGGAGATGCAATGATACTGCTATAATTTTTCCTTTATAATTTTCTGTGTAACTTATGTTTTTGTACGTAACATTGAGGCTTCATGGAACAGCAGAGAAACTGGAAAACAATGGGTTCTTGGGGACGCTGTTCATACCTTAAATGCCTAAAATAGTATTACTGAGTGATATCAAGCTTCCCCTGCACCCCTCCTTCCTCCAGAGGCAATTCTGAAGTTGATTCTAGTACTGTATAGTCGTGTTATTTTTCCGTACTGATTGGGGGAAAAGATTGTTACCGCAAATGGAAGCGGGCTGCCGTGTTGCAGTGTATAGAGCAACTTGTGCTGTATCTAAGTAATACTGTTTTACCACAGTCCGATAACACAACCTGCGTAGGGATATTTGCGTGTTGTGGGGTATTCAGCTCTTTGGATTCCTGCCTTACCAGAAACACCTAAAGCCTTTATGGAGTTTCTACCCAGTATGCTTGTTTGTCTTTCCCTAAAAAGGTTAGTTGTACTAAGTTTGTACAGTTAGTATACCAAAGGTTAGTAGCGTTTTATTTTGGAAGCATACTTGGGCTACCCTTGCAACAGGTCTGACTGAAATTGTCCCTTTGGATGACGGTTTTGCTGGGTGATGTACCATGTGTTTGAAAGTGCAGCATTTCCTTTCTCGTAAATGGCTGCGCGTAAATTACTGCAATGTTCGCAACAGGAATATAAAATGCACCCCTTCCCCAAGAGAAGGGAATCTTGGGAAGAGAACTGGGGAGTTACGTGCACAATGATGACAGTTTAAAAATAATCCATGCACTATCTTTTCTTTTTAAATGTCTAGTCTGCTCCACTTACCAGTAGAGAGAATTTATTCACAAATTAATATTTGACTCTTTTGGTATCTTGATCTGCTGAATTCACTGTCATGCTTTCATTTATTTCCAGGATACTGGGGTTGGGAAATCAAGCATAGTTTGTCGATTTGTCCAGGACCACTTTGATCACAATATTAGTCCTACTATTGGGTAAGTACTCTGCATGGTATCTTTTTTTTTTTAATATACTTTTTTTTATCCTGTTTCCCTCAGTTGAACTCCCTTCTTTTCCCAACTTTAAAGGCTCTGAGTAATTGTATGTCTTCTTTTTCTTTCTAATTTATCATTTCTTTTTAACCCTTTAGAAGCCTTTAATTCTTCTCACCTCACGTTACCTGTTTAGAGTGTCCAGGGTGGCCCAGAACCAGGTCTACTCTGCTCTCGTTCTTCTGGTAATACAGAGTGGGCCTCAGCCTACTATATTGCAGTATGTCATAGAGAAGTTGACAAAGTTGTGCCATTTCTGATGTGACTGGAGTTTCCTGAAATCACCTCTCCTCTGGAGCTATCTATAAGCACTCTATATTGACTTATTGCGTACAGTCGTGACTTCCAGCTGTTTGGTCTACTTCACTGTTTGCAGAGGTATATGGTATTATATATGTCATGGACTCCCTGGGTGACGATGGCACCTACACTACTAAACGTTTCCTTTCTATGTACCAGAACAATTAGGAAATCAGTATAAGTGAGGACTAGTTCTTCTGGGTTTTCACAGAAGAAAGACTTGAGGCCAAGCCCTGATCTTGTTTGTATTGATGTAAATGTAGAGAGATTTCAGATTTCCATTAACACAAACAAACAGAAAAACTTAACCGTGCTCTTTTTTACTATAAGTAAGCCCCTAAAACCTAAATAATACTATAAATCCTTTATTAGTGCTGTCCATTGCACAATTGACCATATTTTTCTTCACCCATATTATACAGAGAGGTTCTTAGGTCTCTTACTCACGCTGCATCTTTTTCTTTTTATCTGTCAAGAGCTTCCCACTTTAGATGATGCCTTGGTCATAGGACCTTAGGATTAAAATCACTTTAGTTCCTACTAGTCAGTGGAGTACCAAATCTGATCCTTGGAGCTTGAAGAAACAAAACCCCACAACCCAAACAGGCTGTGGTTTGCATGATTACCAAGACGTCCTACATTCAAGCAATGGTAGTAGGAATATTAAGGGTTCCCAGCAGTTCTATGTTGTAGGTATTGTCAGGCTAGCCCGAAATGTTAACAGCATCTGTTCCCAGATGTGTATATGCTTTCATCTAAGTTTAGGATGTGTCACATTGTCCCTATTTTTAGAATGACAGGATAATGCAATTTAAACAAAATATAATTAATTCGCCCCTGTTTATCATAAAACTGCCAAACTTCTGAGTGACAGACCATCAGAAGCCTATTAGTCATATAGCTGACTTTAATTCCAAAAAGTTTTCTTTTTACCATTTTAGGAATAAATCTCCCTAGTCCATAATTACCTGGAAAATTTTGAAAATTGTTGATCTCTTATGGGAGAGGAAGCTGATCTATGTTGTTTACAAAGGAATAGTTTGGATGGGAAGGGTTGATCTTGCTTGCGGGTTATAGCTATTTTAAATCTTCTGTGAAGGACTAATGCTGTTTGAGTGTATTGTTCAGAGGGTTAGGAGATTTCTTCCAAACCTCTATCTTTGAATGCAGGAAGGAATGTCAGCTGGACATTACCTTTTGAGGTTCCAGAACAATTTTGGACTCCTGAATATAATGAGTAGAGGAAAATGGACAGAGAAAAGGGAAGGAGGGAAGCATATAATGAATAGCATTGTTGATTGAAGGATACTTGTTTGCAGTGAAGGAATTGATGAAAACTTGAGTGACCCTTTAGTTCTAAATCATCATCAGCCTTTTTTCCCAAGTAGTTGTCATTGCTAAGTCAATGTCTTCTGCTCACATGAAAAAAAAAAAAACATTATTTTTCATTATTATGGTAACAGAGGGAAATGTTTTTCTTTTTGAGGATTCAAATGTGAGTGCTAGTTTACATGCGGGTGATATTGCTTGTCTATAAAGGCCAACTATGTGGATAAGTTTTTTTTTCCCGCTCTGAATTAACCAAAGGTATTAAATATATGATCCTTGTAACCCACAACAGCTGCTGATGCTCTAAAGTTCCTGTTTTTGAAGCTGTAAAGTGTTGCTTAATACTTCGAGAAGTATGACAGATGAAAGCGCACACCCTGAAGCCAACCAAAGAAAACTCTGCTTTTCTTGCCTTCATTTAATATTTTTATATGCAGTGCAGCATCGCTAAATTTGAGCAATTTGCAGATGGCTGTAGAGGGAAACTCTGGTGTATCATCCCCGGGAAATATTTTGATCAGTTGTATGTCATTTGATGTAATTTGGTGCTTTTGTAATGACAGTGCATTGTATCAAATGCATCTTTGTAAGCTCGTGCTGTAATGTACAAATAGCAAAGAGGCTACAAAGATTTTTATATTTAGGAGAGAACTCTCTTCTATTTGTTTACCGTGTGTGTTTCAGCAGGTGACTTGTCTGATTCAAAATAATCAGTGGTAGTGTACATTTCCAGTCTCCTAGATTTAACTGAGAAATCATGTATTCGTAGCCTGGTGTGATGCTGACTTGCTTGTTCTCAGGTCCACATCTCCAAGAAGATGGAGCTAACTAGCGGTAGAAGCAGCGTGTGAGTGGCAGGAGCATTTGAGTTCCTCGGCCCACACACAAAGAGCCATCTGAACCTCAAAGGCTTTTCCCTCCTTTTGAAATAAATATATATGTGTTACATATTTAATCTGATACGGGTGCTTTCATTTCAGAGGGTGTTTTTATCAAGAGTTTGGGGTTTCCCCGTATGTAGTCTAACCCAGCAAATGTGCGTAAAGTCTATAGGTAGCATGTATAGTGGTATATTGGTGGTCTTACGAATTCCTGTTTCCTTCTTTATCGGGGATTATCAGTAAAGGAGATCTGGCTGTTACTTCTCCTTTGCAGAGCATCCTTCATGACTAAAACTGTGCCTTGTGGGAATGAGCTTCATAAATTTCTGATCTGGGATACAGCTGGTCAGGAGCGGGTGAGTATTATTTTGCGGTACATTTTTGTTATACTCATCTCTTTTGAAGTGTTGGTGCACTTTTCTTCTTTTCAGCTTCAGGCTTCCCGAGTATAAATCTAATGAATCTTTACAGGGCTCTGTGAACTAGGTAGCCAGCGGTCACTTGATGTACAGGTTCCCATTTCACGGATGGGAAAACACAGAGGCAGGCTGACAACACAGCTTACCTAAAAGTGAAGCCCACTGTGGATTTCAGGTTCCTTTTCCCTGCAGAGCTGTGCCCCAGCCTGCAGATGTTACCTCTGCCCAGATTCAGATCTTTTGCAGCAGCTGATGTCATGCCGTGGGAATCAGGTTGGTCATTTCCCTCAGCACAGCTCAGGCTGTGCCCAACCAGTCTTTAGCTAGCTGGGCAATTCCTCTGTTGTTTCATCAGTTTTATGTGTGGCAGCTTTCATTCACACTGGAAGGAGCTTGACATCTAGTACATGGCCTGGCCGGTGGTCTGAGCATAGGTGGTGGCTCTGAGGTTCTCCTGTGTTGGGACATTGAATATGGGCATAGTTTGTTTGTTTGTTTGTTTTAATAGTCTTAATGGCAGCAATATTCTGTATAGGCTGACTGTAGAGTTCTCATAGTATATGCCCACGTTTATGTTGGGACATTTGAAAGAAATGCAAAAACCCATGCACCTATTATAAAGTATTTTCATGCTTTCATGTGAAATGACACTGTTCCTGCTATTAGAAAAATGTAACTGTTATTCTCATTTTAGGATTGGGAAAAATGAGATGCTTGTTCAAACTGTAATATGGGTTCTTCTACATCCTACTGTGTTCCTCACACCCTGCATGGGACTTGTAGGCAATAAAGATTTTTGCTGTTAGGTGCAGGAAATGCTTGTGTTTTTAAATGCAATGTAAAGTATGATGTAAAGCGTGCCTGATGAAATCCATTGACTCTTAGCAATTCAGTATGTTATTTATGATGGGAATAGGGATCTTTAAAAACATATGTCAAGTACAGCATCCTCCCTTGCCTTGAATCTTGTTTGTTCTGTTTTTGCATAATCTGGAACTGATAACTAACTAAATATGGCAAGTGTATGTGGAGTTTCAGTGGTCATAGGTAGCAGAGGTTCGGTTTTCTTTCCCATGGTTTGTGTTTCCGTGTTTATTCTCTCTCTCTGCCGCACCCTGCTTTCTTTTTTCCTTCTAGCTCACAAAACTCAGTTCTTGAGATTTAGATATAATAACTAGTATATTTCCCACATAGTCTTAAGCATCTCGAAACACATTAAGAGTATTACTTTTTGAAGTAGGTATATATTAATAAATCATATTCACTATGCCTCATTTGAAGCAGGAAATCTGTGACTGAGCTGTGACTCTTGGACACAAAATTCATCCTTCCCATCCAGTCCCTTATGTTTCCTCTCTTGACTGAGCTAGTCATTTTCCAAAAATATACTTCAGTTAAACATCATCTGCTCACGTGCATGTGCGATCTCTCTCTTGCTCATTCGTGCCTTCTCTCTCTTTCTTTTTTAATCCAACGATAACGAGCAGTGACCACCAAAATCTGGCTAAATTGCTGTGCATCTATTCCAGATAAATGAGGTTACAGTTTTTATGCGTAATCCTGAGCTGCAACCTCTTTAGGCCAGGGACCATCTTTTTCTTCTGTATTTGCACAATCTATTCTCAATCCTTTACTAGGGCCTTTGGAATCTGCAGTGGTACAGTAAATCATGTTGATGGATGTTGAGCACTAGCTACCGAGAGAGCTCAGTTTCCCAGGATGAGGTCGATATTGTTCCAAGTAGTTCAATACCGTGGAACATCCCCATTTTACAGCTCAACACTTTGTGCTTCTCAATTGTTTATTCCTTCTAACTTGTATTTGGGATTCTAGCTACTTAGTTACTTTAGTTACTCTTTTTGATCTGCTGTTCAAGAATGAATGTCTGCCACTGTTAATTTATTTCTCTGAACAACAGTGATTATGCAAAACCTCCAGGTTACCCCAAACTTCAGGCCTATCACTGTTTTTCACAGTGTACTAACAGATGTATTCCAAACAGTGTTTATGCCTTGAGAGCTGTTGTCCTTCCTTTGTTCCCTGTCGTTTTGTTAAGGTCTGTGTTCCAGTGATAAGTCTGCATGTTTCCTCAACACTTCTGTTGTCTATACTGCTAAGAACTATGTTTAGGACTTACTGCTCTTTCAATATTGTCATCGTTTGGCTTTGTTCTTCTAAATGCAAGGCCAAGCATAGGACTTAGGTGTGCTTATTCTGGAGTCAGGGTATTTTGTACTTCCCCAGCTGTGCCACCTGTTGCTGTAGCTGCGTGCTTAGGGTGTCCTTCTCTCGTGCTTTCCAGGCTGAACTTCCTCAGTCTGCTCTTACGCACCACTGTTGACAGCAGAGTTTACCAGCAGGACAGTACCTCCTAGGAGATGTAACTGAAGGCCTCCTTGAGGCTTAAAAGTTATGCTCAGCCCTTAAAAACAGTAGACCTGGCAGGAGGTAATAACAGCAGCAGCACTTCTGTGCTACTCGTTCATAGATTTCTCTGTGTAACAGGCTAGGAAAGTGTCGGCTTGAAGGGTGTAGACAAACCATTCTGAAATGCCTTAGTCACAAATGCTTATTTAAGCAATCCTCTGAGAGAACTAGTGTGCCTACTGGCTGTCTTCAGTCAGTTGGGAAAAACTGTGGAAATTCATGTGGCTGTTTCTGGAAAACAAGTCATGTACTGGGTGCTCAGGAAGCATAGACGAGAGGGAAATGAGTTGGAAGCACTCAGCACCCCCTTGAGGCGTTAAATCAACATTCAGATATCCATTTTCAACTGGTCAAGCCTTCAGAAATGTTGGTTGCTGTTAGTTCACAAAGCTTATTGTAATACCTGAGTTCATTGAAGGAACGTAATATACAGGCTAGGAAGTCAAGAGCTTGGTCATGGAGAACAGATGGCTTCTGATTCATAGGGATACTAGATATAATATTTTTTTCTTTTGTGTGAGGAAACTTGGATACACAGTCAGAGTTCTCTGAGAAGGAATTGGAATTTCCATTTTTGTAGGAAATAATGAGCAAATGTCACTTCTGCGTAACGACAAGAATACAGTAGGAAATGGAGATCAAAAACACTCCCAGCAACATTATGACAGAAGTGCCTGTTCAGCATGCTTCTCAAAGGAGACCCTGGAGATTAGTACACGGCTTTCCAGCAGCATTTGCTGCAGAGAATGTACACTGTAGTTTAGTTGATTACAAAAGGAGAGAGCTTGTTAAGCCTTTTGTCTTGCTTTTTCTTTTCCCTTTCTTATATAGAGAGAACCTTAAACCAGCTGCACACTTAACAAAAAAATCCCTCTGCTTTTCTCTGTCTAAGTACTGGTCTCTGCAGAACCAAGTGCTTTGTGTTCATGCGCTGTCAGATCGGCTCACTTACTCTGTTTTTTCAGTGTCACTTCCCTCCACCCAACTATTTCCAAAATGTTTTTGAAACATTTTTCTTTTCTTCCATCTTGCTTTTTTCCCCATCAGCCTTGAATTGTTGCCCTGGACTTCAGGACTTAAATTCACAACAGTTATGTTATTGTTAGCGAAGATTGCCTCCCCTAAGAGCAATCTCTTCACAAGTTAGCTAATGATGTTTTTATTAGCATATATTTCGGTTCATGATGCGCTAAGTAGCTTCTAATTAGACTGCTTTGTCTGAATACCTTGGGTGGCTGCCAGCTTTCCATTTTGCCAGCTGAAGAATAATGCAGCAAATAGGGAGCCTGAGGGCCATGTTTCCAGGGCAAGAGTATTTATCTATGTCCTTTTAAAATTTACTATATTTAACTCCAGGGTGTTTTGTTTTGTTTAAAAAAGGAGCCTCAGGTACTTGAGCCCAGTTTGAACCCTAATAGGAAGTACTTTCACGATGGTGGGTGGGTTGGTTTTTTTTTTTTTTTTGGTTGTGTTTTTATTATCTTTCTTTCCTACTGTTCCATTTCTAGTAAAAGACTAGCCCAGATATCTATAGCATTTTACAGTCCCTTCTGAGTGACAATAGTTGTTTTGGTGATTCAAACACAGTCACAAGGTAAGGAAAGACAGTGTCACTGTCTTTGCTGCAGCCCTGATTGGAAGGTTTCCCCTAAGTTGGCAATTAGATGTGATATCTAAACTGCTCTTTAAGGGAAAGTATTGTTTCCCTCTGCTCCAAGGCACGTGGTTCTGCTTTTTTTTTTTTTTTTTTTTTTGCTGGCTGAGCTTCTCAGTTAGTCTGTGCCGTTTGCTAATCCTGCAGAAAAACAACCTGGCAGAGTTTAGGGAAAAAAAAAAAAAAAAAAGGAAAAGAGAGAGAGAGTTGTAGCCCAGACTAGGGAAGACCACAAGGGCAGGAGTTGGGGTGAAAGGAGGGACAGGACCTTGCTGTTTGGTAGTAACAAACCATTTGAATTTGGTTCAGCTGTGACATCCAACTGCATGCTAACTTGACTGTTCTCCAGAAACAAAACCCCATAACTCAGTACTGTTGGGTTTTGCTAGAACTTGCTAGTCTGCGTGGATTCAATCTCAAATGAGAACAGATCAACAATTCTTAGCATGTGCCTTGCTAGCCTAATCATTTAGCTCATGGATGTTTCCACTAAAACCAGACTACCCTGAGGGGACTTAACAGCAAGCATAGATGACTTGAGTTAGTTCTGCAGTAAAGACGTAGCCTTAATTTTGCTCTGTGGTTTTATCTGCGTAACAATGATGGTAGCCCACAGCTTAGGCAGCATGAAGGCAGTTTCCTATACCCAGTGTAAGGACCTCCCCTGAGAACTAGAATCTCAGCCTTGAATTATGTAGGGAAAAAACTACTCGAGGTTATAAAATACTACATCATATCTAATAGTGGCATCATGCACAACATTTTTCCGTTCACTCTTTGCCAGCTGAGACTTTCAGGAATTTAGTATCCTTCTCTTTGCTTCTTCTGTTTGAGAAGCTTATGTTTCAGGATAATCTACTTGATGTTTCTGCCTTTTTCCTTTGCTTCTTTTCACACACCACATTTCCTGTTTATTGGCAGCCACTGCCTCAGAGAAGACCAGAACAGGGCACTACTGCCCGGACTTGGACAAGGCATAAAGCAGAGATTTCCAAGCTGTGGAATACATACTGCTGATGGTACACGAACCATGCCAAAAGAGCTTGTGCTATGCAGACACAGTGGTGACAACTTCTGACTCTTCCCATGTGTGTGCTTATCAGACCTGTGCCACACAAGCGGTTAATGCAGCTCTCCTAAATAGACCACTAATAACATGTTTCTCACACTAGTCTGCCATGCTCTTCATGACAAGAACCTCAGTGGTTAACAGAATTGTATTTTTTTTGGTCCAGGATATAAGGACAGGGCTGGAGTGTGAGGAAGGATGTGCTTCAAGTGGGTTAGGGGACAGGACTGAAGGGGTTTGGGCGGGTGGCATGGCAGGAAGGGCTGAGGACTGGAGAGATGGGATGCCTGGCATTGTCTGCTGAGTGACTGGGAATGAACTGCTGAGTGGGTGAGGGAATCAAGGACTGTGAGCCTCCTAGTCTAGAAATGTGAGTGTGTGTAAAAAGGAAGACGACGACAATTGCAAAGGTATGTCACTGCCCACACATATGAGCAGCTGGCACAGTGCTAGAAGCTGTGGCTGTTCTTACCATTAATGGCACCCTGATGAAGTATAAGAGTCTGACCTCAGGAGTAGCTGAGTGGTCTGGCTTGGCCACTCAGATACTACATACATAGCCAGAGAGCAGCTTCTCAAAAATGGGAATGAAATCTAGTCAAATAATTACAGCTGGCAGGAAGCAAATCTTGTGCTGTTTTGCACCTGCAGATGCTTGAAAAGGCTCTGTGTGGAAAAGTCTTAGGTATATTCAGCCCCTGATTTAAGGTGTGTGATACTAACTAAGCACCGATTTGATGTGGATTACTCTCTACTCTTTCCAGCTATGTTTGTTTATATTATATGTATTGTATTACAGTTATATAATCCTTTTTGCAGCAAGAAAAAATGTTGTTTACAGTCTGTGATGGCAAAAGAAATCCAATAGAGGGGTTGTGTGTATCTTTTTCCCTTGGCTTTGGAGCTTAGAGGAGACAGCGCTGGTGTGGCAGTAAGCCAGTGCTGGGGTGTAGCACTATAGGATAGTGTAAAGAGCTTCAGACGTGAATTAGTAGTGTTCCTTGGTGTGCCTGGCAGACTGAATGAATCCAGACTGTCTTCAGCAGTGTTTGTCAGTCTGTTTATAGATAGGCAGGAGTGGTACTTCTCCATTTCTGGATTTATTTGGTCTCTTTTTTGCTTTCTAAACCAGCATTACATAAGACATGATTAAGAGACTTACAGTGCAGCAGCTTGGGTGTGATTTATGTTGTGCTTTTTTTTGAAATTGTTTTTCTTTTCTAAGTATTCTGATATGGCTACTTTGTGGGTTTTTCTTCTTCTCAATTCTGTAGTGTTGTTACAGGGGAAATGTAAAAAGCATTATATCCCTCCATAATGAAATGCACAGGAAATAGAAAGCAGAATGTTTTAGAGCTTTTAAATAGGTGGTAAATTACTTAATGGCTCCTCTTTGTTCCATTTTCTTGTCCTTTGCGAGGGCAAAGCTTCTGTTGACTTCAGTGAGATGGCCAGATCTAGGATTGAAGAATCACCAAATGTTCCTGCAGTCAACCAGTGCAACTTATACCCTCTGGTTATACTGAACTTGCATGTACACAACCTAAGACTGAATTTGTCCTCTATGGTATGGAGCTGTACAGCTTTAAATATTGTGTTGTTTCTAATCAGATCCTGAGAGAAAGAGAGGACCTGCTTTCAGAGGAAATTTGCTAACAGACATGTGGCCTCAAAACCTCTTCCTTAGATGAACCACAAATGCAAAATGAAAGTGGTGGTGGTGAGGTGTAAGTACAAGGTCCCCTGAACCCAGTTCAGCATTTCCCCAATCCTTACACAACTTGTTTTATGTCATATAGTATGCTCTAGGGAAGAAGAGTCATAAAGACTGCACAAAGTTACACCAGTCATTCATTTTGTTCTTTGGTAAGTGTATATGTGGTAAAATAGGTTCCTTATTTATATTGGAGTGGCCCTTTCAGCCTGGATATAGCTGTTGAATTGAAAAGTCCTCCCCTAAAATTTAAAGCTGATGCAATGTATGGGTTAGTGACCTCAGCTGTACAAGTAGTGATCAGACCCCACAAAAGGAGAAAAGGCTCATGAGGGGTAGGAATGGATCAGTATTCCCTGTATGTCACCTTAGCGCTTATGTGCAAATCGGCAAACTTTTTGTGGTTACTGAATGAGATGCACAGAACTTTTAAATTTCCATCTTAGGTAAGCTGCTAGTGATAGTTTACTCATTATACAAAGGTGGGAGGTATTCTCAGTGCTTAGAAGGACACTATGGAAAATGGTAGGATGAATGAAGAATGAAGCAGTGGGAGGAGAATCAGTAGTATAAATAGCAAGTCCCTGTACCCTATGACTCATAGGAAAAATGCATGGTATAAAGTTTTAGATGATTTTTTGGAAACTGAGAAGAAAAGCAGCTTGTGAGTGCATTTACTAATTACAGGATGATCGTGCAGCCACGAGAAAGGGAAGTGTGTTTACTAATACGTATTAGGGAAAGTACAGTTAATGCTGTTGTATATCTAGAAAGCTACATACAAAGCTGGTCACCAGCATTCAGGAAAGGTGAACTTAACGTGGACCAGGTGCAGAGAAAGTGGCCTTCTCCTGATCACCTCATCTTTAGACTAAAAGAGCCTTAGCTTAGTAGCCTGGCAAAAGTAAGCTTGAAAGCCTGTGTTCTATTGATGTTTCACGGAAAGGCAAGCATTGATCCAGTGAATGGGTGTAAATTGGTCAGGAACACCTGCAGGCTGGAAATCAGAATGTTTGTAGTCATCAAAATAATATGATGCCAGTAGGAGCAGCATGGAAAAAAAAAAAAAGAGTGGTTTTAGGCTGGACGTTGATCAGTTTTTGAAAGAGTTTAAGTGCTGTGGTTATTTCTGATGGTGGGAGCTAACTGATGACCCTTTCAGGCCTACATTTCCCTGTTACCCTGAGCTGATGGGTGCTGCTCCTAGTTCCAAGTGCAGGTTAGAACTGCCGAAGGGCTGCCCTCAGCTGTAGGACACAGAGGGACTGACCCCTCGGCCAGGTAGGAGGTGCAGCTGAAGAGGAACCTTAGTGTCCCTATTGCAGGTGTGTGGGGCAGAGCCATGGGTGGCCGGCCACCCTAGTGTTCAGGCAACGCTTCTTGAGAAACAGTTGTTCTAATGCCAAATCTTGAGCTGCTCCTGTTTCTCCTTATTTGCTTGGGAATTACTGGATATAGAAATACCAAACTATAAAATCAAGGTTATAGAAATTGGAATTTATAATATGGAAAGTAATCCCATGAGGTTTAATTTTGTGAACTGCTTTTTTGTGTGTCACTTGTTTTGGGCTTCTGTCCCACATTTGGTCCTTGGCAGGTGAAAAATGTGCACATTAGTATCTTGTACCCCTTTAATTAATTTTGCGCGACTCTTTTTTCCAGGTAATTAGGCCAAGAGAAGGTTCAAGACTTTGCTTTATTATTTGCCTAATACTTTTACTGATATTTTTGTGATCTTTGAAAATCCATGGTCATAAAACACATTTGTTAAGAGAGTCTGTTATTAATGATGAAAGTTATTCTGAAGTACAAACTTTCAATCCCTGTTGATTCATTCACCGTTGCAGAGAGTCTTTTTATGTTTTCTCACGGACAACAGTGATTTCTTGCGATATTTGTTACTAGTGCACTTTCAGTTTATATTGAGCAATTTCAAAGTACTTTTTTCCTCATAGACCCTAGGAAAATGCACTAACATATATTTTAATACCATTTTGATCACTTTCTCTATTGTAAAGCATGAAATCTTGAATGTCGATTTATCCAAATAGAAATATAAACTTAAATGATGAAATCCATCACTTGATTTTTAAAAAAATGTTGAAGCTACATGTCCAAATATGGATAAAAAGCATTCCCTTCTTAACATTCGTTATAGCTAAAATATTGCTGTAAAATAATGAAAGAGGAAATAACTACCCTCTCAGCTGAGCAAGCAAACAGATTTTCAGTATGTTAGATTAGGAAGGTCACATGTGTGTGTTAACAACAACTACTGAATATGAGTGCCCTTCAGAGGCGTTTGCTTTTCTGAATCTACCTTGCTTGTACTCTTGCTTTCCCTCCTTCCAAGCTTGCAAGGAATTGGAATATTTAAGTAGATTACTTTGTCTTAAATATCAGAGAAACTTTCCTCCTGCTTACTGTACCTCTGCTTGCCACTTTTTATTGTTTCTTGACACAAGAACAGGCCAACTGACTTAGTCTGGCATTTCTGTTACTGAAACGCAACACACTGTTCAAGTACTTAATTCATGCAAATGGCGCTTAAAAATATCCCCCAAAATCTTCTAAAAGAAGTTCTTTGTTTCTCTATTTTTACCTGCATGATTAAAATGATTATTGCTTTCATTCCAGGAAAAAGGGTAAAAATGACCGTGGGAATAGACTGCACCTGCTGAGATGTGCACAAAGCTATTCTGCAAGTGTGGAGCTATCTGAATTTGGTTTAAATGTAAATCTAGCTTCTAGCGGTCCTGTCCTTCCTCCTTTTGCTCAGGACTTTCTCACTCCTTCCTTTCAGCTGAGGCTGGGGCTCTGATGCACAGTGAGCTGGTTTGGGAATCCAGCTAAAAATTAATCCTACCAAAAAAATAGGTTAGTTTACATCCAGGTTCCTTTAAAAACTACTTGTCCAGCATCCAGTGAAAGAACCTTGCTTTTTTATATATATATTTTATTCTGGCACTAACATTGGCAATGTTCTTCAGTGAAATAGCTATTATGAAAAGTGTACTTGTCACCTGGTCAATATAGCAACAGAGAAAAATTCCCAAGAAATTGTACAGGTTCTTAATGTGCTTTCTGGGCCAGCCTGAATGGAATTTGAAGCATGCGAGCTTGACTCCATGGCTCCTGTGAAGTGTGATTACTGTTATCTGAGAGCTCTTTGTAAATTCATGAATACCTTGTAATCTAGATTAAAATGAAATCAGCGTATGTAGGACATCTTTTTCCGCGAAGCTGACACACTGGGAGGGGTTTGTATACACAGTGAAAAGTCAAATCTGCTCTCCACGGATACGCTCCCTAATAGTCAAGGTGCTTTAACATAACACACTGGGAATTTCTGCAGTGGTCTGGGAGGCTGAAAATTCTGGAAAGAGTTTATTGCACTAAACACGTACTAAAGCCACTCTCTAAAAGCCCAGAAAAAACACGTTTACCCAACTCCCTCCTGACTGATCACTTTTCCTCAGACCTAGCTTCTTGACTGATGCCCCTTTCTTTTCTCACCCCCCTTCCTGCTGTTTTCTCCTATTAATGAGCTATTCCACCTGCTTCTCTCCCCAGTACACTTCAGCACTTGACCATCTGTCACTGTTAGTGTGTAGTATGCATCCTTACTTGTAAGAGAGTATCGACCTTGAACTAGAATGCGTGGTCTGTGATAAATACCGTACAAACAGGCAAACAGTCCTAACTCATTTTGACAAATAACTTGGTTTATGTTGCATGTGAAGCAGCATGACTGTGGAGCCTGTGTTCCTAGTAAAATGTTTGGTGAAAAATGGCAGGACAAGAAACATGACTAGACAGTATTATCAGGAGTGAAATAATACTTCTGCTTATTTTGCCATGAAAATTGCCTCAGAGTTAGTACTGGATGAAAATGATAGGGCAGGAATGCATATATCCTTGAGCTATCGTTGGAAGCTTCCTGAAGACTTGGACTACCTAAGTCTGAATGCTCAGTTCATAAGTACTGTTCTGAGGCATATATCCCGCTGTAAGTCTGCAGAGGTATGCAGTATAACGCATTGGTCTGTGCGCATTCACTGGGTGTTGAGATTGAATCCAGCCCTAATAGCACATTTAATTTAGGACTTGACCTTAGTTAGTAGCTACAGCTTTATATGAAGATTTTACAGACCACTTTCTGTACAAACAAAAATTTGCAAAATGGTTCTGTGAGTACAGTGAGACAAAACATATTTTCCGAGAAAGATTATTTTTGGTATCCTTAAGAAAAGATTTAGGTGAATCAACAAAAAGGCTTATTGACTGCCTTTATCTGTGTAATTATAAGCTCAAATTCTAAACCAACTGTGTAGTCATGGCAAATGATGAAAATTGTGCTATTCATTGGCAAGCTATTTTTTATAACAAACATACTTATTACTTTTTTTTTTTTAAGGTTTTTTCCCTCGGGGGGTGGTGGGGAAGCTGAAGAGACACTTAATTTGCAAGAATTTGTGTTTTTCAAAATAGGTGTGATAGTACAGGATAACTAAACAAGAACCTGTGTGGTTTTTTTGAAAAGGTATTGTACAGAATAACAACATGACAGGTGTTAATAGTTTTCTTACAAGTTAATTTTATCTGAGTGATTTGCTATGTTTTATAAAACTCAACCCCAACTTGAATTCAGCCTGCTGAAACTACAAAGCAAAATTTTCTTTTACCTATGTTACAGGTGTATACTGTTAGGTTTAGCCTCCAAATATAGGTGAATTTCACATGAAAACTTTTATTCAGAGTCCATACACTATAATGGAAAAGATGCGTAGAACTAGAAAGTGCTAATTAGATAAATACAGTGGGATGAAGAACACCAGGAGATAAGGGAGGTCTCTTTCATTGGGATTTGAGGAAAATTAGAGATGGACAACCACTGAAGAGGCCTGTTCTTTCTTGAATGAGAGTTCATGGTCCAATAATCATGGCATGTCTTTGTGACGTGGCAAAGGGTGATAATCCTGATTGATTCATGATGTTTTTTCTTTTGGGGGGGGATTTGTTTGAACAGTTTCATTCCTTGGCTCCAATGTACTATAGAGGTTCAGCAGCAGCTGTGATAGTTTATGATATCACCAAACAGGTAAGACTTTCTGTATACTGTTTCTCTATGCTAACTATTCCACTTGAATTTTGAGTTAAAACCCACAACTACAGAAGCATTTACATGCTATTTCCTGTTCATATCAGTCGGGTACATGTGCATGAGTAGTTTGTTTAGATTTGGACGGAGGTGCCTAGGTGTCTTCAAAATTTAAATGTAAAGTCCTGCTTCTGTGTTATTTAGAATTTGTCCAGACAAAGGTTAGAGACTGTATTTTAGAGAAGGTGCTTTGAATTTCCTCTGGTTAAGTAGACAGCATGATATCCTGCAACACCCCTCCTCCTGCAGCCTATATTCTCTATATAAAATTGAGTTATTACTACAAAAAGCAGCTAGCTGCTTTATTAACTGAATAGAAATTCTATTGTTCGCATATTACTGCTTTTAAAACTAATCATTTTTAAGTATGCATATAATCTTATGTTTGTATTGAGATACTGAAGTCGTCCATGGTTGCTTTATTTTGAAAAATGTAATGAAGTAGTAAGTCTCTGACCTTTTTTCGACATTATTAATTTGGAATGAAAACTATTTTCAGATCATAAACTGTTCTTGCTCATTTCTCATACAGAAGAGGCTAGGAAGCTCTAGTTATACTCCATTTTCACTGCTTTTGAAAGAAACCCCCACTGATAAAGCCGAGTTAGACGAGACATTGATATGGGGATGGTCAAGATAGTTCGCTTACACTTTTATGCTTTCTTGCAAGTTAAATTATTTACTACTAGGGTGAGAGGGCAAGGTTGGTTCTCCAGTGCCTAAGGGCAATGATTTGTTGCTGATGATTGTGGCCATTGTTGCACAGTGGTACTGTTCTCCTTTGCTAATTTGCCAAGAAAGCATGAGGAAGAGTGAATCATCTGATGGATTTTTATTTTTAATTTAAATAGTTGATAGTCTGATAGTTAATCTTGTAATGCGTTATAAGAATAGAACTATGTTCTGCCAGCCTTTCTCAGATCTTATGTGGAACAACTTGCAGAATGAAGAGAGGAAAATAGGAGAGGAAGGTGAATGCGCATTTCACTTTCTGATGCTTAATGTTCAGAGAGTTGACTATTATAGTGGAATTAATTTTTTTTCCCCCAGATGTTTGGCTGTGCTGTCCCCTCATAGATACAGGTACAGCCCTTACTGATTTAGGCACAACTTGCATGTGCACTTCTGATGGGAAAATTTGGCTATAACTTATTTAGAAGCTCTGTTTGAGTTTCAGTAACCATCCCACAATAAAATTGAATCTCTAGGAACAAGAGTGATTTTAATGCTATTAGTCCATTAGTATAACAAAATTGGAATTGTGCTATTAAAAAGTAGGCAGCCTCAACAGGTGTTTGAATTTTGTACTTGGAGAGAAAAAGCCAGATGAACTATCACCTGGCTCTTCAGTTTAGGAAAGAATAAATTGAGGTTTACCACGTCACAGAGTTAGAAATGCTGGTGGGAGTCATACCTCTTCTAGATGCTGCTGAAAGTATGACAGTGGTTGAGATGGTAATCCACTGGCTAGAAGTTAAAAGTAAACAAGTGAAGCTCACATTAACAGTGAGAGATACTAGCTACTAGCTAAACTTAAAAGAAGAGCTGTGGCGGTTTCTTCAGCAGTGAAAATATAAAAAATCAACATTGAATGTTTTTCTTTTAAAAAAAAAAAAAGAAGTTTTTAAGTTCAAGCAAGAATTAATTTGGGGAAGCCTCGTGACCTTAAGTTTGAAAAGCAGATTGCATAGCTACAGTGATCCTCTTTTGGCCTGGTGATCTGTGAGATTATCATTGCATTAAGACCATCAAAGCTGTGTTCCTTTAATTTTGAAAAATAACCAAATACTTGAGACGAGGCTGTTAGCTATTTTTTATTTTTCTGATTTAGGATTCATTTCATACTTTGAAGAAATGGGTGAAAGAACTAAAAGAACATGGTCCTGAAAATATTGTAATGGCCATTGCTGGAAACAAATGTGATCTTTCAGATATCAGGTAATACCTCTATTTTTGTTGTAGCATTGATTGCTGTTAATATTTACAGATATCATTTTGCTTTGTTGTTATCATAGTATATCATTTTGGTCATCTGTACTGAGTCTTTCCTAACACCAGCCATCCTATCAATATGTTTGCTTTCAAGAATATACAACCACACCTCAGCATCAGCAGCTCAACTAGAATTATATACATATTTTTTCAATCTCTCTTTTGCAGCCCTTCCTCTGTATTTGTACAGTCTGTACCCTCCAGGTGCTGAATGACGGGGAACAGAAAACTCTAGTATTCTTTTTTGTCCTTGTTTTTAATTTGTGTTAAAAGGTGCAGCACATACTAAGCCATGAGCAAAATCAGCGATGTAAAGCTAGAAGGATGGGCCTAAAATAGAATACATTTATTCTCAGAGAAGCTTTGTGAACTTACCACACTTCACAGCAACTGAAACATCTGATCATTTTATTTAACTGATTGTACCAGTGTCATTTTAAATTGCTTCATGACAACTCAGGCCTCCCTTGTTGTGGAGTGACAGAGATGCTGCGTTTTAATCAAATGAAGGCTTAATACTGGGTATAGAAAGTTTTGCGTGTATATGTTTTTTTGTTTTGTTCTGGATTTTTGCAAGTTCATGTCCCATGTATAAAGCAGAGAACTCCCCGGGTAAATAAGGGGAGGGCTAGATTCAACCCTCCTGCAGACGAACCAAGATGATCCTATTTGTGATGCATTGGAAGCCAGGTTTGCTCTTCTGTTTGCTCTTCTGTTTTGCATTTGTGTTTGTCCTTTCTGGAAATGGAAGCACGCTCTGTTGTACAACAGTAATCCTTTGTGTCAGGCCATAACTCTCTCTTTTCTTGCTTCAGCTCTGAGTATAGACTTAGTGGCCAAATTTGATACTGTCCTCTTAGGACGCCATAGGCTCTTATAATGGTTCAAATACATTCCCCTGTTTTATAATTGTTACTTTGGCCCAGATTCACCACAGCCGTGATACATATGTGTAACTTCAATCACATGATACAGTACATATGCATATGGATGGACCTGTGCTGGTTCCCTTCCCTCCCCCCCCCCAACCTGTCACTTATCAACCAACACGAACTAAAAAAAATCACTGCTTTCTGTTAAGACCTGAACAAGCCCTGACCCTACAAGATTCCTGACTTCTGTTGGCCTAAAAGTGGAGGATACAGATAGTATATTGCCATCTCCTACATGATGATAAGAACAACTTGTCAACACTTATCAATCAGCTTGTCAACACTGTGAAAGCAAGTCATGAAACATGAGACAAAAGGTTTCCAAATGTGAAGTAAGAAAGGAAGAAAGAATTATAAAAGTAAAAACAAAAAAGAGGACAAATTGGAGCTTTTGGTTTCCCTGAGACTCACTTTAAATTTATTGCTTAAATGTTCTCAGCAATACATTTACTTGATTAGATCAGATTAAATCAAGGATGTTAAGTCTGGAGATTGTCACAGATGGCAATCGGTGCAAATGAATCAATCAAGTGAGTTAAAAGGCAATGCTATGCCCTTCGGTGGTATGTGCCATGCCAGCAAGCTTTTAACTGGTGTTCTGCCACAGACAAGTGTGCATGGGGACATGAGAAAAACTTCCACTGTGAAGTGGTGTGAGAATACCATAGTTCCTCACAGAGTGACTGTTTTCCCACTGAGTTTTCCTCAAGCAATACCTGTTGTTGACTGATCATCTCTTGCTTGCTCCTGTTCAGTCAGTACAACTCTTCCATGCACAAAATATTCTGGTGTTGCATGCTGCTCATTGTCCTCAAAATAGCAAATGCCTCTTGCTCATTTTGTTGTTGTGGTTGTTTAAATAGTTGAGAACAGTTCTGGGAATTTTTTTTCTTCATGGAGTTATTTTCTTTGCATTCCCCCAGCCTTTTCTGCTTCTAAAGTTCTCCGGTGATGTCCGGTTAAAGAGATGTTGGTGAGCAAATAGAGTGGGCTATATTATATGTGATATGTTTTCACAGTTCTTCCAGAACTCTGATTGTTTATGCAAAACATGCAGTGGTATGTATTCTCTGACTGTTTCCTGTCTTAAAATTAACTTCAGTAAAACTGCTGTTAGGTGAAATGTGTCACCAATTTATCGCATTTTTTTCTCCAGGGTGTAGGAAATACATAGGCTTTTGGGTTGGAGAGTTTAAAAATAATATGATGTGAACACACAAGAGCAAGCTGCTGTTTGAATGCTTTTTTGGCATCTCGCTTCGGTTTTATACTTTTGACAGATGTTTTGCTGGGTATTAGAGAGCTGCTTTTATGACCAACATGAATAGAAGCAAAGAGGACAAGCTGACCGGCTCCCAGTTTTTTGATTCAGCCATCTCTGTCACTCTAGGAGATAATGTAAGGAGGAATGAACGGAAGCAAAAAGAATTTATTATTTTCCTCTAGGAAGAGGCTGGCACTGTTTCTTACAATCATTAACATGTTACCCTCCTCATTTATCACCTAAAATTAGGGTTTGAGCTGCCAAGATAGATTTGGGAGACTTGGGACTCATGCTGCTCTGCTCAGTGTCGTTAATAGGCTATCAGCAGGTCTTGGCACTCTATCAAAATAAATTTCTTCCCTGACTTTGAAGAAATTTCTACTGGTGGACAGGCAATTTTGATTAGTATAAATCCTCATCTTTGGTATTAACTCTAGTACTGCTGAGTGTTTGGCGTATTTTTAAATAACAATCTCTTCCTTCTGACAGGTCTTTGAAAAACAGTCTAACAGAAAGGAGCTGAGACTTGAATATTAAAATGCTATAAGTGTCCAAAATATTTTTTGAGCAACATAGAAGTCAGTCAGTCATAACAGAAACTGAGAAGTGTTTTTCCTCCCTAAAAATATGGCGCACCTTTTTAATAAATCATGTTCACTGGAAAGTGCCAGGTCTTTGGTTAGAGAATTCTGTTCAGATCATTCATTTGTTCATCTAGAACACTTATTCAGTAAATATTCAGATCATCTCAAGGCAGATTGAATGAACAGAATGCTTGGGAAACATTCAAATGAAATAATTGGCACCTTTCAAAGTAAGAATTCTTCTCACTTTCCCTGTAGCCCTGGAACAATACTATCTCAGCACTCCACTGACGATTCCTGCCTTTTTGCCACTTCACCTTGCCTTATGTTTATTCATTTCTTGGCTTTTGTGCTTTTTCTTTCACACAAAGTAGAATCTCAGCAATCTTGACGTCTAGGTTAGGATAACTACATTTGATGTATACAGCCTTTCAGTCCTGGCAGCGTTGGATGGCATGCTTATTGCCCGCTTGTAGTGGAAGCTTATAGGCTTCCTTTAGAAACGTTGTCAGAAAAGGCTAAGAAGTTTCATAGTGCTTCCTAGGAATATGGTCACTTGCTGCTGTTTTACCTTTGCCCAGAATTCTAAAATGTGCTTCTCCTCTAAATCAGAGCAAGATGAAAGTCCTCATTACATAGCCCTGTGTTCCCAAATTTCTTTCATTGCAGTGGTTTGAATGTTATGTAGTTAAGTTCCTTTTTTTTTTTTCCCCCCCTTCCCAATCATCTGCAGATGGTGGTACCTTTCAGAATAAAGTCCAAGATGCCATTTCAGAATTACTAAGAGGAGTGCTGCCTTCCCTGTGTCTTTTGGAATAGAAAGACATTTAATAGGAGTAAGCAATTACTGGAAACAAGATCTAAATTCGGTTACTGGAATTGCAGCCTAGTTTTTTGGAAACAGTTTGTAATAAATGGGAAGCAATTATTCTGCCTCTCTACTTCTTTCCTATGACCAGCAGACCTATATTTATTTAAAATATCTACCTCTATAAACTAACTGTGAAATTATATTGCTGTGCTCTCGTCTAGGTACCTTCTGTTAAAGTCTAAGACACTTGTACTAGGAATCTCTGGATTGGTACCTCAGTGCTGTGAGGTCAACAGGTTGAAGCCAGTTCTGCGTGTGCAACAGACGACTATAATGCCGCACAAAACATGCTAGGTGATATATTGAACAATTGGAAAGAAAACAATTCTGGCAGCCCCGAGTCCCAACGTGTATTCCCCTGAATTGCTGCATCTGCAGTGCGCATTGGCTTCCAGTCTCTGGTTCTGCACTATTGCTCAAAAATGAGGAAGAGCAATGGTTACGGACAGTAGCAGGCAGATCCAGATTTGGCTTTACCCACCTGACTCAGACAGATACAAAATCAGCATGGGGCTTACTTTGTATCTGAAGCAGAGGTCATTTGCAAATTTTAAGTTGCATTTACAAGCTTTTGACATTTGAAGCGTTGGCTACGAAATGAGGATATTCTACCAGCAATTTTAAGGCAACTTTGCTTTCATAAAGTGGCGCTGACTGGTCTTATTCTCCCAACAAATCTGGCGCACTCAGAGTGTTCATGCTGATGTGTTTGAAGACAGTGGCCTTCATATTTCTTTCGGGATCTGTCTTGTTTTCCTGCTGCTTGTAAACACTTAGATATATGAGGCTCTTACTGTTTTCTTTTAGAAGAGTTGTAACGCACCTTGTTTGAGTGCTTGGTATGGATAGTTCTGCTTGCTGGCTGGATCAGAAGAGTTGTATGTCTCTTCTATAGTGTTTTAATGCTTTTCTGGGTAGAGTCAAATTTGAAAATCAAACCAACAAAAGAATAAATGGCGATGTCACTTAAATTATCTTCCTTTTTTTAAAGCATGGATTCAGCAGCAGGTCCAAGAAATCTGCAAACCAGTCATCAGTGAAATTTTGATATTTGAGTGTGATAATCTAAATTTCAAAACAAGAAAAAAGATGACACTTCTTTTGTAAGGAAGGTCATACTAATGCATTTCTGATTAATCCATGTTTAAGGTCTCTTATGTTGCACTACAGGAAGGTTCAGATTTAGTTAATGTGTATGGTTGACACAAACTATTTGGCTGCAAAACTCTTTTTAATAGTATTTCTGCTAGGGAAAGGTCAGATAGGCAGACAGCTGTGATACACATGTGAATCATAGTCTTATCTTCATATGAGTTTGAGAGGGAAGAAACAGGAGCATGAAAATGAAGCCATTTTGAAGGAGGATTATGAGGAATAGCTGTGCTTGGGCAGATGTGGTACATATTAACTCACGGTACTAATGTGATAGTCTGGCTTTTAAGAACTCACTGACTTATGAAAGGAAATCAAGTGCACGATCACAGTGGTTAATTTGAATAAACAGCCGTGTACATTCTGGAACTGGTTTCCTTCTTAAGAAGGAATCTACCACATACCGTGCTAAAAACACCTGGGCCCTTTGAAACACATTATTTTGTGAAGTACACAATGGTTTTTCATGTCTTGGACCTGGTCATGCTGGGTTATTTGGTTGTATTTACGTGGACCTGGGTGGAAACAGGAATTATCAATGAATTTTAATCAATCTAAGATCAAGATATGAGAAATTGCAACTAAGAAATTAAAATCTTTTTTGAAAAGTTGCTTTCTTCTTTTTGTCAATGTTTTCTGTAGGGAGGTTCCTATGAAGGATGCCAAAGAGTATGCAGAATCTATAGGTGCAATTGTTGTTGAAACCAGTGCTAAGAATGCCGTTAACATTGAGGAACTCTTTCAAGGAATAAGTAAGTAATTTTTCTTGCGGTGGTTGTTCAGAGGGCATCTGAAAATAATTCTCTTTCAGGTCTAAGAACTTTTTTCCCAAGAATAGGAACAACCTCCTGGGCTGGTAATATGACTGGTGTTTATGTCAGTGTAAAGTAAGAATGACTTTGAATACGCTAGAGCAAAACAGTATATACTGGTAAGCCTATTCCACGTAATTCTGTATATAAATCCCGGCCTGGGCCACATCTTCCGTTTCACACTAAGCCCGCTGTAGAGGAGATACTGTTGATCTTATTATGTTGATAAAACTTTCTTTTGTTGAGAAAGTGCCTGGAGGGCTAAGATAAGTAGAAAATAGTCATTGCAGTGGAATCCGATTAAAAAAATATTTTCTTTCCAGATCTTTTAAACAAGGTGAGATTGACATCCCTCACAGGGAGAAGGAAAAAAAAGTCTTACTCAGTTTGCATTCTAGGAATTCCAGTTTCAGTTCCTGGCTGAAAGCGGAGAGAGAATTGCATAGCCTTGCAGGCTGGAAGGAACCTCGGAGGTCGTCAGTCCAATCTTCTGCTCAAAGAAGACAATAGTGAATTTTTCTCCTCCAGGCCGATGATGAAAGATACTAAACGGAGAGGTCCCAGGATAGACCTCTGAGATTCTCCACTCGTAACTGGCCTACGTACTGTTAACCACTGCCCTTTGAGTCTGATGATTCAGTCTACCTATCTAGACTGTAACATCCCAGCTTGGATGCCAGGATGCTGTAGGAGAAAGTGTTGAAAGTCTTGCTAAAGTGAAGGTAGATAACACCTACTGCTTTTCCCTCAGTCCACAGATCTAGTCATTTTATTATTGAAGGCGATCAGGATGATCAGGAATGGTTTACCTTTGGTAAATCCATGCTGACAGTTCTTGGTTACCTTTTTCACCTTCACGCGCTCAGAAATGGCTTCTGAGAGGACTTGCTCCACGATTTTCCTAGAGACAACAGTGAGGCTGACCAGTCTGTAGTTCCCTGGTTCATTCTTCTTGATCTTTCTTAAAATGGCGTGTCACATTTGGCGTTCTTCAGTCATTTGGGGACTTCTCCCAATTTCCACAATCTTTCAAAGACGATAGAGGTGATAAGGAGCAGCCTTGCATCATCATTGGCCTGCTCTCAGCACGCCAAGATGGGCAGATGTAGCCCATCTTGTCCCCTTCTGGACCTGCAGGGGGGTTGAGATTCCGTAAGAGATCGCTAACTTGATCCTTTTCCAGTACTGGTGGTTCCTTCTCTCCCTGAATCCTGTTTCAGGGCACGGAAGCCTAGGAGCCATCATGTGCAGCTCAATTTCAACTTCATCTGTTTCTTTAAGGTCTTTTTTTCTTTCTTTCTTTCTTTCTCTTCATATGTTGATGATTGCCTTATCATCTACCACATTTTGCCTGAGACAGGGCCTGTTCACGTGTTGCTTTGCTTGCAAAGGATGCATTTGAAATTGTGAATTAATGAGAATTGATATTCCTAGAAGACACTACCTTTCTATTACCTATTTAGAAAAAGTACAAATGTGTAACATGGCTGTCTGAAGGAACCAGTACTTCCTTGTGATAGTTTACTTGATTATCTGTGTATAGTGGTTGCGAATGTTCTAGTAGAGGAACTCCTCCATGCTGTGTAACTAAATAATTAATTTATGTCTTTAATGGGCAATGCTGCAGCTGGCAGCATGCACTGCCCCTAATAATGGATATATTAGATGAAGAAAATCAGCTAAATTGAATTTAGTATGAACCAGATAACTAAGCAAGTGCACCTAATTCCACAGGCAATTATTTCTATATATAGAAATATTTGGTCTCAATGGATGTACTTGTGACCTTATCAAGAACTCAGAGGAGAGAAAGGAGAGATTTGGTGGTATATGTTTATAGAAATATAGTGAAAACCAAGTGAAAAATGCTTAACTGCCAGGAGAGTTAATATGAATGTAGATTATTTCTGTGACTGAGCAGAGGGCCTGGATAATAACTTTCTCCTGTCTTATGCTACTTCAGTCTTTGAATTTAGGGCTTCAACTGAGTAGGCTGCATTTTCCAAGAAAGTCAGTCTTTGGCCCAAGTTCAGTGGCAGCAGTTCTGCCTTTTCTATGTATGAAGATTCTCTGTGGCAATATCTTCTGGCCTGTTGACTAATTTTATCCATGTGATGCCCAAAAAGTCATGCTGCGGCTTTAGTTTTCCTTTGACACTGCCTGAGAGTTTGTGGCTTCTCACTGTGCTTCTGTAGAAGGGCATGATTCTGCTCCTCAGCCTCTTAACAACGAGGCAGCAACTTCAGTTTTCATAAGACTTTTTAGGCAGACAGTTAATTCAATATATTGCCTATTTTACAGCCTGGCTTTGAGAGGATGTTCCAACATATGTGGAGAGTTTCTCCATTAAAATTCTTACTGAAGTCGATATAACAAACAGAAAAAGTAAACTAAATTTTAATGTAACTAGAAAGTTACCTCGTGCTTGCTTACACTTTTCATTTCCCAGGAGTATTTCAGCATAATCACTTTTCCTTTTTAAGGTGTCTAACATCTGCCCCTTTTCCAAGGAAAACATTATGACCTGAGTGAAATTGCGTAACAGGAAGGGGGGAGGAATTACTATAGGTAATGATCTAAAGCGGGGGGGGGAAAGGGGGACTGGGTTGTTTGGCTGGTAACAAGATGAATCTTAACAAAATTATGGAGGCTATGGAGAGGTGACTATTTTTAAGGATATTATGTTGCACTATTTTAAAAAGATATTTATTTATTTAAGAAGTCTCTCTTAGGATTAGCAGACTGCTTTGAGGTACGTCTTAGTTGCACAGTCTCAACACAAATACACTGTCCTTAATTATTCTTCTCGGGGAAACTGCAAGATGTGAAGGACTAGAATCAATGAAAGGTTTTGATTTCGGGAAAATGGAGCAAATTCAAGAGGAAGGGGATTCTGCAGTCGATATGGTTAGCAAATAAAGTCAAGGAGACAGACTAAGCCAAATTGTTAGCCAAGCCGATGTTCTCTGCCCTGGAGAGTTTGCACTAAGCTGCATGATTGAATGCAACTCCTGGCTGTATGTTGTACCTCTGATTTCAGACAGCAATCCATCCTGATTGCATTTAGCAGAGCCTGACTAAAGACGTACTGTGATTGTGAAACATCACATTTTTTTAATGGTTGAGAGTTCGTAGGATCAACTGGTTTTAATTTCTTTTTTCCAGCCTTAGAATAATCGTATGCATAGCAGCTTCTTGGAGCTTGCCACCAGTTTATACCTCAGCAGCAACAAAAATGCCAGGAATGTATTAAGCAATAGCAGTAAAGTTATGCATGGACTGTACAAGTGGGTCATACCACTTCTGTATTGTCCCTTCTTTTTTGTGGGGTTTTAGCGCACTGACCATTGATTGTGCCTGTGAAGGTGGCTTACCCATCTGGTTTTTAATGACTACACAAGTTTTCCCAAGTGTACTGTAATTTTGTAGCAGTTACATCCTTGTAATTTTCAGGGGCCCATTCACTTAACAAATAAAATAAGTCCTAGCTGTATTATTCACGTCTATCACGCACTGAGCTGTTTCTCTTTAATGTACATATATTGCCTACTATAATAGCATGAAGGTGTCCCATATATGAAACAGAAGAATACATAACTGATACAAGCCACCCTTTTTAAATGTCAGAGCTGAGAATGTCCATCCTAGGTTAATACCACTTTGCCTCAGCAGGTCCAAAAGTAAACAGACAGTGAGACAAAGAAACCACTGAAGAATACCTAGCTAAATGAAATATGAAATAAACAAGTGCTTAAACAAAAAGAAATGATGGTTGTACATTATTTTTGAAGCCTGGCAACTACTGGGGACTAGTGTGCTGCCACAGAAGCTGAGGCTGAAGCATTTCAGCCTCTTTCATGCGGGTGAGAGCGAAGTGAGGAATAAGATCAGAAATGCTGTACAGAAAGCGTGTAAAGAGTTGTTAGCACTCAATCTTACTGATGCCAGTACTCAGAGAATGTGAGACAGGTTCATGTTTTGATATCCATATAAGAAGGTTCTTCCTAGACGAGGCTTCCTAATTAGAGCAGAGTGTTTCTGGCTCAGGATATAACCTTTCATGTGGTAAATGCTCCGTTTTAAATATATGAAGCTATTGATTTCCTAATGCCTTGCCTGCAACTCTGATGCTGCGTATTTAATGTGACCCAAATGATTATTTCCTAGAAATACCTAGGAGACTAAAACAAAAAAACCTCTAGCGTATACGGTTTAACAGGTTGTATACTGGAAAGACTACAGAGGGACGTTTAAAATGTCTGTCTGTGAGAACTGGGCGTGATCCTTTTCAGATGAAAAAACACATTTGATCCTTGCACTGACTGACTTAAAATGGACTTGCTTAGATGAATGGAATTGTAGATGGACAATTCTAGAGCTTTGTGAAAGAGAAATACTGTGGTTTTTATTCTGTTGTCTGCTGATTTATGGACGTCTGTGAACTGCTTTGAAGAGGTCTATGAAAGGCATTTTAAGGCAGCAAGTTCATTTATATTACACAGCAGTCCACATATGCCACTTTTAAGGAAGCCCAAGCTCAAAACTGAATTTTTGTAAGGGACAGTCATCTACCGTGAAAGGATAAAAACCATTGCCCTGGCTTACATAAAATGAATGTTGGCTAGTATTTTCTTTGTGGCTTTGCTCCTCATATTCAAGGATTATGTCTCCTCTTCTTGCCTTCAAATTGTAATTAATGGAGCAAAACTTACTAGCCTCTGGACAACTGTTAAATTTGTAAGGTGCTGGGATTTCTCTCCAACCATCAGAGATCTCCTCAACATAAACTGGTAAACAAACTAAAAGAGCCCAAAGTTAATTAGAGCAGAACCTCAAATCAAGGTTGGATCGCCTAGTAATTACAGTCATTAGGCATTTTGTTGTTCGCTTGGATGATTGTAAGATCTTAAGTCTTCTTTTTTGTTGCAGATTTTAATTACATGAGCAAAATATAGTTGTTAGTGTTTCTCCTAGCCAGAACTTCAGTATCAGAATTCTGCACTTCTTGCTTAAAAAGGGGGGAGGGGGGGGTCTTGCATTGAGATGCTATTAGATAAGTTATTAGCAATATTAAAATAATTGCAACTTAATTATGTTTAATTACGCAATATCTTTGATGTTGTTGATGTTGTAAATATGTGTTACCTTGTGTGGAAATTTACAAAAATAAATGAACAGCACTCCTCTCTGTGTCAGTTGGGGCACTGCAAAAATGGAGGAGAAAAAGAGAATGGGGAGAAGTGGCTGTTAGCCCTTACTAGTGAAGTGGGCCAAACTATATAACCCAAGTGAGAGACATGGGGAAATCCTAAAATACCAGTGAAACTGGTTTCAAAGGGTGAAAGGATTTAGGGAGATAAGAAGTATGACTGTTGTAAGTCGTACAGGCGCAGAGAGGATCATGTATGCAAATACCAGAACTGTTGGATGAGATGTACCTGCTTCATTCTGCTGTGAATGAAGCAGGCACGTGAATCTCACGGGTGGCTGTGCTTTATTGACATGGTTTATAGAGAGCAGTGCTTTGCAGGGGCTCACCTTGCTGTAGTACAGATGGCAATTTTAGGAGGAGATTCTGACCGTTGTACCGTTACTTGAAGAAGTCTAGCTTTTCTCAGGTGAGTCGCAGCAGTCATATCATCAGAATGCTGTGACAGCTGTCAGACTGCTGTTCTGGAGCCCCAAGGAATCGATTTCACATTGTGCACTAATGAGAAAAGCCCCTTCTTCCAGCCCCTAAAAATTAAGTTTATACAATTTTCAGAAAAAGAACAGATGGAAGAAAAGCACAGAAAACCACAGTGCAGCACTGTGATGTGCCATTTAGTACCAGAACCAGATTTATTGCAGTTGTTAATAGGACTGTGCTTCTTTTGCACCTGAATTGGATTGTCTGGATGTACCAGCTTGGATCGATATGGTACTGGGTCAGTCACATCCATTTTCTTTCTGTTACGCGCTGCGAAGCACCCTGTATCCAAGGGACTGTGGTGTTTGTACTTTTGCCAGCACAGTAGCCCATTCTCCACTTTAAGGATGTTCTAACCTTTTGTACAGTCTTGCACTGGTCAGTGATAATACTAGTCTCATTTAAAAAAAAAAAAAAAAAGTGCCCAAGCCTGATTTTTCTGAGCTAATGGATGTCATAGCTTGTAACTGGAGTATCACGCTTGAAAGGGAACAAAGAGAGTACTTGAGAAAAAAAGCAGATGAGTATTGCTTTGTTGCAGCTGGAAGTGTGGTGCTGCAACAAAGCAATCCTCATCTGTGATTTTTTTTTTTAATTCTTCTTGCAGAACTATTGCCCAGTCCCTGTTGTCTCTCTTGCTTTTTGCTCCAGTTTTCATTTTTCTCTCCTCTCATTTTGTTTACCTCTTGTCCCACCCTCTCATTTCCCAATCTCTTTGCCTCTGGCACTCTCAGAACCACAACTCCCAGAGTGCTGATTAATCTCTTTACATTAACAAGTCTCAGATTCAATAGCCTAAGTTGGAACTCTACCAGGCATATGGAGAAGGCTCTGACCTTCATTCTGGGCTGCCTCAGCCCAATTCAGACATGCCAGAAAGGGGAGTTACAGTTGATGTAGTGCTTTCCACCTCTTAACTTGGATGTTTCACTTCAGAGCCTTGACAATTTCTGTAATTCCATCTTTGAGCAGTCTCTTGTGATTTACTTTTTTTACACATCATGCTGTGTTTACTAACAGGAGGTCATAGAGGACCCCAAGACCTGTGCCCATGTGTAGAGATGCCTGTTTATAAAACAGTATTGTTGCACAAAATAATCTAAGAATGATGCTCTAAACATCAGTGAAGTAGAACCAAATATATAATCAGGTAATTAATGCAGTTACAAAATCTGATCTTAAATCACAATCAATGGACTTTACTGCATAGAAATACCAGCAATAGGAACCATATGGAACTTTATACTATCTCTATTAGAATGATTTAATTGTATATCTTTAAGTTCCCAATTTCACCAGTACAGTGCCAGAGTTCTTAGATAAATGTACGTACATTTATTTTTCTCTGGGTGATTGACCATTTCATGTGGTCATGAAATGCTGTTTGTATTCTTTAGCCAAATGGTAAGCTGGCTAATTATAAGCCTGCTATGTAAAATGTGTAAAAGATACTTTATTTGTGGTCTAGTTTGTCTTCTTTTAAGTTAAGCAACAGGAGAGTTTCATCTGAACTTCATCTGGAACTTTTGAGAATACTTCATCTTAATAGAGTAGTCTTTGGTTTGAAGATGAATTGTCTTAATCTATTTATTTCTTAAACTGGAGAATTACTGGGCTGAATGTCAGGGTACTACTGCTCTCCTCTGACTTGAACTGCATGAAAGAAGTAGCATAAACAACAATATTGGAGGTTATCTAATACAGAGGTGTCTTTTATTCCTCTGGAACAGAGACTATATGCCAATGAGATGGTATATACTGTTTTAAAGTATATACTGTATATACTGTTTTCAGCATATGACCTCTGTTGATTCTGACTCAGTGCCAGCTAGATTGAGTTGGTGTTGGGGCTACTGATGCTGTATTTATCAAGAGCTGAGTTATGAGATGAGATGATTGCAGTGCTTTTAGGCAGTTATAGTGATTCATCTGGTTTGGAAGCACCAAATGTAGATGAAGGCTCAGCATTTCACTGCTGATCCTTAGAGTTCTTTTGGCACTTTCTTAAACCTTTCTGTTGTGAGACTAGCTGTTAAGGAGGCCCAGGGAGAGGCAAACTGGACCCAGTATTTTCTTTTCTCTCTAAAGCTGAACAGATTTCTGACTGATGTTTTCTTGTTACCCAGATCCATTACTCTGTAATGAAAATACAGTTTTAAAGTTAACATTATTTCCTCTGGCGGTTGGTGAAGAATCACAGTGTCATTGGCTGTGGGGCCAATTCCGAGTTGTTAGACTGAGTTTTACGCTCTGAGAGAGTTGCTACTGTCAATTGTATATCAGATGCTAAAAGTTCCTTGAACAGGGATAAGTCCTGTTATTAAAATGATTTAACTTGATGGCTTAACAATTATGGTAACAAGAGAAATAATAAGTGAGAGAGTACTCACCTATTGAAAAAAATCTTGGAAACTTGAAAATGCAGTTTAAAACTTTATTTCCTCATATTGAATACGAAGGGGGAATCCAACCAACAGAAAACACGACCAGTTAATAGCAAACAGTACCTATGTTCAAAAGCCAGAATAGCTAACAGCACATGTTATGTCTAGAGACCTTTTTCTTTTTTATTATTTGTAGTTTTTATCTGTGTTTTTGTTGTTTTGAGAAATGGAATAAACCAGGGTGATTCTTAACTGTGTCCTCTGTCCGACTATATTATGTCCTGTTCTGAATTGGACAAAGCGCTTACTGACCTTGAAGCCTGCAATATTTTGGCTCCAAAGATAAGCCTGCAAGCTCTTGTGCATACCCATCAGAGTGCTTTAGAAAAGACTTAAAACTCTGAAGTAAGTACTATGAAATGCGGGATGAAAAACAAATAGAGGTAACATAATAAATCATTCATGTGGACTTCTAAAATAGACTTTAAGCTAGTTTGCCTGTACAAGCTCTCCTCCTCCAAGCTTACTGGTAGAAGAACTAAATGTTGAGAAAGCATTTGCGTAGTGGTATGTTACGGAAATCATGACAGTTGATTCCAACATTTTCAGCTACGTTGTGCTCTAAGGCAAAGGGAGAGGGTTTTATTTTAGCTGGGATTGAGTTCAAGCGCTTTGGAAATGGCTTGAACATTAGAACAACCTAATGCAGTTGTTCTCTCTGCATCTCTACAATGTCAGCATTACCTGTTTGGAAAAGCCTCTTACAAATAATAGGTTCTGCATATTCTCTAGATTTAAAGAATTAGTGGACTCTCTTTGTCTCCAACCAAATCGGCAGAACTGATGCATGTAATGTCTATCTGTGACCACTCATTCTGCTTTTTATTTTATTTTGGAAGGGCATTTGCATTATGTTTAGACTTAACGTTTATAAGCGGGGTAAAGTTGATATTTTAGTGACTTAAAACAAAGTGCAGTATTGTAATGTCAGTGCATGCAGAAGCCCTCAGGATACTTATTTCTCACCATGTTGGGTCAAATACAGTATTTTTATCTTAGTACTGTGAGGAATTTTTGCCCTCCTGTTTGGCTGTACAAACACCCAAGATTCCGTTTCAGTAGTCATATGCTTTTGCAGCAGAAAATGCCTGTTCAGAACTGAGCAGGCGTACATTCAGGCGTATCGTTGAATACAATAGATGAAATTTTGATGGCTTTGATTAAAGGTAATTTAGGGATGAGTTTTGCAAATTAAATTTTGCTGTTTTAATTTCATTGGGATTGAATTTTTCCTAAATGCTTTTAACTCGCCCAAAAAAATCTCTAGTAATTAGCAGACTGTAACATATGAAACTTACAGAACATTTAGCAACAGAACTGTGAATAAATACAGCAAAAGGTGAGGAGAAGTCTGAACTGCAAGGTTGAGATGCATTATGAAGAGTTCTTCAGTGATTTTATGCTCTGAAAGTATCACATAACAAACATGTTAAATATTGTAACTCTTGTTATTTGACATGGGTAATGGTAAAACCAGGAGTAGTTCACAGAAAGCAGATTCAACTTCAGGAAACATCTATAGCAAATCCACAATGTCATGAGAAAGTAAGTTACCGTGACGGCAAGCTCTCCAAGATACTGACAGAGAGAATACACAAAGGGCTTAATGGAAAAGCCAGGCCTGTACCAGTGACAGAGGACTGGACCTGGGAAGATCTTGCTTTTGCTTTTATGATTATAATTAGTGAGCATATTACATGTCCTCCATGAGTAGGAAGCCAGTTAGACAAAAGATGCAGCAGCACAGAAGAGGTGCACATGGCAGAGGCTTGGAGCCATGCTTTCTGCCTCAGGAGAGATCTTTGGAGCTCCTGTGATGCTGAAATTCTTTCCAAACACTTTAAATAATCACACAATAAGGTGATTAAAAAGTACAGAGTGTAGGGTTTTTGTTTTTTCAAGTAATCAAAGCTGTCAGATGGGAAGACACAGGTACAAGCAAAAGCAGAGAGGGATTCAATGAAAAGAACGGATTTGTTTTTCTATTCCAAGCGTGGGCAGCGTGTGTTTAGTTCCAGTGTTTTGTAAAGCTCCAGTGTACAAGAAGTAAATGCCTTTGAGATTTAACAGAGTCGAGATCTTTAATTAAACTAGCACCACTCACACATTTAAGTGAAATTAGGAGAAAGCTGAGAAATTTCTGTTTCTTTGTTGTAAGGGCTCTCAGTAAGATAATTGTTTTTGAAATACACTGAAATTAGGTTATACGTATATTTAGTGCTTTCTGAGTGGGCATATCTGATGAATTTTTTTTAAGCTGTGAAAACATTCTTCTCTTATAAACAGGATGCAAGGAAGAGGATTCAAGGTACACAGAAGACGGTCATTTCTGGTGAAATCTCAGATGTAATTCTTACGCAAGCTAAATCATCCTAACTAGTATCTGCCTGTGTTGTGGCTACATCGGGAAAATGTAATTCACTGTCTCCTCATGTCTTTCAGGTCGGCAAATTCCACCCTTAGACCCTCATGAAAATGGTAACAATGGAGCAATCAAACTTGGAAAGCAGACTTCACAGACGGGTAGGCGGTGCTGCTGACCCAACTTGATCTCTTTTGATTTACTTGAAAAACAGCACCCTTTGCTTTTTCACTGAGAAAGGACTTCGTGATCTCAGTGATGTGGCTCCTTATCTTGACAGCAGTAATATCAACACTCCCAATGAGTAATAATGCAAGGACCAGAAGCAAAAAGCTTTACTTCAAAGGGATTTTGCAAAACCCAGTTGGAAAATCCTCTAATATCCTATCAAAATTACAGTGGCAAAGTACTCTGATTCTCTGTTTAAGCCAATGACTGATTTTTTTAAATAAAAAGAACCTTTTATACATAAACAATTTTAGATTTGCTAGAAAATATTCTCTTCTTACATTGCAGAGTGGATTTGGCATTTTTTTTTACAGTTTTCTGTGTAATAGTGTGTAAAAAAAAAAAAACAAAAAAAAACCATAAAACCTGAATTTTGTCTTGCAGTTTCTCTGCCATTTTTCTAGCTGGACTCTGCTTCTGTGTTTTTCTAAACCTGTAGCTTCATCTCATGATATCAGTAAACATCAGCAAGAAATGGACTGAATTTACTAATTAGAAATATGGATCCAAATGAGTGCAATTTTTACAGGCTGTAAGTCAAAATCTGGGCCAGGAGATGTTGAGCATATAAAAGAAGGAGTTGTCATAAAGGAGATGGCTGAACGCCATGCAGTTCCCTGTCTGTCCCAGAAGGACCTGAAGTTCCAGCCATTGCATTTTGTCCAAATGTACTTCCTTTCCAAGGCTGAGGCTTTACTAATTACTAGAATTGTAAGAACATAAATGCCAGCCTAATCTTGGTTATTTTTGAGGTTTCCTCCAAACCTGTCCCCTAGACTACAGTTCTCCGCTCAAAGATAGCGCTTCCTTTGTAAGACAGAGAGCCACACCGCCACAGTGAGTCGAGAGGACACCATCCTTGTCTCACTGTAGGTTTCCAGGAAGTGTCAGGGAGGTTGATGGAAGAGCAATACTTTTGTGCAAAAATGGCTTAAGAGAGCATGATATAATTTGAGGTTACAGGCTGGAATCTAACAAAATGAAACGGAATGTTTCTTTAAAATGCAGTTGGTTCACATGCAGAATAGTCTCTTCACAGATGTTGGGATGTGGTCTGGCAGACCCTTTTCCAGTACCTTTAAAGCTTGAATCACTTGAAAATACAGTGTAGAAGAAAAAAATGGTGGTTATGAACTAGCAATAATGTAAAATGGTATGTGTTCTGCACCTCTATCTTTTCTGAATGTGTGTGACTGAGATGATAAATTACAAATTTCTCTTTTTCATTAATTCCATTGGAAATCTGAAGCAGGGTAAGAAGTGCAGACTTCAGAACCAGCCTGCATTCTACAATATTAATTTGTTTTCTTTTAGGAAAATTAACCTTATTGTACATTTGATGGGGGACTTGTATCAAAAGCAAACAAAAGAGAAAAATAACTTTACACTTTAAATCAGGTGCAGGCAGGCTAGAGGTGGGCATCCATGTTTATACACGAAAACAGACTTGATTGCTTTGTTGTGAGATTACTTTGATAAAATGGAACTGGCTATTAGTGCCTGAACCAGAGCCAGCTGAAATCTGCGGGAACGTTTCCTTGTCTTCAGAGGGCCATTTACATGTGGGAAATATCCCATCTGACTTTATCTAAGAATCTAAACAACAGTATTTTTTCACATACAATCCGTGTCTTAGATATTTTGGACTCTTTGGAAAGTACTCATGCATGAGAATATGTCCTTGGATAATACGTACAGAATCAGATACAGGGAACAAGCAGAAGAAATGGGGTCTAAGGTAAACTTTCAGTTTTGTTACCTGTGCTGATCTATGATCTGCACCACTGCTTAGTTGGAGAAAGCATTTTAGAGATAATCCAGGGTTCCTCAAGTGACAATTCAGCAGTCATCTTAGCCTTTGTTGATAGTGCGGGGAGGGAGCAGACAGGCTCTTTTAGGGAACGTTTCATCTCATCCTAGTTTATAAGGGAGTCTGCCAGGGGTGCCTGTTGCTTTCTGCTGCCTATTGAGGGAGCCCAGGCAACTACAGTAATGCAGATGAGGTTAGTCTGACCTTCAGCACTCAAGAAATATCAAACTGATCAACAGCACAGATGCATAAAATTTATGGGACCTGTGCTGCGAGAAGTCTTGTTCTTCCTAAATAAATACCAGCAAAAGGCTGCCCCAGCTTCCAAGAAAACAAGGTGAGCCTGAACCAGCATTTTTAAAGGTATTAGAAATTTTCATTCAATACACATTAGTTGCACATAACTGATGTTTAAGTTGTTTTCATAACCCGAAGTTTGGCATACTTTTTTTTTTTTTAACGTGGCATCCAAAAACACATTAACCTCTACTTGAGATGTGTGAAAGCTTCGTAATACAACTCATGTTAGAATCGGCAATAGATGCCAATCTGTATGGACTAATTACTGCCCTAAACAACCAACTCTCACAGCTGCTGTTGAGCTGTATGTGGAGCAGAACAGATTTATGAGTTATATGCTAAACAGCTTTAAATTGGAAATTGTCACAATGGTTCTCTTGCAAATTTTAAAATTCAAATGCTAGCAAAGTAGGCTTAAAGATATTCTTACGTTAGTTAGGCCAAATCTAAATCACCAAATTCTAGTTTTAGTCCAGGAAAAGTTTTTAATTAATAAGTATTTTGACTGAATAAAGTTTTGAAATTTGAAATTTTTTACCTCTGAAGTTACAGGTGAAAGAATAATAGGCCACTGTGATGTGCAGAGTAACTTGCATTTGCTTTGTAGACAGGGCTAGCCTGTGACTATGGTGCTGCCTATCCACTGTGTGTCAATCTGCCTTTTCAAATGGGGAATGGTTTGTTTTAGAAATTATGCTTTTCAAAAATAAAATTCATGATTTCAGCTTCCTTTTGTTGCTTGGAAAGTACTGCCACCCTTCATAAATAGTTGGAAAAATGACATACGAAAAAATGGACTTGAAGGCAAAAGTTTCAGTAGCAGCCATTGTTCCTCTTAGTAGTTAGTGGCTGGTTAAGAATGAAGTTACTGTACGGGAGCACTTGACTCCATAGCTGATCTGCTCTAATAATAGTGATGCATTTCTACACTGGGCAGCTCTTGCTGGACTTGTCAAAGATGGGTTTTCTCAAGAGAGCTGGTGACAGGACTGAAATACAAGCTGCAGTGCCAAGTATGTTTGGTGGAGTCTGTTTGCACCATCACTCAAGACTGTGACAGTCCAGTTGTGGGTGACTTGCTTTTCTGGCTTGTCATGAACTAGTTACTTTAAAAAAATAAGAAGGAACTAGTTTTCATATATGCTCTGCATATGTTTGTGTATATAAGTATAGTTTTATATTGTTATGCTGACATGTAGTGTTTTTTCACTATGTCTGGTTCACATATATTCCATATTGTATACTGTAAGTAGATTTTTGGTTAATGATCATTTCATCTTGAACTTAAAGCTACAGGTCTACAGGTTGAAGGTAGCAATAAGATGGAGATGCACATAGGTACAATTGTTGACTTGCCATTCTTATGCATGAAAATGGCATATGACAGAAAGCGTTTGTCTTGCAGACTGAGAAATATGAAAAAGGCCATTATTATCCAAAAACTGGGACTCCGAAGTATTAGTTACACTCCAAAAAAGGAAAAAAAAAGTGATTGTTTTTGTTTATGGTACAGCTGTTCTATCTGAAGTGCTTCAGCATAGTCTGGGTCTCTATTAATTACTAGAGAAGTCACCTTTCATCCCTTGTCTTCAATACTCCTTCATTGTACGTGGTAATTAGCATTACCAGATAGATTGTACATGAGAGCATTCTGACCCATAATCAGACCTTTTCAGTACAATGACGATCTATTTCATTATCCTAACCTTAATTATTTAAACCAGAGTCAGTGATAAATTGTCAGCATAAAGTGACACATGCTAAGTACTCTTCCTCTGTTTTGTTTTATGTAAGGGCTTTGACTGGGCTGGACCCACTCGCTTCATGTATGGGATGCTGCAATCTGTTAATACTTTACCTTCTGTTTTACATATTAATTGTATCATACCTAATAATATTTTTTGGCCTAAAATGTAGTTTTTGTGTTTTATTTAACCTACAATGATTAACGCTAATAAATGTTTTAAATACCTCTGATTTGGGCATGTCTCTGGTTTCAGTAAAGCAGAACAAAATAAATCACCTTTTTCACACGATTTGCCCTTGGAAAAGGGCTCTCTGCAGTCTGTGGATTGCTTAACTCGGATTTAAATGCTGCTTGAAACCTGTGCGACTGCCCTTTTGGCAGAAACTGAATGCGTTCCGGAAGGATCCTAGAGTGCAGGTGAGCCTTTTTAAAGAGCAAAAGAGTATTTGAAAATCCCTTTGCTAAAAGTTGTTTAAATTACCCAGCAAAAGAGAGGTATTTGAGCAGCCAGCACCAGCTTGGAAATTTGGAAGGGAGGCTGTCAGTGAAAAGCAAGCTTGCAGTTACCACTCGCTTTGAATAGCAAACATGAGTAGTATGGCTCAAATCACACTTTCTATTATTTACATTTTTATTTTTAGGAGTATGTTTCATTTGTTTTTTTGATGTCCCTAGAGCTTGTCTTTAGGGGTTAGAGTTAACACTCCCTTAAGAAGTATGCAGTAATTCATACTACCTAGTGCTGTTGTTTTAAGAGGTCTTCAAAATCACTAGAAATTGTTTGCACTGTCTGCTTCACATTTTCAAAGTTGTTACTGCAACTATGAGGACTGTGAATAAAGTTTTCCCTTTTTTTTAATTGGATTTTGGAGCAAGTCTTTTCTAACTGCCATGGTAAATTCAACGTACACCAGTGCATGAGAAACAAAGTATAAAACCTTGTGAATAGCTTTGAATAACAGCATGGCACATTTCTCTGTACAAGGAAAAACAGGTAATTCAAAGGAGAGATTACACAGTTTATAAGTTTACTTACTGCTTGACGATACCTAACAGGGTCAGTTCCCTGCTTTAAAGAGTGTATAATCATGTTGAAAAATTATGCATCTATTTCCAGCTATTCATAAATAAAAACAAGCCCAGATATGTAATCATAAATTGCAAAAGGTGGTGTGTACTTAACTCAAGAAAGGCATAAGTAAGCCCCCTTTAACTATTGTCTGTATATTGGAAAATCAGAAGTGAATCCGAAGTTTTTCTTTTCAGTGAGGAAAGACAGTTGTGCACCTTGACACATGCGTCCTCCCACTGTCAATGGGATGTTTTACATTGCTCTAGTAGTCAGTTTGGGGCTGTATTTGGCAATAAGAGGGGAGCTGCACAACTGGTTGGAAATTGAACCCCCTGTTTTCCTTTTGAAGACTAAAGGTTGTGTCTTGAGGTACTTAAAGTATATGGCATTTCAGATTTCAAAAAACCTCACTAACGCAGCTTCAGTCTTTCTGCAAAGAGCATCATAGGACACCCTGCTGTGATCTCCTGAGCGCTCTTCCAAAATCAGGGCAGTAACTCTGATGAACTAGTCTGTGTATCTCCTTCATATTCCCGCCCCCTCACCTAATCTGTAAAAGCATTTAGGCTACTATCAGGTTTGTGAAATGTCTTTTTTTCCCTGAAAGCAAAACAGTAAGCTTGGCTGCAGGATCCTTTTTTCTTCCTTTGTGCTGTTTTACACAAAGCCCCAGAGTAATTTTCTTAGACGTGTTAAAACACTCCTGTGAGGACAGGCTGGCTAAAAGTATTTGTACAAACGCCTCCATTAATTGGTGCAGGTTGCTCCCGAAGGACTCGGCTTCAACAATAGGATTGCATTCATGTATAGATATGCATTCATGTGTCATGGTGTTCTTGACCATTACTAAGAACTGCTTGTGATTAGATCAGCTTTTTAATATCTGGACACATGATGACTTCATGACTTGATATAAATTCTCTTCCACTGTCCAAAAGTAAGACTCTCTTTAGAAGCCATAAAATCAATGGCTGATGTTTTTTAGCAGGTTAAAATGAGAAGGGATAAGTTATAGCATAATGTAGCATAATATATAGCATAATGTAGCATAACATAGCTTTTTTCATGTATGAAAAATTGATTTCAGATGGTTTTCTCCTCTCTGGATTAAGCTGAGCAAGAAGAGTGTCCTTACTGCGAAACCGTCTGTATTTCTACACTTTGATTGCTTAAAATCTACCCACAAGCATGTTTTGATGCAGTTAAGTTTGCATTAGCACTTACTACTGTTATGTGTTTTGTAGGACTATGAGGACGTGCTCATTATATTAGCATTCACAATCATTGCCTTTTCAATAGATTCAGTGTATCAGTGTATTCAAATTATTTAGTAACACAGTTACTGTGAAAACTTCAAGATAGTACACCGGCAGAAGTTAGAGTGTAATAGACTTGCACTAACTTGCATTTAGTGTCATGCCAATTAACAAGTTTTTAATAAGATGTCATTATTCACTGCAGACAAGTCTGGCACTATGGTAGAAAAGATTTTTGAGGTTTCTGGGTAGGTTTTGGATACCATATTCAAAATTTATCAGCCTGAGAAGCCTCTTCTGTCTGTTGTTAAATTAATCCAGCCAGAAATCATTTTTATCGTTGAGTTTCCCTGAAGTATTTCAGAAAGGTGTGCTCCTTCTTTGAAAATTACTGACCTGGTTTTCTTAAAACCTCCCTGAGAACCTGAGCTTTTTCTTTCTCACCATCTTTCAGAACTTCTGACACATGCCTCTTTTATGATGAAAAACTCAACCTTTTTGATTAACACACTTTGAGTATTTTAGAAAACACAAATGTATTTCCACTGAAGGCCACTTAGTCCACACTTATTTTGCCTAGTGAATGCTACTTCTGCTCCCTTCACTACAATAAAATACATGTTTTAAATGAGAAGATAAATTTCAAGCACCAAAATCCCTGTTCCCCTACTGTTTTTGACAGTAAGTAGAATACTCTGTGAAAATGATCTGTTACAGACAGAGGGAGACAATCACTAGGCTTCTGAGTATATATTGGCTAGTGTCAATCAATAAGGAAGTTAGATTACATGTCTAAGAGATGCCCTTGAGCAAAACGAACATCACACATTTCATCCTGTTTGTCAATATAACAGGATTTGAGGGCAAGTGATAGCATGGCTGTTTTTGCAAATAAATAGAAATGAATAAGAGGATACTAACAGTCTCTCTTAACTTGTTTAATAGAGTTGAAATACAGATTAAGCCCGTTATAAAAGAAATCCTTGCTGCTTGTCTTCTTCAAAGAATCTGGCCGCTTTGCTGACAAATATATGCTGGGAAGTTTCATAGCAGTTTAATATGAAAGAGCAATGGATGCAACCTGGATGACACAGTGCATTTCAAAATCCCTTTTCACTATGCTAACTCTGCAAAAAATCAAGTCATCAACAAACCCCGAATTGCTACCAAATATCGCATTTCCTATCCACGTTCATCATGTTATAGAATTTTGCACTGTATATTATTACCAAAAAAAGCATAAAATGTGGCGTAGGCATTTAGTAAGAGCCCTCAGAAAGGAGGACATTTAAAATAAAGACTTAAATTTTCTGTGCTATTTCTTCAGTCGTTCAGGAATCCAAATGAGAATGAAATAGCTTCCCTGGCACCATTCCCTTTAGAGATGCCTTTCACCTTCTGAGCTTTACCACACTCTAGAGGTTATTCTTTGCTCTGAGGGACGTTTGCTTTCAAGGTGGCAACCTAAACTGCCTGCTGGCACCTAACCAGCTCTCCTCACAATTGTGCTCCCAAAAGTCGCAGTAAGAAGCAACAGAAATCTTCCTGGTAGCTGACATTTCCAATGGAGGTGACTCTGTTGTTCAGTGGCTTTGAATACAAAGGCGGCTTCTGAGATATGCTGGAAATGTGAACTCATAATGATCTAGAAGAAGGGGTCTGAACAGATAAATTCGTTGCCTCATATCAGAGATATCAGAAAATGAGTCCCTGTTTTTGGAAGTTTTTCATCTCACTCTGTCAATTTTTTTACTTTTCCAGAGGATGAAATTTCTGGAGAGGAAATATTTTTCATGAAATGAGAACAAAGTCAACAAGTCACATCATTGATTATAAAATTCTGAAGAGGGAAAATAATCTTTAGAACTGAAAAGACAGAGCAAAAAACATGATGATGTCCTAGTCTGGAAGATACTCTTCATGGTGGGTCACAGCCCCATGGAGGTGATAGGGAATAAAAGGGATGTCTGAAATAGAAAATTTAGCTTTCTGGTAAAAAGGATATCACATTACAAATGGCCAAAGAGTGGATATACAACATACATTACAAGGTGCTGCCACATAGCACTGTTGTTGAGAACCCTAGCTAATTAATCATTAAGCCTGCATCATGCGGCTAAAGACTCCACTTGTAAAAAGTAGTATTCTGTCTTTACCTCTGGTTATGTCGGAATTTACAAGGCACAAAGCCCATTAAATAAAAGATGCTCCCCATTCACATAGTCCAAGATAGATTACTTGCTCATGACAGATTACTCAGGTTACTGAGTTGGAGCACCAGTGCACTTAATGTAGCCATCTTGCCTGTATAGTTTAGCTTGCCATTAAGCTTGGTTCTGGGCAAAAGATGTCTTGGAATGATGGGCAGTTTTGCATGAAAGAGGACAAATTGTTCCAGAGAAGGCTAAGGAAGAAAGGATGAGGTAGGTGGTGACAAATATAGTGCATTTGCATTGACTGATTTAACCGCAGCATGTAGTATGTTCTTAAGTGCGTACTGGTGGGAGTATAAAGGCTTTACAATAACAATATATCTGTCAGTGAATGATAAAATGGAGGAATTTTTATTTTATTTTTCCCAGGAAAAAATTGTTGCCTTACAAAATCCACAAGACGAGTCATCAAGTTATCGCTGTCAGCAGGCAAGTCTTTCAGACATCTCACTACAAATCACGCACCAGTGAAAAATGCATATCATGCAGAAAATTGCATCTTTCCTTGTGTGATAGACACAGTTTAAAAAATTACAGGGCCTGAAGCATCTATCAGATTAGAAAGTGAGCCATCATGCGAGAGCCCTGTTTCACATCACATCAACGACAGAGAGATGAGGATGTCTGGGAGCTATGGGTTTCCAAGCTCTGGGAAAGTGGTTACTTAGCAATTCAGCATGATGACTCAGCCCACATCTCTGGTAGCACAGGAGTGCCTGCAGTTGTCGGGGGTGCCTTCTGACAGGTCTGCTTTTGAAGATCGCTTGCTTTTTGGGGCAAATGGTGCCCGAATTCCCATGAGAGATCCCTGTTCCCCGAGACATTCAAGGAAAGATGTTGTTCTCCATGCCATTTTCAATAAGCATTGGAGATTTTCCTTCCACTTAGCAGGTGCTGCAAGGCATAACTAAATCCTGGTTGTCAGATAATTCCAAAGTATATTTTAAACCAGCCAGCCACAGGCAAGAAAACAAAATTCAGGAATTCCTGACCTTCTTTTGGTATCTTCAGGTCATGCTGGAAATAAAAGCAAATCATGCTTCAAGCTAAGTAGCCTATTTGATTTCATACATAACCATGCCATAGGAAATGAGTGATCAGAGGATGCAAACATTTTCTCTCATACTTTCCAGGCATCTACTGAACCGTTACTGTAATGTCACAGTATGTCCTTTACCTGCTTGTTTTGTACACAGAGCTAGTTTATGAAGAATGAGATTTTGATAGAATGTAAATTGTTACCCTTCTCCCACCGGGGTAGTTGCTTCCAGTTTATGGATCCATCCTCTCTTAAACTGTCATCCTTCAATTAATCCATTGAATGAGAGCGATTCTGAGTCAGGCTTTGAGGCCTTGAGGACTGAGGTTGCCTGTGTATATGTTGAATTAGCACACTCTCGGGGACAACTCTACCGCTTCAGAACTGGCCTCTGTATTTCCTCATGTAAGAGTAGGTTTCATGCTGTTTATGTGCATTTTTAAGTTTTGCTGTGAGGCAACTGCAAATGTTTCATTTACTTATGATCTCATCTGCTATCTGCTAATGACTCAGTGATGGGAAGTGTTGCATTTAATTAGCTACTGAAATCACATGAAGGCAAAAAAAGACAGTGAAAACGGAAAATGTGCAAAAGTCTGTGTTTTAGCTCACCTTAGGTACACCCTACTGTTCTGCTACTTTCTCAAAAAGTAGTCAGATACTGATATGTGCCATTATGGTCATTCCATCAAGTGGATTACTTCTGCTTGGGCTTAAGAATAAATCCATCTATGTTATTCAGACTGAAACAGAATTGAAATCTGATCAGTTATATCGTGGCCAGAAGCCCATCTTTCCTGTTCAGTCTTTTGTAACGGTTCAGATGATGTTACTGAAACGTTAAAACTGAGTCAGTGGCCTATATAAGTCATCCAGAAACCTCTATCCTATTTTCCTTCAAAGAGACAGAAAACAAGATTTAAAAGCTCATTTCACTTTTGAATGAATTTAAAGGAAAAAAATTGTGAAGAAATATCATGCATGATGTCACTGGAATATACAAGCATTCCCAAACTCATGACCTACACGCTTTAAGGAAAAGCCTCGTTAAATAATTCTCAGATTTAAAATGTGACTTAGTAAAAATGTAATGATGCAATTCCTCTTTTTACTGAGGATATCCAGATTAAGTCTCCTAAGATTTGCTGAAGATTGCATGCCAGACTTGGAAACTCAGCTTAGAATGTGAAAATTGACCAAAGAATGATCTTTTTGGCTTAGACATCCCCCAAAATGAACATCCAGCATTTTAAGCTGGTTAACAGTTTCATTACTGATGCGTAAGCCAAAATCCAGCTCAGCTCATTCTGTCAGAATTGTGTTGTCTCTGAATAGCTAACAAAGAGCAAAAAGCAGTAATTTCTTTTTTGCTTCTGATGTGAGTGAAACTGAATTCACCTAGGGAATAGTTCCTGGATAAGAAAGCACAGTTTTTACTAAGCTACTTTGTAAAGCTGGCTTTTTTTTTTTTTCTGTTACAATAATGAAGTGATAGGAAATTCTCTCTCTTTCACGGTATGTGTGAGAGAATTTTCATCCGTGAAAGCAAAACACTTCTAAATCTTCAGGGTTGAATGCTCCCAAGAGTATTAAAAAAACTGGCAGAGATACTCCGTGAACCATCCATATTCATTCTGAACAAATATTGGTGCACAGGGAAAAATTCAGATGACTGGTAAAAAGTGAATGTGGCAGGCTGTAAAGAATAAATGTGACGGGTTCAGGTAATTACAAGCACAACATAAACCCTGGGCAAAATAATGTGAAGACAGATATGGGAAGGAATAGAAATTAATTCATAGATAATAGCATATGCATTGTTAATCAATACATTTTTTGTGGAAAATAGGTGCGTTCAAACAATAAAATGAGATGAAATTAAAATGCAATTGCTTCAGGTAGATACATTGACTTAGTACACATGAATTACTTTAAGTCATTTGATATGACATTATTTTACAGTCATGTAAAAAACAGTACTATACAAAACCAATTTACCCGTATCAAGTACTCTGAGAACTGGTTAGCAGCTACATCAGTATGTTGCTATTCTGTTCTGGTGGGGTTATTCAAGCGCTTCAAAGGGACTGATGCAGTTCAATATCTTTATCAATGATCTGGAAGAAAAGATAAAAATCTTTGCTGATAACTTTGCAAATGACAGAAGAATTGCTGGAGAAAGAAAGAGTAAAGAGGTTAAAGAAAAAAAAAAGCTAAGGGATATTTAACATCATCCCTCAGGTCTTAAGCCTATATATATTCCATTATTTAAAAATAGGATGAGATTTAATGTGGAATACAGATCATCCCTCATCTGCCTAAGGTGGGACCTGCACCTCTCCAAAGCCTCCGGTGCTGGTCCCAAGAGAAGGGTGGTAGACGAATAGAGCCTACTGGCTGATCTGCTATAGATTCCCACGTTCCTAATTTTTAATTGCCTTTCACAGTGAAGGGGCAAAAAATGAAATAACTGCCAGGCACAGGAAGAAAAACCCAGGTTTGCAGTGGCTGACTTGGATTTTGTATTAGACTGGTCTCGCTCATACTAGGGACAACACTTTCCTCCATTGTGGCTCCACTGAACGGAGGAGAAAAAGCATGTGCCTCACTTGGAGGAGAAGTGACAGGAGGAGGAGCTTCCAGGCCTATGTGTCTGTAAGCCAAAAGGGAGAAAGGGGCAGGAGCAGTGTGGACTAGGAAAGAAGGCAGGGGAGAAGAAGAGCAAAATAGGACAGAAAATAGGTTTGGGGTGACGGAGTGGGAGCAGAAGGGTCTCAATGCACTATAATGTGTTTCCCTCTGAAAAGCAGAACTGAAGCCAGGAAACCTGTGGAACAAAATAGCGATTGCGTGGTAAAAGTCCGTATTAAAAGGCATGCTCACAAAACATTTACAAGCATTTGACTTCAGGAATTTAACAGTGAAACATTTATTTATGTATTTCTCTCCAACAGGCATGTGGGCACAGGACCAAAGTAGTGGGTGGCACGCTCACCTAACTTCCCCTCTTAGCGCTTCGTGTCGAGAGAGGAACACGGTGAATACTCGTGATTGTAGGTGGTGAATGGAGCACACGGTTGCTGTGCCTATAGCACAAGTAGGATTTGCTGAAGGGCAGAAGGGAATGGATTGCTTACAGGGAAAGGAGAGTGTCGGGCAACAGTGCATGGCATAACAGACCTTTGAGCAATGGGTGTGGGTGGGTTGGGAATGGAAAGGTCCTACATGGGGAGATCCTATGGCAGAGCATCCTTTTTGACATGGGGTGTTCTGCAGACCTTTTTACCCCTTGCTATTTCAAAAACACTGTCCCGAGGACCACAGCAAGATGTTGCAAGTATTCCAACTCCCCTTCTGCAAAGTGATTGTACCTGTTTTTAGGTTACCCACCAAAGCACCAGAACAAAGTCTGAAAGACAAGTCCCTGTTTGTGCACAATGTATCAATTGCATATTGCAAGCTAGCAAGTTCTCATGGGTATCATTTGGACAATTAAGCTATAAATAATTCAGTATTTGGCAGGGAAAGATTCCATCAATAATTTTATGCAGACTTTTTTCTTTTTTTTTCCCTTGAATGCAAAGGAAATAAATATTTCATAAATGGTGTATCAGGTAAAATGCCCAAGCTTATGTGTACACTTAGACATTTTTGCAACAGGCTGGAATTAGGAGATAATTCTGAAAACCTCGTGTCTTTTCTCCTCGATATGAGTTAATCAACAGCAAAGATTTTTCATTTGTTTGTTATATTAGTAACCTTAACTTCTTGTGCCTGTTAAAATCGCCTCTTGAACACTTATCTGTTTCCTACCACAACACCAGGGTTACAGAGGAGGAATTTCCAGGAGAGGCACACAGCCCACGAAGGCAGAATGGCTGCTGATGCCCGCATAGGCTGTGATTTTGCTAATCGCAAACACTTGAGTGCATGCATATGAGAATTCACTTGGATTTCAGAGGATCTAAAGTTATTCATTTGCACAAGCAGGGCTCTAGCTGCCGTTAAGTGCTTGTGATTTAACTGATCATTCAGTTCTGAGTAAAATCTTTATGCTCTTTGATAACAGACTACTGGAGAATGGATCTTTCTTTGTCCATCGCTATGTAACCAACTGAATTCATTGACAACTTGAATTTCTCAATTTGCTTTTCCTCTTCTTCTGCACTGCCCATTTTCAGACTCTCAACTAATTTAATATTTCAGGAGAGACAAACGTTTTGTTCTCATGTTCATGATACTTATTTATTTTTAAAGTGTTGCTGATATATCTTTTGCTGCCTCTTTCTGTATGGCCTTGCTTAGCTGCTGTAAAATATGGCTGTTTAAAGTGTTCTTCCTTGAGAAAAGTTGCTAAATTTTCCCCTGAGGTCTGCTCCTTGTGTCTATCTTCAGTCAACTCTACTTGATTTTGTAAGAAAAATATAGCACTGATTTTTCAGCGGGTATTTGCTTTCTCTTGTAAGCATTGCAGAGCTAACGTACCCTGGGAAAAGGAGCTGGATTCGTCTCGTTTGCAAATGCTATTAGGAGACTTGTAGACCAAATTCCATATTCAGCTCCAAATTACACACTCAATTAGGGCCTGATCCAATGCTTGTTAAAATCAATGGAAAAATTCCTGTTGATTTAATGCACTGTAGCTTAAACCTTAGGGAATGTACATTTCCACTGCAGATAATCAGTTTAATCTTTGAGCACATTGGAATTTATACAGTGAGAGAAGCATAGGGTTGGAAGGGACTCCAGGGGTCATATCTTAAAGCAGGATCAGCTAAATCTGTGTCTCCTGACAGATGTTTGTCTAACCTGTTCTTAAAGGTCTCCGTTGACTGAGGCTCCGTAGTCTCTCCAGGCAATCTTTTTCACTAATTGCCCTTACTCTTAAAAGTCCTTCATATCTGCTGTATGTTCTTACTCCAGTCTAAGCCCATTATGTTCTGTCCTACCCAAGGTAATTGAGAGCAGACTATTGTCTTTCTCTTTGCAATAGCTGTTCATGTATTTTAAGACTATTAACATATGCATGAGTCAATGTTGTCTTCCTCAGGCTAAACAACCTCAGTTCTTTCAATCTGTTCTCATAAGTCATGTTTTCTGGACCTTAGGCATGAAGGGGGCTCTCCTCTGAACTCCCTTCAGTTATCCCACAACTTTCTTGAAGGACAGTGCCCAAAACTGGATAGGGCTTCGGTGCAGGTCTTACCAGTGTCTAGCAGGGGGAGAGCAATTCATGAATGTCAGTACAATGCTTGCCTTTTTGCACATCAGTATGCCATTATTCCATTCTATTTACCTTGTGACCCACTACAACTCAACCTAGGCATAATTTGAAAATATAATTCGAGGGCTTCGTGCGAATGCTCGGGAGATGCTGAGGTCAGAACTAGCATCACAAAGTTGCTGTGTGTATTAACACAGCAAAGGAAAGGTAAAATTTGACTCTCAGTTGCCAAATGAATTCTTCAAACTAACACTGATAAAGAGCACGATTTTGTTTGTAAGAATATCAAATTGATAGGGATGTAATGAGCATAGAACACCACAATGCTGGTTTTGTAGAATTATTTCTCAAGTTACCACTGCTATTTAAGACAGTTTTTTCTCGTCTGGTGGTCAGTTCTAATTACATACTTATGTTTATATACTTATCTATGTATTCTTTATTTTTGGCTACTTTTTTTGTACAGTGCTAATACATTTTTAAAAATTTAACTCCAGTGCACTACTTGTCATTGCTCTGATGGAAAGGGGGAGAGAGGAACTGCAGTTTGATCTTTATGTTTCTATTGACTTGTCAAACTCAGTTTTTGTCTCAGGCTGTTCTTCAACTGATGAAACTCTTCAAAGAATTGGTCCAAAATCTCCCGCTATTTAGGTCACTCTCTTAAAGTCACTGCAAACTGGATTTTGACGTTATCAAAATCTGACATTGTCTCTTGAAATTGCTACAGTTGTAGAAAAGAGACAACTTATGGAGACAATGTTATAGATGTCTACAAAAACAGGGAGGATGGATTAGAGCTTGACTGTTCACTGTCTCTTCCGGTATAAAAACTAGAGGCCATCAAATAGAACAAAGGGGCCACTCTCAAAACAAACAGGAAGGGAGGGTTTTGGCCAGGCAATGGATAGCAGATCTGTGAAACTTCTTGTCGAAGGATGTCACACATGCAAAAAGTGTTCAAGAGGAGACTGGGTAAGTACTTGGAAAAAACGTCCACAGAGAGCAGGAAATCCATCAGTTGGACACTTGGAGATTGCTCTTGGGAAGTGTCATATACATCTCTCTGTCCTATTTTTATTCTTCTTTGATTATCCACTTCTAACTGCTGTTAGAATCAGCACACTGGGATATATTGCCCCTGATCTCAACCACAACAGCCATTCCTATATTCTAAGGTACCACTAGCAATTTTAACCTTCTGATTAACAATAGCTGGCTGGGTACTTTGGCATGTTAACTCTAGAGCTTTATCCCACACAGTCCCACCTCTCCAGTCTCTCCCATAGCAACCCTTCTTCCCTGCTCCCCGCATTCATCGTCACACAGGAACTCCGGAAAACACCAGCTACACCAAAGGCTCTTCTCCACACCAGAACCACTTATGGCATAGTACAGATCTCCCAGTAATCCTGATGCTCAGGAAAGACCTGCTGTTTAGGTGCCTCATGAGGTGTCCCACGTACTGATTGCCGGTCAACCTGGCAGCTCGAGATACCGCAGGATCTGCTTGCTCTAATCTTGCTCATAAATTCCCTGTCTAGCTATCAGACAGTCCTAGTGACATCCCAGCACACAACCATTTATCAGTTGATGCAGCTTCAAAGATTATGGGGCCCTTGAGCTTGAGTTTATGCTCAGATGCAAATTACTTTCTGAAGTGTTTTGCATCAATTGCTTTGCCCAGATTTGGACGAAAATGGCACAAAGAATTATCAACATTTTCTATCTCCTAAATTCAAACTGACAAGGAAGGGCCTAACTATATAAGTGGTAGTTGAATGCTCTGAAGCCTGACGCTGCTGCCATCATCGATAATGATAACTACGTACAAAAAGGGTCTTAATCTCACCCTTACAAAAAAGAAGAAAGACCAAAAATGTTTGTGGTCAAATCATAGCTTTCTGCTGCTGCAGAGGAAAAGTAAAAGATCTTCCAGTGACTAACCTCACTATTGAAAGGCTCATATCATTCTTGTGTGCACTCTAGCAGATGGAAGCATACTTATATTTGACTTAACAATGTATTCCACCAAGTACAGGAAAATAACATAAAACCAACACATTACACATTCCATGTTCTGTATATTCAGTTGTCTCATTACATCCCTCATGAATGTATGAGAATTGTAAGAATCAATTGCCGAAAATGGTGTTCAAAAATCTGTTCCCTTAACAACACTGTCATTTTTCATTTGCCTTACACTGATGTGTCCTTGAATGTCTAATGGCTTTTAGCCCATTTTCAGTTGGCTGAGGAATCAGTCAATTCTTTAAATGCTAAGGTACCACCAATGGCCTCGAGCATTTTTGTCTTCAGCAAGAAAAGAAGCAAGTCCAAAATATGAAGTGTACAAAAATTTTACACTACAGCTATTTATCAGGATGCTATTATGTTTTGTGTTACTGATTGTTTCCCAGGATTAGTTTTTCTCTGCTTGCCTATTCAAAGTACATTGTATGTTTTTATCATAAGGTCACTAAGTAGAGAAATACCCTGTAGTTGAACAAACTTGAAGATATCCAACTAAGACCTACTCCTCTGGTCTGTGCTAACATTTGAATAACGCTATAAATCTATAATAGTGTGGACTTTGGTTTTACCTTTGATTTACAATATAACAAGTGGGCCTAAATTTATATTTGGAATTCATTAGCAGCCAAGTAAATTATGACTACATCATGCTTAATCTCTGCGTATGCTAAGAATAGTTTTGTATTTCAAAAGATAAATTGCAGCACCAAGAGGCAAGTTATTTCCTTAAAGGGAAATTAAAATGTTCTTTTACCTGTATACCTTTGCTGACTTATTTACTGACTTAGCAATGGAGCATGCATATGATACTTCAGTGAGCGAGATCTAGAATTTTCCCATTAATATGACAAACTGATATAGCACTTAGTTGCTTTTTCTGGCAATCTTAATAACAGCAAGAAATTGCCAAGAGGGTCACGATAGTCTTTCATTGAAAGACATTTTCAAGTTCAGAATTGGTAGGACTGAATAAACCACCTGAATAATAAACAGTGCAAAACAGTATTATGAGACTGAATAAACACTGATACTTCTCAGGTATAGAGAGAACTCATTTAATATTTAACAGCAAACGGTTTTGAAAAATGTCCAGCCATCTCCAAACTGAGATATTATAACAGTGGTACCAAACTCACCGTGTGAAAAACATTAAGATCTACAAACACACAGGACAAATGTTAACCTGAGATTAAGCAAATGTTAGTCTTCTGCCAGCAATGAATACACTAAGGATACTTCTGGGATGACATAATGATCTCACTCAAATCAGTGAGAGGTTTTCCACTGACTACAATAGAGCCAAGATTTCATTCCTCAACTTTGCTATGATGTGTTTAAAAAAATGAATCATATGTTGGAGAAGGCTGCCAGGTATTGCTAATCAACAACATAGGTTTTGTTTAATATAAAAAATGACTTCAGTTTGGGTGAAATAGCAGTACTGTGTAAAGCATGAGATCAGAAATTATATTAAATGCAACAAAATACATTAATGCATTACTAAGGTTGTACATGTTTGAACAACAACAAACACTACATTAAAAATACATGTTCAGGAATAATTGCCATTAACCCATTCACTCAGTGTTTATGTACTAACTTTGCCTTTACTGTGAGACTACATGAGCAGAACCCTACAAACATCAAGGCATACAGGCAAGCATTGATACAGGCTGCCCAAGAAAGCTGTGAAATCTCTGTCCTTGGAGGCTTTCATACCTAACAGGACGAAGCCTTGAGCAACATGGCTTGAACTCAGTTTTGACCGCCCCTGCTTCGAGCAGAGCGTTGGGCTAGAGCCCTCCTGAGGCCTCTTCCAACCTGACTGGTTCTGTGATGCTCCCTCTGCTAGCAAAAACGTGCTTTGGGCCCAGGCTTGAAGTCCATTCAGTTCCTCTTAACGTGCTGCTGAAGAATTAACCCAGTCCTCCTCCAACCTGCACACACCCACTGATGTCACGTGTCATAATCTAACATGCAACCATGTATATCATCAATGCGTTTGCACTGAAAAACATGCATGAGAAAACCTGTCAGACATGCTGTCATGTTAAGGAAAGATCTTAACTCCTGTTTCTCCTCAGATTTTCCTATATCAGAGTTGTATAAAAGAATTAGAAAACACAGGTATTTCTCTCTTCTGAAACTAGATTGAAGGAGCTACTTTTGAATTTGTGATCTCTACCATTATTTTTCACCCTGTTAAAAGGAGAAAGGATAGAACCTTTCGTAGCGTTTAGTATTTTAGAGCAGTTCTCCACGTCTTGATTCTTTGAAAGCCAAGACCCAAAAATTCTTTTGGTATGGAGAAACTCGGCTTGGGTTAAGTTCACTTATCACTTCTGAGAGGCATACATTGTGGCTTAATCTTTGGTGGATTCCTGAATAGAAAAGAACAGAAGGTGGAGGCAATAGAGTAACTGTCCTGGTTAACAACAGAAGAACAAATATAGTAGGACAGAAAAAAATGTATCTGTCTTTCACTTTATCTTCCAGATCCCAAGGGCAAGAATGCATAAACAGAGCGGAACATGGTAATGCTAACAAAGCCCAGCATCAGACAATAACTTTAAATATGTTGTACTGTAAATAAAGACACTATTTAAGAACTTATTTTATGGGCATCATAAAGTAAGTGTGTAGCAGGAAAACTACAGCCAAAATAGTTACAGGCCTTTAGCAACATTTTCAGGTACGTACCACAAAACTCCACCTATTAAAGCCAATTGCAATTAGGTAAAAATAGGCTGAGATACTGTTCTACAGTGTTTCTCAACATATTTCTTCTTCAGTCAGTGACAATATTAAAACTCACATTAGTGTGGTAGAATGTCTCAAACCTTAGGACCAAGAAGGACCGGTGCCAGAAATACTGCCCTTGGGACAGTTACTCAGACTGTTGAGGCTGAGGCAGGAGAACTGCTGGACCTGGTGGCTTGAAAGGGATGGCATGGACAAAGGTGCTGAAGAGCTGATAGAAGGAGACACAACAGTGGGAGACTAGGAGCAGAGGCAGACAGCTGAAACGGAGCGTGAAAGCTCTGCCCAAGCCAAGGCAGAGCCTGGACCTAACTTACGCCGAGGGCCTCCCCCCGCCGAATGGCCTCAAAACCCTTCCTTGTGGTTGTGGCTGAGGGAGGCGTATTCAGCGAGGAAATGAAGCGAGCCTCAACTCTTAACCATGGTGAGTTCGTGCTGAAGGCCATTTAAGTGATTTTTTCAGTGTATTTATCAGCAGGACATATTTTTCAAATAGGTTATTCTCCTCCTGTACATGTTCCTAGTATACTTTCACCAGATTGCAAGAGTCAAGAACTGCTTTCATGCCGGTCAACAGTGACCCTTAAAGCAGATGCTGGTTCTTGGTGGAAATCAGGAGTTAGCTAACATTTCGAGCCACACCTCTGGAAACTCCTTCCCTGCTGCTCCTCCACCGCCTACCTTAAAGCCAGGTGGAAGATGCCCTTTCCCCCCCCTCCTCTCTCTGATCTTGCATGCTGCTGCCCTGCTTATAACCTGGCTTGGGCCTTTCACCCCGGCGCGCCTCGGAGCGAGGATCGTTGTGCCCTGGGACGTCGCTGCGGGCTGCCCTTGCGCAGGCTGAAGCCCGTCCGCGCAGGCAGCCCTCCCCGCGGCGGACGGAAAGGCCGCGTCTCTGCCCCCAGCATGGCGGCGGGCCCCTGCCTCAGCCCCAACGGCCGCGCGGCACGGAGAGGCTCCTCACCTCCCCCCGCCCGCCCCCGCTGCCAGCCCCACCGGCCGGCGGCCACCCGGGGCGGGGAGAGCGCAAGGACCACAACTCCCAGCACGCAACGCTTCCGCCCGGCCGCCGCGCTGCATGCCGGGAGCCGTAGTCCCTCCAGCCGAGTTTTAAGCCGCCCAAAGCGTCGAGCCAGGAGCGCGGCCCAGTATCTTTCCCGCGCATGCGCATTGCTCCCGCCTCGTCCTCCCGAAGGAGGAGGGGGCCGTTGCTCCTTTCCGTTCCCCCTACCCCCCACCCCCGCCGCTCGCGCGCCCCCTGCAGCTCTAGCGCAGGGGCAGTTGGGAGGGGCGGGGCCGGGAGGGGGCACCGCGGCGCGTGATTCGCCGAGCGGCGGCATCTCGCTGGGTCTAGCTGTCAACTGGCGGCGGGGGGGGGGGGGGAAGTGAGGCGTGCGCATGCGCGCAAGGGGCCCGCCGCCGCCTCCGCCGCGCCGCCGCCCTCGTGCCTGCGGAGAGGCTGGCGTTGCCGGCCGTGCGCGCGCGCGTCGCCGGGCTGTTGAGGCAGTGCGAGCGGGGAGGCGGCGCGGAGGAGCCGGGAGCGGGTGTGGGGCAGCAGCGCGCGGAGGGGGCGCGACGCGACGCGACGCGACGCGGCACGGCGGCCGCCCCTCGGCCCGCGACCCGGCACCAGCGCGGAGCCGCCGTCCGCCTGCCCGCTGCGAGGGAGCGGCGCCACCGCCGCCGCCCGGCCTCCCCGCCTCCCACTCCCGCTCCTCCTCCTCCCTCCCTCCCTCCCTCCCCCCCCCCCCACTCCTCCTCCCGCGGTAGCGAGTGAGCGAGATGGCGGCCGCCGGGGCTCTGGCTAAACACGAGCAGATCCTGGTGCTCGATCCGCCCACCGACCTCAAATTCAAAGGTGAGGGGGAACCGGGCTGGGCAGGCCGGCCGGCCGGCAGGGCGGGGGGGAGCGGCGCTGCGGCGGCCGGACGGCCGGGCTGCGCCTCGGCGCTGGGCCGCTTCGAGGCATCTGAGCTCGGCTGGGGCGGCGGGGCCGGGGCGCCGCCTGCCCGGGGCCGCCGTGAGGGTGGAGGGGGCGCCGCCGAGCCGGTGAACGGGCTTCGCCGCCGCCATCTTGGGATCCGGCGGGGACTCGAGCGTGTCCTCGGCCCCGGCAGCGCCGCGGCCCGGCCCCCGCCGGACACGGCGCCCGCTGCTCGGCCGCCCGCTTCCCGCGGGCGGGGGTGGGGGCTGCGTCGGGGCCGCGGAGGCTGCCTTCTTCCCCGCCCCAGCACGGTGCCGCCTTCCTGTCCCCGCTTGTGCCCCAGACGCGGGCACCGGCCCTGCCGTGTCACGGCTCCGCTGGGGAGGCGGGCGGAGCCGCGCCACGGCCCGGCCCGGCCCGGCCCTTTAGCGACGGGGCCGGCTGCGGCCGGGGAGGGGCTGGGGTCCGGCCTCCTCCCTGGCAAGGGGGAATCGCGCTCCTGTCACTTCTGCGGCCGCAGGGGTCTGAGTGGTTGCGGATCCTTTCCCGAGCCGCTCCGTAAGGTCTCCCTCTATCTGTAGCAGGTAGGGGAGACCCAGGAGCGGGTGCCTTGCCGTGGTGCGAGCGAGCGGCGAGGGGAGCCGAGGAGGAGGACTCGGTTACCTTCGCATCTGGCCTTTTCCCTCTCCCGCGCTCTGGCCCACGGTGTGGGCACGCCTCTTGAGTCTAGCTGTTAACCGGTGCTGATATCTGTGGTGTTATTTTGCACCATCACTCATCGGATGTGTGAGCAGGTCACCCGCGCCCTCTCCCTGAGGGAATCTGACCCACTGGCTTGGCGAATGACACCCTCTTCCTCTGTCCCCCCCGCCCCCGTTTTCCCCTGGGTGTCATGTTTCAGGCAGGTTGTCAGTTAATACTTGGACTTATGTAAAAAGGCAGTTCGCTCCTTGGGAATGAGAGAAAGGAACGTGTGCATTTCAGAAGTTTCTGTATTTCAGGTATTTCATGCCAACCACATGACTATGAGTGGCATGAGATGCATCTGTCGGAATAGGCTCCAGTCAGTGCTTTAGCATTTGGGTTTTTTTCCCTCCTAATAAATCACAAATTAGATGATTGTGAAAAGATAAGCTCTTTCCAAAGCTAAGAGGGATACTTGATAAGTAGGGGTCTAAAAAAGCATGGTATAATAAACAGTTTTCAGTATTCAGTGAATTTCTTTTTAGTACCCATGATGAGTATTGAGAAAAATCTCCATGAACTTTTCAGTTTCAAAATATAAGTTTAAATAACATTGATCATGTTAAAAAAAATTAATGTTGCTGATTTTAAGTTTTGTAAGCAGCGTCAGCATATGCACTTGTCTAATCCTGTAAATTTTTCTATTTTCAGTAAGCTCATTTTTATATTGTCTTAGGGGGATAAAGCAGACTTTATGATGTTGTAAATTTTTTTTTTAATGGCCGAGTAGAGCAAATAAATATTTGTTTTACAGTGAAACATTGTATTCCCCCCAAAATACCTTTGATTGGCCTGGCTTTCATAAATAAAGCTTAAGTCTGGTTTATCATAGAGATTTATAACAAATTGTAATTGTTTTATTGATCCATCAGATCAATTAACCCAAAATCTGTTGGATCCCACATCTTCCTATTTTGACAGTTTCAGTTTTTAAATTGCACATTCACAGAGCCAAAACCATAGTGGAAACTTAGTTTTTTCACTTGTATTTTGTGTTATTAAAATGCTACCATGTTTGCCTGCACTTGAAATTTCAAGACACTGTGCTCTTCTTGTCAGAGTAAGTTGGAGGAAAATTTATGTATATTAAAAAAAAAAAAAAAGTTGCCATGTCTAATTTGCAGCTTGCAAACACTTCCAGCTTGAAGAAACTCTGTAAGTTGTATTTGTGTGATACAAACAAACTGTGGATATAAGGAATACCAAATAAATATTAGATTAGAAGGTCTGTGTGAAGCGACTGCCAATCAGTAGTCTTTATTGGGGTGTGTGTTTACGGTATGAAATAGGTAATCTTTAGGCATGAACTTTGGTTTTGGGCTAATGCATGTATGACGAAAACTTGTGTAGAGCAGACTAAGGAAAAACAAAACCTGAAGCATAATGAGACTGTAGTATTTCAATACACTGTAGGAAAAGCAGCACATCAAATGCTCTCTCAGTAAATATTTTCTAACTGCTTATTTTTCTGAGCTGTTTAAAAAAGTTTATGTACCACAAACAATAATTCAGTTCTAAAGTATTGCATTAAATAGTATAGTAGTGGCAGAAGGAAATTCTGAGAATTGTCTTTTAAAAACCAGATTGGTTAGTAAGAGAGAGTAGGCCTCAGAATAAGTGTAATTATGTGTAGAAAATCATGCGCCTTTGTTTAAAAAAAAAAAAAAAAGTATTTTTTTTTTCAGTGTAGCTGATTGTTCAAGGTTCTTTTTATTGCAACAATTGTCCATGGCTGTTACTGACCTGATAGTGATGATGCGTGTGTAACAGATCAGATTTAAGTCTAAACCTCTGAATAGAACAACATAGTTTTGTTGATTTTCTTACCTCAGAGAGTCACTCGTACTCTGTACTCTAGTTGTACTTGGATTTGCTGACATTTAGGAGAACAATGAAATTGTTAATGTGCTCTTATGCAAACAATGGTTTAGATGAAAAAGTAAGTAGGACTTATCTCAAGCAGCTTTTGACAAGATCTAAAATTCATCATTGCCTGATGAATCTGTTCTTGATTTTTCTTAAGTTTCTCATCAGCCAAAATAAAGCATTTATGCTGAATTTTATTCTACTCAATTCTGAGGGAGGTCTAAAAAGCTGTCTCATGGTGGTTAACACATTACCTATTTCTGTCTGTGACTGCAATATTAGAATCCTGTCTTTGTAGTATTTTGCATTCCTAGACATTTCAGTCATTAATAGCGTTTTGTTGGGAGCATGATTATTTCCCTCTCTTTCTGTAATAGGTAGGTTTCTTTGGATTGTGGAACCATCAGGAATATCTAAAGAAAACCACGTAACAAATGAGTGCGTTTCAGAATGTTGTGCACACGTTGCAAGGGAAATAATTATACTTAAAAGTGATGAAAAAGAGGCAGTGGATAGAATACAGAATATCACTTTCAGAGTCTCACTGAAAAGCACTGAGAATTTGACCCACGGTTCTTGTATCCAGGTCTTGAGCCATATTAACTTGTTTAGGTTAATTTTCTTCTGCATTTTAGTCTAATGCATTTTGTTTAGCTTTTCAAATCTGTAATTGTTTGGGTTTGTTTAGGGTTGGATAGGAAGAATTGAAAATGAGATACTCAAAAGCAACTGATTTGGAAAGTGGAACATTATTGGCCTCTAGTATTAGGGTCTTTTCATGTGACTCATGCATATAGTCATTTTCTGTACCTCTTGTTGAGTGAGGATTACTGTAATTGGCCATTGGTTCCTGGTAAATAAATTAAAAAAATTTTTTTTTTTTAAACACTTATATAGATAAGTAAGAGCACTTGAAATTTTCAGTACAAAGCTTTCCGGCATTGTTGTGGAATCTCGACTGGTCTTTGTTAAACCAAAGAAGCCAATTTTAAATTGTAAATAGCTTGTGTTTAAGTTGGACTTGGTTGATTGTCCTTTTAAAAAAAGCTTCTCCAAATCTTGTAGCAGTTATAAGACATGCTTTTGCAACACCTAATTGAAAATCAATGCTAACTGATTTGATGAGCCTTGGGAGGTTAGTAGAGAGTGTTCAGCATTTATTTCAAGTGATTCAGAGGTATCTGACAAGGAATAGTGCCAGATATTATTGAAACTTCTGAATATTCTAAATTGATGTCCTGTGCTGAAGTTCTTGCTTACAAGTGTGTGAAATCCAGCTACAATTGCCTTTTGTAAAGGTCTCAAAATAGTGAGCCGCACTCTTTCATTTTTTATTTTTATCGCATTGAGGCTAGAAATAAGTCAGCAAATAGGCAGCCTAAAATCAACTTCTGAGCATGTCTGTGTCCAATAAATTTTCCCTTTGATGATTTGAGTTACTGGAAATGATCAGTATGACTGATAATACTTAATTTCTGATTATTAATCTGATTCATAAACTAGGGTTGTTAGTGTATAAAATCATCTCCTGTCAGCTGACATATGTTCAAGTGACTATTTTCAGGTAAAGTAGAAAGTGCTTCACTGTAATATTACAGCTTATTCTGAAGTGCAGGTGTCCATCACCTTTTAAAAAATACAAAAATATTGGTGTAGATTATTTTATAATCACTGCACTGCTCTTGGCACACAGGCTATGTGTTACTGCAAATTGAGAAGGTGGAATTGAAAGGTAAAAATAGCTGACTGTTAAGTCCATCCCCTGCCCCCAAGATTCGTTGCCAAAATTGTCCCAGGATATCCTTTAGTGTAGGCAGGGTTTGAACTCCTTAAATGTGATGTGACTATCTTATTTGAGTGTGTCTTGATTAGGTCAAATTTTACACCCTATTCTCACTCTGCTCAGAGTACCAGTAAATTTGAGGCATTCCAGTTTTCTCAGTTGGGTAGAAAATGTTCCTGAATAAAGATATCAGGAAATCAAAATCACATTTTTGAAACTAAACAGTGAGACTGCATAGGGGGAAAAAATGGTTGTAAATGATTACTAGCACAGTTGTGACTTTTTCACACTTTGAAATGATTCCTTTTCATTTAATATTTCTTCTGGCTAAGTGTGAATATTATATAATAAGAAAAATTGAACATCCCATATTGAGTTGAATTCCAACATTCAACAAGTAGTCTTTGATTTATTTTATTTTAAAATTGGAAAAGGATTACTGGAATGACTTTGTCTTCCTATATTCCTATCTGTCGATTCCTCACTCACATGCAATATTTGTTAATATATATTTTTTAATTTTTATGATGGGTATTAGTGAAACTTGAGGCTGATTGGTGTGAATGTGTTGAGAGACAGAATGGAAGAGGTTTATTTATTTTATTCGTTTTTTAACCTAGTTGCTCATGAGGTGATGTGGTAATTCTTATGCCTGTAGTTAGACTGCATTTAAAACTGATTAATAAAAGGTGGTGTTGATTTGTCAAGCCAGGTGTATTATAGGTGTTAGATTATATTTTGGCAAATCTAGTTTGTCTTTTTTTTTTTTTTCTTTTTTAAGATTCCATTATGGATGATTTTACTGTAAGCGTAGAAGAATACAGCAGTAAAGATCTAGATGTTTTATCCTTTCCCTGCAATTAATGGGACTCAGTTTTACTTAATATTACACCTTCAGTAAATGGAGAAACACTCTCCAGACCTCATCATCTTGTGCTTCTGGTCATTAGTATAAAAGCTTCACTTTTACACATAGTTACTGCAAAATGCCTACTCATTGTGCTTGTTGATAGCCTAAGCAAGTGTTTGAAATCACTATAATATATCATTATAAATTGTGTCTATGAGTGCTATATCATTGTTTAAAGTCAAGTTGAAAAATAGGACCTTATCGTGAACAAGAAGAGCTGTTATGTGAATAACAGGTCTGAATATTTAGTGTACTGATGGTCCATTTTACTATAAGAAATTGTTCCTAGTTTGCCTTGAATGTGGTTTTTGAATCTCTCTTATTTTCTGACCAGTTTAGTCTTTGGGAGATGTTGGATAACCAGATCTTTGTGAACATCAGTCATTAAAGGGTTATAACACACTCGGCTTAGAAGCCACACATTCAAGTTGGAAAAGACTGCTGCAGAGAACTTGTGTAAAGTGGGGAAAAATAAAAATTACTAACTAATGAGAAAGTACTACATTTTCCAGTGTGAAGGTTGTCAAAATTGAAGGCTTTTTTGTCAGGTGAGCCAAATAAATGCATATATGCTAATGTCTTGTGTAAGAAAAGGAAAATGGTTTTAATAGTGCAATTTCTGATGTGATACTTGTTGAAAACAGAAATGTAGAAACACAATTTAGAATTTAGCAAGTTTGTTTTCCTTAAGGTATTAAGCTGTTATAAAATTTCTAATGCTCTTGACCTCTTCATCTTCTCATGACTTCTCGTATTTTGTTAAATTGTATATTGTTATTTAATTGCATCGTACATCATTTGAGTATGTAGATGTCACGTTTCATCTTACAATTTGAAAATATTGGTTTAGAAGTACATAGTTATGTGAATTAAATATTTTTAACTTCATTCTATATGAACAAGATCTTGAGAGTTAAGTTTCTTTTGCAAGAGATTATCCTGGTGTAGGACTCTGAGCAATTATTTTTTTTAAGCATATATAAGGAAGAAAAAGGAAAACAGTTGCTTGACTGAATTTAAAAAAGACAGTCACATCACCGGTCTTTCCTCCTATGTTTCTGTAAGTGTGTCTCACTTGGAGTAATTTTTAATTTGACATTTGGGGGCTTGAAAAGGTCTGACCTTGATAGTATGCAAAGCCTTGGAGGAAAGAATAATTAAAGACATGGAGGTAAATGGAACATGGAATAAAGTGCAGCCTGAGCGCCCTGGGTAGAATGTGCCAGTCTAACTTCTTTATCTCTGTCTCTTTTCTTGAGCTCTTTACCTTCTCCCTGCACTGGCCCAACAAAATCTGACCTTACCACTGGATTTACTGGATGTCATTGTTATTAGTTTCTCAGTTACCTCTCTATCAAATAATTTAAAGTTGCAGATGAAAGGAGCTTAGTGGAAAAACGCAAGGAGGAGAAGGGACAAGTTATAAAATAGACTGCAAGGAAGTATTGGCCTGCTGGAAGCTTAATAAACAAGTTTCTAAAGGATTGGGAGTTGGGTTTGAACTGGGTTTAGTATCTTCATTATTGACCTTGGTACAGGTGGGATTGTGCTTGTGGAACTCGCTGGTAATGCAAAGTTAGACATGATGAATGCAAAAAAAAATCATGTATTTGATGTGCACTAATAACAGAAATTTTGTTGTTAGCCCATTTTAGTTGGAAGTAATGAAGGAGAAGTAAGACTGGAACATAGTGCCAAATCACAGGCCTATTGTGAACATGATGCATCATGAAAAGGGGCAGATAGGATACCTTGCTTTTGTAGTAAGGGGAGTATTAACATCATGGTCTAAGGTATTGATGAAGCTTTATCTGCCTGTGCCTGGTGACACCTAGTCAGAGAAGATGAACACAAATGGGAATAGTGCAAGGAAAAAGTTACTAACACAAAGTAGAAGAGCTTGGCCTGTTTATCTTAGCAAAAGTGAGGCCTCTTTCGCAAAAGTAAGGTTGAAATGGGATCTGATTGCTATTTATAAATATATTAGGAGAAGTAAGCACTAGGGAAGACAAAAAGCTATGCAGGCTAAAGGGTGTAGGATTGGTACAAAAATGATTTATTATCAAGTGGCTATGAATATATAGATTTTTTTTTAATAAACTTTATTTGAATTTCAAATCTTAATCGTATGAGTCTGAGCCAACCTACTAAATTATGTGGGCAAGAATACCCCAAGTAGTTTTGAATTGATCAGATGCCATCTTACAAAATGATCTGTTTAACGTGGACTTGGTAACCTCATGACCTAGGAGAAACCTTCTAATGTTCCTAAAGGATAGCCAGGACAATGGTGATACTTAATTATATTCTTAAGCTGGCAGCCGATATTTCATGATATAGTCTAAGACATTAGAAAAGCCTGACTGATACAAGGAGGTTTGGATTTTTTTTTTTTTTTTTTTTTTGCAAGAGGGGTCGTTCATGAAATTGTAATGCATATACATAGGAGTAATGTCAACTTAATAATTACAATTTGTGGGAGTGTGATGTTAGTTTAATATGGGCACTAAATCTAATATACGTAATGAAAATAAAGATTGTTGCAGTTTATTTTGGGTAACTGCTAGACATCCTTTCACCTGCATGTTACAGCTCAAGTTAGAACTCCAAGTAATTCTGTAGAGTTCAGCTATCAGGTTCTGGAAAAAATGGTTGCACTAGCTTAGCTTCATATTGTGATGTGAAGATAACGGGGGAATAGAGTTTATGTCAGAGTAAGGAGAAAGCGACTGAATGCAACTTTTATTTAAAGCATATGTTTAATGCTTTCCTGAGTATATAGGGTATGCTGTACTTGGCTTTCAGGAGTTTGGGAACTGGAGACCGCTACTCTGTGGATCCAGAGGATCTTTTTGCTTTTGGATGAAAGGTCACTGGAATCTGTGGTTCTGCCCTGAAATTGAAGTGAGCTTTTGATGTCTTTGGGAGCTGGTCCAGTGTTAGCTAGACCTGCCTGTAGAAAATGTAAACGTCTGATACTTAGCCTGGTCTCTGATCTGTACCAAGAGGGTCAGGTTGGACGCTATCTAAAAGCAAAGCACCTTAAACTGATTTACAGGTTAACAACTTCCTGCCCGTACTGGGAGAAATGTGAATTAAAAAAAAAACTTACTTTGTTAGGCTTCTGGGATGCTACTTGCAAGGAAACTGACCATAGCCATGAGAATTTTTGCATTATGTTTAATGTTTGAGCCTGACCTCCTTGATGTCAAGGTTTTGGAAAAAGTGTTAGATAACTGCCTTTGGTCAGGTGCTCTGTAGGAAGTCTGGTTTCCTTGGAATACTATGAGTCATTACAGCTGTCATCTGAGCTAATTACATAGCAGGAGTCAGAATACTTGTACTTTGAAGAGTGTCTTGTATGTTACAATTCAGATCAGAAAGATGTATCTAATTGCAAATTTTATATTTGAGGATGCATACATGTTCTAAGTTGTTGTATATTGAGCATTTTAACTAGCAGACCTTGGTTACTTTAGCACCATTGAAACCTTTCGTAAGCTATAGCTGGTTAAAACACATCACAAGTTTTAAAAAAAAAAAAAAAAAGGAGGGGGGAGCTATTTACCTGGTTCTGTTGCTCAGATCTACTGGTATTCTTTCAAAACTAAGAAGCTCTTTGTAGTTATCAAATTTGTTAATTGTCCTGCCTATTTATAAACACAGCCTTTATGGAGCTAAATTGTTAGTATTGTGTCTGTCTGCACTGAAAGAGTGCTTCTGTGTTTTACTAGCTGTTTCAGAACTTTGAGCATCGCTTGCTGTTTTAAATATTAATATTTAGTGGTAGTAAACTATTTCTACTGCTCTTGTTATTTCAATGGTGAGAGAGCTTTGGGAGTGAGTAACATTATCATTAGGTTCTTAACGCTATCCTAGTAGAATTATAAACTACCAATTTTAATGTGTTCTTGATGTGGAATACTATATATGTGGTAAGAATACCACTGTAATCAAATAAAGCTAAATTGCAGGTATGGAATTAGTACCGACATTTCTTTAAACATTCCCTTCTAAGTAAGGGATGATGGAACTTTCAACAGAAAATAATAAATAATGGGCACATAACTGGAGTTGATTTAGACTGTTAGATTTTAAAACTGAAACGAAATACAAGCATTAATAACTTTGGCTGAGGTTACTTCATGTAATACCATGTCATTAATAGTGTTTTTTTGTTACTATTGCTGAGGCGTAAGAAACCTTTGTCCATGTTTACCATCAAATGTGAGACATTACCTTTTTATCCAATTTATTAGCTAGCAAATGTTCTCTTTACCAGAATTCTTGGTCCCAATCTGTGGCTGTCATCAACCCTTGAGATAGATGCTCGTTGCATTTTCATTGTGGTTTTTGGTCACTAACGACAAATCAGTAACAAATAGGTGAATTTGGAAGCAATGGTAAGAAAAAAATCTTTGCTCTGTCAGATTTGAAATGCCAGGTATTCATGTCTTTTCCATGGCTGAGAGGCAAGCGAAAGATTTTGAGTCCCGTTTCTCTTGCTCCCTGCTCCCAGTAAAGTGTACATGTCAGCATCTGTACAAGCACCTCTATTAAGCTGTGTGTATGTTGCTCTTGGGCTGTTTGTCCATTTGACAGAGGTAGACAAGCTCTTTTAGGATTAAAAAATGGACATGCTCTCAGCATTTTTCTTAAGGAAAAAATCTTTGACAGATGCACAGTTAGCATGGATGCTGACAACATGTCATTGTGAGGAGCTCAGGTAAAATCTGTTACTCATGATAAGTAGTGGTAGCCTAGAATCAGTCTTTCAGAGTTGTGGACATTCAGGTGTGTCAGCTCTCTTACTAAAAAAAAAAAAAAATTTTAATCAATCTGGACATAAGTGTCAGAATACAGAAAAAAATTAATAGCAATTTCTCAACTGCCAGGGCAGAACAAAAAGTAAAAGACTGTGTGAGAGCCACGATCATTTGTAGATATTATTAGTCTTGCAACTTCATCTACTGATTATTCCTGGTGATTCAGACCTATAATGTTAAAGCATTAATTCATGAAGCCTAAGCTGTTATGCATCATAGACCATGAATAACTTTAAAATAGGTGATTTGTTAGAGTCAGAAATTTTCTTCCACATGAGTTTATAGGATATTTGAATGACTTTTTTTTTTTTTTGGTTATTTCAAGAGGAAGATAAATGCGTGATGTTCATTGGCAACAGATGTTACGGTTTCCTTTTGTTTTCACAAAGATCTGAGTATTAATTTTTCAAAACTGTAGTTGCAGGAAATAAACAGCATTCCTCGTGTTTATTTTATGTCAGCTATGTTACCTATGTTTTCTTCTGCCTTAGAAGAACATCAGAAATTAGTACATTGTACATGAAGTAATTAGAAGGAGTTTGGGTATATTTGAAGATTGCCTTCAGAGTTTTCCATTTAGACCAAAGTTCATTTGCCTAATGCAAGTTTCAGCTTAACACTGGCAATTTATTTTTCTCCTTCTCCTTATACTTTTTTTAATATAAATTTGCTTTTGTAGTAGTATAAGCTGAAAAATCAATGTTCCCAAGTGCTTTTAGAGTAACTGCATAAACTCATATGAGGGAAAACATGAAGGTAATCAGGACATTAGCGTTCTACCTACACTGAAGGAAAGCTGGAGTTTCTGACTGTAAGAAACCTGTAGAAAGTACTGTTGTCTCCAAGTCACTGCATTCTTTTCAACTTCGCTGAGTATCACAATCAGCATATATATTTTTGAAGGTAGTTGCTTATGTATATCATAGTGGATATTTCAGCCAGTTATTTAAAAGAAATCTTAATAGCGTCGTCTATATCTACTCATGCATTGCACACAATAGCAAAACATTACAGGAAAGATATGCTTTCTAACATTACAGGAAAGATATGCTTTCTAATATGTCCAGCCCATTCTTTGAATGCATCTCTTTTTTTTTTTGTTGTTGTTGCTGTTCTGATGTGACTCCTAAAGGAAGCAAATAGCTGGATGTGCTTCTACTTCTGAAGTTCATCCCAGACATTAGAGAACATCCTTTACAGATGGTTCGGTAAACTGCTTTGTCAAATGATGAGCAAGGAAAGTGTTCTCATATAGTCTACATTCATATGTTGTAATAAATGTTTTTATGTTACACACTCTTTATTTATTCTCCTGTTACTTCTAATAGTGGTAGAATGAGTTGATGTAGATCTTAACTATGTTCGTGTCATGCGTGCTGTAAAAGTTTCCTGGAACTTTCCTGTTCCTCTCAAAATTTGTCTTGCTAGTTTTATCTAACTGATATCATGCAGTTAACTGCTTTCTCATTCATTAGGGCTCAGACTTTTCAAGTGTGGTAAATGATTTTTCTTTATCTGCCAGCCTGAATTTATTGTACACTGAAAGAAAAATAGCCTGCCTGAGTTTGTTTTGGAAAAGATACCGTGATATTTTCAGTATGTTTTAAGTGCTTCTAAAATTTCAAAGATGATAAAGCAGCAGTGGAAAAAGAGCATATCATTCAGAAAAATTTTGAAGGTAACACTGTAACTTACCCTTTTTTTAAAGACGTTCAGATTCTTTTTTGCCAGTTTAAGTACTTTTTTTTTTTTTTTCCTTATGTGTGCTTGTATAGTGTTTAGATGTAGCTGAATATATTATTTTACTGTGGTAATTTACAGCTTAGACTTAGGTTCCATGCATGAAGTATAGTGCCTTCTGGCAGAGTCAGCTTAGGTATCAGATTTTAGAACAGTTACAGTTCAATATCTTAAATTGAAGAGAATGGTAAACTTAAAGCATGAACTAAGCTTCACATAAACCGTTACTGAATTTTTGAATAATGCATGCTCCGTTTTGTACAATTCTACAAGTTGCCTTTTAGTTGAAAATTTTATGTAATTCTATACAAAGATAGAGGTGTTCTGTGACACGTGTTGTGTGTACATCATGGTAGTCTTTTCTAACTTTCCAAGAATTGAGCTTCTGATAAGCAAACCTTTCCTGTTCTCAAAAATTGTTTCTGTTAGTTTGCTCTGTACTACCAGCAAGCGGAGATATCTGCAGTCATCTCTGCCTTTTCCCGTGGGTGCTGCAGAATGCCAAGGTTCCTTTAAGCTCTTCCTTATTACTGTAGATAGGCATATTCACATCATCATTTTTACCCTGTGTTTTGGCCGTTCCAGGAGGCAGAAGGCAGACTTTCAGAGCTCATGATTGGAAGGAGACCTAAATTTGAAGAGAAAATATGACACTATAGGTCAAAAATATTTCTGTACAGCTCCTGCCTGTCCAGTTGTAGATAATATTTTGGCTTTATTGCAGCGTAGCAGGCAAGCTTGTGGCAAGCAGGCAAACTTGAGACAGCACTTCAGCAGTGGAAACCGCAGAATCTGTGTCATTTCTTCCTGGCCACTATTTGATCTAGTCCAAGGTGTGTAGTTGCCAGAGGCAACTCCTGTATTAATTTTTGTGTTGGCTGCAGTGTAAAAGGGTTGGAATAAAAATCTATTGCATGGTATTTTTGGAGATCTCTAGTTTTTCTGAGTGTGATTAGGCAGGTGTCTCTCATGCCTTTCTAAGGCTCTTAAAAAAGTCAAATAGGAAAAATCTTGGCCTAGATAGTCACTACCCCATTCAAAACAGTGGTGATAGACTAGCTTTTTTTTCTTTTTTGTTTTCCTCCAGCTTTTTTTCTAGAAAGATGGTGAAATTAGTATCTAGAGTCTGCACTGCCAAAAAGGTTTTTGAACTCCCTATGCGCTTCAGAATAGCTTTGACTCCCAGAGTACATCACAGTTAAATCAGTATAGCTTGAGGATTTTATTAGTTGAATTACCACAGCTTCTGTAAACCCTAGCTGCAGATCCAAGAGCTCCTAGTTTTAGTTTGGAAAAATAAAAGATAGTATCAGACAGTCTACAATGGGAGTATTAGGCAAAGGATAGTAGATGAGGTATTTTTGTTTGGTGGGTGCAGAGAGAAATGAGCCTATATGTAGTTTAAATGATGTGGTCACTGGGTAGCATGGCCTAAAATGTTTCTTGCTCCCGATCCCTTCTCTCCTCCCGATCCCTTTTTCTTTTTTTTTCCTCATGGAATCATATAATTTATGCTTTTGCACTCAGCCTGTGAGTTCCAGGTCGTCTTTTATTTCCCCGCTTGCACAGGGGTAGTGGTATGTATGTTTGTGTGAGTGGGAACTCCAGTATTCCGTTTGCTGCTTCATATTTTTTTGTTTTGTTCTTTTTTCCCCTGTGGGATATGTCATGTAATTTAGACCGTGCTGCTTCTCTGAATGCTAGCAGATACTTTTTGATTTACTGCCCTTGTGTCAGAAAGGTCTTATTCCTGCCTGTCCGTGGCCAGGTCAGTGCTGTCTGTCAGTATGCCATTGAATTACCAAAGTAGCTGGGGTCTGCAAGAAAGTGGTACCTAGTCTTTTTTTCCTTTTGTTTCTCTCTGTGCAGCAGTTTGTTAGCAGCTATTTATTAAATGTAATGGTTGTGAGTCTTGGGAGGTTTTATATAGTTTTTTTCCTTTGAGGCTCTTGGAAAGCAGGTGAAAGGTAGAATTGTTAAAAGGGTGCTGTAGTCCTTGAAAAAGATTTCAATCTGCTTTTGGAGAAATGTCTAATGCTAAAAAATGTTACTAAAGCTAAAGGCTTTTTTTGGAGGGGAGGGAGAGCATCCAGGAAATGTGTTGTGTTCAACACATTTGTATCTGGGGAACAAAAGCAGGATTTCTTTCATACGTGATGTTAGAACTCAAAGGGGAAATATCAGAATAATTTGAGGAGTATTTTGAATCACGTCTTACTGTTATTGTGCAAACTTTGAGAAGGAAGGCATGAAGGGACCTTTCATGTCTTTAAAAAAAACCACTGTAATTTAAAAAAAAAAAAAATCGTCACTTCAGAAATTTGCTGCTTCCATGTCTTGAGATAGGCCTGTTTGGGAATGATGTAGCTCCTTTTGATGATGACAGTGCCTTTCAGAATGAACCTCTGAACTGGGCCTTCTTTTTTTTTTTGTTTAAGCAGAATTTCCTTGGCAATAGTATTCATGAAGACTAAGAAGCAGTTAGAGCTCTCTGTTCTTACTTTTAACCTCAGGTTGTTTAGAGTTGCAAAAGAAGAGGCTTTGAAAGCCAAATCCAAAGTATGGTATGCAGCTGGGCATTGCAAGGGCAATTCCTAGATGGCTGTAGGTAAAATTCCCAGAATAACTTCCTCAGAAAATGTTTGTATAGCTCAAAAAATAAAGGTTTGGACCTTTCTGAGTATACTGGCAGTCTTGGATTTAGAAGAGTTTTCAGATATTTGATATTTGTTCTGTTTGTGGTATGGGAGATGGGCGTTATTTCTGGATCAAACTCTGTAAGCCAATGTGACTGAATACAGCATGAGCTATTGGGAGACAAGTGGCAGGAAACTTTGAAGCAGTTTTTGTAAAGATTCCTGGCAGGGGACCACCTCATCTTGGCTTGGATTAAGACGGCGATGATCTTCCTCTACCATATAAAACCAGATTAGAAGCAAAGTTTTCAGGTTTTTTAGAATAGCGGTTACTATTTTCTCAAAACAAACAGACAAACAAACAAAAAACACACAACCCCTCTCCCCCCTTACTAAATGTAAACTTGATTCATGTGTGTCTCCATCTAAATCATTATGTTCTGGTTTTCGATAATTCCACTTTTAGTAATTTAGTTCATTATTGACTTGTATCTCATCATTTCTATGTCAAGACTGTGGTTAGCATTCTTTCAGAATCGAGGATTTGGACTGAGGGAATGTAGGGTTATAGGAAGAAAGTTTCTAGCTAATAGTGGATAGTAAGCCCTCTGGTCATGTTTGGTAGTGGTCAGTATCATTTGCTTCGGAGTAGTCCAGAGACATCTGTTGTGAAATAATGTACCCAGAGGAGAATTGACTTCCCTTATCTCATGCAATTAGTAGCTTAGTTTACCTTGCCACTTGTTCATGTCTTACATATTTTTCATCCTATTTAATCTAAAGGTTTGCTGTGTGTGTGCGTGTATGTATGTGTATGTTTTTAAATGAGTAAGTGGTTGTCATGTTTTCAATAACTATGAAATGTATTTTGTAGTAATTTGATGTATAATTTTTAAATAACATTAAAGAGCGTTCTTAATGTACACATTAAATAGTACTGAAAAAATTTCATGTTTATATAAAAATCCAGTCCCGAAGTTATATTCTTTCAGTACCTGCACAGTCTTGCTTTCAGATGTCGTAAGCGTAAGGGAGATGAACGCAGTTCAGAACACTATGAACGTTTATTCCTTGTCAAGCTGTTGCTTTATGGCATCACGTGAAGATGATCTATGCTGGAAGAGGAGCTTGTGCAGCTGACTTTGCCTCTGTTGCCTGATTTAGCCTTAGAGGCCATTCATATCTTGATGGTTTCAAAAAAACACGGTTTAGAGAATACGCTGCATTGAAAATAGGTAAATACAGCAGTGAAAATTTATTTTCTGTGGCTCATTTAGAGTTTATATATAAACATTGTATAAGCCTATTTTTGAGCTTAAAATATGAGATTGGTGTCTCTTTCAGTTAAGGCTGTAGCCGCTCAGTAGCGCAGCAGAAATTGAAGTTTCAAGAGCAGATAGTATATCTCAGTATAACAGTTCGTTTTTTGTTTTTTTTTTTTGTTTTTTTGTTTTTGTTTTTTTAATATTTGAGAGAGTTCCAAACTGTATTTTGCTTCCATTTCTAAACAAAGATACACCAAAATTTACTTTGGCATATGATCATTACCATCTAGTTACTTAGAATATTAAGAAAGCTTTGGGAAAATAAGCATAATCAAGTCTGTGTGAAAATATATATGTGAACTTTCTGCACCAGCTTTCATGCTATTTAAGAGTTATATTTGTTCATTGCTGTAATGTATTTTAGCATAACTAAAGTGGTAGAGCATGCTTTGCATGTAACAGCATAAGTTAACAGATTTATGATTTAACTTTCTGCTTTTAGAAGGTTGTTGTAATCATATTATATTTTAAGAGTGATTGGTACTGTACAAAGGTCTTTTTTCTGAAAAACATGCTTTTTTTTTTTTTTTTTTTAAAAAAACACCCTTTTTTCAGGTCCCTTCACAGATGTAGTAACCACAAATCTTAAACTACGAAATCCATCAGATAGAAAAGTATGCTTCAAAGTGAAGACCACAGCACCTCGTCGATACTGCGTGAGGCCGAACAGTGGAATTATTGATCCAGGATTGTCTGTAATTGTTTCAGGTATCCGTATATACTCAGTTGTAAGTTATGTGTTTTTAGACCTTTTGTGAAGTTCTCTAACAGTGATCTTACAGGCTGTTGGGAGTACATCAGCTTTTTAAAAAGATTCTTAAAAATAAAACTCTTCCTCTTCATTAGTGCAACTGTCAACTTTTGGTAGTGCTGCAGTAATGTATGGAAATCTTCTATACAGAGATATTTACTATCACATTTACCTGCAGTTCTCAATGTGTAAAGCAGAAAGGAAGTTGGAGATGGGCAGTGGCATTAACAGTACCTTTGCTTCAGTCTACTATATTCATGCTTATATCTTGAAGTGGGACACTGCTTGGCCGCTCCGATGTGTTTGGAGTTTAACGTTTGGCAGTTTATGGCATTTAAAAAATACGTTCAGAATGATAGGGTGGTTGTTTTGACCACAGTATTGGTGCCTGTTTTTTGGACCTTATCGCTTTAATTTATCCACTTATGTTGGTATGTGTTAAGTGGTAACCGTTAAATGACACTTAAGGAAAGAGAGTTTTTGTTATTTAGGTGGAGCTGTAGTTTAAAAAAATCTACTACGTTTCACTATAGAAACACTTCTTAATCCATTTTTGTGAAAAGAAAAAAAGTTTAATATACAGCAGAGAATGAGCCCTGAGGCCAGAGGATACAATCTTTTTTTTCCATGAAATTCCATGTAGGTTTGGCTTACATTATTTTGACAGTCAGCGGAATTTTACTAGCTGGACATAAAATGGTTTAAGCTTGTACTGGACTGTGAGAAGGACTAGATGTTAAGAATCAGGCAAGTGGACATTCTCAAAGACATGGGGAAAGAGTAGGTATCAGTTTTTGGCTTGGTAAATGCTTTTGGTGGGTCATTCTCCTGATCATTGTGATGCAGAAATTTCCTGAATACGGACATTCTCAAATGAAGGACTGCAAGAGGAGAGAGAGTTCTACTTTCCTGTGGACCCATCATATTTCCCAACTTGGAGAGATGGAAATCAACTGTTGTTAAGTTGCGGTTTTAGAGGCTGGAGGAGATCTAGAAGCTCATACCTGTAACATCTATAGCTGATGGTAGTGTAGTTAAGGTTCTCGTAGAACCGCTGCAGAACTGTAACGAAGCAAAAAGGAAGCACTGAGCAATCCTGAGAACTTTTCAGTTTCATATACTTCAGCTGAAAAGAAGTTGGGGGAAGTAGTTTCAGATGATATATCCAAAAGTTGCAAGGAGTAGCTCAGGAAAATTTTGAGTTAATGATTATAATTTGGGTTATGATTGATTAAAATGTTAGAGTAACTTTCCGCAGGGCTAGTCGTATACAGATCATGATAGATATCACTAGACTTTCTCTTCAGTGAATTGAATAGATTGAAGTATTCCCTTTGCCTGTTGTGAAGCATGTTTGCAATTCTTTGAATATTTCCCTTTTTAAATGTTCTTTTACAAGCAGTAAATAACTTGAGTTGTAAACAATATTTGAACTTCAGGTTCCCCAGTAAAGGGAAACTAACCTGTTGGTTGAGTCTCCAGTTTGCATAGCTGTAAATCTTGGGTGTTCCTTTTTCTGTCTTACCAGAAGCTTATGTACAGTTGTTTAGCTGCAGCAAGCCCAAGATGCTTTTCAGAGTTAAGTTCTCTTCCCTGAAGTATGGTCTTAATTTTTTATTTTTTTAATTGGGTCGTTTGATAAGTCAAGTGTGCAGAGAATTTTTCTAGTGACCCACTTTATCTCATCAGTCTCTCAAATGAATGTTTTCAGTGCTGCCTCATTATCTTTCATATCATTATAAATAGATTTCTCTCGCATAGTTGTATAGAGAAGAATCACTATAACATACCACTGACTGAAACTCCATATTCAAAACTAAATATTGAGGTGTTTGTTAGCTGTCTTCAGCCTGTATAATGTATCATACTGATTCAGAGTCAAGCTAGTTCTTAAATTAATTTTCAGATGTAGGACTTAGTACTCATTTTAAGGGAAGTCCGTGGGTATATTGTCTGTCGTGCAACTTTGAATAAGTTGGTAACCTTTTTCAACCACGTTTGTATGTTTTCCAGAAATACTAATTTTTTATAGCCATTTTTCTTTACTGTTGATTTGCATAGCTTGCCCTTTAGTTTGATGATCTAAATTAACTATTTGTTATTGTATCATGTATAGTAATTGCTTATTGTTGATTTTTCTTTTCCGAGTATAGCATGTTACTGTTTGTCCTTCACAATTAAGTTTGGTTTTCAGACCCCTTTAAAATTTATTTTGTGGAACTAAAGTCCTCCTGCTTTGAAAACTTAAGCCTGTTAACAAGGCTTCCCTTGGAAGCCTGGTTCCCTTCTAGGTTCCCTTAGAAGTGATCTGAGCACTATTCAGACACCTCAGGAACACTTGTTGAAAATTCTGGCCTCATATATTGATGTGCTTTTCCATGATTCTTTAAAACCTAGCAGAGCTTGAAGAGCTCTCTGAATCTATGGATTGTCTTTACCTGTGCAGCTGTTCAATCCAGTCAGATTTTCATCTGAGAGCAAGTGGTCAAAGAACATAAAGTTATTTATTTACCCAAGGATTCTGCCAGTGTAGGAAGAAGTTCTCAGATGATGGAAACCTGACTTTGCCACCGTTAAGGTTATTCCATCAGTTTCCTTGGCTCAGTAAAACTGAAATACTGCATGCTATTCAATAATATGTTCACAGCAGTTTACCTCTAAGACTTGTTCTATAGCCTGCACCCTTAGAAGAAGCCTGTGGTTCGCTCAGTTATGATGTGGGCAACGAGATCAAGGATTAAAGAAACCTAGCATTAAACCTTTCCAAATATATTGTTTGAAAGCACGTCAAGTGCTGCATGTGCTTCATTTGTGAAATACATCTTCTTGCCATTTTTTACTTTTCCTTTGATTATGCTATATGCAACATTTAAGAAAAAGATCAGATAATCATGCAGTAGCAACCACTTGCAACATGCAACTTAATATCTCAGGTTTAAGTTATATAAGTAAATACAATCAAATTGAGGAATAACTTCATAGGTACTAGTGAGTTTGGAGAGGCCATTAAGTCATTTTGGTACTGTATCTTGTATTTTATAGACTGTATTTCATAGACTGTAGTTTATTCTTACCAGGAAGAATTTTCTCTGTTAGTGAAAACAAAAATGTTGAAGTACACAATGAAGGTTCAGATTTGTGGAAAATAGAATCTAATTGATGAAAAATGTGCAGCAGTACTGAAGTTCACAGAGCAAGCTGGTTTAGGCTATATGATGACCTTGTTCAGAGCGTGCAGTGTGTTTTCCTAGCTAAATCAGTATTTCTGCATTAGCTTTTTCATTGCTGTAAAATAGAGAAGTGTAGAGATACCTGTTGATAAGACTCCATAAATGTGATTCTTAGTTTTTTAATTTTTACCTGAAATGACTTAAACTTCTATTTTATTTTGTATAAGGATATGCTAAACTGAAATTCACTCTCGGTGGAAGACAAGTGTATTTACCTTGTCAAATAACTTAGCTCTACTGTTTACTCTGAGTCCTCATCCTCTAGGAGTCCAAGTTGTATACGTATACACACAGAAAAACACTTTAAATTTAAATTTGTGTGGTCCTGGGCTCCTGTCTGGAGTGAGTCAGCGAATATTTTCAGAAGGGAAATGCGAACAAGGGGTTAATGTGATAGTTTGTTTCAAGATCTCCTCCAGACAGACAGCAAGGACAAGAGGTAGCTTGTATTAGCTGTGCATCCCTCTCTTCAGCAGTCCTCCAACACTATCCTAACAAACTTCATGTATTCAGCTATTTCTGCAAACGCTTATACTGTGCCCCAGAATATGTGACTATATCCTGTTTAAAAAAAAAAAAAAAAAAAAAAAAGATTCTCCTGATCTGTATTATGCATGTCATGTTATTTCAGTCCTTGTGAGCTACCCCCCTCTCCCCTCCCACCCCTAAAAAATAGTGATGCCAGGGAGACCTGGGCAACTCTATGCAGTATAAAAACATACAGTCTGCTCCTGGATGGCATTGTACAACATGAAAGAAGGTACTGTATTTCTGTATTTAAAGCTTTCATTTAAAAATAATGTGCAATATTCATAATGCTGTAGAAATAATGGAGATGGCAAATAGTGTTGTTGATGTGGGTTGTTTTTTTTGCTTTTAACCGAGTTTGTGTACACTTCAGAGTAATAGCTTCAGCAATATAAATTTCTGTTCTTTACCCAACAGAACTGTTAGCTTGGGAAAGCTGGAAGTACGGTAAAAATGCTATCATTCAAGAAGTGTTTTACTCCTACAGAACCCCCAACTGTTCGCCTATGGTACCTCTGGTACTTGTAGAGCAAACGGTCATGTGTCAAAACGTGCAGTTTCATTCGGGAGTGGTTTTTTTTTTTTTTTTAAACCTACATTAGAGTGTGTAGAAGTCTGAAAGTAAACAGACAAAAATATATAAAATTAAACACCAGGAGAGGGTATTATGAGCTTTATTTTAATATATCACTTAAAATCACCTTTACAAAGAACTTGATCTTGAATCCCTTCCCTCTCCTTCTCCCCCAGTAGAATGCGCTGGAGGCCCAAAACGCGCTGTAGCATTTAGTAGTCTGCCTAGATTTTGGAGTACTTTTGGACAAATATTAACTGTCAGACTGTACTTAAAGTTAAGAATGTGTTAAAACCTGAATAAAGTGCATTGTGTAGTTACTCCATAGCTAAGCACTATAAATCTTTTTAAAAAGAAAAAAAAAAAAAAAGCTGAATTTGAAGGTAGTGCAAAGATGCTCCATTAAAGCTCCTAGGCAGCTCTTTACTGTATAATGACGTCTTATAATAATTGTGGTTTAAATTAAGTATTTCAGTAGTTTACATCCCGACTTAGATTAATATGTCTTTAAAAATCGGTCAAACTTGCCCTACTACTTGGGGCCTAATGTAGGCCCTCTTTTTTTCCCTGAGGAGCTGTCGTAATATGTACTATAAATCTTTTATCTTTCCATTCGAGTAACCTCAAAACGTATCTATTGCACAGAGAAGTCTTAGGATGTTTGCTTATTTTTTTGCCCATCTGTCTTGCAGAATCTTTTTTTATCCTTACTTGTATGTTAAATATATTTTAACTATGGTAATTGCAAAAATAATCTTCCAAACTACCCAACACTGTTAAAAACCAGAATTTTTAACAGTTGTAAGATTTGTTTCCTGTCACCAGCTATTGCTACAGTGTATTTCTGCTCTATTTCCAGAACTGCCTTTACATTTTACCTTTCAGTGTCTATTTAGTAAAAAGTAAACCTAAAGTGCTTACTACAGTGATTAGCTGAAGAACCACATAATCTTACACTTTATTTTTCTTTTGAACAGTAATGCTACAGCCTTTTGACTATGACCCAAATGAGAAGAGTAAACACAAGTTCATGGTACAGACAATCTATGCACCACCAAATATTTCAGATATGGAGGCAGTGGTAAGTAAAAATGAGGTAGAATGACTGCTGTAGCTTTTTCTCTAAGACTTAAGTTTTAGTTTAAATGAATCACTTATTTGTAATTCATTTTTGGAGGAAAAAATTGGATTTTCTCTGAACAAATATGACTTCCGTAAGTGATTCAGGGTTTTGAATATTAAATACAACCTCAGTGCTTGGAACTTGCCTAGTGAACGGAAAGAAAATAGTGAATCTTAGGTAAGATTAGGTTAGTGGTAAAACGATGGGCCTGTTGTATCTTATATGCAGCTAATAGGAAGAGGATAAACAGGTTGAGAGCGAAGGAATGCAGAGTACGTACAAACCGCGAGCCTGAAGTAAGCTATATGAAATGAGTGCGTTTGGTGTAAGAAGTGTTTGTCTGAAATGTTGAATGGGTTTCTGAGGAATTCAGATGTTTGAGAGGCTAAGGCCCTCAAATGTCCCTCTACAAGATAGTCAAGCAGTTAAAGCCTGCACAGCTGATTTACTTTCTGTTTAATAGAACATGTTATTGATTCAGTTCTTGGGCAAATTGGGCTGATGAAGATCCAGAAAGAGGAGATTTAGGAACTTAGTAGGATAGATTGTGCTTGTTTGTTCAGAAGTCAGGACACCTGTTGCTGATCTCCCAAGCTGGCAGCAGTGGGAAGCCTTCAATTGTCAGAATTTAGCAGGGTGTACATGGGCTCTCATAATCATGCATGTTAAGGTTTAGGGGAATGATGCCCGGGCTACTGTCTCTATAGAGTGTTTTAAGGACTGCCTGTCTTTCCACAGGTATGTTCAGTGTTCGCTTTAGTAGCTCAAGGTAGAGGAGGGGGGATGAAACAAAGGATAGAGCAGTCTTTTACAACACACTGAAGTCCGTTAGATCTGGGCAGGCTTAGGCTGTGTCCCCTTACACGAAGGTAAAGACCGCTCGTGGCGTCTCTCTTCACGGACTCTCTCCACTGGAAATAGTGGAAAACCTTTTGGATTTTGTTAGGTTTTTTAACCACGTGTTTCAAAAGCTTTTCTTCCTTGTTGGTCTAGTTTACTTATCACAGTCTGATAGCTCTAGGTTATGTGTGGTTAAGTGAAGTGTAACTATATGGTAAGAATATAAAAATCCACTTTAGAAATAGCTTTAAAATAACTTGCTTTCTCAGTATATTAAAGTATAGAATACTGAAAGACAAATCTTGCAGAAAATCAGTTATTGTAGTTATAAATTACTATCCAACTAATGCCACTGAAAAAACATAACAAAAATTACAAAGGTTTTATGGAAATCTTGGGTCTTTCATTCTGCAAGACGTGCCACTCTTAAGGTAACTTCAGAGGACCTATTACTGGAAAACAAAATTGCTGCAGACCTCAGGTCAATCCCTCACTCTAAAGACTTAAGGCAATCACATGAATGAAAAGTTAGTTGTCAGTTGGGCAGAGACATTCAGGCCTGTTTTACAGTTAGTTAAATATATTGATAATTATTAGAATTTAATTTTTTTTGTTTTGTAAACTGCTTTGAAGTATTTTGTAGGCCCAAATCATAATGTAATTTTACAGTATTTTATGGTAGTTACAAATAATAATCTAATAGAGTAAAAGGAGGAAGAAGTGATTAAAAAATCTAAAATACGAATAATTGAAAAACGTTTATTCTGGAAATAAATATGGACCACTGAAATATGTCTTTCAATCCATTGTTTAACATTGATGCTTCCAAAGTAGGACATAAGGAGTACATCTACCAAGGAATGATAGGCTGTAACTTTGTTTGTAGACCAACTCAAACGTCACTTTTTTCCTGTTTGTGCATTCAGAAAACCACTGTGTTGTCCCTCCCTGTCCCCTGCTATCCCTCTCAATCTAGTCTGGATCTATCCTTGCATTCAGTTTATACATTTTCATTTCCAGGCTTAGGTTTTAACAGCTTTTGTTATTTATGTAATAGTGAAAAATGGACAATAGAAGAATTGTTTAAAAGCTAGTTTGAAAATTGCAGCTAGGGTAAGGACAGGATTCAGCTATATATGAGGGGGATTTGAAGAGCAAGTTCAAGAACTGTTCAATGTTTGCATAACTCTGACATGTTAAGTAACCATATAAACTGTTGTCTTAGTGGAAAGAGGCAAAACCTGATGAGTTAATGGACTCCAAGTTGAGATGTGTGTTTGAAATGCCCAACGAAAATGATAAACTGGTAAGTAAGAAAAGAGTAAGAAACTATTTGATGCACTGGTTGTTAGGATATCACAGAAATTTGTCCTGATTTTTTTTTTGGAAAGATACTTAAATTGAGAGTTAAATGGATTGTAGGTATTTGTACTGAATTGAACAGACAGGAGGGATGTGCAATATGCAACTTCTCCGTGATTATTTTTTTCTCCGAATTTCACTGAGGCCTGATCTTCTCACCGCTCACCAGCATTCATTGTTTGATGGCTGCAGCCCTTTGATACGTTGTGAATTCACACAGTGTTGACAATGATAACGATTTATCATAACTTGCTTTATGGTATCAGTGCCATATATTTTTAGCTAGCTGATGTTAGAAATGTTAGAATTTAGGCATCTGTCTCTCTGTAGTCAACTGATGGCCCTGCCTCTAGGATATGGCAAATAAAATTGGTATCTCCAGGTTTGTTTTTCTTTTCTTTCTACGTTGACTAATAAAGAGAGGCTAGAAAACCAGCTTTAGAAATGGGTCGTCTAGAAAGCTGAAGTTCAGTAAGTTGAGTCCTAGTCATGGTGTCTAAGGAATCACATCCTAATCAGTTAATGAGATGAATCTTAAAATAGAAGGCCATCTTTAACATTTGACAAAAATCCTGTTGTTATACAGTTTTTATTTACTACCTCTAATAGCAGTTCAACAATTCTGGAGAGAAACTGGACTCCAAATTATACTGATGTAAATATGCATAGTGACGTGTGGAGTGAGCTGTATTAAATTTTAGTATGAATACTGACATTCTGTAGACACAGTTACACATTGCAGTGCAAAGAGGTTATAGTGTTGCCTTTACAGGTTATATGTAATTCCCATTGTAGCTTCTCTTGAGAATATTTGTTTTAAGCATTTTATTGCTGCCAATTAAAAACAAAACAGAATCTTCAGCACAGCATGGTACTGTATACAGTGACAGCTGAATTACTTTCTTTGCTTTTTGAAGTATTAAATGCTTTTAATTTTAAACATTCTGTTTCTAATTCAGCTGAATTAGAAAAGGAAGTACTGATTAGGGGTAGGTCTGTGTATATGCTCTGGGAGTCCTAAATGCATCTTTAAAGTAGTGGAAAGGATGGGTAATCAGACAAAAAAAAAAAATTCCCACTGTTTCCCTCATGCTGCTCACTTCATATACAATCTATTCTAATTGTGTAGAGATGATAAATTCATGGTGAGACTGAAGAAGTCTATTTTGTGTTGCCTGATAGTTGGAATAATAGTTAACTGTCAGTTACCTACAAGTTTTGAAGAATGTGACAACTTTTTATGCATTAACATTTTGTTACCCTGATAACCCTAAATTTTTGATTTATAGCGTAAATACTGTAAACTCTGATTTTTTTGCGTTTCTTTTTCTGCTGCTTTTAGCATTGTGAATTAAAGTGCTGAAGCAGGATATCTGTGAACAGCCTTATTCACTCCATGGCCTGGACTTGTCTTTTTTAACACTATCCAGTTTGTAAAATAATCTGTAGGGTGTATTGGGGGAAGTAGCAAGAATCCATCCATGTAAAGAAAGTATCATAATTTGCATGCATAAAGGATCTGAATGAAGGCTGCTAGGTGGTCAGTGGTTGCCTTTGTAACTATTCTTATTTAATATACCTTTGAGTGTAATGTGAGGATATTTTTCAGACCAGATGTCGGTCAGTATGATGTAATTTTTTTATAAATGTTAACTTAAGAGATGCAGGCTCTTATTCAGCTGTCAGCTGCCTATATTTGCGTTAAATTCTAAAACTATAATAGCTAAACATTTATTATGAAGGTACTGAGTTGGCTTTCTTCTATGTTTATTATCATGTTATTAAATTACATCCTAGATATTAGAAAAGTTGTACTTATTTTTAATTTTACACTAAAATGTCATCAGCAAAATGTAATGCTTTGTACAAAACTAACACCTTTTGTACTTTCCTTGAATGTGATACCTTCATATTATTGCCTGTCCATAATATTTACATTTTTCGAAGTAGCAGCATGTGGTTGCAGAACCTAACCCTTTAGTTGATTTAGTCACTCCCTTGCAAAAAGAAATCAGACAGGTCCTGAGAGTAAGGCTCACCTGCCACCTCAGGATATACCTACACCAGGACGCATGTATTTCACTCCAGTCAGCAATAACCTTCTTCAGATGCCTCCCAATCCTAGCCAGAAGATTGACATGAAGGAACCAGTCAGTGAGGTCAGACACCAGAAGAAGCAGGTTTGTCCCAGGGAGATGACTCTTAAGAATGTTGTGAGGTTTCAGTACTACTAAAGGAGTACTGTTTAGCTAGTGAACCAGCAAAAAAGAAACAAATTGTGCTCTACTTATTCATGAGTAAGTATTCATTTATTTATTTTTAATCCCATTAGGAGTACCTGTGTAATGTAGCAGGATTTGGCTCTTAGGCTGTCTGTGGTGGTATTGTGGAAGATGTAAAATGGAAGCGGAGGCAGTAGACCAAACCACCGTTGTTTGCATAGGAACTGATGAAAATCTTGCAAATCAGAATCTTTATTTAGTTGTTTTGTTTTGTTATTACATAGCTATGTTAGCTTTTAATAGGTTCTCTGTTACAGTTAGTACTCACCCTGGACTAACCTGATGTTCTGAAAGGTTGCAATGTGGTCATGGTCTAAGTGACGTAGCTGCGTAGCAAATCAAGCAAGAATAGAGGCTTGAATCTCTGCTATGAGCTATATCTGAGAGTATTGCCATATGAACGCTATGTTTTTGTGAATGGTGGCCTGAGCTATACAGTTGAATCTTTTGGATTTTTAATGTCTGCTGAAGATAACTGTATACTTTGAGCAGAGTTGCAGGAACTAGATTAATTTTATTTATAGCTTTCTCACAGCCTTTTGTGTGATGCTTCGCTTGTATTCAAAATTAGTAACATGTATTTCAGAAATGCTGTGAGGCTTAAGTTCCGTATTCATGCAATGGTTTGTTTTCCTTTAGTAAGGAGTGCTCTAAGCGCAAAATATTTTTCCCATACATACTTCATATTAGTTTGTAACTAGTTACAATTGTAACAAATTAGTTTGTAAGAACAGCTGTTTACTTTTTACTTTGATCTGTTTTTACTGTTGCACTATTTGCTTCCCTTATTTTTTTTTCCCCGAGTTCAAGTGCTATTTTATGTATGTATTGTGTATTTTGTGAATGCTATCTTTTGGGTGCCTGTTGGGGTCAGTGTTAAGAAACTTAAATATTGCTTTCTGTCTCAGTGGCATTTAGTACAGAATGTGAACTGTGCAAATATTCTGTTGCTTTTTAATATTTGTGCTAATCAGAATTGAACTGGTAACAAGTCTTTGATTAGATTACTGTAAATATAAACTTCATTGTCCTACATTAGTAGCTGGATTGTTTCAGTTTTAAGCTGTGAATAATTTTTCTCTAGGTAAGTAAAATTCTCAAGCCATTCTTAATATTTGTAGAATGATATAGATGCAAGTAAATCCGCCCCAGTACTGAATACATCTAAACAGGATGGACCGATGCCAAAACCACATAGTGTTTCACTTAATGATACTGAAACAAGGAAGCTAGTGGAGGAGTGCAAAAGACTTCAGGCAGAAGTTATGAAGCTGTCGGATGAAAATCGGCACTTGAGAGTAAGTTCTGCTTTCATGTTTATATTGAAGTGGGTCCACTTTTCTTGGCTGGCAGGTCTGGTTTATAATGAAAGGTGTTAAGCAAGTGTATTCCAGAAAGTAGATATAATTACTAAAATGTGAAAATTAATTTGTAAGGTAATTTTTTTGTCCTTTAAGGGCAAGTGTTGAGTAGTGTGTCTTCATACCCTCATAACATACGTTATTGTACCTTTTCTTGTGCAGTCTGTCTGCAGTTGAATATGTAGCTTAAGTTTATTTCTAAAAGTTAGGTTTATAAATTGATCTAAGAATTAGTGATTCCCAATGCAGGAATATGTGCAAGTGAAATTAACGTTTAAAATATCTGTTCCACTCCTCAGTGACAGATCTTGTCATTGTTACGAATGAGGTACTGAAGCTACACTATTTTCTTCTTAAATGAAATGAAATAAAGATATTCCCTTTTAAGGTGGTCTCAGTTACTTTGGGTTTCTCTATTGCAGACTTAATTTGTAGCTTTGTATAAAAGCACATTAGTATTCATTTTTAAAAATGAATAAGTGAGAACGAAAGCAGTAGCACTGTGTCACAAAAGGTCAGTGAACAAGAACAAATGAATGGCCAGAGGTAGTAAACAAACAATATATTACTCTCCAGTAACTTTATTTAGTAGTGCCATTTCAGTAACCCATAACTAGTCAGTTTGTGACTTTTTGTGACTTTTTTGTGTGTGTTGTTGGGTAGCTGAAAATTGCAATGGCCATCAAAGCCTTTTAAAGAATCCTGAAATAATGTTGTCTCCATACCTGTAATTTTGGTGACGATGGAACATTTAGAGAAATACAGCACAAAATTAATGAGGAGTTACTGTTGTTTAATTCTTACTATGTAAGTAAAAGCAAGAATCTTTATTGTGCCTAGAAAGAATTTCAGAGTCTTTCTTAACCAGAGGTGAGGAGATGCACAGGTGGATTCTCTATTCTCATTTGAGATGTTATAGTTTGCAAGCTTCACAATGATATTTGGGTTTTGGTGTGGTACAGTGTTACTTTCCATATGATTTTTTTTTTTTTTTTTACTTCACTTAGGTGTTCACCAGTCAGATTGGCTTTTGAGTTAAATTTTCATGATTATTAAGAAGACATCTTCATAAATTTTTTGCATGTATTTTTTTTCCCCCCCTCAGGATGAAGGCTTGAGGCTCAGAAAGGTAGCACACTCGGATAAATCTGGATCACCCACAGCCTTGGCCCTCAGAGATAATGGCTCTAATTCTCTTCCTTCACTTCTTGTTGTAATTGCAGCCATTTTCATTGGATTCTTTCTAGGGAAATTCATCTTGTAGAAAGAATGAGTGAGAGAAGCATGCAAAATGCGGCTTCTTTTCTTCCCTTGACCCCTCCCCTCCCCTCCCTTTTTTTTTCCTCCTCCCTTGGCCATAAAAAGATTTCTTTATCTACCACTTCACTGGTAGTATGGCCCAAGTGACCATTTTTGTGTACAGCATCATAACAGGCTTTGCCGTTAATGATCTCGCACGGTTAGAAAATACAATTTAAAAAGACAAACTGTTCGGCTACTGGACAAAATTGTACATTAAATCATCAATAGCAGATGTCAGTTGCACATTCAGTCCTTTATGAAAATTCATAAATAAAGAATTGTTCTTTCTTTCTGTGGTTTTAATAAGAGTTCAAAAATTGTTCAGAGTCTTGTAAATGTTATTTTAATAATCCTTTAAAATTTTATCTGTTGCTGTTACCTCTTGAAAAATGATTTATTAGATTGCTAATCCCACTCATTCAGGAATATGACAAGAGGTGTTCTGGGGGAAATGGTGCCTCTTTCTGTGTAAATTTTCTCTTTACCTTACTTTGCTAGTATCATGGCAGAATTTCTTTCTTATCCCTTGTGAGGCATTGTTGAGAGTTTTTCATCCTTACAATCCTGTCCCATAATATTTAACATTACAAAAGAAATAAAATTGTTAACAGATTTTCTGCTGGGTAGCCTGTTTGTGTGTGTCGTACTTTTAGAAGGGATTCCTAACAAGTTCATTGTTCATGGTAACTTGCTACTTGTAACAAATGGCTATTTTAAAACTTACTTGCGTAAGTCTCTGGCTTAGACTGTTGTAATTGAAGCTTGAAAAAATTAATAAGGGTTTCCATTCTTTTTCTTAAGAAGTGAACTGTTTTCTGGCTGCTTTCAGCTGCAGAGAGGATAATTATCCATCTTGTTTTGGGACAGAATAATTTGAATATCCAGCAGGTATAAATAGCATAAATACATGTTTTTAATATATTAACAGTTTGCTTGAATTGTGCGGGAATGTAATAATCAACCTTCTGTTACATCTTGGGGTCTTTTGGGTGTCTTCCAGGTGTCAGCTTAATTATCCTTGGATTTCATAAGGGTACTTAATTCAAGAATGCTAACTTACTCACTTTGTAATTCCATTTTAGCAGATATTCAGAATCACAATTTGAATGATTCAGACACCCATAAGGAATTCCACGATGCAGAAGAGTTGATGTTTACTGAGTGAGCCTTAGTTGCTCACCTTTGGAAAAGGAAAGTCATTTTTATGCAACTGTGGGTAGATCTACCTGTGTTAACCATGTATATCTAAATTTTAAAGAATGTATTTTTGGGGTCTGAAATGCTTCCCTGCACTTAATCCTGTGTCTTGCCTCATCTCTGAATATGTCATTAAAACAACAACAGTAATATTGGAACAAAATATTATACGTGCTTCTGACTAAGCATAATCCAATGCAGGGAATTATTCGTAAACTGAAAAATTATGGAAGAGAGATACTCCTGTAAGCAAAATTGTGTATGCTCTTGGACAGCTTGACTTGATGTGGTGCAGCTAAGCGTGTTAGACCTTGGTATACGCACACGTTATGTTAGCTGAGAAAAATGTTTTAGAGAAGAATTACATTATATTGGTTGCCTTTGATTTCTAGTTTTTTTTTAATCCTGTGATTACATCATGTACTGTCATTGCTGTCTGTGATATAATTTTTATAAAATCTTGCATATATGCAAGGAAAATGATGAATATACACATACTGCTTGTCTTTTCACTTAAGCATGCAAGTACAGATGTTTCCAGTTATAGGTTTTCAGTGTCTGCGTTCAAGTCTCCTTTCACTCCAGTAACTGGAAGAACTGTGCTAAGGTCATGATTATTTTGATTCCGCTGGTAGAGAATGGTGTAATTCTCCAATTTTATCTCTAACAGAACATTGACACATCAAACTTCATAGCCTGATCCAAACTGATCGCATGGAAAATGATGAGGGCAATAGTTGCGGCATGTAGTTTGCTTCAGAAAGGGCAGTCAACCCTGCCTTGAAGGAGGGAAATAAACAAACAAACAAACAAACAAACTGGGAAGATCTTAGAGTGTACAGAGATCTCGGTGCACAGGGGTTTTCAGGGGTAACCAGCACTTTCAGGACTTGCAAGCAGGAAAAAGGAGTCATTTGTCAGTGCAGCCAACTCAGGTTTGATGTCTGTCAGCAGTACTATGAAGGGCCACCAGTAATAAAGTAACAAATAATGATAAAGTTTTTTTTAAATACATACAAAACAGATGGTGGTAAAATGTGGTCATTGGTTGGCATGAAGTCTTCAAAATGGAAGTGTGGAGAGGTCTCATAACCCACGTACTCATTAATGGTATAAGGAGACTGTTGCTTTCCAGTAATCCCTTCATTAGCTGTGTATAAAATGTAATGCTAAAACTATTTTGCTCTCAGGAGTGACTTTGGATGAGATCAACTGTATTCAGTGAATTATGTAATATGGATTAAATCGTTTGTCTCTGTTCCTGAAATGGTTAGAACTTCCTGCTTTGTCTGCCTGCTTACTTGTGTATGTAAGCATGGGGAAATAGTCTTCTCTGTTCCTAGTGATATGATCAAATGATGATGCCTATAAAGTCATGTGAGGCTAAATGCGCAACTTTAGTTTAATATGCATCAGAGGTTGCTTTTCTGATCTCTCAAAAGGACAAAGTGGAACAAGTATACAGTATCAAAGTGGTATTTTAAAGTTTTATGAATATAGCACTTTTAAAAAGATAGTATACTGGTTTAGGGGAAAAACCCCTTGTTAAGTAGAAAATATAGCTTCTGTAGTTATTCTGGGCACGAAATTTAACCCACTTAAATTATATCCAGTACATTTAAAAAAAAAAATATTTGTATTAATGCACAAACTATTTGTGCACTTCTACTGATTCTCTAAAAGCTGTTGACAGACACTATTGTCCAGGCTTGCATGTTTCTGCTGCTATGATTGAAGCTGATTTACGTATTGGAAAAAAAACAAACACTAACTTGAAACTTCATTATCCTCTTGGGAGGAGTGAGATGGAAGAGTGACATTTTGCCAAAGGGGAAAAGACAAAATCAATAAGCGAAACGTATTTTTCAGGCCTTCTTTAAAGATATTAAAAGCTGAAGTGTAAATAAACAATTGAAAATGTAGTAGTGTCCTTCTTATTTTGAAACTTCTCCCTGAGTGTACATTGAAAAGACTTTACTAATACCGAGTAGGTGTATCTAGTTCACTTTACAGGCTGTATACTGCCCTGCTTTTAGCTACCGCTTGTAAATATGAAGCTGGATTGGATGAAGATTCAGTGCTCGAATGGAGAGCAGGTGCCTGAATGCACACAACACTGAGGATGCTGATGGCTTGTCGGATTTACGTACTCATCGTGACAAACGGAGTTTTCTTTTTCCTGTTTGGAGTCCCTAGGTATTGATGCCTCAACAGACTTGTCAGGGCAAACACTTGCGTCAGCCTGTGGTAAAAGATAGAATAAGATCTACTTGGCTACGGAACAGCCGTAATAAACATTTACTATAATGTGGAAAAGCCCCGCTCTTTGTATTTACAGCTGGGATAAAATACTGCATCTCCTCTTTGTAACTACATTGCTGTGAACAGTGCACCTCACTGTTTTGCTTTCTACACCAGTTCCCGTTGGATGACTTTGCAGGTTGTATCCTGGAGCACAAATACTTGTGTAACACTAGAGTGTCCCTCTTTGCTGACCTTGATCTTGTGGCTGCCTTAGTCTGGTGGTACATCTAAATGTTGGCCAGGAGGGGGAGGCTGAGCACATAAGTCAGCCTTCACAAGCGCTTGGGTTCCTGTAGGGAGGACTGAGAACTAATGACGTAATTAAATATGAGACAGATTTCTTTATTTCCCCCTTTATTTTCCAGGGGCATTCAAACAGTGTAACCCAGTAGTAATCAGGGGTTCTGTGGGTTTTTTTAATTCTGTTTTCCTTTGTTTAGAGTGTGCACATTTTTTTAAGAAGAATTGCTTTTAAGAAGATACTGACAGGCCTGCGTGAGTAGAGGGTAGTGATAGTGTTACCTTCATATATATATATATGCCCTTTAAATCAGAAGCGTTACGTAGAAATGTCTTGCACAAAACCAAAACGATTGATTTTTTTTATTTTTTTATTTTTTCTCTGGCTTTCTCATTACTGCTAGATTGGAAGGTAAAGTATCTGTGCCTTAGGCTGGTACTACCATCCAAAGAAACAGTCGGTGTCTGTTCCTCTTGTGCTGGGTCAAGGGTTTATGTGTCTGCATAGTCAACTGGATCTGGGAACTGTTAGGGGTGAAAAATAGTTTGTAGTATTAGATTAGATGTAATAGTTTGTGTATTAAATTTGATTTTAGCTAAGTCCACGTTTGTGATCTAAGCATCTCCAACCATGTTAAAGTGCCAGTTTATTTAAACCCTGATGCCAGGCTGTGTAACAGTGATGATACTGCCAGCAGGGTCCTGAATCCCAGTTTATAGTTCTCTTACTGGCAATGATAGAATGCTGCCCCTTCCCTCCCTTTTCTTTAGAGAAGCTTTAAGGGCTGGTAAGGTATCCAGGCATGGATGCATGAGACAGACAGCTGTTATTGTAGCCAAGGAGTCTGAGCTCAGACGCTTGAAATGAGTGAATAAAAATGAAGTGGAAGGTGATTGAAATAATTATTCTTACCTTTTCAACTTGTGTATCAAAAACTTGCGTTAAATTGTTTTTTAAAAAATGTTGGTCTGTTTATCATCCTGGTTCTGCTTTAAAAAATACTGCTGGCAATAACTGTTTCAAGATGTTCTTGAAAGTTTATATTTGTACTAATGCTGATGTAGGCTCAAGTGCATAGGTGATTTCAGAGAGGTGGTCAGTGGTGATCAATGTCTAGGCTGTTTTCAGAGTGGATAGTAATTAAATAGCAATCTTCATGAGTCTTTCAGTCTGTCTTGTAAGCATGGTTTATCCTGGTTTTACAGACAGGGAAACTGAGGCACAAGTGTTGGGGCAAATGGTTGGGAAGGGATGTTTCAGGCACAAGCCCCTGTTCTCGAACACGCGTTCCATCCTGCTTCTTAGCAAACCTGCTTTGGTCCTTGTCTAAATATTTTTTTTATTGGGTTTCCAAAACGCTGCTTCATGTCGCTTGGAAATCTTGGATAAGCCTTTAAAGCACCTTCTCAAGGACTTAGCTGTTGCCTTTCTGGAGCTGAATTTTAAATGGGCAGTAATGTCAGAAGCATGAAAGGTTGACTGGGATTATAGACTGACCTCTACTAATGACAGCGCCCCCCACACCATTTCCATTGCACTTTCAGTGTTAGAACATACAAGTGTTTCCGTGTAGCAGAAAAGAAATCTGTGGATCCAGTGTCATTCGTACGTTCAAGTACAAGAAAAGAAACACTCCTAACTCTATATAACTAGTGTCTTAGTGACGTTATATGTTGCTGCACTTACGGGAGAGGCAAAATATTTTTGGACTGGCTACTTCTAGTCTGAATACAGATGATACAGAGAGATTTTGAAATTTTTTGAAATTTTGAAATTTTTTTGAGGCACTTTCTAGAAAGTGCCAAGTGCTTTGTAAAACTTAATCGTGTTTGACCTTTGCAAGCAAAGGCACTCCAGCAAGAGTAGACTGTTAGGGGAACTAAATCGGCTGATGTCTTTTTACTTGAAATTAGTAAACCCTTTGCTGTTACTACTGCTTTTCAAGCTGCAGTATATTACTGCACTGACACAAGGGCTGGTTTAAAGTATATTCATAATGAGACTCTAATAATTATCTTGATTATAAACTTGATGCTGTGCTTTTAATGGTTGAGAGGCCTTGGCTTAAGTCATTCTGTAGGACAGTCTAATTTATAAAACTTTTTTTTGGAAAGGCTTAGGAGATAGAGAAAACAAAGCTTGAGCCCTGTGTCAAATGCCGAGACAGCTCTCTGCTTTAATCAGAAGCACTTAAGAGTGCAGCTTTGATAACGAAGAAAGTGAGTGCTTCTCGGAGGCTGGGAGCTCATGCCGTGGCTAATTTTTCTTGATTGCTGCCTTAATCACCTCAGAGTAGTTGAAAATTCTGAAATTACGAGCCACTTGCCCCAGCTCTCAAGTGGGAGCTACGAAGTGGTTGCTGTCAAGTGTACGGTAGGAAGAGGCAGTCATGAGAAAGGTGAGGTTGGTAGTAGATGACTTCAGAGTTGGCTTTGTTGATTACTTTGTTTTCTCAGGGAAATTGGGGAATTAGAAAGGTTTGCGCATACTGCCTTGTCCCTAAACATGTGCTAGAAACTTTGGTGGCCTTTTTCAAGAGCAGGGACTTCTCTCCATCTGAAGGGTCTAAAACTTAAAAACACGGTGACCAGCCTTGTAAACAGGAGAACGAGAGAAAAGACTGTCACTGCTCATGCCCATGATTGCCTAACGTCAGATCTCTAATGCAGCCAACTTCATGGTACTGCTTTCATGCTTGAGTTTCTTCTGTAATACCTTGAAATACTTTAGCCCTTAGGCCTCTTACTGCATTCCTCAGCTTTGAGAAAATCAGAACAGATTGCTTTTCTGATTAGATGAAATTATCTTTGTCCTGCCTCCACAGGAACCAGATTACGCTGGCAAAGGAAGGTCAGTGTATTTGTGGAAGAATTTTTTTAAAGAGACAAGCTTTACGTGATTGCAGCATCTTTGTGCTGCTTCTCCCCATACGAATTTGAAATCTAATTTAAACCACGTTTGACAGAAATGTTGATGTTCCACAGATGCCAACTACCTCTGATTACCAGAAAATGAGCATTGAAATAAAAGACCTTGAAATCCGTGCTCCCATCAAGGGCAAGCCTGCACAACGAACTGAAGAGCTACCTGTCCTGGTGGTTGCTATTTGCCCTATTAACGCTCACATACTCACCAAGCCCAGGCATTGTTCAAACATCTTACCTGGAGGCAGGAAGGAGCCTATATAAGAAAATTATTTTGGTAGTTCAGCTCTCTCTGCAACATCCTGAGGTTACTAGAATGAATTTCTCACGTGACCTGGAATGTGGCAGGTTCTGTAGTACTGGGCCAAAATTCTCAACACGATGGGATGAGAAGTGCTTGGAAAACTTGGAAAAAAGTACAGTCCTTTGTGCTTAAATCCTCATCCTCCAACCTGCTCTGCTCAGGCACTTTGGAAATAACGATTTTATGATTGCCGATTGATGAGACAAGGAGTTTGATATGCAGAGTAGATGTGACTGATGTTTTGATGAAAAAACTAATTGTGGTTTTATGGGTCTTTTTTAGAGCTATATTGATGTTGCATTTGTGGAACTAAGGGTGTAGAAATGGAGCAGCTGGCCAAAAGCAAACATTTTTAGCCACATAACCAACAATGCACAAACAGGGGCCTCTTGACTTATCTTCAGTAGTGTTATGTGAGTGCGATGAAAGAAGAACAATGTAGGAGACGAGTTCTTCTGTGCCAAAGAACAGCACCCTGCGTGTGCAATGCAGTATGTTAGGTGACCCACACAAATGTTAATTCCCCTGTGGTGCAGGCCTAAGAACAGGGTTATGCTATTTTCCTTAAGTCTGTTTGTGTACATGTATATTTAGGCATGTGTGCACAAATCTTTCTGGGGTGTCCATATGTTCATGTGCAAACTGGTGATTACAGTGGACTCAGTTACTACCTGATTTACGTTGCATCATACATCTGTAACTGCTTCAGGTGTTGCATTTTCCTCCTTTAACTGTTTCTGACATCTCTAACTTCTGAGCAACTTTAAGATCACTGATTTTTAGAGTGACTGGCTACAGAAATGTTTCCTTCGTTTTCACCAAATGGGAGCTTTCTTGTCCAAAATGCCCTCCAGAATATGCTCTGAGTCTCTGCAAGTGCTAGGTTGAGACCTGGAAAACCAGAAACTGGGGGCTTAAACTAGAGTGAAAATAGGTGGATTTCCAACATCTAGAAGTATTTGCTGCTGCTTTTGTGAAGTGCTAAGATCTCCTTTGTCAGTGCAAAAATGTTTTTAGTTATGGAGAAATTCAGCTATTTTTATAGGAGATTCTTTCCAATCCAGTGCCTGATGCTCACTTAGGTCCTGAATGCTCCCTCTCATGGAGTTATGGTTGTCTACTAGTCCTATTTGGAATCACGGAAGTTAAAGCATTTGCTTTTGCAAGTAGAGTGAGTCAACAATAGTCTAAGATTTTAAATGGTATAGAGTATCTGTCAAAATCTAGTAATACTTATAGCATATGTAGCGCATTTGATTGTGTGGCTCTTGGCACAGTTTTAGTGGATTTGGGAATTTATTTAAATTTTTGATAATACAATGAATAAATATATAAATAAATACCACCACATCATATATGAGGCGTGTGTGTGTGTGTGTGTGTGTATATATATACACATACACATACACCATTGCCTTTTCCATTGTGCTTTTGTATATACATTTTAGACTTCGTATGTATAAAGTCAAGCTTGTAATTTTAGCCAGATCCATTCTTCTTCCTGTGGTTTCTCTCCAGCAGCTTTGCTGCTCCTCCCTGCCCAAGACGAAATTGAGAGGGGACTTGCTGGGGTCGCAGGTTTCTGTATCCTGCAACTGTAGGAAGCTGCAGAAAGAGAGGCTGGGTGATGTCTTAAGAGCTTAACTGATGAGGAGGAAGCAAGCCCAATCCGAAAAAAAAAAAATTGGTAGCTGAATTTTGTCTCAGGTGCAGAATCTTTTTCTTGTGAAGCGTATCTTGACCGTCGGAAATCACTGAACTATAAATCTATTCCCACATCACTGTTCTGCCTTATTAATATTGCAGAAATGCATATGAAGTCTTTATATATGTAAAGTCGAAAATACATGTTTTTATCGTATGTGTGTAAGTGTCTCTCTCTCTCTATATATTTATCACAGAAGTGGTTCGTACAATTTAGAACATGCAAACAATCATTTCCCCAGTATTCCTGAAGGAGCGTGGAGAACGAATTTCTTTAGCGTATATTGTATAGGTTTGCAGAGTTTTGTCTTGACTCTGCACATGCAGAAGAGGCTGCAGGGAAAGTTGCAAGGGCAAAGCTTCGTTTTTTGCATTTCTTAACTTTTGGAAGTGCAACTTCAGAGTTCTTTTGAATGTAATTCTTGTTATTTCTTTATCACTGCCAATCCCATGGATGGTGCGCTCTCCTGGTAAGGAGAGATCACCTTATGGAATGAAATTTTAGTGTTAACTTGACCCCCCAGGGAAGACTTGTATCTTTAAAAGATGTATCTGTTAATTTCTGTATGCTAGAGCCATGGACTCAGCAGAGACACTGGTTTAAGGGCCAATACAGTTTTGCTATTAATTTGCCCAGTTACGAAGGCTCTGATGACCCTTTTCTTTCTCTCTTCCATAGAAGATGATGGTGTCACCTTCTTACCTTGTTGACGCTCCCCTGCTCCCCTGTTGCTAACTTGCCCTCCTACGTGGTCTAAATAATTGTTGTAATCAGACTAAGAGAAAGCATCTCTATCCTCTGTTTAACTTTAATTCTTCTTCTGCTTATTAGCCTTGATAAAGGGACTGTGAAGCTTAAAGCTTGTCTGGTTTTGGTTCCCCTCTGCCTCCCCTCTCCCCTAAGTGTATTAGCAGGTCTAATAAAAGCTGTTATCGCTCCTGTGCCAGTCTTACGTAACTGTGCTTTAAAAGTGACTGCACTGGAATATTTTGACATCTTATAATTATTTTCTTTTAACTGCTTATCTCCCTGCTTCCCCATCAATCAGGGCATTCTAGTGGTTAGCCCTCTGAAGAGGGGTGGCTTGGTTCTTCAGAGAATGCACAGGAGGATTATTGTTCAGCAAGCTGTCGCCACCAGATGGCAATATCTTCTTAGCCCTAACCACTCTTTAAAAAGGCTCAAACTGCCTCCAGTGAATTTTAAATTCCTTAATGAGCTGCTTAAAGACCCTGGCACGCCAATATCACAAGATCCACTGATTAATTCAGTAAATTTATCAGTTGAAGTCACACACACGTGATAAAGATTTCAGATTTATAGCTTATTTTTTTGTGGCAAAATATTTGAATGTGTGTGTGTCTCATATAGTGATGAAACTAGGCATTTTGCTTTGCTGGAAGATACTCTGTTTCCAGCAATATGTGATAGGGCAGTTAGTGAAATTAACGTGCATGTATATGTTGTTTTGATAATCTCCTGGTGTCTTCAGGCTGCCAATATTTGGTGCTAAAGAAAAGGGATTAACTAGTTGGAAATTTTTTTATAGCAATTGATAGGGCATGTATTATTTAGCAAGTTCTTGTCCTCTGGATAAGGGTGTGTAGGTGTGATCCCATGCTTTGTAGGTAGATGGATCTGCTGAATTCAGCAGAGTTAGAATGCAGATGGTCTAATTCCCAGCAATTTCACATGTAATCTTTTTTGTAGACTTTTCATTTATTTGAAGACAATATTATCTTGTACAGTTCTATTTCTCATTTTCCAATAGAATGTTTGGAAATTGTAGTGGACAGGAACTTAGGTGATTCTTGTGAAGAAGAAGAAGAAGGGGTAGGGAGAAGAGAGCTTAATAAATAATTGCTCAGGCCAACAATGTTGTTTCCTTAGTTTTTGAACGTATTTGTGGTTTGATTCCTCACAACCATGTTTATTTCTGCCTAATTCAGCAGTGAAGCAAAAGTTCAGGTTTTCATTTCTTTATTATTTGGTGCTGACAGCAAATTCTAAAAAAGATCAACCCTGTGATCGCAGTCCAGAGGAGAAGATTAGAAGGAAAAACTTTTTGGCAAATACTTGTAATAAGAGGAAAAATATATGGGAAGTAATCACATGTTAAAATTCAGACTGAGTGGTGCTGGTTTTTTATTGCCTAGTCTTCCTTTTTGAGTCAGGAAGGGGTGAATTAAGCCATGCAGCATCTATTTATGCCTGTATTCATCCATACCCACAGCTTTGGGTGGAAAGGGAGGCCACTTCTTTACAGGCTGTGGCTACAGCATTCAGAGTGCCTTGTAATTTAGGGCATGCTTCCTGAAAATCAAGCTCATCGTTCAGGGATCTGCTGTTATGTTTCCAAACATAAAAAAAAAAAAAAAAAAAAAAGTTCTGAAAACTAAGAACTTGGTCAAATCCCAGGCTTTTGAAGTCAGAAGTGGAAGTCTCATTGACTTCATTTCACCTCTGTCTTCTGTATGCAAGTGAGGCAGTAGTGAAACTGCAGAGCACGGAAGAAAAGAAAGCTTTTGCTATCCTGTGGCTTTATTTCCATTCTCAGTTCATCTCAGATTTCTGTCTCTTTAAGAAAAGTATCCTTATTTTTTTCCCCCCTGTGTTGTAGCCCTTGGAGCAAGTGAGAGAGAACAATAATGTTTTGTTTGATTACAGTTCCTTTATGAAAAATATTTTGTTTCTGTTGATACCACACCCTTTGTACTGACCCACAGCTGTTATGACCATACTACCCTTGCAAGCCAACACTGTCATTGCTTGCCATACGCTTCCAGCCTGTGTTTCAGCTCATTTTATTCAGACAACCTGAAGATTTGCTGTGAAACCCGAATCATCCCTGCTGTATTCATCACAACTCTTTCTAGTGAGACGTTCTCAGATGAAATTATTTTCTGGTATACAGTAAGCTTATCTGTGCACAACTAGAGGAGATACTAGACAAGGATACAGCTTTCCAAGACACGGACCGTTCTTTACACATGGGAGAGGTGACAGAACAGAAAATTATTATGCAGAAGATGCAGAGAGATCCTTAATTTTTCAGTTAGGCTTTTTTTTTTTTTTTTTTTTTTTAATTTCAATCAGTATTTTAACAAGTGCTTAAACTTCCCCGGCAGTTTAGTCTGGGACATATAGTTGAGAAGAAAAATATCTTCTATAACGTTACAAAAATAGAAAGATTTCTTTAAAAAAAGCCTGTGCTTTGAGCAAGCACACTCCAACTCCAGCACGATAGACATTATATCTCAAAATATGGACTTCTGCTCATAAAAATGACCTTCCACCCCAGAGTAGCAAACACAATATGTAAGTGATGTAGAAACAGACGAGGAACACTTTTGTTTTAACTTTCTGATCCCTTTTGTCCTTTTTAAAATAGAACATGAAAAAATAATTTACCCAAGAGCTTCTTCAGATATACCATTTTTGGGGGGTCAGGTGACTCCTTGAGTAGGCAATTACAATGGTGCTAAGGGATACACTTCTTTCACTCATCCTGGCTGCAGTGACAGTTAGTATCACTTTAATCCTTCTGCTTTTAAAATGTTTGAGCTTTGATATGGGACAAATTACAGAATTTGCAGGCCTGCCACTGCTAAACCACTTGTGCTTAAGCTCTTTAGCAGCCAGGGCTGCCAGCATTTGAGGAGGTTAGGTTAAACAAATGAAATGAATGGAGTATATTGTGTCACGTATGTAGATGGTGTTGTACAACCGGTACCTTAGCGCGTGATGAAATGAGAAGATGAAGGAAGCTTAGCTCCTAGTTCTGCGCCTGTAACCTAGGCGAATCCCTGTAGAGAACATGGATTGACAAATAAAGTATGCACTCTGAAGACTTATTTTTATCTTTGTCCATCTTGGCTTCTGTTGACTAACAGGAAAAAAAAAAATGTATACATATATACACAAGGTTTGGCACAAGGCAGAAGGCTGGTGCAGCATACGCTAAGAACCCTGATCATAAAATTATGTTCCTAGTCAACACTACAAATGAACTGGAAGAGCCCCAAATCAGACTTCTTGCAATGCATTGTGAAGTGCTTCCTTTTTAAGTATCTCTAGGTGACAGAAAAAAAACACAGTTGTTGTACAATTCTTATATTGTTACACTTGCAATTAGTGCAAATGATAAAACTCTCAGAAAACCTAAATCAAACTGTGATTTAAAGTGAGTGTTTATTGTATTTTGAATATGAACGTGCTTTTTGGAGGAAAGAACTAGACAGGTCTTTCTCTTTTGAAACTTGTGATAGTTCTGAAACTGAGCAATTTACCAAGGAGCTAGGAAACACTAATAAATTGTAGATCCTTGCTCTACTAAACATTGAATAGCACGGTGAAGACAAGTTCTTTGGCTATGGGGTTCGATCCTGCATTACAACAATGTGCAGATTTCAGCTGGGACTAAGCAGCGTGTGGCACCCACATAGTGCAGGATCAGTGTTTAATAATTCCAAACGACTTATAATGACCTTTTTCAGAAAAGGAGACCTCCTAAGGTGGAAACAGGCAATGGAGAAAGAAGCATGTTCTGTGAGTTTTAAGAAATACACACCATATGCATCTTTAGAAATAGAAACAAATATGAATTCCCTCATGCAATTTAAAAAAAAGTGAGAAACTAAGTTAGTATCTGAAGGGACTTGTTTGACTGGTAATAGATCAGGAGTCGCTCAGTTGGAGACGGGCTGGTGTAAATCTGCTGAACATAAAACTCCCGTCTAACTAGAGAAACTCCTTTCTGGTACTTAGTGTCGTCTTCCAGAGGTATAGGGATTGTGTTGCTCTCTTGACCCTTTGGTTAAAGCTGTGCCCCTAATGCCTCCCTACCAGCAGCTCATCCAGAACTGACCCTCTCTGAGCAGTTTTAACTGCGTGGAGCAGAGAGCCACAGCAAGAAACGGTGATTAGACCAGCTGTTGTTCTCAGGGCTTGGTTCATCAGGGTGAGTTGGCTCCTGGCTCCTTCCAGCATGCTGAAGGACAATCTGGTAATTAGATGGATGGACAAATGCTTTCTCTGATGACTCCTGAGCTGCATTCCTGACTGCTCCGTTGGGTTTTCTGTGACTTTTCATCTGTTTGAAGAAAAAACGTGAAAGGTGTGATCTGATCTGGCAGTGAGTCTGTGGTTGTTCCTTAACCACTTCCTCTTGTTTGTGCTGTCCCAAAAACAGGTGAAATGATTTTGTGCCCCTCTGTGAGGAAGTGTGCATCAAAGGCTGACACCAGCTTGAAAAATTGTCAGCAAAGCAGCAAACTTTGGGGAGTTAGTCAGGGAGCCTCTGTATCGCCATTGCGACTTGAATAGCTTTTTCCTGCTTGCTTTCCTAGGAAGAATCATGGTATCACTGTTTTTAAAGAACGCTTTTGCTATAGCACACAGTATGTACTCACCTATGTAAAGCTGAAAGACCTTTATTCAAGACATGTCTTTCCTATAATGCTAAAAAGGACACTTCTGAGGGTTCTTTCTCTCTGGTCTGGACTGGGCAGGTTCTACTTAAATCCTGATGAAGGAACACTATGACCTTGTTCCTCCCGTTTCTTACATAGGTTCCCGCTCCTCCTGTGAGCCCAAATGCTCCTGTGTATCATTAAAGGCATGTCGCAAACGCTACAAGGCTAAGCCATGCCCTCAGCTTGGTCCCCTTCAAAACGGGGGAGCATGCTTCACCTGTGACCTGAACCTACCTCCTTGATGGCCTTATCTCCCCTGTTGGCTCTTCTGAGAGCATCCACTTGCTCTGGTTCACGTCTGTGTGTATAGGAGAAAATTTTCTCCCCGGAGGAGATCCTAGGGTGTTCAAGAAGCGTGTTGTTGAGGGAAGCTCTGTGAGGGCTGTGCCTATGTCTTCTTGGCGGTGTCTCCCCAAACTGAGGTAGGCTTAAAGTTGGTGAAACCACAAGGTGTGTAGGGACTGTCTAGCAGGGAGAAAATGGAGATGGTTGCGTTTGTGCAACTCTTGCTCCAACAACTCTGATAAAGATTGGGCCAGTCTCTCTCTTTGAGATGGATGTGGGTCTGGTTCCTACTGCTTTCTTGCTCTCTAAACTAAAAGCAATACTAGGGCTCCTGGTGTGTTTGCTGCTAAGACCCTTTACTTGTTCCTTTGTAATGTCCCTTTACATCATTAAAATAATGCTGCGAGAGTGGGTTGCAGAATGTCCTGCAGCCCCATATGCTTCTTTATAGTTTGTCCACCTGGAAAAAGCAAAATCCAAGGTAGAAATACTGCACAGAGAGTATATAAGGCCTCGTGAATATGTAAACAGAACACGTCACTTCAACCTTATATCACCAACTTACCTGTACAGTGCACATCTGATTAAAAAAATGCTTTTTCTATCTGGCTTTAAGAGGGTTTGGTTGTTAACTACTCACTAGATAAAAAGGGAGGCCTAGAAGCAATTACATAACTAAGGAAATTGAGAAAATACTAAGTCATTGGTTATTTCTACAACTTAATGAGTGTAAAGATAGTTTAAATTACTTAGAATATTTTTTTAATTGGAGATACCAACCATTTAGCACTTATCTGAATGGAGGATTGTTTTATTTGCCGATTCTTTTTGTGTTATGAGCTGTGAGATAATGATTAGATAAATCCTTGTGGGTTTCTCTCTTATATACATATCTACATCAGAGTTCTAAGGTCAAAGTGAGAATCCATTATCACAGTATTAACACTACACTGAGTGATTCCTCAGAGTTGAATTCTGATGAGAAATTGAGCCTTGGGCAGAGAAGTACCACATTGGTAAAATGGCAGAGGCAACTGAAGCAGTATTGTAACGTTCACCCCAGCAGTTAAGAAAAGGAGACCCCCTCCCTCCCCCCAAAAAGTCTGCAGTCCTAAAGTGCAATTACTTTTGTGCAGTCATGTCAGGCCAGGGATCAGACTGGATGAAGTTCAAAGCACAGACATCAAACGAGTGCCGTTCATGATTCAAGGAGGGGGAAAAATAAGGAAAAGAACAACAATTCTTAGGCATTCAAGTGCATCAAGAAAATAAATGTCCCTTTCTTTCTGAAGAAAAACAACCTTCAGTCTTCTGGTATCCTGGCTTTGCAGTCATGAAAAATAATTTTTTCACTTCTAGCTGAGCATGTCCCAATATGACACAGTACAAATAAACAACACCAAAGCAAGAGCTGGGCCGCTGGAATATTTTTCTGCTGACCCGCTGCTATACAGCCTTATTTTACTCTCCTCTGGTGACTCTTCAGATCTGGGCACTGATGAAGCGCACTGAATTAAAGGCATCTGGTAGGAAGTGGCTCTCTTCTCCGGTCTGTCCGGGCTAGACCCATCGCTCGGTCTTTGGCCATTGTACAGCAAGTACCTGCCCCTGGTGTCCTGTTCCATTTTGAAGATTTCATACTCGGTGTGAGGTAGGCGGATGCCGAGCGCAATGCAGCCGTTTGTGTGAGTAACGTCTTGCTGAACTCCGACTTGCCAGGATCCCTGCGCTCCACACTCGTTCCCATTGAAGACGTTCAGCAGCGAGGCTGTGGATATATCCATGGGAGTGACTTTCATGTGGTTTACTGTGAAAAAGGAAGAGAGGAGGTGTTAGCAGAGGGACAAAAAGAAATACATTAGGCTGATTGGGGCGTACCTGTGAAATTAGAACTGTAATGGGGGCTCACCGTTCTGTTTGCATGTGTAGCACAGGGCACTTATGGCCTTGGCTGGCATAATTTTAGTATTTGATCTCATGCACGCTGAGATCAGTAGGGGAGGAAAATTGCAAAATCCTTTTGAAACTGACCCTTTTGTCTATGTTAATTATGACTGATGCTAGCAAAGTCATGAAGGGTTCAAGTTAGCCATGTTGCTTAATGCACTTAGAAACTATGGAGATAAGGTTATTTTGAATATGCTTGGGGATATGCTGGTGCTCCTTGAATTTATTTAAGGATGTCTTTTCATCTTACCAAGAAGAATTAGAGCAGCTCTGAATCTCTGCTTGTTCTTTCTTAAATCAAATTTTTATATTGCAGGTGTGGCCAAAAATTCTACTGGCATCACTTTACATCTTGGACGTAATTGCCTCTTGCACAGAACGTAAAAAAAAAAAAAAAATCTACTGAAGAAAAACTGATGGTTGCATATCTTGGAGATTAAGCAGCGCTTTTCATAAATCCCACACGATCTTTTAGAGATAAAGCCTGGTTAGTTACATGAGAAGATACATAAAAGAGGAAATAATAAAACTTTACTCATATTTTATTACCATTTAATCCATAAGTAGAACTGTTTATAACGTCTTCTTATCATTCTTTTAACATGTTGCCACATAAAGCAAATGAAATAAGTTCCAATTGCAAAATTTAGAAATTACCACAACTGCACTGTCTTCATATATCACCTGTTTTTCTTTCATGAATTATATAGTTAGTGCTGAATTGTAGAGGGCTACTGTTTCTCCTGTCCTAACAGAGAATGCAGTGTATGCTGTCAGATGTAAAAGTCTTACAGCTTCTCAGTTCTAACTAAATTGACTATATTTCAAAGGAGCTTAAGGCACATAAATATTGATTTTGCAGCCCAGTTTATCAAGTTGGAAAAAGCTAAATTGAATGAGCCTGTGGAAGTTGAATAGAGATTATTCTACATGTGTGTTTGACGCTATATTTCAAGGGAAGAAAGTGGATTCTGAATGCATCGATGCTGACCAAACCGGAAGCAAATAACCAAATTCTCTTGCAGGTCATTAGGAACGTTGATTTCTTTTTATAGTACGATTTGTTGGGAATTTTATTCTGAGACTTTATGAACATATATTTGACTCAATGGCTCTACAGTTCATGTTATTTGTCTTAGCTGACATAAAATGTAATCTACAGAAAGTGAACCTAAATGTTTTTCTAGAACCAAATTATTTGACCTTGATCTGTGAACTAAGTTGGCATTTCATAAATTAGAACTTTGAGCAAAAACTGGACTTCACTCCAGGAGCGTGACTGGGACATGCTACATACAGCAATAAAGAGCAAAAGCTCTGACAGGCAGGGATATCTTCTGCCTCCGGTGAAAATCCCACATTAATAAGTTATTTCTTCTAGTCAGATACTTTCCTAAATTGGAGGCATACAAGAAGCCATATACTTCTCGCATGATAACTGAAATGAGGAAAATAGCCTACAGAGTGCTTGGGGCTTCCACAGGCTCTAGTGGGGCTGGTGCTATGGAGGGATGTCATGTTTTGCAGATGTTTATGTGAATGGTTAAGGCCACTGAGCTCCTTTCAAGCAGTGTACTATTGTACTATTTGTACAAGAAGGCTCTTTAAGCCATTGGGACCTGAGCAGCGTCACCACTGAATGCTGCCTCCTGAAGCGCTCCAGCGGTTTTAGTTAGGTAGAGCTAGGTTTTGCTGTTGTGGGATTAATCAGTGTTATCTTTATAGATGTTCTTACTTGCTCTAGGCCCCCTTGGAAGCTGATGACAAAAGATACATACTTCTGTATCTGCCTTCACCCCACCACCTGTGACCTGAAATGCTTTCTGAAGGTACTTTTTTCTCTCCACTGAAGGATGCCCCAGACACTGATCCAATCTTAGGTGTTTCATTTAGATGCTTAAAGTCAGGCCAGTGGACTCCAGGACTTAGTGATGCAAGTTAAAGTCTTATTTTGTTGTGCTGTCCTTAAAGATGTCTATGTTTTGCCTCAGATGAGTATTGCTTCAGTGGTGGGAAATAAAATGCAACTGTATAGTTTGGCTGGGCATTCACAGAATGCCTGGAACTTCCCCAAAAATGTCTAAATCCTAAAAATGACAGAATGAAATCATTAGCACCTTTTGAGCCATTACGAGCAAACCCTGCTCTGGTCAGTAACTAATTGACTGTTTCTGCCCACAGTACAGTGCACCGCTCTACCTTTGAATACGAACTCTGTTCCACCCATCACTTTGGAAGAATGCACTCCTCGGCTGTAGCGCCCCTTGGCGTAGATGGTAAAGGTGGGGTGTTTGCAGATGGGGTCAGAGTAGTGATAGTAGTGACCTTCCCAGGTGTTGTTGTTGTCATGGAAGATGAAGTGCCGAGTGAGAAAGAGGACCTCAGGTCGCACCTCACAACGCTGGCTCACCCACTCTCCGTGTAGCCCTATAGTCAAATCCGCCTTGGGGGGTAAGATGGGAGGATGGTGCTCATCTGAGCGGTAGATGATTCGGCATGCAATACAGGTGTGATCGTGGTTCTGAAATGAAGCAGAGAGAACCCTTCATTAGATGTTATCCACAGTAAAGGGCGATGAATTAGGCTGTTTCAGACTGAGGTGAAACCAGTTTCATGTTTTAAGGGCTGTATTGTTACGCCTTACCTTGGTAATACTTTTCTGCAGGTTCTCACCCTTCAAAGTACCTGAAACATGGCATGGCTTGGTTTTGCATGTATTAGTTCACACAGCAGTAGCAGAGTTAGGAAACTGAGTCCATCATCTTCTGCGTTTATCTCATTTTAGTTCAGGTATTTACTGAATCCATAAAAGGCTGACTTTATCCTTCAAATCACATAGGAAGCTGGCAGATGGTAATTTACAACAGTAGGGACTTGGCAAGTCTTTTATTAGAAATGCATACACTTGTTCAGCTCTTATTTTGCGTCTGTCTTCCTTTTCAATTTCACTTTGGGTGCTATAAATGGACACAGATGTCCTAGGTACATTTTTCATTTGGGTAGCAACCTGGGAAATTAGTAAACAGCTATTTTAAACTTTTTCAGCTTTTCTGAACTTTAATATGAGGTTGCAAAGTGTACACGTTTTGTATCTAGCAGTCTTAATGGTGGCTTCCACCAATTTCCTTCTCAGTGACATGCTTCTGACTCCACTGACAGAAATACGGTTATATGGATGTAAGTGAGCTTGTTCAGAGCTCTCTAGCACTCTAGGAAGCAGATATGGCTTAGTGTCAGTGAACACAGTGAAAGTTTTACGGCTGTTTCCAGCAGGGATAAGATTTGTCGTGTCTGTCAGGCTCAATAAAAGCTCACAGTTGAACCATTTTGTCAAGCACCAACCTCGAAGAGCCAAGTACCCCCAGCTTCCCTTTATGTCTGTGAGAGTCGGGGGCATTTTATGCCAAGCTTACATGGTCTGTGGGGAGAGGCTTCGCAGAGGTGCTGCACACAACTTGCTGCTGAGGGCAAGGGGAAGATGGAGCCACATTTAAGCTCGGCCACCCCTGGGCGGTTCGCCCAGTCAGGGGCTGCTCTAAGAGCATAGGAAGGCCGAGTTGTGGCTGAGTGACAACACATACTTGGGAGCTGCAACACGCTAGTGTCTCACTGGCATGATGCGCTGCACCTTCAGTCGCTGTATGTGGGCTTGTGACGAGGCCTTGGAAGAACTGAGTGGCCGTCAGTTCGTATACTGGGGAGCCCTTCAGCAGACAAAACATATGCCCCCAGGGCACTCTATGCCGCTTCATCCCTTTTAGCTACAGCAGAAGACAGCGAGGGACAAAAACGCCGCTGCTCACGCTTATATTCTCCCAGTAAAAAGTATTGGGCCTAACAGTCAACCCCTTATAAACTAGTGACATTTTGGTAGAGAAACATGGTTTGGTCAGCTGGCAGCTCTGGACAAACACACAGGAAGATCTATTTATTGATGCTGGACTCCACGTCCATGGCAGGAGGGGAGGGAACTTCATTCTTTGGCTTCCAACCTTCTGACATCAAAGATTAAAACTACAAAGCCTTGTACATTGTTTCCCGTGCTAATTGCTTCTGCAAGATTTTGTCTTTTTGGCAAAAGACTGTGGCCTTGTTATTCTCTTTTCAAATTATATTTTGTATTTTTCAAAAGCAAGAGAAACTGCAGCATTAGAATTTGTCTCTGCTCTGCTAAGCAATCTCTGAATTACCGTTTATGGAGGGATGAAGAATTACAAAACTGATTTTTTTAGTTCACTGCATTTAGGACAATAAATAAGTAGATCAAGAAGAATAAATGCTGCTCTGTGAGATAAAAGCAGTGTTTTCTGTTTTACTAGCGCCTGTTTTTGGTTTGTTACAGACTGTTTGTTTACATTTTGGGATGAGATGGTAGAAGCTTTTTAAGTGGCTATTGACTTGCCAAACAGCTGTGCTCTTAGCTTGAAGCAGGCTTATACACAGAGTGAAAGGCAAAGACCACACAGAGAGTTTTGTACCTTCATCTTTCAAGGATACTTGATCTTTCCAGGAGACAGAGAGATGAATTAGGTGGGTTACTCCTATCATCTAGCTTATTTAGGCTATCAGGTGTTTTCCTCAGGTGCACTGAATTAGGAGCTGATGCTGCTCACACTGCCAATAGGGAGAGATAGTTAGACAGTACAAATACTTTCTCTTTAGGTCTCTTTTCCAGCCCTCTGTTCTGTGATCCCTCTGAGCTCCTTCCATTACATAAATGCTCATGCTTACCTTTTAGACACTTTAAAGTCCATGTGAACTATCAGGAGCTATTACAGAGTCAGCATTTTTCCATTCATAATCTTTATCTATGGCACACTATTCTTCCAGAACATTTACATGTTCTTCATTAGTGCCAAATTAGTCAGAGAATCAATACGCACATCATGCAGTATATCCCCTTCACATATATTAAACAAGGTTTATATTTGCCTCTCCTACAGACCAGACAGACACCAAAATCAGTGAAATCAATGGAAAATCTGCCATTAATTTCACTGGGATGTAGAATAATGGCTTATGTGCAAAATAATAACTATAAATGATAGAACTCAGGCTGACCTGAAGAAGTGTTGGCCAACAGCTCTGCTGTTGGACTAGGTGACCTCCAGAAGACCCTTCTGACCACTATGAAGGCGCCTGGGAAGCATATGTTAGCATGCACTTATAAAGGGTGCAATCCTTTCCCACTGTGGTGCATTGCAAGTTTGTATTTGAATTTTCTACTGGTTAAGACAGGAATCAAGATCCAGTTTGGTTTCCTAGTTTGCTATGGATTTCCTGTGTGACCTTCCTGTGTGACTTGACTTAACCTCATTTCATAGAAACACAGACAATAACAGCTCTTCTGTTTGACACAGCGCTGGTAGGAGTTTAAATAAAGACTGTGAGCTGTCAGAAAGCAGCCATAAATTTCAGAGGCCTGGATATGATTAAAAATAGAATAATAATAATAATAATAATAATTAAAAAAAAAAAAACGCACACAGCCCTAGTCCTGGAACAAACCTTTAAATGCAATCTGACAGAGCTGTAGTATCCTCCTTCCTCTTGCCTACAATAAAAATTCACCAGGTTTCATCTGCTGGCTTGTTTGGGATTTATGAAACTGGTCTGTTTAATCTCCAGCTCTCTTCAGAGGATATCAGCCCTTTTCTTCAGAAAGCGGTCTGATTTACTGGGAGGTTTGTGGTTCAGAATTGCTGAGGGACAGATGGCTTTTTATAAATGAATAGGAAATGAGTTGGTGCTGGAGGAAGGTGCTGGGCTGACAGCGTGAAGGCTGCCTTGGCACATCTTGGGCAGCGGCAGCACAGTTCTCTTTTCCTTGAGCTTTAGTCACGAATGAGGAAGCCAGAAGCTGAGCGTCTGCTCACAGTCCTGAGCTGTATTGCTTGCGCTTCAAGAAATCTGTCAAATGAGGTGTGCGATTCTGTTCACTGCCAATCAAAGTACCAAAGGAACAAAGATTTTTGGAGTGCTGCAGAAATACTACTTTTTATTTCTTAGAGATCAACATCCAAAATATGCTACCACTGTCCTGTACAGACACCTGCAGTGAATCAGGCAAAGGGGTTGCTCCGTGAAGATACCAGTGTGTACCCAACACGTTTCTCCAGTGTTGCTGTCCCACTGTGGGGCAGACTATGATCACAACTCCCCAAGATTTTAAGGGCTGGTTACACCTGATTATACTGGTTGCAGTAATTTTATTGCCCCACTCAAATGAAATGAAGCAGGAAAACAAGGAAAAGACAGTGTTATATACACATAACGTATGTATGCTGAACTAGTCAATGGTAGGAGCCAATTTCTGCTACTGTTTCATTTTGATGAAAGTGAAGTCGAACGTTCTTATGATCTCCCAGAGGACACCCTGTCAGAGCAGCATGAACTAGCCAGGTTGGTTTTGTGTATATTTTCTTTTCTTTCTCAGGGGCCTGTCCTACACAATCAGTTTGTGAGCTAAGCCAATTTAACCTGGGGACCAGTGGTTTCTGTTGCCCTTGTTCAAAGTCTGAAGAAAAACAAAAAGAAACCCAGTCTGCTGTCTTCTTGGTCACTCTTGGCTGTTTGTGGGACTCCTCTGTTGTTTCTCAGGTCCAGTAAATGGACAAGAAGGAAAGCTGCAATCAATCCTAGTTTCAGCAATGTATTTTTAGCTTTTCTATCAGAAAGGACTATGCAGCATAAACATTCTTTTTATGGTTTTTCTAGCAGCAATTCTAGGTTCCATCTCTCCTCTACAACATTATAAAAAGTATGGATATTATGATTCAAGGCTATGATGCTGGGTAGGAATAATTATCAATGCTTAATGTCCTCTCTGTCATACTGGGACTATAGAAGGTGCAGACCAGGACACCTGCAGCTGCTTAGTCCCTTGTGCTGTCCTTTGGCTGTGGCCAGCAGCAGAGCTGTTAGAAGAAGGTTCGCGGAACCCATTAATGGGGGGGGGAAAAAAACCCATATATATATATATATATGGGCAGCCTTTCTCACCACATCAGCATCTTGTTCATGTCTTGAGGCATACGGAGGATTACTTACTTCCTAAAACGAGTGCAGTGAGACTATGCTGGCTCTCATTATACTGCTGTGAGCAGAGGTCACTCTTTGGCTAGTGACAAACTGAGGGAGGTCTAGGTCAACTCACTGAAATCAAGGGGAAGTTTAGCACTATAAACACTTGACTGTAGTTCTTCTGAGTCTTTGAGCTTTGTGTTCCATATCCTGAACTACAGTAACTCTGTGCAGCCCAGTTTCCAAGGAGTTACACTGATCTGTACCAGCTCTGAAGGTCTGCCTTGTTGCACTCCTAAGAAATGTCACCCTGCCTACCTTGAAATGTCCAACCTTCCCTACAATGAGGATGTCCTTGGATGAAGGGGCTGAGGTGAACAGGCGTTTGCTGCAACTAAAGGGGAGTGGATCAGGGAGAAGTTGGGGAGGAGAAAGGGGGAAGCAGAACCCATCCCTTTCACAGCAGTGAGATGTCAGATTGCCCAGGCATCTCATACGGCTGTAGCCTGACTGCATCACTTCTCTGAGATTAGTGCTTGAACGTGACTTGCACAAAGCCTTTTTGCTACGACAGAAAACTCTTTCACAGAGTTATGAACTTTTTAGTAGAAGAGTATGCTACATGTAAAATGCCTCAATAGGATTTTTGTCCAAGTAATGGAAGAGAGAAAGATCTAGTTTTACTGTAAGACAATTGGAGTTAATTATGGAGTAATTTAAGTTTAACAATTGACTATGTTTTTCACTGCTGCTTTTTCAGGTCAGCTGCTCTTGGCTCTTAATTACACTGGCTAAGGCCTTGCAAATCACTGCCTTTCCATTAGTCTTGAGGAAAGATTATTTTCTAAAAGCACACGTTCAAAGAAAATATGGAACAGAGGCAGAGTACATTTGATTCCAAACACGATTAACTATTCTCTAATGAAAAACTCATTTGGGCATGACATAAACTAAAAAGCAATAAAATGTGCTGTGGACAGGATGAACATCTGTTTTATGTTTTAAATATCTTAGGTGTACTGTGCAATATTTTTGATAGCGGAGTCTTGCTGAGAGAAACTGCCCCTGAAATGGCTTCTGCCCAGTGCCTGCTCGACCTGCGGATCTGGGAAGGCTCCTTCCCACCAAGGTGTGGGGAAGGGTGCCTCCTTGCAGTTCAGTAATGCTGAATCCATGGTGGCCAGGCTCTTCACCCTCCTGGGTGGTTCTTTAAAGTCAATCTATGAACTAATCCATGAGGCCATGTGGGCTGAAATAAACCTGAATTTTTTGGCTGAAAACTCAGTTCTTGTACTTCGAAAGAAAATAGTTTGTGATCTGAAAACTTCCATGAGCGTTTTTCTTCATCCCTCCCTTTTTGCTGCCTCCACTGAAGTGGTAACAGGGCCAGGGAGCTCTGGTAGCCAAGTAGGGAGGTTTCTAATAAAAAAAGTAAACAAGGATGAGGTTCCTTGATCTTTTTCCCAATTGCTGTGGAGAGTCAGAAATATAAACCTGCTCAGTATATTTTAATTTTCTCTTACGTTCTGTGGGATCCTATGGCTCCCTATGACTAATTCTCCTCTAATCAGTTCATAGTGGTTTTTAAGGCCCAGGCTATAAAAACTTTTAATATGCAACTAGGATGTTCCTTACCCCTGAGCAATAGTAAAATAAGTTTGAATAACATGAAAAAAAGTCTTTTTGGAAGGTATTCTAGTTGTGTTTGAACACCGTCTTATTTCAGTGCTGTTGTTATAAAATAAGATGTCTATGGACCAAGCCCTTTTCAAAACATACAGAAAAATCTACCTTTCCTTATAGTTAAAGCAGAAGCTGAAAACCATGCTTTATGTCAAGGAGAGGACCTGCAAGATGTACTGCAAGTTGTATTTAGGTACTGAACAACTGAGCACTAATAATAAAACAGGAGGTTGAAAATACAGTTATTTTCATCTGAACACCTTGCTCAAACATCTTGCTCTCTCCCCTGTCTTTCCTGTATATCCTGCGAATGTGTCTGTACCATAATCTGATATCTTTAAAACACTGTTTGTCTGAAACAACTCAATTAATAACGCAACCTTTCTGCAGTAGAACCATAATGGATGACTATGTGTGTCTGGCATTGTACTATTTACATAATGAAAGATTAACACTGTCTCAACTATAACTCACTGTTTTTTAAGGAAAGATTCATTGCTCAGACTACTTTGATTATGAGAGATGCATGCATTCTTAGCAGAACAGACTGAAAAAATATTTCAGTATTTTTCATTAGATGCTTATAAAAAAAAATTTCATGGAAAAATATCTCAGGGAAACAAAGTAAATATTTTTTTCTAGTATTCAGTTTTTCACTGAAAAGCAAATATGTCTTTTCAAAAAATGAGAAAAACATTTTGGAATCTTTTTTGACCATTTTCAACAAGTTCTCACTGTTGTCTTTGATAGTTGCAAGTAGTTGGTACTTTTCCAGATCACACACTTCAAGAAGGCAAAAGCACAGAAGGTAGTGTTTGTTAGTTGTGCAGTTAGCTCCTAAACAAAAAGATGGCAACTCCTGTTACAAGAGATCTAGTATTGTGACAGAACAGTTGCTGTTTAGAGTTGACTTGGGCTAAGGAAAAGAAGCTGGGAATGAGACATAGTGAGCTCAATTCAATTCAAAAACAATGGTTTTCTCAGTAACAGTTTGTTGTGCACCTGCAAAGTCTTTAAACTTATGTTATTATACACACAAAATTACACAACAATAACCCAAAGGAATTTAGGAAATCTTTCCAGGTGCATACATTCAAGAGTTATGCAGCTCCGCTTCTCTTTTTATCCAGAGCCACAGCATAATAGACACATCCTCCTATACCATAGACTGGTTAAGAGATTCAAGCATCAGCTCTGCCTCAGAAACATAGAAAAGCAAATATTCTTTCTAATCTGCTCTGCTGCCTTTGGACTCGTCCTTTCTCTCTGCTTGCCTCCGAGTCATGCCACTGTGAAACAAGAACCCAACAACCTTGAAAGTCTTGGTGGAGCAGTAGCGTCTTTCTGTAACGTCTCACTTGGCACCCAGGCCTGTCAACTTTCACTTTTTATTCAAATTCAGATATTCAGTGTGGCCACTCTGAGTATCCCCTTCACCTGCTTTCCCCCATAGCACTGTGGATTGGCTCTGTTCTCTCCCCCTAGGCTGCTATCACCATTCTCCTGCTCAGTTATAATAAACCCCAATGCTCAGTCAAGTTATGTACTGACATTGAAAATATTTCTACAATGCTCTGCTTCTGCTTTCTCAGCCCCTATGTCTATGCTGGTGATTGCAATGTGGAAAACTGATTTGAAAGAGCCAGGTCCTCAGCTGATATAAAATCATCTTGGGTCAACCCTGATTTACACTCGTTCCTGATGTGTGGCAAGAAGCAGGCCTTGCTCACGGTTGGAAAATGAAGACAAGTTCCTTCAATACTGTATCTCAGGAAGCAAGGGCTGGCAAAAGCCCCGATGGCCCCCCGGCTCTGCGCCGCATACTTGCATCGCCAGGGTAGGCTGCTGTTAACCGAGCTGCGGTACCCACGCAAGGCAGCCCAAGCTCTGGTTATTTACAAATACTAGCTGCTCTCGTGTAAGAGAGGCTTTTCTTTAGGGAGGATCCTGCAGCCAGCCTGTCTGTCTGATGCTGGCTATGCAAAAGCACGAGATGGGCTATATAGCAGTGGCTGGGTCAGGCAGGACATCCCCAGCACATCCTCACTGCAGGGAGATGCGTGCTGAGGCACATGGTGCCAGGTTGCTTCAAGCTCAGGCCTGAACTGAGTGTGTACTACACACCTCACTAGTGGTCTGCGATCTTGTAGGGATCGCAAAAGCTGGAGTGGGTTACCCCAGTCAGCTGCATGAAAATATTACCATGAGGGAAAGCACTGAAGAAGAGGGGAAAGCAAAGAAACGCTTAGCAATGATTTATCACACCCGCCCAAATACTGTGCCATGGGTAGGGCTAGGTAATACTGGAACAAGGCATGTCTGGTCAGGATGTCTTAATTCTCATTACCTAAGAACCTAGGTGCCAGGTTTTAGTACTAATAACTGAATGCTCCCAGGACAAATACAAAACTAAAACCTTGGGAGAATGTCAATTCAAGGAAGGTCTCAATTCAGAGAAGAGCTTCCAAATACACAGGAAAAGTTAAATGAGCTTGCCTCATTTTGCCAAGGGGCTGAGTCCGTAGAAAGGACATTTTTATGAATTACTCAGTACAATATCAAGCTCCACTCCTCCACTGCTCTAGATAACTGCAGCCCAAGACAACACTTTAACAAACGGTTATAATCTCTCTCCACCACAAAAGTGATAATTTCCAGGCTTTCCATGACCTCATATGAAGCTAAGTTGGCTTATGTGCATTAGGCTAGCTCTGGGGAGTTGAAAAGCATGGTTGACACAGTTGTAATTCAGCCTGCCAAAGGGGATGAAGAATAACAAAGATTTAAAACTTTAATTAAAAATCTTGCAGCAAATGAAATGTTGGAGAGAGTAGTAACTCCTTTGCAGGGTTGTCAGTTTGGGATTTCTTTTGGTGGGGAAAAGGGGAGCTCCAAGCAGGAAGGAGGGTGGAGATGTGCTCAGGTTTATCTGTAAGCGTGTACTATACATTTTAAGATATTGAGGAACAATTTTTATTAACTACTCCCAGGGAGGGAAAGATAGCGAAGGAATCTGAAGGCACTACCATTACGCAATTGTCTGATCTATGAGATTTCAATTCCATTGCACAGCTCTGCATAAACCTGAAACACATACAACTGACATGAAATGCAAAAGTTTTAGGGTTTTTCTTTTCTGATAAAAGCTACTTTAGCCTGCAAAAAAGACAAGAACAAAGATAAAACCCGCCTTTTTCTCAGGTGAATGTGGCTGCACGTGTCATCTATTCCACTAAAGCAACACTAATTTATAGTGACGTGAATATTTTTGGAAGTATCAACAAACAAGATCCTGTAAAAAAATGAAGCAACAGTTTGAGTGTCAGTCTTCAGGAATAAAGTATTCTAAAGTATAGTTGTCTTATATATTTATTATGCCCTTAAAAAACAACCTATATAACCCTTCTGAATTGTGTAGCAATGATACCAGTGAGTCCTCCCTTCCCTCTTACAAATTATGCAATGATTGCGGCTAGATGCCAACAATGAGGAAACTGTTGATAGTTTAGACATATTTGTTGAGTTGATCTGATGGCCGATTTTTTATTTTGGTAGACTAAATAGTTAATTTTATCTGTGTTACTATACTTGTGTTGGGGCCGACTTTTACTGCAGTCGCAGAATAGACATCAATAATTACGTCAACAAAGATGAATATGGTTTCAAAAGCAACGCTTGGCTTTTGGAGGTTCACACAAAATTAAAAACAACCTTTTGCTTCAGCCCTCGGCTAGCGTTAGTGCTTGTATAGGGTAAATACAGAACGGCAGCTTCAAAGAACTACTCTTCTGCAACATTATAGCCGATAGCACTGCTGAGGGAAGCAAGAAACAAGCCTCAGCTAGCTGTTTGGTTCTCCTGTCTCTGAAGCGCATCAAACACCGTTTTTGTTCATAAACCTGAAATTAACCTATTTAAACAAGATTTCACTACTCCTCTCATCATTTGCCTAATCAAGAGTCTTTTGCAAATAATAATGAGCAAAAGAAACCCTTCAAGTATTGGTTGAATCTAGAACAAACTTTTTGACTGTCTAGTAGCATTACTCCGCCAAACAAAGGGGATTTGCCCTCCAAAATTGCACTTTCTGGCTGAGATAATATTTCGCATATTTCTCTGAGGCACTTCACATGTTTAACGTCTACTTATTAATTTATGCTTGCATTTTCCTAGGAGCTACTCAAGTAAATAGCCTTCCCATACAGATGAAGTAACTAAGTTTCAAAGAACTGAAGATCCAAATTTTCAAAAGCATAAAAAGCTTCGTGTACGTTATCCTTTCAATGTCTGGTTAAAGCAAAACCCAAGCACCAGCCTCTACACATAAAATCCATATTGGCTGCAGACGCCAAGTGCTCCTGGAAGTTAGTTTCCAACTTTTCTCATAAGTGAATAAACTTATAAGAATCAATGCCTTGGAATTGCTTTTCCAAGGGAATATTGAAAGTGCGGGCCCAGCAAATGTTTAAGCATGGCAAAGGCAGAAAGGAGGTTATTCTAGCATGTTTTAGGTCTCTTGTGATGTTCCAGACCACTTCAGACTTATTCCTAAATAATGACCTAATTAGAATGACCTGTCATCACAGCCCTGTTCTGATCTTTCCTTTCATTCTATCAGCCTATAAAATAGCACAAGGAGTTCTTTGTTTATAAAGCAGTATTTCAAAGGCAATTATATGTGAAAGTGTCACAGTACTGCAGTTGTATACCTTCCGTGTACTTTTAGGCACAGGAGATTTCTCTGAAAACATCATCTTTCCTTCTGCACAGTGAACGTATTTCAAGCTTTTCTTCATGCTACAAGTTCCTTTATGTATTTGTAAATAAGGTGATTTGTGACCAATCTGCCAGGCTCCTTGCTGTCATCCTAACCAGGAACATCTTCAGCCAAGCATTTCCACTATTCTGCCCTTTCCATCAGTGTGCTCTCTCATGCTGGCTAGAGAAGCTGACCGCGCAACAGCTTGAAGCCCTTTCTGAACTCACAACATCAAGAGACATCAAAGACGTTCAGCCCCCTTCATCATCAGACCCAAATTATTATCTTGAGCAAGCCTAGAGGAGACTGCTAAACCATATCTAAATCGTGACCTATTACTCAATTCCATTCAGGAGCTTCCACATATTTTACAAGAAGAATTTGTTTAAGGTATGCTCTTATCTATGTGAATTTGTAAAGCCTTAAGAGATGACACATTAGATATTTTTAAAAGCTCCCTGGTTTTATATGAACACTGAGTTAAGATATGGTAATCTGTGAATTTATTCAGATTTGTAGCTCAGCATAAAGCTGTCTGGTTTTTGGACAGCCCTTTTGATTTACCATCCTGTGGTGAAATCACTGCAGAAATTTGGAGAAGGTCCAGTTCTATTTGTTTAAAGTCCTGATCATGTGGCTTTGGCATTCCTAACATATCCAGCAATCATTTGCTTTTAATTATCATTCAGTTCAACCACATAAGTAATGAATGTGGCTACCACATCCAACTTTCAGGCTATGTAAACTCTTGAGCTGGGTGGAACTTTCTTCTATATAGAGGCTTAACTATCAATTTAACTCAGAATGTGAATCCTCTTAACTTATTTTAGGCAGGTCTTTGTAAGTGTAAAATAAAAATAAATAAAAAGGAAATGAAACAAGCCTTAAATGAAAGATTCCACACAATACACCTGATTCACTTCAGAAGCAATTTCCTGGCCTCCCCAACCTCGTGGTCTGACTGCAGAAACCTTAAAAAAACAAGTTGATTTAACGTTTCTATTTATTCATGGTGTTCAGTTTCCAGAGGAGTCTGCGACTTGTAGTTTTAAACTCAATTTAGCATTTAAACTCATTTTCAGCTGGGTCCCACTGGAGCAACAATTAGAAAAGGAAAGGAGTTCAAAGAAGAAGGGTTATAACCTTTCAGTGGTATGTTTGCCTGGGCTTAAAAAAAATGCATCTCTGTTACTATTCTTCCTACGTTCAGCAAACACTAAATCACACAACCGCGTTAAGAATCTGTTGGTACAGAGAACTTCATGGTTAGGTACAAATAAAAACCCAGAAGTCCTTCATGGCTGCTAATGCAAAGGTTCATTTTTGGGGGTACCGTTATCTGAATTATGATGAAAGCCTAAAATCAGCAGGCCTAACGTCTCCTGAGAAAAAAGAAGTCTCACATCAAATCTGAACAAGATGAATGAACCAAAAAATACAAACAGAATCTTCTCTGTTGCACATTTAAGAGTTAAGGCTACTCATCTTTTGCAGTTGAAGGCTTCAGCTGAGACTCCTGTCCCAATAATCCAGACACTGTATATGTACTTGCATAAACTTTGGAAGTCAAACAGGCTGGGCAAACAAAAGGTTGGCAGAGAAACTGAGTTGAAATAACTTACTAGAAGTCATAACTGGCCAAACTGGGAGTACGGCAGTAGCCTGCAACTCAGGACCTCTGGCCTCGTCTGTTGAACTACAGTGGTTTCATCACAGAGGACTAAAATTTGTATGTGTTTTGGCATTCTCAGAGTTAACTTGTGCCTCCTACAGTAATACCACTCTCTGTAGCTAGTAGTACTCTTATGAATGGCATTCCAATGTCATAAATTCAGCCTCAAGATTCAGCCTTTGCCAAGATCTGGCTACCAAAATCTTATTTGGAAGCACTGTACTGCATGAATACCAATGGATAACTTGTTGGCTTGTTTGTTTTTTCTCTCCTCCAGTTCTTGTAAAGATATACGTTTCCTCAGGATCCACATTGTAAGCTTTCATCGATTTCAGTGTACGCATATCCAAAGATAGGATCTGCCCATCAAACCATGTGGGACTGTGGGCTAAATGCATGCTTCATGAGTCAGGATCCCTTCACAGTGGCACAACTCACAGGCTGAGGTTACTGTTATCTTTCCATTCGCATGTGATCCACTCATATCAAAATGGATCATCTCATGCCTGAGAGAACGGGCTCTGTGAACGTATATGAGAGTTTCAGTATTCTCAGATATCTGTAAAGTCTTTCAGTTTATTTATTTAACCTGGCTCAAGAAAGAGATTTCTTATGCAAGATACAGTCCTTTTAATTTGAACACTGTATTTTAGAGGCAAACTGTCCAATGATGTTAGAGCAGCACAAGAGACAAGTAGGGAAACAGTGACCAGTATGTCCCAAAACTAAGCAGATCTGAACAAAAGTTTTATTTTCATAAAGCCAGCTGACAGTAAACCTATCCATTCTGACTTCAATGAAATTGGAAATGTAAGCATTTTTACTATGTCATTAAAAAAATCAGCTGGTTGTGCTAAATCAAGACTTTTGCCTCCATTTCATTTGGTCAGGAAAAGACGTACCATATCTGCTAGAGTAGATGTAACGTATACTGCATGTCAGATAATTTGTCCCTAAACATATCTTTCAAGGAAGAGGTTTAGAGAAGAATCCTCAGTCCCAAATTTGCAAAGAGAAACTAGATATGTTTGTCTGAATTAATTAATTAAAGAAAAGAAGAAAGTAATACTACTGTAACCAACATTTTGATGAAGAACATGCTGTCGTTCCTCTGTGGCTGCTAAAACTCTCCATTTCGAGAAGACATCCCTAGTCACTTGAAGAGACCCAAAAGAATGACAGAAATGACAGCAGGGTTTGTACAGGGACATAGCTGACTGTGGATTAAAATCACCCCTAGGCCAGACTATTAAAAAGATTGAAGGGAGATCATGTAAGGTCCTGAACTACTGGAATTTGACGTTCACAGGAGGCAGACACAGCACGGGGCAGACAGAACGGTTTTGAATAAAAGGCAATGCCAGGACATTCTCATCAAAACTGCCACTTTCCCTGTTGTGTCTCCTGCTATTGCTGATAAGCTGCAGCTGATTTTTGAATCATTCACAATGAGATAATTAAAAACGGTGATAACCCATTAGCTGAAAGTGATCCTACAGCAGTATCTAGCTGGAGCATATTGATAACACCTGCAGTCTGCAACGTGGTTCCAATTGCTACATTCCTTTGAAATGTCACCAGAAAAGATGTATAGACAGACCTCCTGCTATGGGCCATCAATGTCTACTCTTCCTGTTTGACTTTTATTTAACTCACTATGGGTTGATCAGTTCCCAATGAAGCTGAGGGCACTTTGAGGCCCCTTTGAAAACTGAATTATCAAATGGAATTAAAGTCCCATTCAAAATTCACCTGGTTTTGATTTAATTAATGTGCATGTCTGCTCCTGGATCCATGACCTGCACAGTCCATCAATTTTTTTTTTTACCCTTCATGCCGCCTCTTTCAAGTCTCTATCGTCCAATTTCCTCCTTCCCTCTTCAGGTTATGGATCACGCAACTTCTGTATGTTGAAACAATTTGATATCCTTTCTCCCTGAGACTCATGCAGCTGTTTCTCTTGCCCTTTGTCAGTCCTGTATCATACTTGCTCTTTTCTCTGCTGCTAACCCACAATCTTAGTCCCATCCAATAGCAACTCTCACCTCTACATTCAAGTGTTTGATTGCATCTTGGGTCTCAGGGTGGCCTTTCTGACCTGAGTTCATTAGACTACTGATCACACATTTGATGCAATCTCAAAAAGCACAGAATAATTACTATTGCCATGAAACATGCTCAATGATTTTTTTTAACTGACTGCATCATCTGTAAGGCATCCATCTTCTATTTTAGAACAACTAAATTTTAGATGATGCCGATATACTGATTTAGAAGTGCTAAATAACGTGCTTTCTATCACTAGTATCTTAAAATGTGTGCATATATACACATACATACCTTGGCATTTTGAAGAGGAGGCTGGTAACTAGAAGGCCGATAGTACCTCCTCTGAGTAGCATCAGTATGAATGTCTCCGAGAAATAGCTCCTCCACAAGGTGATCTAAATTGTGATGCAGATACTGTTTCTCCACACGGATCAGCTGGAGTTCATGCATGGCAAAATTCAGAGCTTTGGTGCATTCACAACCATTCTCTTCTCTCAGCAAATCATAGCTCACATCCTGCTCCCAAGGACTATCTTCTGGTATAAATCCAGGACATGTATGGTTCACCACCTGGCTTAATTTTTTGGCTATTGCTTCATTGTGGCATATGATCTGTATGCTGCGTAGCTGATAATCAGCTTCAGTACCCCCTCGAATGATCCAGGATGCTTGGCGGAGACGAATTTTGCCACGTATAACTAATGTATAGATAGGATTTGTGCAGCGATTGCCACCATAATAAAACTGATGGGCCTTAAATGTATTATTGTGGTAGAATCTGTAAGATCTTGTGATGAACTCTGGGCCTGCTCTAACTTCGCAGCTGTGGAAAGACAAAGTGATGGAAACAAAGTTTTAGCAATGTGGCGTATCATGAACACTACAGGTAACAAGACCAAGCAACAGTGCATAGATCCACAGAGATACCTGGGTCCCTGTGGCATGAATGCGAGTAAATAGGAACTAGGCATCTGTCAATTTGCCAACAATTCCCTCTGCTGTTACGCAATTCTTAACATACTGCTTCATGGTGATCATATCTGCCTGAGGGCCTTATCTTTGTAGGCTTTAAATATTTTGAGTTGTACTCTCAAAGTTGTTTTTCCTTTTTGTCTAAGGACCACCACATGACTCAATTCTTCTTTGAAAAAAGTAGCAGCTTATTAAACTTATACATTCTTTTCTTTTGCATGATGGATTTAGCTAAAGGACTGATCAGAAAGTGAAATGCCAAATGTTCACAATAGTATAAGTAACTGGCTTCTACAGCTGCCGTACAAGCTTTTCAGGTGGTATACTGCCAACTCTGGTCTGCAGAGGTTCGATGAGGGTTTCATCCTCAGCTTTTCCACTTAAACTGTCAACAGGGATGACAGTTAATGCAGACTTCCTAACTGGCTTCAATTTGGACTTTCCAACATTCCTTTCTGTTAATCAAGAGGTGTCCCCCCCTCCACCCCCCGGCCAAAGGCACAAATTAAAACTAAATTCCACTTTCCATAGAAAGTCAAACTTGCTTTTGTATCTTCAAACTTCTCCCTCTTTGTCGTCCACATCACTTAACATAAATACACTCAACTTTCTGTTAAACAACCCCAGACTTCCCTAAGAGTCACTTCAAATAAATGGGTGAATATTGCCTGCTGAGAGACGGAAAACAAAACTGGTCTCTCTGAACTGAAAGTTGCCATGCATAGAGAGGAACAGAACTGGTCAAAAAACACTTTTTAATTTCTTTTGCTAATAAAACTCGTGTTAGACATGATCTGAAAACAAGGATCCATTCAAATGGATCTAATGCACATAGTCAAAGATAGTACAAAGTAATGATGGAAGAAGCATCCATTTTGGCAACCTGATGGTCTCTTTCCTATTCAAAGAGAGATTTAAACATATTTCACAGCATGCTCTTTCAAATCCAGACTACAAACTGACTCATCAAGAAAGGTTTACAACATGCAATTATAATGTATATAAAGCAGCTCTTTTTATAAGTAAACATACTGTACATAAAGCATCTGGGATCTGAAGATCCACCAAATTTAAAAAAAATATTTCCCATGCTGCTTAGAGTTGGAATATTCATTGCTCCCTCTCTGCTTCCTTCCCCTTCTCACTTCCACATACATCATCTTTTCCAGCATTTTGTTTTAGCTTTCCTTACCCAGTAGAGACCCAGTGTCCCTCAATATTGGGAGGCATTTGCACAGTGATCCGGGCTCCATTGTGAAGATGTTTCAGCATATGGTGACACTGTGACTCCTTGAAAGCCCTCCATGCACTCTTCTCCAAGGACCGAGGGTGGGACCTGCTGTCCGGGTGAAGAAGAGCAGAACCTTCTCCCAGCCCTGAGAAAGAAAAGTGTAAATTATCAAGAGACCCTCATGAGAATGACTTCAACATGATAAAGGAGGCTGTGAGCATCTTGTGTGGAATGATACTTGTTCACAATATCCTTGTCCAGGAAAGCACTGTTTATGCTCGTTGTCTTATCTGGAAAAAAATCAGCATAATGGGAGGCTCTTTCTCTCTGTCAGCCCATTAACAATCCACTGAGTAGATTTGCTTTATGTAACATACTGGGAAAAGGACTTGAACCAAAGTGCTGTATATAAACCCCTTGGAAATGGGGCTCTGGATGTGAATTTTACAGACACCTCTTTAATCTCTGGTCAGGACAATCAAAAACCTGGACCTTGCAGCTTTTAGCAAGTTGTGTCCAGATCCGGACACAAACTTTGCGGTTTCAGCCCACCTCTAATTTGAACGCTTCTATAATAAACTTTCAAATAAAGGCTACTCTTTAAAGCCAAGGGAAAACAGATATTAAAAGAACAGCCTCTGCATACAGGAAGCCTCTGTGATGATTGAGGTGGTCAATTAAAGGCAGATTCTGCTATTTTTATTTTAAAGGGGAAAAGGAATTTCAAAAGCTAATTTTATCTCCAACACACAGTAATTTTGGTTTCTAGTAATGTATATATACAAAACCCACCGGCAAACTTTCTACACATTATTAATTGAACAAAATGAATATGTAGCTTCAGAAAGAATGCATTTTTACTCTTTTAGGCAGTGTACACTGTTAGATACGTCAGAAAAGCATGGATCAAAAGAAAAACACGCATCTAGAGGTTAAGAGGTGAAAAATATGAACCTTATATAAGAAGTTGGAAACTGTATTACTTTGCCAAAAGGAATTTAAGAACCACTGGACTAGAAAAAGAATATGAGTGGGGTGGAGGGGCTAGTTATGTGCCCTAGATAACTAGGAGAACTTGCACACACTTCCAGGAACAGAGTTTAGAATTCACGCCTGCCTCTTCTGTGCCCTCTTGGCTGACTCAGTTCAGAAACCGAGCTGTTTTAGATCAGCAGTGCGTGGTACAAACTCTCCTCACGCACCATACACAACACTGAGGCACCTAACCCAGAATTCTATATTATTTTCCCCAGGCCAGACATCTAAAATTTAGGCATTAAGTGCAGTCTCTAAATTTGAGCATTGTAATTCAAGGTAGTCCTATGGCTGTGGCCCAGTTCAACAATGTGCAGTACCGCTACATAACTCAAAAAAAAAAAAAAAGTCATTCATTTTCAGATAGCCACTGTTTCAAAGTTCTGCTACTTCCTTCTGCAAAAAGAAAACAGTGTCAATGAGTCATTATGTTGACTAGGTCTTAGATCCTCAGGAAGAAAGTGGGTAACACCTGGGGAAAATGGCACTGCTAAAAATATAAATACATATCAACAAATAGAAAGGGATTCATAATTTTTAAATAGTAATTCCTAAACTAAACAAAGGCAAGGACTTATCCAGGAAACAGAATGACCAGCAAGAACACTATAAATATTTGAATGTAAACAGTATCTATCAGTGAATGATCTTAAAGAGTTTACTCCTATTAATGAAAGCAACCTCACAAAGTCTTCAGTGGAAAATTTGGTGGCTTTGCTACAGGTTACAAATAATTCTTCCGTCACATAGAGGACTTGGGGCCTTACGTTCTAAAGAGTAATAAATAGAGGTGCTTTGATATTTGAGCATGCCATCTAAGATGCCCTTAAAGGAGCCTGATTTTCAGAGGGTCAGTATTTCTCCCTTTCTTAAAGTCAGTCTTCTTAGACTTTTCTACATTGCTTAGCACAATCCTTTATGTCAGCACCAACCAGCTCTGTTCTGAAGGCAGAAACAGTATAGCCATGCCAGGGTGATGCTCTGCTTGAGCTAACTCCGTCTTCTGAGAGACAGGATTTATTACGCAGGTCTAGTGCTTTGTGTACCTGGTTGTTCAGCTTCCTGGCCATAAGCCAGTATCTCTGCACAGCTCTGGGCTGTGCTAGTCTGCAGCCCAGCTCACCTGCAACATTCCTTGACACTCCTGAAAACTTGGGCTTATCAGGTTTATCTGAAACCTTATGGGTATGGGGCTGATGTCATAGACCTTTACACTGCCAGAAGAACAAGTTCAGCCAGGTACAGGTGAACTTACCGGTGTATTTATTTTTGTCACTATGAAATATAGCTAGTCACTTAGACTTTGTCTTCTAAATCCCTTCTCTGTCTCGAAATCTCCACACATTTGAAAAGGCCTTATTACTTCAGCACATCATTCTGAAATGGAGTGAATTCTCCCACCCGTGGGCTCAGAACCTCTCTGTGCTGGAGTGAGACCTCCTGCAAGATACCTGGTTGAGCCTATAGCATCAGTACTAACTCAGGAACCGAGTGGTCAAGATTTCTCCTGCAAACAAATTATCTCACACTGAAAAAGTCTTTAATAATTTGCATTTCTGCCTGGAGTTGTTAAGTGTTTGAAATCTGCCATCAAGATGAGGTTTTGAAAAGGTTCAAGTGATTATTTCCAAGACATTTATTATACCATTTGCTTTTACACAGTTGGATTTTTCCTAGCTCATGGCATATGAGTCATGAATACAGATGATTTAAAAAATGAATGATTTATTCATTTAAGCATACAAGGGCGTTTAATTTCTCCAAGCAAGAATCCTTTTGCAGGAAGATACTACCCTGTTTGTGCACATATCAAAGGAGAATGTGCAGTAGCTACACTGAACACTTCCAACTATTTCTCAGAGGAACTAAAGAACGGGGCTTTGAAAAGGAGTCAAACTTCATGTGACTTTACAGAATGTCTTTGACACTGCTTAAGAACAAGTTGGGTGGCAGCTCTCCCTGACAATTGTACGTAGTTCTGCCTGCAGCTTACAAACAAACTGGAACCAAGGGACGGAAGGGAGATTTGCATCTTTAGCCACAGAGATCCATACCTCAGGAGAGAATATTTCTATGGGTTTGTGTCTATTAAACTGTGACAAATGAGGGCAGGAACATGTTTAGGTTATCGAGACAGTCATGAGAACATATTGAAGGCTCAGAGACAGAAGACGACATGTAGCAAACATACACGTGCTGGGCAACATCACATATCTTGGACATGTATATGAATTACGGAATAGGATTAAAAGGCAGTGACAGGACCCTTACCTTGCCTGCGACATTTTTACAATGTGTGTGTTGTTGGGGCAAGGAAATATTTAATTTAGTACAGCCTCCTTCCTTACAAAATAATTATTTCAATGCCTGTGTATTTACACACCAATGCCTATATATATGACTATTGCACACAGGTACTGTAACTTCTCCTTGTACCAGCTAAAGATCAAATTGACAGACTGGTAACATACTTTCCACATGATGCATTAGATTGAACACTGTATTCTTGTGTTTTTCCACAGAACAGGTAATCTGAAACAGTACAGTGTCCCCCTGTTGCACCTTTGGCAACGTGTAATGAAGTTTTCTGCAAAACTGGGGTCTTACACAGCCTATGGCACTGATTTTAAAAGACCCATTTGGTGATGTTAAATGGGACATTGTTGGGAGGCTCAATGTTAAAATGTGCTTTCTCGAAACTGGGAAGAGAATTTCAAGATAACTTACAAGCCCACTTTGCAGCCTAGACACAGTTGCCACATACTTGGAGCCCCTTCTTCCATTGAAAGAGATCCAACTGTGCTATTCTCTACAGAATAGACAAATGGTAGGTTTCAGTATATCCACGACAAGCCATGCAAGTGTTTCAGACTCAAGTTCCAGTTTGCTTTTAAATGTTTGTGTTATGAAGGAATCTTACACATTTTAAAAAAAAAAAAAAAAAAAAAAAAAGAAATCCTCCATGCTATCATTCAGAAGCCTGAAGGACCACAGACAAAAAACCGCTCTTTGTATGAGACTGATAGCCATAAGGCTGTGAAGCCTCCGGTTGGCTTTCACTTCAGCTACACCATGACTACACGTCACAAGATTGTATCATCCACCCCATGGTAACTGTTTACTGAAAGGAGTAAGTCTGAAAGGAAAATGAGAATTCCAGTATTCATCAGAAATGCCAGCTAGTAAAACAAAACAAAAGCATTTTTTGATGAGTTGCTATCCATCTTCTTTTTTCATAATCAACCCCTAAAAATGCAGACCGCAATACAGCCTTCTCATCAAACTTTGAATAGAAAATAGTATAGAAGTTCCATGTAGTTCCATGTTCCAGCTAGGAATCCCCTCCCAGGCCATCACAAATCATACTTTACAGGGGCAGATGCAACATCCATCTGAATGGGAAAGTGGGAGCCCGCACAGCTCAAAATCCAGTAAGACAAAGATACAAGCACACACTGCACCAGGTGCTGATCACAGAAGAAACTTCAGGCTCTTAGGTTCATCTGCAAACCTGTATCTGATGTGGGAACAACCATTCTGGTTAAAAATAATTGTGAGGGAAGATAGGTTACTTTCAAGTTCTTCCAAGAGTTCTGGAAACAGCTGCAAGTAAAATATGAATCTTAAAAGTGCAATCTGTTGGCAGTCAGCTACCATCATGTGTTTCAAAAGCTACTATGAGAATATTTCTGCAAAAAAATGCGAGCCACTGTAATGTTTCAGTTTTCTGCAAAACAGTATGCAAACACTGTACTACTGCAACATAGAAAACGATAAGTAGAGTTGTGCTTGAACACAGATTCTAATCTTTTAATTCATATCTAAACACCCTGGCCAAATACTACTCTCAGCTAGACCAGATTGCAAAAGTATAACACAAATCAGCTTATATCTTAAACTATTTAATCAGTTTAATTAACACCTCTACCACAATCTAAACCGTGGCTTCAAGCACGTCCAAACGTGGTGCCTCAAAACACAGCTTCAAAGCTACCACAAGTTCGGCAAGTTCACCTTGTGATACATGAGAGAATAGATTTTAACTGAAAGTAGGATTCAAAAAAGGATTTAGATTGGGGTTGCTTACTAGAGACAGCTTTTTCTTTCACTTACAGCAATGTAAATCCAGAAGGGTTCCACTTTATTACAAATTAAAGCAATCTCACGCAATAGTACTAATTCAAAATATGTGATTGCTTCATCTCTGATAGGAAACCTTTTAACATTCATGCTTTATTTCCGTAGCAAACTCTTCTCAAGTTAGAACTTGTTTGAAAATTTTCAGACTTTACAACAGATAAAGAGTAATTGGCTGGATTAAGTTTATAGCTTTCCTTATCTAGTCAGCTTCCCTGCACAATTAAATAAATATACATTTGGATTATACTCTTTCTTGATGTGGGAAAGCGTTAGCTAATGCCTACGATAGGCTTTTAGCTACAGTGCAGACTTACGTAATTACAATGGAGAATATAATGTCCGGTTACCAAGTTGTTGTCTATGTTTACCAGTGTTTTCCCTGCACTGTTACCACTTTAAACTTCAAAGAGCCCCACAGGATTGGGACCTAAATTAGATACTACAAACAAAAGGGTTGGGAAAGGAAAGCTGAATTTTATGGTCATAAAAGCAAACAGAACAATGATTTTGTTTCACACACATCTATCACCTCTCTTGTGTATACAGAATTTTCAGGTATAGCTTTCAAAGATACTTGTACTTCAGTGGTGGGAAATAAGCATTTCAGAGTGTTGAAGATCCTGAAGGGAGAGAAAGAAACTTTCAGTGGGACAGTTCAAAAGAAATTCCTTCAAAATGGCCCAAAATTTAGATCCTGCGTTATCTTATAACCCAGTTCTTACTCGATGCCTGTGTTAGAACAGATCCGAGAATGAAGCATCAAGCAGTTGTATCGCCAATGAACTCTGCTAAGTTTACGTACGGATCTTAGCTTGGATCACTGCTGCTTCTGACACAAGATAAAACGCTATACAGGCTGGAGCATGTGCTTTTTATGAATCCAGAAAGAGTTAAAGTCCACTTTCACTCAGGGCAGTGGAAATGCTACCACTGACATCAGTGGGTGCAGCATCGGGCCATAAGTGCAATTCAGTATCTACAGTAGTTTGGTCTTGCTGTCTTTGAAGCAAAGATCTGTTCTCCGTCATAGACATCTGCAGTATTCTGCATTACAGACCTCTGCTCCATACAAAATATGGGTCCAGTATTTATTCAGGCGAAGCTCCCTTTAATGCCTACTGGACTTTTGTCTAAGTAAAGACAATGCCAAACAAGCTCATTATATATAATCCTACCCCTCTGCCAGCCCTATTCAAAACATTGTGTAAATAAGAAAACACTAGTCTTGCCTTCAACAGCTGAACATATTTTCCTAAAGCACTATTTATACTAGCTTTTTGCTTCTTTGTCTATCAGCCCTATCTCCTACTTATATGCCATGAAGTGCAATCAAGCCCTATGTCTACAGTGCACTATCAAGCACTATCAAGCATCTATACTACGGAGTGCACATCCAAGCCATTGAGATGAGTGAAACTGAGACTAAAATTGAGTCCATTACCTACCTCTCTTTCCCCTGCTAACTCTAGGATTCTTATAGTAAGAAGTGTGTGTCTCTCTCTCTTTCTTATTTGTGGTCTTCCAAACTTCCAAATTAAATATTCTACTGAAGGAACAAATGTCTCATATGCTGCCAGCATGCAGTGCAACACTTGTCCCTCTTTATGGATATGGCTATTTATATATTCTTACACATTTCTATTTTCATAAGCAGATTTTGAAATAAAATACTTCCATCTAACTAATTAAAGCAATATTGCCAGAGAACTTCTAAAAGTATAAACAGTCCTGCTCTGAAAAGCCTAGCAGTCCTATCTTCATCTTTACTAGCACTGAACATTCCCATGATGTTATCAACAAATTGTTTTATTTAAAGTTTCTAATTCATTATTCTAACAGTAACATAATCAGAAATGCTCTAAAGTTTCTTATTAGCAACTGCATTTATTTTAAAAAAGCTTACATTTACAAAAGAAATTAGCCAAATTTGTTCTGAATCCACTTGAATGTGGCTCTTATTAATCAGGTTTTCTGGAGCTAAATGATCTTAGCATTTGACATCTGAAACTTTTGTGGCTTTTTGTCTAAGCAAAGAGAACAGTGATAATGGACAACTTCCAGCTGTAAACCTCTTTCGACATTCTGCAGGTTTTATTTTGACTAATGAATACAAGTTCTTCATAATTTTAATTCAGCGATACTCAAGTAGGCATTTCTTAATGCAATAAAAGCATAAGCTCCAGTCCTATACGGCACTTTAACTTGTGCTAAAAAGCTTTAAGCCCTACACAGACACACACACACACACTCATTCAGTCTTAACCCTTGAATTGCCAAGTGCAATAGAAACATTTAAGAAAACATCACATGAGGTAAAGAGGCTTAACACTGTGTTCCCCCTGAGATTGCTGGTTATTCTTATGTATTACCAATTGGGGCTAGCCACAGATTGAAAGATGTTTCTATATGATACTATGGCATAAAGAGAAAAGCTCTAGGGCAAGTAAACGCTAACAGGGTAAATACATTTAGACTGGCTACATTTCAGTGCATAATATGCCACTGATGTAATTTTCATATTCTTAAGAGAGCAATAGTTTCCCTGCACTTGAAGCTCAGATCCAAACCGTACCTTACCGTGTTACGTTACTGAGGTGTACAAGTGTATATACTAGATGTTGAGTTATATCTTTCTAAAAGAACTTAGGTATATGTTATTTGGTGAAATGTAACTGCAGATGTTAAAAAAAAAAAAAAAAGAGATGATTTTCTTTCTTACTTCATCTTCTTTTGGCAGCTGCTGTTTTGATCTGATCATTGGCCCTGATTTGTTTCCCGTTCCAGCCAGAGTTTAGAGCTGCTCTGTAATTCCAAGCAGATGAGCCTGGCAGTCTAACCCTGTAATTATACCTTCTCTCTTTACCCTCTAACTTCAAACCTTCCATTTTGACTTTTACATCTCAGATCACAGAGTTTCAAAGAACACCTTTGGCATCCAGGAGGTCTGGCTCAACTAAACAGGTTTATAAACTCTCTGCATTTCATAGCTGAGCTGTGAGAAGGGGGTGAAACCCCCTCCTGAGAAATAAGGTCTCTTGCTCTTTCTCTCTTAAAAAAAAAAAAACAAAAAAAAACCACCACAATCAGAAGACCATGCTCTTTATTATTTATTGTACAAGTGCTAAGCACACAAATGGTATTCAAACACAGAGAGAGACAATTCCTGCTCCACAAAAATCAGTCCCAGGAATAGCTTTAAAATCCTTACCCCTGCTCACAAATCTCTCACTGAATCCACTTGTCTTATAACAGTTAAATTCCTCATTTTACAAGTAAGCTTGGGGTCCCAAGAAGTTTTACTGAAGAGGGCTGGATGCTACAAAGTACTTCAGAATGAGCAACACTCTTCAAAACGATGCTGGGATTTAATGGGTTGACTCACTCTTTCAGAACAATATATCACACAGAGTTTCAAATCTGGCTGCCAAATGTTAGACATACCTAAGCATCCAATTAAATAGGCTCAATTTCAGAAGTTTCTCCGAAATAACAGAGGAATTCTGGAAAAACAGGTAATCTGTTTAGATGCCTAAATATGGATTTACAAACTGAACCTCGCATATCCAAGTTTTAAACACGTTGCCTTTTCTCAGTAAAATTCTGCCTGTGCGGTTCCAAAAAAATTTCAATCCACTGCTAAGCCGAGGCACGATCAAAGCAAAATTGTACCTATTTACACCCAGAGTCTCTGTGCTCTACATCAAAAATATTTTCAGCTGGGTACGAAGCCCCGTGCCGGCCAGCTCCGCTACCTAAGGTTTCCCAGCGAACACCTCCAAGTTAAAAACCTCTTCTTAGCCGGCGTGTGAAGCGCTGGTCCTGCGGGATGTCTCGGCCGCGCTCCCCTGGGCTTCGGGAGGGCCAGGCCTTGGCCCAGAGGTGGGTTAGGGCATCTTTGTGCGAGGTGCCCAGCGCGGCTCTAGGCATATAACGTAACACGACCACCACGACCGTCCCACTGAGAAACTTTCTACGAGACTTTACCTGTCAACAGCTCGCCGCTGCTCTACACCGTGTCCAAATGCTTTATTAAGGGGTACAATTAACAAGGAGGTTGCTTTGCCTTTGCACGTTTCCTCGGCCGAGGAGTGAAACCTTCACAGCCAGGATCAAACACCTGCTTCCAAACCGAGCACACCCACCCGCCACACTTTCTCCCTCCCACAAATGTGTGGGTGTGGGGGGGGAACACTGTTTTCTGCAACTCCTGAAGTTTCCCGAGTGCACCACCAGCCACCCAGCACACCGGGACCCCCAGAGAGCAGACCCAAAGCCTCCGGGCTCAGGGCCGGGCTGCGCCCCGCCGGCCGACCCCTCGCCCCCCTCCCGGCCGGCGGCCGTTGAGCCGCGTAACGGCCGTGGCGGGCGCGAGGAGGCAGCGCCGGGCGCCCCGCTCCCCCAACCGCCGCCGCCCCCACACTCACCGTGCAGCAGCAGGGCTGGGAACAGGTATCTGAGCAGGCTGCAGTACGGGAAGGACATTTCCACGCCGCGCGGAGCCCCTCCGCTCCTTCTCTCCCTCCGCGTCCGCTCAGGGGGCTCGACGTCCCGCAGCCTGCGCTCCCTGCCCCGGGGCGGCGGCAGAGCGGGGTCCCGGTACGGCCACCACCATGAAACGCGAGCGGGCGGCGACCCCCTCCCCCGCCGCCCCGCTCCCGCTCCCCAGCGCCCGGCGCTCGGGGTCCGCGGGGACCCCCGGCCTGGGTGGCGGCCGCGGGCTCCCGCCGCGCCTCAGCGCCGCCGCGGGCACCCCATAGCCCTGCGCTAGGGGGCAGGCGGCTGGCGGGGCGGGAGCGCGGCCGGGTCCCGCCGCAGCCGCACGCCGGCTCAGCCGCGTCTGCTCGCTGCCCGGCCGCGCCGCTCAGGCTCCCCGCGCCGCCGTCGCCGTCTCCCGTGCCGTCTCCTCGGAGCGTACCAGCGACTCCGCTTCATATTTCCCCTTCCCGCAGGAGGAGGAGGGGTCAGGGAGGTGGGGACTCCCGCCCCACACGACCCTCCCGCCGGCCGGGCGTGGAGAAGGGAGGCGGCAGGGCGCCGCCCACGGGTCGGCCCGGGCTGCCCCGCGTCTTCACTGGCGGCCGCCGGCCCCCTCCGAGAAGGCGCTGCGAGCCCTTCGCGGCTGAGGCCCGGGGTACCGTCTCCCTCGGTCCTCCTGGCGTCCCAGAAGCGCGGCCGGGGCCGGGCCGGGCCGGGCCGGGCCGGGGGTGGTGGGGGTGGTGGTGGGGCCCTGCCGAGGGAGGCAGCGCCCTCTCTCCCCTTCAGGCGCGGCGGAGAGGTGACGGGGTTGGGGGGCGCAGGTGGCGGGGGCACCTTCAGTACGTGCTTGCTTGTCGTCGCAGGCAGGTTTGTAGTTGTAAAATCATCTGGCAGAAACGAGTTGCCCGTGTAGGGCTGGAGGAAGAGTGGGGAAGCATGCGGGAATGCTTAGTTATTCTTCAGCTGACTGGGGGCAGGGGGGGGAATCAAATAACGGCTGGCAAATAATCTGGTGGCTGCACTCAAGGCGAGTGAGTGGTGTTGTCCGGCATTCAGTTTGGTGTATGTAAATGCTGCTTTCAAGCAGGTATACAATGAGTATTTGCCACAGCGCCCATAAATCGCTGAGAAAGAAAATTGGCGAGTACCATTGCCTTGAAAGCAACCTTCCTGTGTGAGGGAATGGTCACATTTCTCCATGTAAATTAGGCATTTTGGAAAGTGAAAATAGATGTCTAGGTTGCCTCCTTTGGTGTTGCATTCTCCTGCACGCATTTTCCCATGTCTGCTGTTGATTAATTTTGCTTTTTAGTCTAGTTTTAGGCCCTGGTCATGCAAACACTTACGCATGCGCTCAGTGTTGTACATGGGAATGACTCATGTGCCTGAGGTTAAGCACAGGGCTTTTGTTTATAACGTCCTCTGGTCGGGGACATTGTACTTAGTTTTCGTTTGGACTCTTGGGCTCAGCTGTAGGGTTTCATGGCAAAGAATGTGAGACAACAAATTGGAGAAAATTTTGAGAAAATCAACGTAACTGAGTTTTGAGCAGATTAACTCAGCTAAAGTGTTTACATGGTGCATGTTTAAAGAGAAATACAAACAAGAATGAATCCTTCCAATTCCCTTGAGAAGGAAGAATAAATTTAATCTTCCTCATTTATACAGGGAGGAAACTGAGACAGAAACAAGTAAATAGTGAATCAGAATTAGAACTCCAGTACTTTGGATTCTCAGGCTTATGTTTTTTCCTTCACACAAATGTTTTTGAGCCAGAAAGGATGGTTTCCAGAGCACTTGGTGGCAGTCTGGACAAGCATGTAGTGGTCAGATATCTTCTGACCTGAATGACCTGGAAAGAGATATACAAAGAAAAGTGGCATCCTTTAGGAAACAGGTGTACATGCTTATTGTATAAAAGGTTGTGAAAATACCCTTACCCAATGCTACTTTCTCAAGTTCAGTCCATTCCTGTAGTTGCTTCAGAGGTGTTTGTCAGCTCTGCAAGTGAAGGGAGGTGATTCCTGCCATAGATCCTGTGCACCTGAGAAATGGTTTGGGAAGCCTCATGTTCTACACTTTGCTATTTTTAGGAGGTGCTGAAGACTAATCCAGGATGAACATCTAATTTTGTCACTTGTAATAATCCTACAGTGGCAGAGAAATCAAGCAGAAATTCTTCTTTACTTGTAGATTCTGTAAGGTGAAACAGGCAAATGAGCAATGAAAACAACAACGTTCACTTAAATACAGTACAGGCATCTGCATTTATGAGTCTTGAGGACCGTGAGGTACTTCAAATAATGTATGACAGCTGCCTCTGCAAAGAGAAATTTATGCGAGGGTGATCAGTGAGATAATAGCATGCCAAGGGGTGGTATTAGGATAAATGAAAGGCAGTGTATATGTGAAAGTGAACTCTCCTGTTGTTGGTCACGAGCACAAGATTATTACGAAGGGGTCGTGCCTGTTGGGAAGAAGTTGTCTTGAACAGTCTTATTTGTTTGGCACATGCACAGATACCGCGTAGGGGAATACTCTGGTAATGTTGTCGAGTCTCCTTCCCTGGAGATACTCAAAAGCCGTCTGGACACAGTTCTGTGCAACGTGCTCTAGGTGACCCTGCATGAGCAGGGGGGTTGGACTAGATGATCTCCAGAGGTCCCTTCCAACCTCGGCCATTCTGTGATTCTGTGTAAGTCACCTGCTACTGCTAATTAATGAATGTATGTCCCTCCAAAGTCCCATATGTATTCCTGTTGTTGTCCCTTCTGAGTGTTCAGCCTACCGTCTCATCCTTAAGAAGCAGCAAGTTAGAAGTCATTAAGAGGAATGTGATTCCAGAATGTGTAAGGTAGCCCAGCATCACTGCGAACAATGATGAAAGACTAGCAATTTTGAAGTATAATTATATAATGGTAGCAACATCCCAAAGGAGACACTTTTTCTGTAGACACAGCCTGCTTTGCAACGTAATTACTTGCAAAAAGATCGGACTGAGAGTCTCCTGCAAAAAGTCAGTTATCCCAGAAATGCCCAGTTTCTCCCCTGGAAAATGACAACCCCCCAGCAGCATCATTAGTAGCTTTTCATAAGAGGAAAGAGGAATGACTTTACTGCTTCACTGGCCAACTTTGTAAATTAGGCTCTGCTTGTGATTTACTATCAGCGCAGCTTCAGATGTGGTAATGAAATAAAATTAAATCAATACCCAATGGGCTCAGACACCATAGAACTTTCCAAAAACAACACAGACTATACTTTGTGTTTTACTCTTCTTTTTTATTTTGTGTTACTTTAAGGATATGGGCTTTTTCAGACTGATGCACAATATTTTTTTAAAAATTATGCCCAGCTTAGGCCTACTTGTTTCATTACTGTGCCCCTTTTCAGAATGTACTGGTGCCATAAAGGGAAGCAGTGGCAATAGCAGCTCTCTGCACTTTGATCGAAGCAGCATGTCAGATCAGTGCTCATTAAAAATTATATTAACCGATCCAACCTTGACTTTCTGAACTTGGGCTCCTGGGTCAGGGTATATACTAACATACATATAATGTAAAATCATTTAGAAAGGCAGCTCTCTCTTGACCATATTTGCAAAACCATCATAGGGGTCAAAAGCATTTCAAATTGAAGCTCGCAGATCAGCAGAAGTTTTCATATAAAGTAGCGATTTTGAATAATAACCTGATGGGAAACGTACTTTGTGGCTGGGGCCCTCTGCAAAAGTATTAAAATAGGAAGAAAACTAACTTGTTGGACTTGTTGTATGACACTTCAAAGATCTAAGCGTATCAACATAGCACTTGTCTAGCTAAAGTGCAGACTGGTTGGCTGGCAGCCAACGCCAATCTTGTGGCGAAAGATATTTAAAATAGAGACATGACGGGAAAGAATGGAGGCAGTGAGCATATGGGACACTTTATGCTATGGAGAAGAATAGTTCGGGGTAGCAGTTTTGAACTCAGTTATGCTTTGGTAGTGCCACAACTATGATTTGCTAATGGCTAAATTATGTTTTTAAAAAGACAATATGTTCTTTTAAATAAGTCCAAGGAGTGGGACAGAAAGATTTATTACAAAGGAGTGGAGTGTCTCATTTGCAAAGAATCAGAAGTCTGTCAGATTTTTATCTGTGAATTGTCCATGACAAATTCGTCCAAGTAAATTAAGATTTGGAGGGAAGTTTTCCTGCATGTCCAGCTTTAGTTAGAATCCACAAAACCAGCCTAGAGCCTGTCTGATACATAGAAATAGATGCTCTATGACTTCTTATTTTTGCTTCAGCTGTTTGAGAGAGAAGCTAAACTGTTTTACAATATAAAACAAATGGCAATCAGTTTGTTTCTCTGTTCAAGTTGGACTGAAAAGTCTATAGTTTATGGATTATAGCAGGCTTTATCAGTTACTGCATCTATCATTTTTATATTTTTAGAATAAGATGTTTTTTCTTATTCTTTGCTAGCAAAAGTAAGTGAAAATGCCTTTGGCAGTATTTTCTAGATGTTAGGCTCACAAACTTGTGCAAAATATTTTGCATTCCCCCCCACTGGAGACTTGATATTCAGTGTAGCCACTGGAGCCAATGAAATTTTAGATCATTTTAATGAATGCTTAATCTGGTTTTACTTTTCTCAGACATGTACCTATGGTTGTGCTCACCTGCAAGCTGTGGCTCTGAGAATAAGACTTGTCTGTGAGATGGTATTCTCTTTCTTGTTTAGGTAGATAACTATTCTGAAAAATATATTTTGGAAATGATTTAATTTTAGTCTTGTAAGTCACAATACATGTGGAAACTCTGCTCCCTAGTAACAGGCACAGAAAATATAGACCAAACATAATTAAAACAATGGACTCTTTTTCTGTCTTTATTTTTTCAGATACGTGCAGGCACACACGGACACACACACACGCATAGGGCCTATCTACTGGAATAGGCTTGCTTGAGAGATCACTGGCTTCACAAAAATTTACATTATCTGAAACAATTTTTTGGTTTGCACAGAGTAATTTGAAAAGTAGATGGGAATAAGGGTGTAAAACGCCATGCAGAGTAGACCCTGTAGAGCTCAGACAATCCTGGAAAAAGAAATCCAAAAAAGAAGAAGTCAAACAAAGCAAATCACTTTCCATAAAATAAACTCTCTTCTTAACATCTTCACTTGTTTCTGGCATTTAAAATGTGCTTGTGATTTGATTGTTCAGAGCCAAAGTGAAACTTCTCTGTTTAGAATTACTTTACTATGAGCATGGACAATTTCATGGTACTGTTACTGCAACAGTAGAGCTTTAGGGTCTAGTCCAACTCCCAGTGAACTCAGCAGGGGTCTTTCCATTGACTATAATGAGAGCTGGATCAGGCCCTAAATGAGGTTGTTGGAAATGCCAGCTGGAACAACTAATACACGTATGCGATGCATTAATCTGGAAGCAAGGAAAACAGAGGCCAGAGGTATTTCTTAATCCAGTATATGTATTAGCAGCCATCCTAACCCTGTCCGGTGTTGCTTATTTCATTCATTCATGGCATTCAAATACCATGAAAATGAGTGTGGTAAAAATGCCTTCATAAATGTTGATTATGTCTTCTATTGTTTTCACAGTGGCTTTCTGATGTTGTGACAAAAAAAAAAAAAAGCCAAACCAAGAAATTGAAAATTTGTTTCAGTCTAGGCAAAAATGTTCTCCATACATCTTCTTGCTCTGCAGAGTTGTGCAACTGATTGGAGTAATGACTCTTTCCATTTCTGAAGACAAAAGAAAACTGGAAAAATTTGAACACATATAGAGAGTTGTTCATTACTGCTTATATTTTCTCAGAGTAAAATTAAACTTTGATTTTGATTGATTTCTCAGAGAAAACAGAAGTTTTGGCATTTTTTTCTAAAATACCCAAAGAAGCAAGTTTCATTTCTAAGCTGAAAAATGGATTAATGTGGCCTACCAAGCTTATGTGAGACTCTTAAGTAATGA